>NC_091256.1:60255000-60880000 GCF_042477335.2 Ovis canadensis
GACCGTGCAGCTCAGGAAAAACATCAATTGGCTTCCAGCAGGGCCAGGATTTGTGCAAAACGTGGCTGGTCACTTCTGCAGGCTGGCTATGCTGTCGCAGCGATTCCGGGGACCTCTGGGTAGCTGGGGTCTCGCCTCAGCCTTCCAGATGGCAAGTGTGGAACCCTTCCAGGCAGCTGGGATGAACAGCCATCCAGACACGACTCTCAAGCAGAGGGATCTGGTCCTCCACTTCTCTCACATGGGTGACATTTGTCGGAACGTGGACCCTGTGGTTTCGGTCCCTGCCTGCTCCTGGCCACGTTTCTTCCCATAAACCATCATGTTTCGGCTCTCAGGCCCCATCAGCCCCAGGCGAGGCCATGGCACAAAGGCATTCGTGGGGTGTCACCAAGTTCCCGGAAACTCGGCACTGGCCAAGTGTCAAGTAGCCCTCCCCGCCCCCGCTGCAGGATGGGCTTGGCAGAGGCGCGGTTAACCCTTCACCTCGGCGCCCCCATTCCCGTCCTCCTCAGTACCAAGGCCCCGAGGAGAAGGCTCCATGCGAGCCGGACCTACCTGCTCGTTGATCTGACACATGGTGAGGTTCTGGTCGTCACAGGAGCATGCCACGCGGATGTACTTGAGCCAGCTGCCAGCCCCGGCCTGCTGAGCATCCACGCAGAGCTTCCCGCTGTCCAGGTCCTCGGAGATCTGCCGGGCAAGAGAGAGAACCAAGAAAGCTCAGAGGCATCCTGTGTGCTAGAGCCGACGCACTCCGTGTTTGCCCAGCGAGAGAAGTCACCGCTTCCTCAGAGGAGGAAGGCCGTTCAGCCACTGGACATTAGCCGACCCTCCGGGCATCGGCGAGGCACTCGGCCCACCCATAATCAAAAGCCTCCGGGAGGGGGCCCAGTGCAGAGGTAGGAGGATGGCCCTGTCTTTCTCACCGAGTAGATCACTGCCCTGGCAGAGCCATAAAAGTGCCACTGGGGCTGCAAAAACTCCCCAGCGAGCCGCCCCACATGTGAGAAAGCAGAGGCCGCTGTGTCCGAGAGCAGAGCCCTCTGCTGAGAGCACGGGGTGTGGGCTGGAGATGAGCGATCTCGAAGGTGAAGGTGTGGTTGGGGTGTGGCTGCAGGTGCATCTCTGTGCACGTGCCTGTGCGCACGCGTGTGTGCCTGTGTGCGCATGTGTGCAAGCGTGCGTGCGTGTTCACAGCAGCCTGCAAGAAGGAGAACCGTTGGGTTTTCTTAAAAGTGGAAGTTTCCACCTGACACTGGGGGCTTGCAGACGCCCTGCCTGCAGAGGCCCCGTGGGTCCGACCTGCGTTAGGTACTTTGTTGTTGCTGTGCTCTCTGAACATGATTCTGACAGGCAGGGTGCTTCTCCTGCACGTGCACCTCCGAGCAGGCCATCTCCCAGAAGACCTGACTGCTGGCCCTGCTGAGGGGTGCCTCCCTGAAGTGGGAACTGTAGGCAGAGTCCCTCCCATCTGCTCTATCAGTGCCTGCTCAGAGATCCAGAGCTGTGGAGCCCGGTGGCACTGTGGGCGAGCTTCCTGGGCAGCTGGGCTGAGAGGCTAGGAGGGGAGGGGGTGGGGCTGAGGACACCACTACACTGAGGACCGGAAGTATATGTTCTGATGGGCAGGGATGTCTAGCTGGGCAAGGGGTATCCAGGTGGGCAGGATAATTCAGGTGGGTAGGATTGTCCAGGTTGCCAGGGGTGTCCAGGTGGGCAGGGGTGTCCAGGTGGGCAGAATAATTCATTTGGGCAGGATTGTCTAGGTGGGCAGGATTGTCTAGGTGGGCAGGATTGTTCAGGTGGGCAGGGGTGTCCAGGTAGGCACAGATGTCCAGGTGGGCATGTGTCCAGGTTGGCAAGAGTGTCCAGGTGGGCAGGACTGTTCAGGTGGGCAGGACTGTTCAGGTGGGCAAGTGTTTCCAGGTGGGTAGGTGTGTCCAAGTTGGCAAGGGTGTCCAGGTGGTCAGGATTATTCAGGTGGGCAAGTGTGTCCAGGTAGGCAGGGATGTTTAGGTGGGTAGAGGTGTCCAGGTAGGCAAGGGTATCCAGGTGGGCAGGTGCATTCAGGTGGGTGGGCAGATGTGTTCAGGTGGGCAGATGTGATAGGAGCAGGTGTCAGAAGGACCCAGTAAAGTCAGGGCAGGGGACAAACTGAGGAGGCTAAATATAGGTGCCACAGCCTATAGATTCCCTGGGGTCTCCCCAGTGCCATCTGATGAACAGGTAAGGACCCGGGAAGGGAAGGAGGCTGCCCCTGAGGCCTGAGAAGCCCATTTCTGGCCAGAGAATCAGGACACTTTACAAACAGCTCAGATGCCTCCCAAACGTCCATGGACACTTTCTAAATGACCAAGGGTCCTGCCCAGCCAGTGAGTCAGCAAGGTTTCGGGAGGTGGCCGCTTTGCTGTGGCAGGCCCAGAACATGCCTGCAGTCCTTGTGTGTGACCACACCCCACCCCCTGGAGCCCATGGCAGCCGCCCTGTCACAACGAGTCTCCGAGCAGCTGCTGAGCTGACCTGGACGGGGCTGTGAGTCCAGAGGCCTCCACTCTGATGATTCTCCATTTTGGAGACTTTAAGCGAATGGGCCTCATTCTGAAAGAAAGGTGAGAGCCCAGAGAGCCTGGGACAGTGTGGCTGCAGGGGTGAAGGGCCACGCTCTGCTCTTGGCCACACCAGGAGGTCACTGTGGGCTCGAGGAGGGAGTCCAGGCCACAGGGAGAGGCCCCGCCCCCAGCACTAATGCCTCTCGTCGGCCCCTCCTCTTACCTCCCACCCCAACTGCAGGAAACCCACAAGAGACCCACCAAGCAAAGCTGTGGTTAGTGGCACCTCCACTCGGCGAGGCGCCCGCCACCTCCCTGCATCACAGGGAGGAAGGGGGGCCGGGTGGCCAAGGGCCAGGGACCCCCCACCCCACTCCTCCCTACTCTGTCCCTGTGACCCTCATCCAGCATCTTCACAGCTGGGTGTGGCCGGGTGGGGGCTGGCCAACTCTCTCTGTCTGTTTCTCTCAGTCTCCCTCACCACCCTGCGAATGGGCCTCAGTCTGGGTCCACGGTCCAGTGGCCCACGGTCCAGTCTGGGATATGCAGAGATGGTAAATGACACTGTGAGCCATTGCAACCATCGTGTGCGCACCCCTGTGTCTCCTGTCACCCCCGGGATGGTGCTTGACCCTTCATTTCTCAAAGGACTTATGGGGGGTGGGACAGAGAAGCCCAGAAGGCCAGATCAAGGACAGCCCATTGACTCTTGGTTCTAGCAGATTCTGCACCACTGTAAGACGGCTGGACGATCCCAGGTTCATCCCCCAGCCCCATACCCATGCCCTGCCTGAGTGTGGGAGCAGGTCCACACCTCTGCCTGCACACCTGTGGGCATGCGCACAGCCCTGCGGCCACCCAGACAATCCAGTGCATCCCTAGTGGGGCACGGCATGACCCTCCCTCCTACTCAGCCCCTCTCAGTCCTCCCAGAGCAGGCATCTCTCCTCCACGTGATGGCCCACATTCACCAAACATCCACAGGCCTCTCAAGTGTGTCTGAACACGGACACAGCCAGTGGCTCACCTGCGTGGACACTGTTGCAGGGCCTCCAGCCTGTCTCCATCCTTCTTGGGTGCAGGGCCCAGAGCTCAGAGGCAATAAATACTCCAGGTCCCCTGCCCAGCTCCTGGTGTGTCTTCCCTGTGTGGTCAGCAGCCCCTCTTGGGAAACTTCCCTGGTTCCCAAGCTCAACCACTTGGACGACCACAGGGTGGCTATCACTTCCTGAAAACCTCTGAAGGTCCAGGGATCCCTTCTCCCTCGTGAGCACCCCAGGTGGTTTTCTGGGGTGACAGAGGAGGTCTTGGTTAACTTCTTCCTCCCAAAGAGAATAAACCCTTCCTCCCTGAGAGGTAGCAGGGGAGGCTGACCTTTCCTCCAGGGAGGCACAAGAAACCCTGGTGTTGGGTCCCCAAAGCGGCAATGCAGGACCAGGTTGGGTAGTGTGGGTCTTAGAGGCCTTAACCCTGTCGCCAGGACCCTGTCTCAGTCTTATCTCTGTGGGGCACACTAGGGCACACCTGGGCACACCTGGATGATGGACCAGGAGGACAGAAGTCTGATCTGGAAGCTGCTGCTTTTCTGCTTCGGACCAGAGAGATGTTCCTAGGAGTGGCCCCAGCTCAGGCCTCAGGCCAGGTGGGCAGGAGGCTGTAGGCCTGGCTTCTTGTTTGGGGCCCTGGTGGGCTGTGCCGTTTCTGACTCCAGATGGGGAGAAATGGGCAGTGATGTTCATCTCCCCTTGGCCTCCTTTCCTTCTGTCTCTGCCCTTCTCTCCTCACAGCCATGGATGTGGCCTCCAGGACGCTCGTATTACTACATGAGTGGGCTGAGGTCTCTCTCTGAGCCAGCACTGCCCCCTGCTCACCACTGCGGACCTCCTGGGTGGAGGCTGGCAGAGGCCCCCTGGAGCAGGGCATCCCCCAGCCCAGGCCCCCCCATCTTCATTGCATGCTGTCTGGAGTCAGAGAGGGGGTCTCCCTGTCTGCTCTGGGACCCAGCAAGCAGGCCCAAGTGGCCACAGGTCCCCTCTCCTGCCTCTTTCGGAATAAGACCTTCCAGGGCCCATAAGGACAGGTCAAGGTCCAGCTCAGCAGGGCCTGAGGCCTGGTTTGTTCTGTGTAAGGGCCTTGTCTCAGGAGGCCAATACTGGTAGAAATGGACAGAGAAGTAGTGGGTGACATTAGAGCCCATGGCCCAGGCTGCAAGCTCGGTTCATGAATGAGGGAGGGTCAGCCACCCCCTACTCCCAAATCTCCTAGGGCGACATTGGCAGGCAGTGGCCTAGAGGCTGCTACGGCCTCAGGCGGGGTCTCTCTGCAGATCTGAGGTCTGGACCCCCTGCCTGATGGCACTCAAAGCCTGACTCTGGGCTGCTCGGGGCTGAGCCTTGGGGGCCCCGGAACCTCCAAAGAAAGCTGCCCTCCTGCCCACTTTCCCCCACTGGCCTCCCCACCCCTTATCCCCCCACCAGCTTCCCCAGCTCGTAAATCACCCCCACCAGCAAGGCCGAGTATGAAGCAAAGGCATGGAAAAATTCTTAACCTTGACAATTTTTTTTGCACATCATTTGAGGTTTCTTGCACTTTGAATCTGTGGGCTCGCTGCTGGGCCTGTTCCCTCACGTTTAATGGGCCCGTCCGGGGTGTGCATGCCAGCGGGGATGCGGACATGTCTGTAGTCAGCTGTCTAATGGGTTCTGAGCAGCCAGGAAGGAGCAGGCCTGGGAGTCCGGCCCCTCAGCTCCATGTCCTGCTACTGCAACTCGGCGCAGAAGAGGCCTGAGCCCAGTGCTGGGACCAGTGGTAGGTCTCATCCTTCTCATCCAGACACCTTCTTGAGCTGATTCAGAGCCACACATCCAGCCACCAAGCTGTGCAGTCTGTCCTGCCCACAGGCACTCGCATGTGCACATGTGCACGCACACACGTGCACACACACATGCCAGGATTTATGGCATCCACGAGTAGCTGGAACAGAAAGTCCATTCTTGTGATGGAAGGAGGTGGGGGAAAGGCTTTCTGAAAACACCTCTGCTGGGTGCGGACGTGGAGCCTGGATGAGCTCGTAAATCCTCCGTCCTGACTCTCATTATGGGCTCGGTGGTGACATGACCAAGCACTGGCGGGACAGGGTCACCCGGCTGCCCAGGAGATAGGAGTCCTGGGGGCGGGTCACTGGGCCCCACCTGCTCAGGCTGAGAGGAAGGCAGTGGTGGAGCGGGGGAGAAGGAGGGGGAAGGGGGAAAGGAGGGCGTGCTTCCAGGGGGAGCAGGTAACTCATGGACACTGTTCCTCCAAGACAGACACCAGCCTGTCTCCTAAGCCCATGAAGGGGGTGGGGTAGAGAGAGCCAGTGTCCACGGGCTTGTGCTTGGAAGGAGCCATGTGGGGCTCCTAGGGCATGGCTGCTGACTGTGGTCTCCGTGGGACAGTTCCAGGGCAGTGGGGCATGCGTGGTGGGGGATAAGAGCCAGAGGGTCTTGGTCTCAGGGTCCCAACAGCACAGCCCAGAATGGGGGTTCTGTAGAGGAAGCTGGTGCCTGGGAGGGGGACCATGATGGTACAGCAGCAGGTCGCAGGGGCCAGGGGGCCAGACTCCCAGGCCCTCTCCTTCCTGGCTGCTCAGAACCCATTAGGCAGCTGCCCCAGGCCCCTGCCTAGGGAGCTGCTCCTGTTAGTGGGGGGCAGAGCCTCTCCACTGAGAGCCAGACCCCAGCAACCACACTCTCTGTTTTCAGGGTCCACAGATGCCTGCAAAGACCAGACCAGGAATCAGTGACATACCCAAATGCTAGGTGACACCCCCAGGATTCTCAGAGCCTTTCCCCTCAAAATCCTGACCTCCAGGTGCCACAGTGCTTCCTCAGGTTCACAGACCACCTCCCACAAAATGCCCCAGTACTCTGTGCTGCCACATGCCTGGGCTCTCCTCTCTCCTCCTTCCCTTCCATCTGATTCTTAGTTTATTTCTCCTTTTTTTTTCCTTTCCCTCCTCAGCAGGGTCCTGCACAACTCTCCCAGCAGTGTCTGTGTGCATCTCAGAAAACTGGAGAGTAAATGGAGCATCCTGTAGTGGGCATCGCCGAGCATCGCCTGGCCTAGAGCACGACTTACACTCCTGGTCTCGCCAACAGAGCCCGAGGGACAAGAAGAGGGGCTTCAGTGAAGGCAGGGCTGTGCAGGCTGTTCTGAGAGTCCCTGGCCCTTGGTGTGCCCAGAGGGCTCCTGCTGAGTCGGGTGTTTGGGGGCTTAGCTTCCTCCTTGCACGTTCCGTCCTTCACGGCAGGCTGTGTCAGTGGCCATAGCTCATGGTCCTGACCCATCAGAAATGAACAGGAAAATTGAGGATTGAAACCAGTGCCCTTAAGTCTGCTGGGAAATCAATGAATGAGAGGCTCACTCAGACACAGAAGCCCCTCAGGGTGATTGGCAACTGGAGGGGTCCCCTGAAACCTCAGACCAGGAGCTGAGATGCCCCTACAGGCAGGCCATGGGGTGGGCAAGGAACCTCACGAGGGGAAGAGTGCCCCGTCACTGTGGCAATTCAAGGAGGTCTCAGTGGTCATCCCTCTAGGGTGCTCCAGAGGGAGGCAGACTCTCTGATCATAGTTACCTTTCCAGGCTAGACATTATAAACTCGGAATGTGACAACACAGGGGTTATCTGGGCTCCTGCTTCGGTTTCCTCTTTGAAACTAGATAGCCTCTTTCTTGTTTTCTATAGAGACCTAGGGCTCCTTGCAAGCACTCACACTGTAAGAACACTTGGCTTGTCCTTGCTAGCTCTGTGAAGACATCCCAAACAGAGCCCCATGCCCATAGCTATGCCACGCTCAAGGGCACAGGTGCTGCGGGGAAGCAGCTTTGGCCACGGATGGCAGTGGGTGTCTGCTGCCTCTTTGGCTCTTGGCATCTGCTCATCTGTTCTTCAGAAATATGCTGGGTCAGGGTGGGGGCATGCCCACTACAGGATGACGAGGTTGCTGGTCAGAAGCAGGGCCCCCTCCTGGGTCTGCCAGGTGGGTAAGAAGCCCAGACTCCAGGGCAGTCAGGAGTCTTCCATAGGCTGCCTGGGGCTCCCGAGTGAAAAACCAGCCCTGGTAGTGGGTAGGAGAGGGGCCCTCAGCAAACAGGCTCCATCTTGGGTGTCTCCCTTCAAATATCCCTCTGATCACAACATTCACTGCCGCACTATTCACAACAGCCAGGACACGAAAGCAGCCTAAGCACCCACTGAAAGAGGGATGGGTAAACATGCGGTTCACATACACAATGGAATATTACCCAGTCATAAAAGGGACGAAATAATGCCATTTGCAGCGACGTAGATGGACCTAGAGAGAGTCATACTGAGTAAAATAGGTCAGAGACAGACAAGTTTCATATGATATTACTTATATGTGGAATCTAAAAAAAAACAGTACAAATGAGCCTGTTTATAAAACAGAAACAGTCACAGACTTAGAAAGCAAACTTACGGTTACCAGGGGGGAAGACAGGGGAGGGGTAAATTAGGAGTGTGAAATTAACAAATACACTATATATATATAGTGTATATATATATATACACTATATATAAAATAGATAACTCATAAGGACCTATTGTATAGCAAAGGGAAATATGCTCAATACCTTATAATAACCTGTATGAATAAAGAAGCTAGAAAGAGTGGATCTATGAATATGCATAACTGATTCACCTTGCTGTACTGTAGAAACTAACAGAACATTGTCAATCAACTATATTCCAATAAAAATTAATTAAAAAAGGGTCCCTCTGCCCACCTGTATGGGGTCTCTCCTGTCAATATCTGGAGTTTTGGGGCTGTCCCCAGAGAGAAAGCCCTGGTCACTGCAGGGAGACCTAGGTTGACTGCAGCTCTCAGCAGGAGGGGGCCCGCCTCATAGACCCAGGCCAGCGGTTGAGCCTGGGGGCTCGAGGGGAGGCTTCCTGGGCCCCTCCCCTCATGGGGTGGTGGGGAGCTGTGGTCACTTGAGAGGGCACCTTTGCCCAGAGGCTCTATCTTCAGTGCAATGCTGGTAGCACATGGTGGCACAAGAATTCTGTGGCCTTTCTTGGGCACTTCTTTCTTTCTTAAAGTTTTTTTTTTTTTGATGTGGACCAATTTTGAAGTCTTTATTGAATTTGTTACAATAGTACTTCTGTTTTACATTTTGATTTTTTGTCCACAAGGAATGTGGGATCTTGCTTCCCTGGTGGCTCAGTGGTAAAGAATCATCTTCCAGTGCAGAAGATGAGGGTTCCATCCCTCGGTTGGGATGATACCTTGAAGAAGCCAGTGGCAACCCACTCCAGTTTTCCTGCTTGGGAAATCCCATGGACAGAGGAGCCTGGTGGGCTGCAGTCCATGGAGCTGCATAGAGTTGGACACGACTTAGCAACTAAACAACAACGTGTGGGATCTTATCTCCCCAACCAGGGATTGAACCCGATGTCGAAGTCCCAAGCACTGGACTGCCAGGGAAGTCCCCTTTCTGGGGCATTTCTTACGAGCACTGAGATGGCATTTCGGTGGCTGTGTGGACAGCAGGGTCAAAGTAAGAACCTCAGGCTGAGCCTGAACCACCCAAATGGGGCTGACACCTGCAGAGCTCGGACCGGCTCCCAGCCTCACTTTAACTCCATCCCAAGGAGATGGCTGGTGTCTGGAGGGAGGTTCCCTCTCTCCAGATGGGCTCCTGCGGAGGTTTCTGACTCTAATAACCCAGGTGTGGCCCTTTCCTCCTTCATCCCCCTGCCCTGGCACCATAGCTGGGGACCCAGGAATGCCTCGTGGGGCCCCCCACGTGGTCATCCTGCAGATGTTAGTTGCTCACTCTTTGCAACCGCATGGACTGCAGCCCGCCAGACTCCCCTGTCCATGGGATTCTCCAGGCAAGAATACTTCAGTGGATTGCCTTTCCCTTCTCCAGGGGATCTTCCTGACCCAGGGATCGAACCCGGGCCTCTGGCATTGCAGGCAGATTCTTTACCATCTGAGCCACCGGGGAAGCCCTCAAGACAAACACCAGCATGCAAGGCCCAGTCTCATGGGGGCTCCCATGAGGCTGGAGGCTCTGCTCCTTGTGGAGTGAAAACGTTCACCTTGAGTCCAGCCAACAGCAGCTGGACCTGGGGGCTGGGCAGGTAGTTTGGTTCTCAGTGAGGGGCAGAATCCTGAGCAGCCGTTCTGGGGCCAACACCTGGGACGGTTTGGACAGGTAATGGCTACAGGGACAGAGAAGACCCTCGAAATCCTGGCCTGGCTTGTTAACCACCTCCACTCCAGCTAGCGAGCTCCACGCCCACCCCTGTCCTGGCCCCACAGCAGGCTGCAGGCTCCCTGGGCTGCCGTGGTTAAATCGCTAACAACCCAGACACTTTTTCAAACCCTGATTTGACTTGAAGCTGGGTTGGGAGCAGAAGTCTCTGAGCCTGAAGTCTGCACATGACCACAGACTCAGCTGTGACATTCTGAAGTGACACCCTTGCGTTTGATTCTTGATCATAAAAAAGATTGGAAAAAAAAAAAAGCCCAAACACCCCAAACCAAAGGCTTGCGGCAGCATCCTTGTGAGGGGCAAGGCAGGAGCCCAGGGGCTGCCCACAGGAAGCGGTTTCTCTGTCGTTGAGTTGATGCGAGGCCCCCGGGAGGTGTCACATTCATAACCTTTCTCTGGCCACACTGATGGTGACAAACTGCAGAGCTTGTGAACGGGGCTCCCCCGCCTACCCACTAGCAGGTGCAGGAGGAATTCCCACAATGGCTAAGCTGCTGTACATTAGGGGCGGGGGCTTCCCAAAATAGCAAGCATGCTCCCTGAGGCCTGGGGGTGGGGTGGGGTGGGGCTGCCTGGACCTTTTCTTTGCTGGACACAAGCCCCAGTGTGGGAGCCAAGTGTCAGGCTGAGGAGCCCCCAGGGATGCCCAGGACCTCCTCACTTCACTTTCTGACCCTAGCATAGCACTGTGCTCCCTCCAGCCCACAACCTCAGCCCCTCTCAGATGACCCCGTCATCATGGACAATAGCCGACATGGGCTGCACCGGGGGTACTGTCCAGATGCAGCTTTCAGAGAAGCGGACACACAGGGCTGAGAAAGGCTCAGGCTTCTCCCCCTTCCTCTTAGACATCCTCCTCATCTCTGGAAGTCAGTGATGTGCAGAGGCTGCTCCAGGGCTCTCTCCACCCACCCTTGGTCAGGAGGGGGCGACTACAGACTGCTGACGTCACCCCCACCGCTGGTCGCTGCTAAGTCTCACTACCAGGTTACTAGAAGCTCCTCTCCCTGCTGGGGAGCCTCTGTTGTAGCCACATTTGTAGATGAGAAAGCTGAGCACAGAGGAGTGAAGTAACCAGCCTAATGCTGAACAGCTGGAAAGGGGCAGACCAGCTGGACACTGCACACTGGCTGCCTGTCTTGCCCATTTTGTGACCTGTGGGAACCATATATCCTGGCCAGTCCTGCCCTTTTCACCTCTGCTCTACCAGAGGATGGTGGCCAAGAGCAACTGAAGCTTCCCAACTCACCAAGGACCAGTGTTCACATGGGGCTTACTGAACAAGTCCATGGAAGGATAGATGGTGGGTGGATGAGTGGATGAATGAATGGGTAGATGGTGGGATAGATGGATGATCAGATGGTTGGATAGAAGGATGTATGAGTGGATGGATGGATGGATGAGGGAGTAGTTGGATGAATGGATGGATGGATGAGGGAGCAGCTGGATAAATGGAAATGGATGGATGGATCAGCAAATAGTTGGATGAATGGATGGTTGGGTGAATGGATAGATGGAGGGATGGATAGTTGGATAGATGGATGACCAGATAGTTGGCTAGATGGATGTTTGAGTGGGTGATTGGATGAAAGAATGGATGGATGAGGGGATAATTGGATGGATGGTTGGATGGATGGATGAGTGAATGGATGAATGGCTGGTTGGATGGATGAATGAGGTACAGAGTACTTCTAGCCTACTCAGACACTTCTGGCTTTCTCCAACTCCCAAGGTGAGCCAGAAGGAAATACTCTGCTGAGAGACATAAAAGTAGAAGAACACAGGGACACCTCTTGCAGGAAAAATGCCCTGATCATTCAGGGTGGACCCCTCTGAGGGGCTCTCACAGCACCTGCCTCATCATAGTAAGGACGATGATAGACCGTGGCTGTCCTGCCCACACAATTTCTTTCTCCTCCCCTGCACAATGAGGGCTTTGAAGGTCTCATCTGCCTGATTCCCATGGCCAGGGACAGTGGGTGCTCAATAAATGTTTGGGTGACAAAGAATGGGTAGGTGCCTTAAGACAACTGAGAATGTCCCCCAATATTCCAAGGGTCCAAGGGTCTTTCTTTCCTCGTGTCCCCTTGTCACATTCGGGACCCTTTACCTTCTCATTCCTCCATGGATTCTGCTAAAGGGCATACAGACTCTCCTTTCAGTCTCTCTCCCTCTCTGGAAATCAGAGTTGCAATCTATCCTGGAATCCAGCTTTACAGCATGTCTGTCCTGCACACAGTGTCACAGTGTAATCTCCCCTGAGGTCAATTTGGCAATATCCTATTCCCAGGGCAGAGGCTGGGCTGGCCTGTCCATCTCAGCACCCTGTATGCACACGTGGAAGGTTTGACGGCAGCTGGGACGCATTGAACCAGGTTATATTGTGACTCAGTGGCCAGCCCCCCACTGCTGACTCAGTCTCTCAGGGCCCATCCTTCTTCCTTCTCCAGGGGATTCAACCATCTAGAGAAGCTCCATGACTCGTTGCCTCTGAATCAGGCCTCATGTTCTGAGATCAGCTCCTGCAAATAGCTCGAAATTCAACCGGCCAGCTCTCAGCAAATACCTTGCTAAGCCCATCACAAGCACTGCTCATCGACAGACAAAAATGGCCACAGGCAAGAGCTTCTGGTGAAGTGTCTGGATGCCCATTTAGAGGCTAGCTCCAGCTTCCTCCCGAGCAGCCAGGTATCACAGGTGAGAGTGCTGGCTGACCCCAAGCTTTACAGGGAGAGGAGGCGTGTTTCCCTCTGAACACTTTGTTGTAATGGCTCCACTTCCTAGGATTCAGCTGTCATCTAGTTGGCTGAGTAGGGAGGGGTCCCGGGGCCCTGGAACTGGAACCCGATGGGCTCCTCCTTTCTCTGGCCCCCAATCCTCCCGGCACATCGGCAGTGGAATGTTAAGAGCCTGAGACTGCGATGCTAGTTTTCTAGATCCTGTGATCTCCTGTATTCCCTGGTTCTCATGCACCATCATCCCACCGAGAGGCCGATAGAGATGCTCCCTGATGGACCTTGAGCCTCATGCCAGCCCTGCCCTCGGATGAGAGCCCAGCCCGAGATGTTGCCCTGGGAACCCAAAGCCAGCTTCCTTCCCAAGCTGTGGGCACACTGGGTCAGACCAGCAAATTTGGAAATGATTCATAGACAGAGGTGCGGCGAAGTCAGTCTTGAATGACAAATGGAGCCAATTAAATTCAATCGCTCTCCCCCTCTCCCTGTGTTCCAGCCAGTTTCTACAGCCAGTCACCTTTGACAAAATATATTAAAGGAATTAAGAGTATGTCCCCCACAATGATATTACCTGGACCCCTTTCAAGTCCACACCAGCCAAGTGCAAACATCTATTCAAGCCCAGGAAATAGAATTGAAACGGTTTATTAAAAATCTAATCATCAGCATTCATATGACACAAATGGTTCTGAACGGCACCCACCAACCCTACAGCCTCTTCAGGGGCAGCACAATGCCGCCGATTACCCAGAATTTAAACGGGGGTGTTTAAGAGCCTCGGAACATTCTAATCGGAATCTTTCTTGTGGATTCCGCTATTGTGTTTTTCTCTTTGGAGAGAGGCAAGGATGGGAGGGCACATTTCTCTCTTCCCTTGAGTGAGCTGCGTATGACTTATTCTGGCAGATCTGTTTCTATTGACGTCGTCAGGACCCGAATAAAACCCATGGAAAAAGGGAACACGCTGCTCTGCTTAATTAAAGTGAAGCAGCTCACCCGGCTGCTGTCCTGAGTCGGGACCCCTGCCCCCCACTCCCCCGGTTTCCCGATTGGACTGGAGCTCTCTTAAGACGAGGGGCTGCGTGTGTGCAGAGACGGTTCCTTCCTACCCCGGAGTGGAAGCAGCTGGGGGCTCTGTGTGTGGGGAAGAGGGGGTTGGTGGTCTCCTCTGCATTTTGGCTCCCTGGATCTCTGGCTTCTGCACAGCTGTGGGCAGAGAACGGTTTGCTCTGAAATCTTCCTAGCCAGCTCTGGGCACCCAGAGCTTGATCATGAATCTCCAGGGCCCAAGACGCCCCCAGATGTCCATCAGGTGAAGGTGCAGGAGCCTGGAATTGGGTGTGACTGAGAAGGAAATGGCAACCCGCTCCAGCATTCTTGCTTGAAGAATCCCATGCACGGGGGAGCCTGGTGGGCTGTCGTCTCTGAGGTTGCACAGAGTTGGACACGACTGAAGCGACTTAGCAGCAACAGTAGCAACCTGAGCTGGGAACTGTGTCCTGGAGCCTGGCAGAACTGCTCCACATGGTGACTACTGGCTCGTGTGGGCATCTGACTCTACGAGGCATGTTTGGGGCTGCTCCAGGCAGAGAGGCAGTGCTTGCTGAGGCCAGGGAGGGCAGGAATGTTCACCCAGCTGGTGGTTTTCCTAAGTATCACCAGCTCCTGCCCTCTGCTGGGGTCCAAGCTCTTTTCTAGAAGGTTCCTTGCCTTTGTGGGGAGTCTCAGCCTTTGGGGAGGTCAGATGGAAAACATCCTTCATCTCTTATTTTCCAAACATCTATTACTTTACTTTTATTTTAAATTCCTTTTGTTTAGTCTTCCTCTCCAAATGATGACTATTTAAAAATGATCTTTTAAGGAAAAATAACCTCTTTGATTCTTTCCCAAGTGCCTTGTTTTTAATGACAAATGTTTTTTCCTATTTAAATACTTAATTTAAAAAAAAATGTAATGAAAAACGTAACTGAATTGAAACTGAATTTAAATTAAGTTGAACTGAATTTAAAATAAGTATACTCACTTTCCGCTCCAACAATTCTGTCATATCAACTATGAATTATGAAAAATAAACCCATAAATGTAATTATTTCATTTTTAAAGATGACTTTTAAAATTTAATATTTTTTCCTAGCCTCACCACGTGGCAGGTGGGATCTTAGTTCCTCAACCAGGGAGCAGATCTGTATTGGAAGCTCAGAGTCTTAACCACTGGACTGCCAGGGAATTTCCTAAATGTAATTACTTTAATATGCATGACAACTTCCACTTTTGTCAGTATTTTACATTTATGTGTATTTTCTAGGGTGGAAGCAGAAATCCTCTCTGAAGACACTGTCTCCTTAAAATCTTGCGGTGCACATTGGAGGCCCAGTCCATATCTGACACATAGAGTTAGAATACAGGCCTGTGGGATTTGGCATCTCACTGGTACAGGACAGGGACCAAGGTGCATTTGAAAGTGAACCTCTAGCTTGCTTTGCCCGGGGTCCACTGTCACCCTGTCCCCAAAGCACGTGGGTGTGACTCCTCACAGAGGCAGCTCTACGGCCCATGCTCAAGACCCGGGAGAACACCCACCAGGTGAGGTTTTTCTGCAGAGGCCGGTGATGGAGAAATTTCTGGATTCCCAAGGGACTCAGATCCTAGGCTGTTTGCATGACCAGTCTGCTTGCAGACAGCAACCTGGTTTCCTTTTGAGGGTTGGGGGTGTGTGTCTCTCCCACCTTGCGAAGGGCCCTCTCACTCGAGGTTGGCTCATTTTCCTCCAGCAACTTGAGTCAGATGGGTTTTTCTCCTTTTTGTGTGTTTGAGCAGAAGAGGATCCATTTAGGTCTGATTTTCATCTCGCGTGGGTTCTGGAGGGCTGTCCATTCACGGGGACCTCAGAGAATAACTGGTCTCTTTAGGGGGCCGGTAGGTGGAGACAGAGCCCTGAGACCAGGGCAGCGTTGGGCTGCACGTGTGTTTCTGGGCCTCGGACATGTGGGTGTGGCTCTTGGCGAGGTGCTGGGCTGGCGGCCCATCAGGTCCCAGCTTCTTCTGGAAAGCCATGTGGTTGTTTGGAAGTCAGGCTGGTGGTCAGCCGAGAAGGAGCTTCTCCCGTGTTCCCACCCTCTGGGCACCAGCTGGGTTCTCTGCTGGTGGAGACCCGCACGAATCACAGCTGCCACGAAACCCACATGCACAACCTCCCGCCACTGGAAAAGGTGAGGCAACCCCTCCCTGTGACAGCTAGACCTCCAAGCCGTGGGAAACCCTCTGCTCGTCTGAGGGCAAACACCCGGAGATGCCTGCTTCTTCTTAAACAGGTCAACATCTCAAAAACAAAGCAGAACAAAATAAAACACGCCGGTGCCACCCCCCACCCCACCCCCCACAGGCCACAAAGTTCCCTTTGTGCCCCAGGAGGCTGGGCTGGACCCGACTGGGTGTTCGAAGACACGCTCAGAGCTTTGTATTATGCAATAGGACAGTAACCACACATTCTAATAAAATAATAAACTAAATAATAATAAACATTTGACCCAGAGGAAAGATCTTTCACGAGACGCCCTAATCACTTTTCTGCTCCGACCTCAGTTTTTTCTGGACTGGCTCCAGCGAGCCCGGGGTGGTGCGACAGCCTTTTTCTTGGAGGGAACAAAAGGTCTTTTTTAGTCCTAAGGGCTGTCAAGTTTATCCAAATATTCTCAGCTTACTACTAGCCCCTTTCTGAATTGATATTTCCAATAAAAGGACACTTTGTATCTTTAAGCCGCACGGCCCCCCGAGCGAGGATGCGGAGGGCAGGGAAGCCCGCTGTGAAGCCCCGTCGGCCACTTCCTCAGAGACGGACGGGAAAAAGGCGGCCCCGGTGTGATGGGGTGGGAGTGGGCTGGGAACAGGGGTCCAGGCTGTGTGCCAACCGATGGAGGAGCAGGGAACCCACACGGGGCCCCTGTACTGCACCCCAAGCCTAAAGTGTGGCCATGGCCCCTCCTGCTTTGGTTCTGGTTTTGGCCAAGCCTGTCTAGTCTGTGATGGGCTGCCAAGCATGTTGAGTTGAGAGCGCGCTCAGTGCTGGAGGGAGAGAGTTCGTCCCAGCCGGGCTGAGCCGTGCTAGGCCAGGCCTGTGTTACTGGCAGTCGGCTCCCTGGCCTTCATGACAGGCAAGGGCTGTTCTTAACACCGGCCAGCTCCTCCCCATCTGCCAGACCCCTTCCACTAGGCAGCCTCGGAACCCATCCTGTGTGTGCGTGCTTGCGTGTGAGTGCATTTGTGTGCCCATGAGTATGCACGTACAGTGCACATGTATGCATGCACACGTGAGTGCACGTGTGTGCATGTGAGTGCATGTGTATGCAAGGGCACATGAGAGCGTGTGCACAAAGCAGTGTGCACCCCGACGCGCATGCACACCCTTCCGAGTGGTCTCCGCAGCCCCACAAAGGGCACTTCCTTCCCCCAGCCTCCTCCAAACGGCTCTGATTAGCGTTAATGATAATTCTCATTAATCACCTTGGGCTGCTGCAGATGGAAACGCGGCTGTGGCAAGGTGACAGGAGCCACTTAGGCGGTATTTACGACTTGCGAGCGCAGCTGCAGCCAGGGCCCTGACACCTCTGGCCTGCGGCTGACATCAGGGCTGACATTTGGGGTTGCTGGCTGCCCGGCACAGGGATGCCCCCAGCCCGGGGCCCCTCCTCCTACACGGGGTGGCGGCTCCCTTTCAGGCTGATGGTGAAGGGAGGGGCCTTCAGGGTGTGAGCAGCCTGCTCCCGGAGCCGAGGAGGAAGAAGCAGGAGGGACACTTGTATCTGCCAGGAGCCCCCTCCTTCCTTCCCAAGCAGAGCACCCGCTTCCTCTCCCTGACCTCCTGGTGGGGGTCAGCTGCTCTGGTCTGTGTCCCCGTGGAGCTCGGCGGAGACTGGCCCCGCCCAGCAGTGCGTCTGTATCTGCTCCACTTCTGATTCTCGTCAGCACACAGTAAGCACTGGGGGGCTGAGTGTGGGGTGGGAGGAGTTGCGCCCCCTTCCTGGGAACCTGACCAGAGCTCTGCTCCCCCCCAGCAGCCATCCCATGTCCTCAGCTTGTTGCCGAGCCCGGGGGACCTTGCAATGCAAAATCGCACATTGACAGACCACACAGAACCCACCGTCTGCTTCCAGAAGACACCTCCTTGCCTGCATAGCCCTGTCCACCAGGAGCCCCCTTTCTGAGAGGCACCCAGTTTATTCTGGGGACCCCTACACATTTCCTGCTGTCTCTCTTTTATCTCTACTTGCAGCCCTGCCCTGGGGAATTCTCCAAGGGTTCAGACGGCAGCAGCACAGGTGTGGGAAGAACCCGGCTTGTAAAGGATCGGCTGCCCTAAAACACTCACTTCCCTAAGAGGCAATAAAAGTGTCTTCCTCGGGGATTGAAGGTGGGGCTTGGCCCCACATGTCAGCGTCCCCTGGCCTGACCATGATAATTAAAACTGTGCTGTGGCTCTGGTTTCTATAAGGCCCACTTGTCCCCCTGGGCAGCTGGGGGAGGGGGGAATAATTGCCCAGGCAGCAAATAACTATGTTGCCATCAGCCTGGTTTAATTTTGCCCTGGCACCAGGGAGCCACGTGCAGGGGCACAGGGTCATTACCAGGCTGTTGCTGGGGGAAGGGGAGGCAGTGGTGGCCCCAGGCAGTGACATTTTTGTTGTAGACATTTTTGTTAAGGTCTGGGCTGAAATGGAGAAGCGGCCATCCCTGGGACCTCTAGAAAGTGCTGGCTGGGTGGGCGTGGCTGACAGATGAGGGGCTCTGACCCATTGTGCTAACCCAGGCCCTTTGAGGCTGCAGCATCCATTGCCAGGCCTGCTCAGGTTCCTCTTACGTGGTCAAGCTGAGCTCTGCGAGGCTGCTCTGCAGGGCTACTCGGTCCAGGAATCTCCCACGAGTCATTAGACCACCTGCACCCCAGCCAGACCTCACACTGGGAAGAAAAACTCCTAAAGCACATGAACTCCCACGCCACAGAGAGAACAGAGTGGGTGTGGGGTGGGTCGGACCGCTATGCCCTTCCAGAAGCCCACCTGAAGCTCTCCCATAGAGCTGGCTGGTGGCAGCGGCCAGCTTGGGGAGTATCACCTGGACCGTCTTCTGGGAGCTTCAATGCCTATGGCCACCTGCAGCCTAAATCATGTGTCCTGCCCCAGAAAGAAGATCAAGGAACTTGTTCGCATTTCCAAAGACCTCCAGGGATGACTGCAGTGGGCGGTGTGATTCGGGCCCTTCTGGTTGCGAACCTGACAGCACATGCTCTTAGTTGAGTGGTGTTTCCTGGGGGTAGGGATGGTGCCAGTCTGGAATCTGTTTTCTCTTGGAGGGGTTTTCCCTCCTCCATTCCCCCCTTCTTCTTCCTCTTCCCCTTCTTTCTCCTCTTCCTCCTTCACCCCAGCTCCTCCCCCACCCCTTCCTTCTCCTCATCTTTTCTCTTCCTCAGAAGGATTTTGTTCCCCAAATCAAGCTTCCTGACCATCTCCTCGGGGTGTCTCTAATCACTTCCTGCCACACGAGGGCTTGTTTGGAAGATGGCTTTTTATGGGGTCGGCTAGGGGGGCTTATTAAAGACTTTAATCTTATGAACTCCAGGCTGGGTCACACTCTCAGGAATGAAGACCTCTGTGAATGACACTTAAGGCCCCGCCCCGGGAAAAATCTAATTGCTTCACCAAGGAGTGAAGCTTCCTCCTGTGAGGCCTATGGTGTGTTTCAGAGCCTCGCCTGGACTCCTCTACTCTGAGCTGTCCCGGGCTGCCAACCCAGAGGTTCCTTCTGCAGTGGGAGGAATTCCCCACAGATGAAGCCTCACCTCAGACATTTAATTAAGGACGACGCGGCATGTCTAGTTCATGTAGGTGGTTAAACTAGTTGTCAAAGGAGAACAACAGACGGCAATTAATCGGACGCCAGCCCAGAGGGTGGGCAGCCCCTTCAACACAGATGGTGTCAGGAGAGCGTGGCGGCCTTGCGTCTCAGGGGCAGGTTGGTGGCACCCGCCTTTGGTGCCTGACCCAGCAAAGTTTAGAGGCCCGTCTCCTCCCGGAGAGCTCTACGAGGGGGCCCTTCACTGGTTCCTGAAAAATGAGGCTGCAAGTTGTGGAATCTTCAAGGGCCTGCTTTCCAGAGGGTTCTGAACACAGTTCTGTTCCTTAGAAAGATCTCTATGTTTATACTGATTCATTCATCTATCTTGTTTAGTCACTAAGTCGTGTCTGGCTCTCTGTGACTCCATGGACTGCAGTATGCCAAGCTTCCCTGTTCTTCACTGTCTCCCTGAGTTTGCTCAAGCTCATGTCCATTGAGTCGATGATGCCATCCAACCATTTTGTCCTCTGCCACCCCCTTCTCCTCTTACCCTCAACCTTTCCCAGCATCACATCTATTTTAAATCATGCCCTCAATGCCCTCTGCAACCCAAAGTGAGGCTGTGTTTGCAGTCACATTTCCAGAAGTGACCCCGGGCTGGTCTTCTGGTGGCTGCCCAGCCCCTGTGCTGTGTCCCTGCCTTCGTGCCAGCCCCCGTCTCCTCCTCTCCAGGGAGCCTGCTGCCCACCTGCACAGTGATGTCTTCTATTAGCTTCCCTCTTCCCGCAGAAACCACGATGAGCTGGAGGACACCGTGCCTTCTTCCCCGGTCTCAGAGAAGGGACTCCCAGGTACCCTGTGCACAGGGTGGGCGAGCCCTACATCACCACATCCCCTTGGTTACAGCATTTCCAGATAAGATTGAGATCCACACAACAAAGGCTGGGAGGGGAGTGGCTTTTGCTAAGAGAGAGAGGGTAGGGCCATGAGAGAAAAATAAAGCCACATCGGACCCTCTGAGAACAGTCTGCCTGGAGGCGGGACTGAGTCCCCAGGGGGTGCCTTCCTTTGCCTCCGCATCAGTGTCCTGGGGCTCACTGGGCAGCGGCAGAAGGCCACTTGGGCTCGTCTCCGAAAGCCCAGGACACATTCTGTCCTTGTTCCTGCCTCTGAGGAAGCTGGGGTTCAGCAATTGTTCTGCTCAGATGAACTTCAGGGTTGCACCTAGTGAGGTTTGGACACCCCCTAGGCAAGTGCGCAACCCTGCTCCACAGTTCTCTCTCTCAGCACTTTTCTTTCCTTGGCTAATGATTTTCCTGGGTGACACACAGCCTAGGCAGGGTTGCTCTGCGTAGTTGAAGGAGGGACCCCCCCAACTGCCCACGACATTGGAGAAGTTCTGGGGAACCACACCCTGTGCCAGCTCTGGTCCCACAAGGCACCATTGTCCGCAGAGTCTCTGCCTCCATCCACTCAACCTCTGGGCATGGGTGCGGGTGGGGGGTGTGGGCTGAAGTGAATCTGTGGGGAGGGGCCCTGCAGGGTAAAACAGATGATGGTTCAAGGGCAGGGGCTTCTGAATGGGCGTCCGTGGTCCTGTCTACCCACCGGGTCAGAGTTGAAATGTGGGACGAGGAACACTCTCTGCAAACCGACCCCATGTGAACGAGATCTTTACCGTAGCTTGGAGGCGCCCTGTTTTGCAGATACTGCCCTGCTTATTGTCAGTGTCTTTGCTCGATTGCTCAGAAGCAACTGCTGGAGAAAAAGGACATGACCAGAACCCCACAGGGGGACAGCACCTGTACATCTGGTGCCGTTTTTGTAACTTCCCATGGACGTTCCACTTTGGAAATGTGGAACAGCTTGGTCCACAGAGGACCTGGGAGGGGTGAGGCTCTGAGGCCATCACCTGTTGCCATTCCAGGGCAGTCTCTCCTCCCATCGTAGCCCCTGTCCTGTGGCCCTGCTGAGGTCTTCCTCCCGCCATTCCCACAGAACCCGGTGGCCAGAGTGCCCAAGCCGCATCTTGTGCAGAAAGTGAACCCTTCTGAAGCCAAGGTGGCTACATGGCGGTGGGTGCCCTCTCCAGCTCAGGGCCAACCTGCCTCTGCTGGGAGCTGATTCCCAGTCCAGGAGCCCAAAGGACAGGGACATAGGAGCCACCACGACCCAGGTGAAAGCCCCCCACTCAGCTGTTCTCGGCCTCCGCTTCCCACTGAGGACCTGTGCCCGCTGGACAGGGGCCTGCCCACCGCAGGGCACGGTGACCCAGTCCCTGAATGGAGAGAGGGGCTCAGGGTCTGGAAGGACTGGCTGCTTCGAGAAGTGACCAGCCACCAGTGCCTGCAAGTCCGTCAAGCAGTATCCCCCTGGATGCATGTCCCAGGTCCCCCCACATCTGGTCATCATTATGATGCCATGTCCCAGACGACGAGATAAAAGATGCGTTTGATCCAAGTATGTGACAGTTAGGGACAAGGGCCCATGGGCCTGCCAACAGGAACGCTTGGCGTTACTTTTGCCTGTTGCTTCTTACTGGCCGTCGAGTCGCCAAAAGGGCCCTATTGCACCCGGCAGGCTGGCAGCCTGCTTAACTGAGTCTTGTCTGTGTCTTCAGGGGCCACCTGGCTGCACGAGGTCGCGGTGACAAAAGCACACACATATGCCTCGGTTTTCCGGGAGACCTTCCACATGGAAGGCCCCCATCTCAAGCCAGCTTCTAAATAAACACTGCTTCTTGGGAGGGCGGTGCTTCTAATGGGGGCTGGTTTCCAGGCTTCTGGCTGCTGCTGCTCCCTTCAGTCACACAGAGCACACGGTCTTTTTTTATTTTCCCCTCTGGGGGAAAAAACGTTCAGATTGCCAACAATTTCCTAAAGATCCTTTAAAGGAAGACTCAGGGAGATGGAGCTGTGAAAGTTGGTGAGGATAAACCATGCTGACAGGTGGAGTGGGGGGTGAAATTCAAACTCCAGAGGAACTGCAAGGAGAGAGTTCTTGCAGATGGCGTGGATAGCCCCACACAGGGGAGGCGGTCGTGGCCCCTCCAATGGGGCCACGGGAGGCTGGCTATTTCTGCCTCTTCCGAGGACCCCGTCTCCAGCCCTGGACAGAAGTCATCACAGCCTGGAGATACATGGTCAGGGTGACCGTGTTCGTGAACCGTAATACCTGGGAGAAAGGAGTCCTCTCCCTCCACCATTGAGGGTTTGACTTGTGCCCCGATTCTCTGAGCTTAGAAAATGTCTCTGAGTTTAAAAAATATGTGTATATGTAAGACTCCAGCAGGCGAACAGAGGCTGCGTCTGTAGCTGAAAGATGACCCTGATGACAGTACTGGCTGGCGGAAACATCTTCCTGCTGGCGGTTCACAGGGCGCTGGCCCTAGTCTAGTCTCCAGGGGGCTCACCTCTTGTGCCGAGGGACGTCCATTCCCCTCAACATGGTTTGAGTTGGGAGTGAGCTCAGCTCCTTGCTTGGCATTCACATGGAAACTGTGTAGAGACGCGGAATATGGTGGAATTTGGACATAACGTCCTACCGGAGGGTCTGATTATCTTTGGAACCGTCTGTCATTCTGCACGCCCCGGCAGATCTGCAGACCCGGGGAAGCCATTGTCCTTGTAACACTTTTAAATACGTTTGAAGGCTTTCAGCAAAGGTTGGAGGTGGAGGTCGGGGGTCACTTCCTGCCTCTCCCCAGTGCTCTGCCCTCATCCCTTGGAGGCCACTGCTGGGGGTCTGAAGATGAGAGCTGGCGATTTCCAATGGCCACCAGGGTCCGATACTTTTGCACCCAGCTGCCTACCTGTCCGGGCTAAGCCTGTGGGAGGCGGGACCAGGAGTTTTATTGTGGCTTTACCTTTCGTTCAGAGACCTGGGGCAAATCACCCTCCAAAGTGGAAAGTATCCATTGCATTGTGTTCCTGTCATCCACACCAGCTCAGGCAATGGGCCCCATTCCTGTCCTGGCCTTGGGAGCAAACACGTGCATGAGGACAGGACGCAGGGACCAAGGCCTCAGCTGTCACCTGTCCCTTTGGGAGAAGCAGCTTCTCTCTGCTCGAATCCTGGCATCATCTGAAGGGCACAGCAAGATGTGCCCACCCGGCACATATTTGCAGCAGTGTTAATACGTGCTAACAATTTTGTTCCACAAAGATCGGGGCTTCCCTGGTGGCTCAGATGGTAAAGAATCCGCCTGCAATGCAGGAGACTTGGATTCAATCCCTGAGTCAGGAAGATCCCCTGGAGGAGGGCATGGCAACCCACTCCAGCATTCTTGCCTGAAGAACTCCATGGACAGAGGAGAATGGCAGGCTACAGTCCATGGGGACACAACGAGTCGGACACAACTGAACACTTTTCACTTTCACTTTTCACTTTCACTTTTCACTTCCATGAAGATCACAGTCTCAGCAGGTTTTTCTGCCTGACTTCTGTGGACACTTGCTGGGGGGGTGGGGCGGGGTGGGGGGTGTCCTGGGCACCACTGGTGTTGAGCCGTGTCCCAGGGCTCTACCACCAGCTCCCATGGTGAGAGACAGAGATGTTCCTGGATGTTGTCCCTGGATCCCCGAAAGGCAGAGTGGTCACGGCAGATAGCTGCTGGCCGGATGTCAGAGCTCTGGAGGCAGGACATGATCCCTTCATCACTGTTGGGCTTCCAGAGCACGTGAGCAAGTCGGCAGAGTAGCGGGTTAATCATCCGAGTGGGTCTGTGAAAGCCAACTGCACCCATCCCAACAGTGCCAGCCTGGGGCCTATGGGGAACACCGCTTCCTCGATCCAGAGAAGGAAGAAGGAGGCTGGAGCGGGCAACAGGGGATGGAGGGGCAGCTCTGGAAATGTCTGCAGGTGAGCACTTGGTGGGTTTTCTCAGTCCAGCCACACCTCATGGATCACGTTGCCCATGGCTGATGCCTGGGGCCCGTGAGAGGGAGAAGGCTGAGGATGCTTCTCCAGCTCAGCCTGGGCTGGTGTTTTAGTAGGAGATGACCCTCCACCCAGTGCGTGCAGCGCCCAGGGTCCTAGGAAGGAAGCGGCTTGTCCAAGCAGAAAGCACAGGCTCCAGATGCAGAGAGAATGTCACCCTTAGGAAGGCAGCCACCTTCATCTCCAAGGTGGCTCCCCGCTGGACCATGGCCCAGGTTAGGGTTAGGAAAAAGACCTGTCCGCCAGGTGTCTGGCCTTCCTCCTGGGCCTGGGCCATTTACATAGCATAAGCCACTCCTTTGTGCGCCCAGTGTGTGGCTAAGGATAGTGGAGGATCTTGCTGGGCAGGGTAAGAGTCCCTTGGGGTCCCCACTCCAGTCCGTGTGGGCAAGCTGCGGCCGAGACACAGGCTCTACCCCAGGGCCAGGAGCTGGCATTGTGTTTGCTCTGAGCGTGGAGGACTGGGAAGTGGAGTCGCCCCACCTGTTTGGAGATGCAGCGTCCCAGCCACCTGGACCAAGTGCCGAAGGCTTGCCGCACCACCTTCATTCTCTGAGCATTCCTGCAGGGGACAGGAGGCCCAGCTTCCAGGACGCCCACGTCTGAGTCTGGGCACAAGGGAGTGTGGCCGACTCTGTTCCTCCAGAGCTCCCGGCTCCACTCTCTCCAGCTGCCCGGTCGGCCCATGTGACTCCACTTTCTCTGCTCATCTGTAAAATGGGTATAAGGGCAGTGCCTCCCTCGGGGGCTGATCTAAGGCTCAGTGCGTGAGCAGCGTGTTCAGAGGGTGGGCTCTGCCGCTATGCTTTTATTTCTGAGTGTTCCTCCTCCTCTGGATCTCTCCCCACAACGCTGCCCTGCCGCAGAACTTCAAATGCTGCCGCCTCCTCCTCTGTGAGCCCTGACATGGGCCTCCCTCCGGCTGATCAGACGGCAGCCGCACGTCCTTCAGCGGACAGCCATTCGCGTCTGCCTGGAGCTGCTCCCTTGGCAGGGGGCTCCTTGCCGTCAGCCTCTCTGCTGGGAGATGATGGCTCGGCGGAGAGGGGTTAGGGGTCTTTGGAACAATTCCACAAATACCAGACACGTTGGGCCTGCTCGGGGCCGGGCTCACGACCATCCATCTGCGCGCGGCATGCTGATGTGGGCAAGGAGATTATTTGCTTAAGATTAGGGAGGTTTTGCTAATGCCGCCGTGGGAGTCATGGGAAGAGCACAGAGCCCTGTTTCCAGAAGCACGTGGAGGGGCCTCAGGCCCTGAAAACTGCACTAGATTCAAGTGTAGGTGGTAGCTGTCACCTCATCACCCATGGGCCAATTGTTCTTGTCCGGAGGTGCCCGGAGGAGCTGGTGCTCTGTGTCTCTGCCCACATTCCTCTCTGATCTCACAGCGGAGGGAGGGGGGTGATGGAGGAGGGGAGAATCTGGGATTGGCAGGTGCCCTGATGTTCAGACACAGCTGGTGGCCTGGAGCTTGGGAGGCCAGCCTGGGAACCCTGTCCAGCTCTGTCTGCAGGGGCAGTGACTTAGCCTCCTCCTGCTCTAGCCTCCACTCTGCGTGATCCAAGCGGTATTGAGGGTCCCTGCTCAGTGGCAGGGGTACAGAGCAAGCCCAGAGCATCCACGGCAGAGCAACCGTCACCCTTACTTAGACTGCATCCTTCCTTCCCCATCAGGGTCCCTCCCCACCACCCCTTCATGCAAGAGCTGCTGCCGGAAAAGCCCTCCGACCTCTTTCCTGTGAGGCATCCTCTCTCCCAGGCCTTCTGCCTCCCAGCACTGGGTCTCTGTGTGGCCTGCAGGGTGGGGAGCAGGCTGCTCGGGGCCCAGCAGGGCTCCAGCACCCAGTCCTTGGCACACTTGCAGCCTCACACACACCCTAGGGAGGCTCAGCTGGACAGGGAGGTTGAGGCCTCCTTTGCTGGACAGGGAAACGAAGCCATACTGCTCCCGCCCAGCTGAAGGGGTGAAGGTGAAAGTGTGGGGTGAGCAGGCTCCATTAGTGATTGAGGACTTCGGGTGAGACCCGGGCAGAGCTGCCAAGGTAAGCAGAGTTCAGAGGAGAGCCCCACACACCATCTCCCCATGTTTTGGTCCTGTCCCTCTATATCCGCTCCTGCTGGTCTCTCCCCGTGGCCCCTCCAGCCTCAGCCTGACCCCTGCCTCAGGACACCTGGCCCCGGAGCTCTGCGTGCTCCTCCACTTGCAGGTCTGGCTTCTCTGTGGCCCTTGCTCCAGTCTCCCCGGCTGGTCCCCTAGCTGGTACCACTGTATTCTGCCCACAGGGTCTGGGTCACCTGTAGATTAGGACCTCAGCCTGTGGTCACCTCAACACTTACATGGAGTATAAGTGGCTGACCAGTGGGATATCCTTGAACATGGTGTTTTGGGGGGCATTTGTCCTGGGGGACAAGTGCAGGGGCCACTGGATGACCTTGAAACAGGCCTCCATCCAGTCCCAGGGCCACCTCCAAGTGTGACCGGAGGTGCCCTGGGCCTCCTCTCCCGCCCTGGGACCCCGGACTCTGCCGGGCAGGTGAGCGGAGCTGGTGCGCTAAGCGGATCACAGCAGATCACCCGCCGTCGTAAACTTTTAGCACAGCCCACTCAGCGGCATTTCACACCCGGTTAACTTTTACGACAAACTCCAGGAGGAAGAGTGACAGCCAGGGAGCAGAGGAAAGCAGGCGGGTCCAGCCTGGAGGCTCAGGGGGCTGGCTGGGGGCCAGTGCAAGCACTCAGGGTGCAGGGTGGCTGCTGCCCTCCCCGCCCGGCTCTGGTTCCATCCCGGGGGCTGCCCAGAAGCAGCCCTGAGCCTGGCTATGCAGGAGCCTCCAGGAGCCCCAGGCCATTCTTGGGGACCAGCCTGCAGGCTGGGTGCCCCAAAGCACGCCCTCTGCACGCCCTCTGCCACCCGCGCTTCCCCACTGATGCCACTGTTGTCCCATCCGCCCCCAACCCCGCTTTCCCATTGTCACTCTGCATACGATGCAGAACTTTTCTGAGGACCCACTGCAGCCGACCTACACTCCGAGCTGTCCATTGTTCATTAAACTGGGCAGAGGCCCCGGTGGGGGCCTGGAATTGGGGGCGGGGGCTGATGTCTGTTTTCAATATGCAGCCAATCATGGCCTCTTTTTTCTGTTTAGTATAATTTTATACTGGGTGGATGTATTTAGGGCCTGAATGGCTTGACAGTGATGATTAATACCGTACATTAGGAGATTCCAGAGCGAGTGTTCGGGAGCTGGCTGAGCGGCTCCGTTCTCATCAGATGGCCGAGCCCGCAGGCTATTAAAAGCAGCAGGAGACCTTGAGGCTTAATCACAGAGGCTGGGCCCGCGGAGGGAGAAGAAAGGGAGAGGAAAAGAGAACAAATGAAACGATAGAGGGAGAGGGCGGAAATGCTACTGGAATCCCGTCCCCCCACGCGCAGCCAGCGGGAGGGGGGCGGGGGGGCAGCGAAGGGGAAAGAGGCTCGGGAGGGCATTTAGGGGGAGAAAAACAATTAAAAACTGCAGCCACCGCCGGAGACCACAACCCTGTGATGGGAAGTCTGCGAGGGGCGGGCGGTGCTGGGCGGGGGAGACAGAAATAAATCAGCTGGTGAATGGGAGGTGCAGCCCCTGCATTGTCGGAGGGGGAGGCGCTGTTGGAGGAAGTGGGCCCCCCACTCACCGGTCCCCCCAGGATGACCACGTGCACAGTCTCTCACAAGTGTCCCTTTCAGATGTGGAGGGTGTGGTCACCCTGTTCTTTGAAGGGGTCCTTGGGATCAGGAAGGGAGCCTGGGCAGGGTTACAGTTGGTACAGCTGGGCTGCCCTCAGGCATCAGCAGCTCCTCTCACCCCCAGGAGGCTGGACACAAGGTTGCAGGACCATGGGGGCCCCCTGGTCAGGCAGAGGATGTGCTTGGGTCCCCACCAGGGGCCAGAACCCTGGGGGTGATAGGGAGTGATGGTGACAGAGAGAGAGAGTGGGAGACTGACCTGGCAAGAAGAAGCGGTCCACACAAGATGCCGTAGTGCAAAGTGGGAGGCAGAGTGTACGTGTGTGGGGGGTGGGGCACATGATGAGAGAGGTGAGGCCCCTTCCCAGCCCCTGCAGACCCCACCCTGGACAGCCAGGTCCTCCCAGCCAAGGGCTGCACTGTGGTTTGAGGCAGCAGCCAGGGTCAAGGGGCCCCGATGGGTTGCCCCTCTAGGAAGAAACCATTCCTGACTGGAAAAGGTGAGGTTCGAGGTGGAGGGAGGCTTGGTTCTGTCTGAAAATGAAGCTGGCAAGATGGTTTACAGAGCCCTTCTGTTAGAGGAGGAGGAAAGGACAGGTCTGGAGCCAGAGAGGCTCCACCTGCAGGGACTTGCGGGCCTCACACCTCGCCCCCGCTCCCCCTCCCCCATGACACAGGAGATAATGGGCCCAGACACTCCAGGGCCAATGTGGGAAAAGATGAATAAAAGACAGTCACAGGCCTCTGAACTTTTACATAAAAAATACAGGTTCCCTGGCCTATCTGAGGTTGGAGGTCAAGGTGCTTCTTGGGGACGGTTTGCTAGCCAGTGGCTGGGGGGATGGGGCAGCCAGAGGCCCTGGACCTCATCAAGCCCCTGGGGGCCCTGCACAGCCTGGGCACCCAGCTGCAGGACGGGAGTGGGTTTGGAGAAGACTGCCTGGAGCCTGTGGGTCACTTCCTCTCGAGTTCACACAGGGACGGCGCTCCTGGGACCCCAAGCAGCCCCAGGACAGTTTTTTCCCTAAACCCAACCCGGTGAATGTGCTTTCTGAGTTCAAATCTCCAGGTGGGCCTTCAGAGCACCCGCCCTGGGTGGGGTCTTTTCCACCCAAAAGGCTGGAGGGGCACCTTCTGCCAAGCCCTTTTGGGGGTCCCCTCTGTCTGCCCCTGGTTTGATGGGCAGCTGTCCTTCAGGGCTGGCGGGGACCCTGAGGGGCACAGGCACCTCTGTTCAGACACCCCGAAGTCAGTGGACACCGCCCTCCATGATGCCATATCTGCTCAGCAAACTGATGACCACTCCAGGACGCAGTGCCCATTAGCCCGTCTGGTCTGGGAGATGGCTCACGCCGGCTCCAAGGCCCCCAGGGGCAGCCTGCACCCTCATCCAGGGGAAGGGGGCCATGCAAATGCACAAGGGCACAGACAGTTCCGCTCCCTGCTGGCTATTTTTGGAAATGCTTTTCTGATTTGTTTTTCTTCCAGGCTTCAGAATAAAAAGAGCTAAAGGAGCCTGACACCTCCTTCAGAGCAGGCTGTACAAAGACCGGGCCTTGGGCCCCGGTGGGGCTGGGACTGGCTGAGCACACCCACCTGGGCACAAATGCAACTGGGGCCCAGACAGAAAAAAGTACTGGGTGCTGCTTCTGGAAGAGACGCCACGAACAGAGCTCTGGTCGGGGATGGAGAGGAGGTTTGGGTCGCCTGACTCTGCTTTCATGTTGGAGAGGCCCCTGGACCCCCAGGCCTTGGACATGGGCCCTGAGCATGGGCATTCCCAGGTGAGGCCATGCCAAGGCCCTGGATGGAGCCCAGCTGTGCCTGAGACCCACCAGGGGAGGGCCGGCTCCTCTGGCTCCTCTGTCCACTCACTCCCCTGGCAGATGCCCAGCCCAACCATGGCCCAGGGTGAGGGGCCCCAAGCTGCCATGCAAGTCTCTGGTGCTTCACCTATGCACAAATGCCTGGCCTGGGCTGAAGTTTAACATTCAAATACTCTTGGAGCCTGGACCCTGGCTGCAGTCCCTGGTCACACAGACAAGGAGACAGGTGGGCATCCAGCTCAAGAGTGGCAGAGCCTGGCGCCTTGTTGTCCTCCCTAGAGGAAAAGCATCTCAGAGTTGATGGGGGGTACTCCCGCCTTCTGTTCTCTCAAGGACACTTGGGGCTCAGGGCCGGGCCAGGCAGAGAGCAAGCCCAGGGCTGAACAGAGCTGAGTTGGACGCTCCCAGCACAGGGCACCTGAGCGGACCTAGACCAAGGCCGCTGGGCCACTGGGTTTTGGCCCCTCACTTCCCATGCCCAGTGCAGCGCTTGGCAGTGAAGCATTCTGAACAGCAGAGATGCCTGGGGACAGATCCCGCAGCTTGTCAAAAAGACCCACCCTCCCCCAAGACAGGGGAGCTACTCTTGACCTGAGAGGCAGGAGAAGGTGCTGCCTTGCCCCCGACAACTGTCCTCTCCCAACAGCACGTTGGCCAGGGCCTTCCCTTGGCCATTCCCAGACAGGGATGCCCGCTGGGTTCAAGATGACCGGCTGAAATGGGTGGGTACTGGGCACCGACAGGCGGCGACAGACAGCCTGCTTCCTGTGGCTGCCACTTGCTGGGGCTTGACCTCCAGGTTATCAGGGCCGCAGCCTGGGCGATGACCTCATTAAGCACGGCGGCCACGTCAGCACCTTTCTGAAGTCGCTTTTATCACTCACAGCGTGCCGGGGCGGCCCCGTCGGCACCTCCTCCCCGACACGGCTCTATCTTATCTCCCCCGGTGAGGGACCCTCGCTGGGAGCCAGAGAGCAGGTCTGGGAATGCCACATCCAGACAGCCCGGCCTTCAGGCCCTGACATGGGCGGGGGCAGGGCAATGCCAATGGACCCCAGTGTCTGGTGACAGAATCGTGCAGAAGAAATGCATTGACTTCGGCTCCTGATATTCAACAATCATTATGGTGATTATGCGTGCGAAGTCCAGGCCTCTCCTCCAAGATTCTGCACAGGGTGCCGGCTCCTGTCACCCTGTAGCTCCCCATGGCCCAGGTCCCAGTGGAGGGGAGGGTGACCTTCCCTGGGAAGAGCCCAGAGACTGCCTGGGGCTCAGGGTCTCCTGACATTCAAGGTCACCTCTCAGGATGGGCTTCCTGACTTCCAGAGTGGGGGCCACCCTGGGGAGGAGAGCTTTCGGAGCTGGCTCATGAACCCCGCCACCCTACTCTGCCTCTCTGCACACACTAGGGCTGCCTCTCCGCTACAGAGGCCGCTGTGCCCCCAGCTCTGATGAAGAGGCTCTTTGTCCCCTGCTCTTGGTCAGGCTCTTGGTCTGAGCTCTGAGGCATGGCTGGCCCTCCCGCTGGCCTCTCTCCACTCTCCTTTCGCTTCTCCTGGGGCCTCCACTCGAATATTAAAAAGGAGTTCCACCAGGCAGCGAGTGTTTGCCCCAGAAAGCACAGGCCTGGCCCCTGTTGAGGACAGTGAGGGGCCTGGCAGCTGGGAGAGCCTGAAGAAGAGGCTGGGACCCCAAGTGGCCAAAACCAAAACAGAAACACCTGGGCCCCTGGTGCTCCACTCCTACCCACTCCATGCAGGATGGGCGTATCCTCTTTGCCCAGCTTAGTCCTGCAAGAGCCCTGAGCAGCTTCACCTGCAGCTGGATTCCAGTCTAGGTGGGATGAGCCCCGGAACTCCACAGCCCAGGGAACCCAGGGCCTGGCACAGAGAACCCCATGGCCCCAGGGGAGGGACCCAGGAGCTGCTGCTTTCCCTGCTAGGGGCCCTTGGAGCCAGTGCTCACCTATGAAAGTGCTGGGGCCTCTGGGGTGGGGGCCAGGTCCTGGTCAGGGTTGGAGCAGGCTGCAGCTTGCTTGCACTGGGGCCCTGCTCCTCAGCCCAGGACTGCCTGTCCACAGTGGGCACACCCAGATGTCTCAGAGAGATCAACTGCCCACAGAAAGGTCAGTGACCCCTCACTGTGACTCAGGCTCAGCAGCCAAGCCTTTGCCTGAACCTCTGCCCAGCACGAGGTGAGGGGTGGCCTCTGCTTTCCCATTCCTCCACCCCAACTGGCCCCTGGCTGCCTTCACTCTACAGGCACTAGATGAGCACCCACTGTGTGCAGAGCTCTGCCCTGGGTACAGAAGCAGGAAGGATGGACTTTCAAGAAGCAGGTGGACAGCACGGATCAGTGGGACCTCAGTCAGGACCAGGCATGCGCACCCTCCAGGGTCTCTCCCTCCTTGGCCTGGCTCCTCACTTGGAACATGGGCTGAGATCCCTCCAGCATCTGGTCTCTCTCCTGGCCGCCTGGTCCTCCCTGCTCATGCATCTGAGTGGAACCTCCTGTGAGACCGTAATTCTAGGACCAGTGACTCAGGAACCGTCCTCAGCCCCCCTATGTCCTGGGGCACCATCTGGGCCCCCTCCACACGCTCCGGGGATGAGATTTGGAAGCAGAATCTTCTGAGGTTCCCGAGGTGCTGTGAGGCTGTGAGATGTTTCCCAGCCCCCCACCCCGCGCCAAGCCTGGGCCACCCCCATCTGTTGCTGGGGACTTCTGGGGGAGGGGGGAGGATCCAGTGGCAGCCCAAACCCCTGAGACAGATGTCATGGGTGTCGCAGGTGAAAACATGGATGCTCGGGAAGAAGGTGGCAGAGCTACATGGAGACGAATGGTAGGACTTCCTCCAGAGCCAACCCAACTCACTGGCCAACATTCTGTCCTTCGGTGGCTCCCACACATGTGCCAGGCACTGGCCAGACACCAGGACTGGGCGTGCGTCCGAGCCACCAATCCACACCTCGCCAGAAGTGACCCCTGGTCTCCTACAGCCGGGACGAGAAAAGGACAGTGGACACTGTTTCTAACATGCTCGGAGGACAGAGGGGGAGGACACGCTGGCCATCATGATGGCTCTCAGGCAGGAGGTGGTTTCTGCTCGGCTACCAGGGGGCCGGGGTGGGTGGAGGTGAGAGAAGGGAGATTCCAAGACAGAATGGAGGCGGGAGGGGGTCACGCAGGACGCTTGGGTGTCCTGGGGGAGCACAGGGCACCTGGAGAAGCATGACAGGGGATCCAGCTGGGGGAACATCGGAGGAAAAGAGGCCCCTCCTGGACATCTGACCGTAATTCCGCTGGACATCACCTCTAGTCGGGCAGGCCCCAGTGTCCCGCCCAAGACCCCCGATTCTTCCCGGTCCCCTTTGCCCCGACAGCCATGTCAGCAGCCTGAGGCCCACCTGCCAGGAAAGCCCACGCCCCTGCCCTTCTCACCAGACCTCGAAGCACACACACCTCTGCTGACGTGCACAGAGGGCTCTGCCTCTCACCACCGCGAGGCAGAGCTGATGGGATAAACAAGAAAGGAAACCTGATAAACAGTTTCCATATCCAACGTTTTCCACATTCAATTATTTTTAAATTAAATAATCTCTCCCTAGGAGAAAAAGGAAAGTTCCCGCGCGGCTCAGCCCTGCCAGGCCTCACAAAGCCCACATTGTGGGCCCTGGTGGAGAACGTCTCCTTGGAGCCCGCCCCTCAATGCCCCCTTTTATATTCACGCTCACAGGCAGCCCCTCATGCTGCCCCTGCATGCCGGAGACCCTGGCCCACAGCCACATGGCCTCTGTGGGGCTCTTGTCAGCTCCCGGGAGCCCGGGGTGGGGGCCCCAAGCAGCTCTGGGTGGAGTGAAAAGGCCGCCAAGAAAAACCAAGCTACAGCAGGCAGCATAGAGGGGCTGAGAGGTGGCCAGGATGGGGGTCCCGCTGCACCTACATGACTCATTCAGAACCAACAGCTGAAAGGACTTGTGGTTTGCAAGCAGCCCACTGGTGTCCACTGCCTGAGCGCTCTCACTACCGGTTAGGTGTTCTTAGATTAGGTACTTGACCACTTTGAACCTCATCATTGCCAACTGTAAAATGGGGAGAATGTGTTCCTAAGCTATGATGAGGGTAACAGAACAAGGGCATCCAGAAGTGGATGTGGGAGCCTGGAGGGTCCCTCCGGTTCCAGGCAGCAGAGTCACTTGTGTTAGGCTCACCCTCCTGCAGATAACAAATGCTCACTATGGATAAAACATTATTTTAAAAAATATTCAAAGGCATTAGAGATGGAGGGAAAACCCTGAAAGATGGATCCTTGGTGAAGTCTATACTTTTCTGGCTTTTCCCTTGAGGATCCCACCCTGTCCACTTGGCACCAGGCAGTTGGAACTCTAGCAGAAAGCTGCAGTCTTACTGAATTGGGGTGTCAGAGACTGGAGCAGCTGGACATTGAGACAGGAATTCCTGGAGAGGACAAAGCCACAGACAGGTGATCCCCAGTGTGCATCTAACCCCCTAAATCCTAGGCTTACTCTTGCATTGCCCAGACTACAAGGAACCCAGAGAAAGGCAACAGTTGGAAGGCTGAGCAAAGACTTTGGCTGCTGCCCACCACAGCAGGGGAAGGAGAATTTGGAATTTGGGTCTCATCAACTTGGAGGGGTTAGGTGAACACTTTTGATTTTCCATTAAAAGCCTACTCTCATGCTTTAAGAGTAAATCCTACACCCCAAAACTAAGAACAAAATTGAAATAGACACACCCTAAGCAAGTGTTCATCCAGCTTTTGCAAGACGAGCTTAAGGTGAGCAGCTGGTCACTGAAAGGTGACCAACTAGAACAGCCCAACACTCATGGAGAAAGATCACAGAACTTAGAGTTTCTACAATGTATCACCTACAATGCCAAGTGCAACAATTAAAATAAAATACTAAATGTACAAAGCAACAGGAAAATGTGACCCTTAATCAAGGGAAAATTTAGTCAAGAAAAACCATCTCTGATAGGACCCAGATGTTGGAATTAGCAGAAAAACACTTTAAAGCTGCTATTGTGAGCATGTCCAAAGACTTAAAGGAAAATATGACCAGAAGGAATGAGTAGATAGGAAATGTCAAATGGAAACTGTAATAAATAGCCAAATGGAAATTCTAGAACTGAAAAATATAATACATGAAATTCACAAGTCCCTGGGTAGGCTTTTGGTAGTAAGTCAGAAATGGCAGAAGAAAAAGCAAGTGAATTTGAAGACAGAGTCATAAAAACTATCCAATCTAAATAAAAGAAAAACTATTGAGGGGACTTTCCTTGTGGTCCAGTGGCTAAGACCCCATGCTTCCAGTGCAGGGGGCCCAGGTTTGATCCCTAGTCAGGAAACTGGATCCCACATGCTACAACTGAGAGTTTACATGCCACTACTAAAAATCTGCCATGCCAGATGAAGATCGGAGATCCTGCCTGCCACAACTGAGACCCAGCCCAGCCGAATAAATAAAGAATAAAAAGAAAAAAACATTGTAACAAAATGAACAGAACCACAGTGACCTGTGGGACAATATTTGGTACATGTGTAATGGGTCCCAGAAGGAAAGAGGAGATAGGAGATGGAGCAGGAAAATGATGAAAGAAAAGCCTAAAAAAGCACTAAATGCACAAAAATTTAAAACATTCACTAATCAAAAACTCAGTTAAGGAGATAAAAAGGCAAATCACACACTTGGAGAAAATACTTGCAATACATATAAATAACTAAGAACTTGTGTCCAGAATATATAATGATCTCCTAGAAACCAATAAATCAATAAAAAGACAAGCAAGGCAATTAAAAAGTGGACGAAAGGCTTGAACAAACATTCCACTGAAGCAGTGACATTAGACTAATAGGCACATGATGTGAAAATATGCTCAACATCCTAGTCATCAGGGAAACAGCTCCTGAAACCACAATGAAATGCTACTTCAGACCTGCTAATACGCGGTTAAAATTTAAAAGATTGACAATGCTAAACATCAATGAGAATTGGAGGAACTGGAATGCTCCACTATTACCGGTGGTGACTCAAAATAGCTCATCGCTTTGGAAAAAGGCTTGGCAACATCTTATCCATTTAGCCTATGACCCAACAATTTTTACTCCTGGGTTACTTACACAAGAGAAATGAAAGCTTAGGTCCACTAAATGGTTTGTCCATGAACGTTCACAGCAATGATACTCATAGCCCAAATCTGGAGATGTTGGCAAAAGTCCATCCACAGGAGAATGGATAACAATGTGTGATCTATCCATGCCAAGGGATACTCTCTAGTGAAAAGAATGGACTGCTGACAAATGCAACAAAGTGGATGAATTTCAAACACCACTATGTTGAACAGAAGAAGCTACCCAAGAGTACAGACTGTGTGAGTTGCTCTGTGTGAAATTCAAAGGAGTTAGAACTAGTCTAAGACAAGAGAAATCAAGAGAGTGGTTGTCCGCCTGCCCTTGAGGAATATTGACCAGGAGGGCACCAAGGGGTGAAAACACCCCCTGCCTTGGTCCCAGTGGTGGTTACTTCCAAGTCATCCAACTGTACACTCGTCACTCAGGCAATTTATCATTGTATTAATATGCCTCACATTTGGGGGCTGTGAGGCTAGGCTGCTCAGGTTTGAGTCTTGGCTCTGCCACAGATTACATGGGAGACTGAGTGAGGGTCTCAGGTCTCCAACTGGCAAAATGGAGACAGAGTCAATGGTGAGGACTGTGTGGCAGTTGAATGAGATACTCAGGTTAACACCCAGAACAACTGGCACAGAAGAAAATGCTCTTGCTTGCACCTGCTACTTTAGTGTAAGGTGGGCTGGAGGCCCAGTCAACACTTGGAGAATTTTCAGCACGTTCCCTAGCTGCGGATGCTTTGCCCAGCAAGCCGCCTTCAGGAGCAGGAGAGGATTCTCTTCGGGAGCGCCCATGAATTCCCAAGGACGGTGTGCACCATGGATTCCAAGGGTATCTATGGGGTTCAGAGAGAAGAGTGTCAGGGACCTGGCGAGCCGTGCTGACCTGAGCGACTCTCCAGGCAGGCCCCTTGGGTGCATTGCTCTGGCCGTTTCCTCCCCGTTGAGCAAAGCAGACCTCAAAAGATCATGGTAACTTTGACGGGAAGTGGGGCTCATTCTGGTTTTGAATTGTGATGTTTCCGATCTGCAAGAGAGTGTGTGTGTTTTCTGACAGTCTGGCCCCTGGGTTTTTGCCTGATCCTCCTGGTGGGCTGTACTGGTAAGGCTGGCCTCCCGCGCTGATGGGAACTATTGGCCTCCCTGGCGATTCGCCCAGGGAGGTAGCCTCCAGGGCTGCCTGCAGCTCCCGGATGGACTGGATCCTCCCTGAGGGAGTGGCCGAGCCCTGGCTCCACCCCTGGTCTACCACCCCTGCTGGGCTTGTCGGCGGGGGGGGGGGTGGGGGGGGTGGTGGTAAGCGAGTTCCTGTCACTACCTCTGTGGCCACCACACACCCCAGCAGTGAGGGTGACCCTGCCCTGGGTTGGCCATGGCCTGAGCCTTTGCACCTGACGGCTCCTTCAGGCCTCGCGACACCCCCATGCCACCTGGATGCTCGTCTCCATACAGGAAAGGGAGAGTGGAGATCAGAAGGGGCCGCTTGGTTCACGAGAGCCTGAGGTTGCATGTGACGCCCTCCCCAGCCTGTGGTTCCCACCCACCCCTGCCTGGGGTGAGGGTGGCCTGATGGGGTCCCATCAGGCACAGGCCTGCTTGCTCGGGGGGCTCTGTCCTGTGATTGCACATCCCCATGCTGGGCTCCGCCCCTGTGTCCCATCCAGAGGGCACAGGGGCACCGTCCTCCGGCCGCTGCATCCTTCTACTCCCAGTCCCTCTGGTCCCTTTGGCTGCTAATTCCATAAAGAGGCCATTGTTCATCTAGATGGTCTTTACAGAAGCACGTCCCCAGCGAGTGGAAACATTTAGTTAATAATTTAACACTGTGTTGTCTGCTGAATTTTCAGGCCCCCAAATAAGATCGATGGAACCAACAATTGGCTTATTGAGTTTGCCGGCTGTTTCCTGAAGACACAGGCGAGCATAGAGGGATGGCCTCGGAGCGGGGGAGGGGAGCCCCATGCGGGGGGAAAAAATGTAGATGGTATTGATGCAGGTTGTCAAAAATAATTGTTTTATTTTCCCTGGGAATGTTCCCGATACCCCCGCACGCACTGATCCGTGACGCTGGGTCTGGAGACGCAGGAGGCTGGTATTTGTCGGCATTCTGCTGCCCCCTCCTGAGATGTTCATCAGGGAAATGATCATTACGTCACCAGCCATCCCCAAACTGTTTTAGGAGGAAGGCAGAGGGAAGGTGAGGGGGGGACCTGCACCCTCTTCTGCTGGCCTTCCGAGGGGCAGACTTGGGGGGCTTGTCCCGGAGGCTAGGGTAATATATGCTCTGGGACAAAGGGAGCCAGGGCAGCCTCAAGGGACTGTCCACAGCATGGGGAAAAGGGAGAGCATGGGGCTCTTGGGCAGGGTGGGCAAGATCCCCACAAGAGCAGACCTGGCACTGTGCTTGCCCAGGACCCCAGGGAAGCCCTCGCCTGGAACAACCCCCATGGCCCTTTCACTAGAAGAAAGGGGGAATCACGGTCCACCTGTGAGGACCCCGGATGGCGCACTCCAGAAGGCAAACAGCGAATGCATCCCAGTGGGACATGACAGTCCAGCAACCCAGAGAGGAGCGGTGTCTGGGGGCACAGGTCCCCGGCCCAGAGCCTGCCTGCCGAGCAGTTTCTCCAAGTCCAGTCTGCTGCCCAGAAGAACCGCATCTCCCCACGGGGTGAGCTGGAGACCATCTGAGCCCTTTCCAGGGCCCAGCTGACTTCCCAGAATGGTCATCACTTGTCCGCTCATCCATCTATTCACATTTCCATTTACCGAGGCACCAAGGCCTGCCGTGTCTCACTCCAGGCAGGAGACAAGGATTTACGGACGGGTGGGACAGTCCCTGGGGGCGCTGTTTCCACTGGAGACAGTGTCCCACAAAACACGGCTCAAGGATCAGTGTCTGGAGGAGAGCGTGGCCAGGAAATTGTCCTCCGGGAGGAGAAAGGTCAGGGGACACCTCTGAGTGCCTGGAAAGGCAGGCCTGAGAGAGGCAGAGCTGGGTAAACAGTTTAGATGCCCCCCTGTTAACAGCCTTGAAAATGTAAATCTCCCCAGAGAAAGGGGCTCCCAGGCTGCATGTCACCCTCAGAATTGGGATCTTCCTGCTCTCTGGGGTTTAGGGGAGCATGGCACCATCTCACAAGAGTGGATACCGTCAGACAGGGTTCCACTGCTGTCAGCTCTCATCAGATGAGCCCCCAATACCAGCTGGGTGCCAGGAGAGTGGGGCATGGGTGCAGTGATGTGTCCTGCCCTGAGATCCCTCATCCCTTCCACATCCAGAGACTTTCTGCCCTGCTGGCATCTGGGGCTCCAGGAGGGTACTGCGCCCACACTCCTTGGGTTCCAGGCACTTCTCCAGCTAGCTGAGTGGCCCTGCTTGGCGCTGGAACCAGAGCCCAACCCATGGGGGTGCTCACCAATCACCTGCCATGGGAAGATGGATGGGCAGCACTCCTGGACACCTGACTTTAAAGCAGCCTCTAGATCGAGAAGTCTGGTTGAAGACTCCAGGGCCTCTTAGACTCTTTTTCCTTGGTTTGTTCCTTAGACAACAGGGGGTCAAGGGAGCATCATGGCAGACAGTACATTTGTGATAAACCCAAAGGCAGAGTATCCAGGGGCCTGAACTTGGCCTCTCCTCTCTGCTTGGAAATGGAGGAAATAAATAGAGCAAAGAAATAGAGGAAAACAATGGAATGGGAAGGATTAGAGATCTCTTCAAGAAAGTTAGAGATAACAAGGGAACATTTCATGCAAAGATGGGCACAATAAAGGACAGAAACAGTATGGACCTAACACAAGCCGAAGATATTAAGTAGAGGTGTCAAGAATGCACAGAAGAACTATACAAAAATATCTTAATGACCCAGATAATCATGATGGTGTGATCATTCACCTAGAGCCAGACATCCTTGAATCTGAAGTCAGGTGGGCCCTAGGAAGCATCCCTATGGACAAAGCTAGTGGAGGTGATAAAATTCCAGCTGAGCTATTTCAAGTTCTAAAAGATGACACTGTGAACGTGCTGCACTCAATATGCAAGCAAATTTGGAAAACTCAGCAGTGGCCACAAGACTGGAAAAGGTCCATTTTCATTCCAATCCCAAAGAAGGGCAATGCCAAAGAATGTTCAAACTACCGCACAATTGCACTCATCTCACACACTAGCAACGTAAATGTTCAAAATTCTCCAAGCTAGGCCTCAGTAGTACATGAACCGAGAAATTACAAATGTTCAAGCTGGATTTAAAAAAGACAGAGGAACCAGAGATCAAATTCCCAACATCTGTTGGATCATGGAAAAAGCAAGAGAGTTCCAGAAAAACATCTACTTCTGCTTTATTGACAATGCCAAAGCCTTTGACTGTGTAGATCACACAGATTTTCCACAACAAACTGTGGAAAATTCTTCAAGAGATGGGAATATCAGACCACCTGACCTGCTTCCTGAGAAATCTGTATGCAGGTCAAGAAGCAACAATTAGAACCGGACATGGAACAATGAACTGGTTCCAAATTGGGAAAGGAGTATGTCAAGGCTGTATATTGTCACCCTGCTTATTTAACTTATATGCAGAGTACATCATGTGAAATGCTGGGCTGGATGAAGCACAAGCTGGAATCAAGATTGCCGGGAGAAATATCAATAACCTCAGATATGCAGATGACACCACCCTTACGGCAGAAATTGAAGAAGAATTAAAGAGCCTCTTGATGAAGGTGAAAGAGGAGAGTGAAAAAGCTGGCTTAAAACTCAACATACAGAAAACTAAAATCATGGCATCTGGTCCCATCACTTCACAGCAAATAGATGGTGAAACAATGGAAACTGTGATAGACTTCTCTTCTTGGTCTCCAAAATCACTGAAGATGGTGACTGCAGTCATGAAATTAAAAGATGTTTGCTCTTTGGAAGAAAAGCTATGACCAACCTAGATAGCATATTAAAAAGCAGAGACATTACTTTGCCGATAAAGGTCCATCTAGTCAAAGCTGTTTTTTCCAGTAGTCATGTATGGATGTGAGAATGGACCATAAAAAAGTTGAGCATTGAAGAACTGATGCTTTTGATCTGTGGTGTTGGAGAAGACTCTTGAGAGTCTCTTAGACTGTAAGGGGACCAAACCAGTCAATCCTAAAGGAAATCAATCCTAACTATTCATTGGAAGGACTGATGCTGAATCTGAAGCTCCAATACTTTGGCCACCCGATGCAAAGAATGGACTCATTGGAAAAGACCCTGATGCTGGGAGGGATTGGGGGCAGGAGGAGAAGGGGATGACAGAGGGTGAGATGGCTGGATGGCATCACTGACTCGATGGACATGAGTCTGAGCAAACTCTGGGAGTTAGTTGGTGATAGACAGGGAGGCCTGGCGTGCTGCAGTCCATGGGGTCACAAAGAGTCAGACACGACTGAGCAACCGAACTGAACTGAACTGAACTCTGCTTGGAGGAGGGAGGGAAATAGCTGGTCCCTGGTGACACATCTCTTCTGAAGTTCATGGAGCATTTCTGGAGGCCCAGGGAAGCCCTGACATCTGGTGAGGGTCGGGAGGCACCATCCTTTTCATCCCCGTCGTCGGATCCCCCTGCCTAGTGGTGTCTCCCTTGGAGATGCCACATGAGCCTGCTCACCCGCAGTCCCACAGGGGAAGGTGGTTTGCTAGTTTCTTTAGAAGGATAAGAACGGAAGTGATGACTAGGGCCAGGCCCTAACCAAGCTGGATGCTTCTGTGTGTGGGCATGCATGTGTGCCTCTGTGTGCATGCACACGTGCCCCTGCACACACACACACACAATCATGTGCATGTATGTACATGTATTTGTGAGACTGTGTGAATGTACATGTACACATGTGTCTTGTATGTGTAGGTTGTACACACGTGTCACGTTTGTGCAAGTGTGCATACATTGCTACATGTGTGCATGTGTCTGGTGTGCGCACATGGGCCTGTGTGTGTGTTCTGTCTCTTCCCCTCCTCCTTCCCTTCCGGGACCAAAGCTCAAGGTGTCAGGCTCTAGCTCGTTGGGTGAGAGGTGGGTGGAAATGCCAACCAGTGAGATTTGCCTGCTGGGCCCCCTAGCGTCCCCAGGCAGAGACGGCCAGTGGAACAGGGTCCAAATCACGGCCCTGAGCAGAGAGGGCTGTGCGGTGTGTGCCTGCAGCATCCACTGCCCCATCCGGCAGCGCCCTGGCCCTGGGCCCAGAGTGGACACGTAGCCCTCCTTGGACATCTCCACCACAAGGGCCTCCAGCTAAGAGGTCCCTCCCTCAGAATCAAGAACCCTGCTGGCGAAGTCTTGGGATCTCAGCTTGGTCCGAGGTTTGCTCTGCTCCCAAGACTGCAGCTTCAGAAATCACAATCCTAGGAACTCCATGAGGACGTGCCTCCTGAAAAGAAGGGCAGCTGCTGGCTCAGAGAGGAAGCAACTGGATGCTTTCAATGAAGGAAGCACTGGGGGCACTCAGAGCACATGGGGAGGCACTTGTCCCTCCCCCTGCAGTCCCTATTTCTGCTTCCTCCCAAGTTAGACTTCCCAGCGGGGTGTGCACATGTGAACACACACCCACACATGTGTGGATGCACACATGTGTGTGCACACAAACCACACCCTACATGTGTACATGCAAACACACCATACGTGTGCTACAGGCTCAGAGACGCAGACATTCACAGACGCACACACATATACCCCCAGCACCCGTGCCCTCATGTACACATGTACACGCACAGGAACATCAGCCCTCCCCCCATGTTCTGAGTGTGTCTGGAAAGCCTCAGGCAATGGGCTCATTGTCTCATGCTGACCGCTCCATCCTCCTGTGCCTACCAGTCTTCCAGAGCACAGTGCTGAGACCGGGCTGGTGCGTAATGGGTTTAGTAATGTTTGAGGCAAGTATAAATGGAGGTGTCTATGGATAAATGCTACCCATGGGGCGTCCGCCACTGCAGGAGACACAAGAGACGTGGGCTGGGAAGAGATATGTCAGCCTCCTTTGCCTACTGCCAACCGACACTGACGAACCTGGAATCCTATGAGCGGCATTCAGGTAATGCAGGTGCTGATGGCTAGAGGGAAATCTGTGCTGGCCCGGGTCACCCGGACCAGATCCCCCACCCCGAGCACTCGGCGGCTTGGGCTGCACAGCTTCTGTGAGCCCTGTGACCCCCTGGCGGGGGCTGCGGGGACACCCAGAACAGAGCAGGCAGGCACATGCCTGGCTGGCGCTTTCTACCAGGATGCGGCTCAGAACATAGAATAACGGTGGATTTTGAAAGGAGATGTTTTTCTTTGGAAAGTTTATTTGCAGATTTATGTCCGAGGGCGTGTTTTTTTAAAGCCTCAGCCAGAGGTTAGATTTCAGATGTCCTCTGACTGCTCAGTGTCTTTGAAGTTCTGTTTGTTTGTTTGGATTGGCCAGCCAGGAGCTCGCGCACACAAACCCTGCTTGGTTTAGGGTCTCCTTAAGTGAGCTTTCGGACACGCGCCGCACCGGTTGTGACTGGGTGAAGACCGCGCCCTTGGCGGATGCTTTCCCATGTCCTCCGAGATTTCCACGTCGTTCCTCACTCTCAATAACATTCTTTCATTCACTTTCCAAAGCGGAAGCTCTGAGGATGGGCTGCCTGGGAAGCGAGCTTCCTCCTGTGGGACCCACCCCGTGTAGCGGCTGCCTGCCCACCACCTGCCTTTGCAGGAAGATGCTCGGCCTCTGAAACCTGGCCTCCATTCCAGCCTCTGCACAGCATGCTGGGGACTTCACAAAGTGTGTCTCCCTCTGCTCGAGGCTGCAGCCTCGGAGTGAGCCTGTGGGCCTCTCTGGGAGACCTCTGCCCCCTCCCCTCCAGCCTATGCTCATGTAACAGTGGGGAGTGCACATGGCAGGCTTTCGCTATTGGTGGCCACACGGTCTTCCAGGGTTGGGGACAGAAGCTGTGGGTGGAGGGCATATTTGTGGCCACCCTCGTCTGTGTAATGGGTGTGGGTAGAGACGTGGGTAGAGCTATGAGTGACTGGTGGCAGCCAGCTTCCCTGTGATTCCCTCTTGGATTACTGTCCATGGGAGAGCTGGAAGTGGGGTGTGGAGACCTCAAGTGAAGATGGAGGCAGCGAAGGTGGCGGTGGGGGAACAGGGGTTGGGGGATTGTGCCCAGGTGGCTCTTGGCTATCTCCTCCCACCCTGGAGCCTCGTGGCCTCAGCTTCATGGGCCTGGTGGGCTTGGTGGGCCCGTCCTGCATCTGTCTTTCTTTCCCCACCATGGGAGCTGGCAGTCTCCAGCCCAGCTGCAGGGATGAGGTCAGACGATGGCAAACCTGGGAAACTTGGGGACACTGTGATGACCAGGACTGGAGGACCTGGCCTGGCCATCTGGACTTCAGGATTGACCTCAGGGATGACGTTTATGTGCCCCTCAGAGAAGGGCTGGGCCAGGTTCAGGCAGACGGCTGCCCTTGGCAACCCTCTCGGCCGATGCTGGGAGCTCCTGAGCCTGGAGCTGGGGAGCAGGGCCTGGAGTGCTTCACCGGGGGAGCTCCCAGCCATGAGATGCCCCATGCGTCAGCTGTCATCTCTGTGTCCGGAGCTCCACGTCTAACACGACACGAAGCCCTGGAGACCCCCTAGACTCAGGTGTGGGGTTGCTCTGTGAACTGTGTCTGTTCAACAGGTGAGGAAGCAGACGTGCAGTGTGGCAGGCGGCCTACTCACACAGCTCTTCATAGAACAAGCACCAAGTCAGTTGGACTCATCACCTGAGACCTGGACCACGATGGCTTCTAGCAGAGAAGATTCCAGAATCCTTTGGGGAAATGTGCTCCAGAGGCAGGTCTCTCCTCCCTAACCCTGTGGCTCAGGTCTGAGCCCCCTGTTCCCATAGTCCCAAAGTGAGCTAGGGAAGTCAGGAGCACTCAGTCATGTCTGACTCTTTGGGACCCCAGGGACTGTAGCCTGTCAGGCTCCTCTGTCCACGGAACTCTCCAGGTAAGAATACTGGAGTGGGTTGCCACTTCCTTCTCCAGAGGATCTTCTCAACCCAGGGATTGAACCCACATCTCTTGCATCTCCTCCACTGGCAGGTGGATTCTTTACCTCTGGGAAGCCAGGAAGTGCTCCAGAGTCTGGGTCCTGGAGTCTGTGGGCCCAGATATAGCCTAGGGACCCGCCCTCCCCATCCACACTGCTGACCCTGGTCCTGCCAGCCTTCCTCTGGCAGGGACCAGCCTCTCTGCTGCATCTGCTGAGCACACAGGGCCCTGGGCTTCCCAGGCCAGACAGCTCCTCTGCCATGGGCACTCCCTGATGCTCCTGCAGGGTCTCCCAGCATCCCTGGAACGACAGGCACCAGCCTCTGCAGGACACCTTGGTCCTCCTGCCACCAGCCCTGCTGTAAGGTTACTTTTAATGCTCTGTCACTATAAGATGACAGATTCTTCTCAGCATATGATGGGGTTAGGCCTGATAAACCCCTTGTAAGTCAGAAGTGCTTGTCATCCACCTAACCTACTGACCATCACAGGTTAGTCTCACTCACCTTAATAGGACACTCAGACCAGCCTGCAGCTGGGCAAAATCATCTCACTCAAAGCCTATTTTATAATCAGGTAATGATATCTCATATAATTCATCAGCTGCTGTACCAACAGCGCAAAACATCGTGGCTGTCAGGGTACACAATGGCTGTAAGTGTATTTACCCTCATGATCATGGGGCCAACCGAGAACTTCAGGTCTTCCCAGCATTACGAGAGAGACTATTTATACCGTATCAACACTCGGGAAAAGATCACCATTCAAAATTTGAAGTACAGTTTCTACTGAACACCATCACTTCTGCATCATCATAAAGTCAAAAAATGGGAAGTCGGACTGTCATAAAGTTGGGGACCATATGTAGTAGGTGGATCATAAGACCCGGTGCTTCCATTCCTAGACAGTCATCCCAGAGGACTGAAAATAGGCATTCAAACTGAGACTTGAACACAGTTGGTCACAATAACCAGAAGGTAGGAAAAAAGAATTATTGAAGCTGAAGCTCCAATGCTTTGGCCACCTGATGTAAAGAGCTGCCTCATTGGAAAAGACCCTGATGCTGGGAAAGATGGAAGACAAAGGGAGAAGGGGGCAGAGAAGATGAGATGGTTAGATAGCATCACTGACTCAGTGGACACGAATGTGAGCCAACTCTAGGAGATAGTGGAGGACAGAGGAGCCTGGAGCGCTGCATTCCATGGGGTTGCAAACAGTCGGACGTGACTCAGCGACACAACAACAACGACAAAGAAAGATCCATCCCTCCAGAAAATGAACAGAAAATCCAAATGTGATTCATTAGACAATGGAATGTTATTCAGCCATAAAAAGGAGCACGTTCCTGATACAGGCCGCAACCGAAATGAACCTCGAGAACACTGCGCCGAGAGAAAGTGAACCAGCTGCAAAAGACAGCATGGCCTGCGAATCCATTCACAGGAAACGGCCAGAACAGGGAAATCCACAGACAGGAAGTTGACTCGTGGTTGCCAGGGGCTGGGCAGGGGGTGGGGGAAGTGACTCTAGGGAGGACAAGTCTCCTTTCAGGGGGATGGAATGTTCTGGAATTAGAGGTACTAGTTGCACAACCCTGTGGATGGACTAGATGCTATTGTATACTTAGAAATGGTTAAAATGGTAAATTTAATGTTATTGTATGTGTGTGTGTATTTAAAACAATAAAAAAACAATTCTTGATACTTAAGATCGATTTTTGAAAAAACAAAAAACACCAGATTGAGGCTCATGATAGCTTTCAGGACCCCATCCACTTTGGCCCCCCTTTCTCAGACACTGTGCACCACCGAACACTCCCAGGCTGGGTGTGGGTGGACCAGGGATCCCCAGGAGCCTGTTTTCCTCCTCAAGTGGGGGGGTGGTCCTGAGGACCCACACTGCCCTCCCCATCCAAGGTGGAGGCAGGAGGCTCTGAAGCCCTGAGAAGGCATACGGGCGCCAGCTCGAGCACTCTAGCGTTGGGCTCACCACATCCCGCAGCCCCGCCCCTCGGTCGCTCCCCCACCCCCCCCGCCCAGTGCCGCCAGCAGAAGCACGAAGATTGCTTGTCTAACCCGGAGCTCCCGCCTGTAACTACAGGCCCGCCTAATTGAAATGTATGAGAAACAATTAAGAGTAATTGGAATCAATTAATAGATGATTTTCTTGGGAACTAATACACAATGTGAGGCAGAATCTAATTACAATTTCCAAGTGCACACAACTCCCCAATCAGGAGCAAGCGGGCGGGAGAGGCCACCTCGGCCTGAGCCCTGCTGAGTTGGTGGGGGCGGAGCGGCTGAGGCTGGACAGAGCAGGTGGACCTGCCCCAGGACTGCCCCGGGGGCTTCCAGCGTGTCCCCTGCCCGGGGGGTGCCCGCCCAGCCCCACCAGGCTCTATTTTTCAGCGATGTGGTTGAGTCACTGCCCGGCTGTGGGGGCCACCCTCCCTCATCTTTTGAGACTTGGGGACATCTGTGTCAATTGAAGAAAGACCCTAGGCCTGCAGTCCCAGAACCGCTCCAAAGGGGAGCTGGGGTGACAGCTCGCTGCTGCTCCACTGAGGAGGGGAGACTGCTAATGAGGGGCCAATTAGCCCAGAACAGTCTCTGGAGCCCAGGACAGGGGACCCAGGGGTGACGCTCCCCGCCTGTGCCAGCGCCTCGGCCCAGGGTGCCCGGCAACAGAGAAAGGCCCACTCTGCCCGTTCCCACCGAGGGGCCATCAGCGTCCGGGCACCAGGATCCGCTCGGCCGCTAATTAAGGGGTTTGGACAAATGTGTTTTTCCTTCAGGATTTGGCTTCCTTCTTAAAGTGGCGCAGAGAAGCCCTTCCCCCACCCCTCCCCAGTTCGAGTCGTCTTTTCAGTCTTCTCTGAGCCTGGAGACCGAGCCTGGAGCACTTGCTTGCTCACTGATTGACTGATTCACTCATTCACTCACTCGCTCATTCAACAAAGGGGTCTGTGCACCTCTGGGCTGGGTCTCCAGTTTGGGAGATTCCCCCGATGGGCACGTCCTCTGAGGATAAAGGGGTCATTAAGACCCTCACTGGCTCCTTGTTCTGAGTGGTAGGAAGAAGCAGCTCCAAACCCACCCCAGAGGGCTGGCTGGTTATTGGCCAAAGGAAGCCCACCCAGGTTGGGGAGAGAGCCCCTCCCTGGGGAAGGGTCCCCGCACGAGGCCGTTCCAGGCTGGTGGGCAGAGGTGTCCTCCTCCTCCTTGGTGGGTGGTGGGTGGCGGGCTGTCAGTGAGGGTTCAGCTCCTCCGTATCAGATGAAACCGGCTGCCTGCCGTTGCTTTATCCCTCCACCCCCAGAGCTATTCTCCGGCATTCAGGCCCCACTTCCTGTGAGCTGAAAGCCAAGCTCTGGGCACAAAAGGCCGGCTCTTATCTCCTCGCCCCCTGACCCCAGGCGGACACGCGAGCAGCTCTCATTTCTGCCCAGAGCCACAGGTGACAGTCTCCGGAAGGCAGGGGGCATTCTCAGCCTTTCCCTCTTCAGCCCATAAGCAAAGGGGGGCTCTGCCCTAGCCAAAGATCGGAGGGTCTTGAGGGGTCTGATTTTTCCTTACAAGCTTCTCAACCCCCAACTACCCACACCCCCACTCTATACACGCCCCACCCCAATCCTCCCAGTTGATGGTTTTCTCTGACTGGACCCATGTGCCATGCACCCCATGCAGGCAACTGAAGCTTTATCTGCTCCTCTATGGAAGGCGGGAAAAGTGGCTGCTTTGTGGCTGGGGGGGTGCTTTGACTTGGAGTTTGGGTCTGGGGTCTGGCTGGTGACAAGGTTGTGTCTGAGACTCCAGGGTCAGGACAGTGACCACAAGGGTGAACAGAGACAGGAGATTGGGGCTGGAGGGCCTGTTTGGGAGCACGAGGCTGATGAAAGTGAGGGATGAGAGATGGCCAGGAGAGGGTGAGGCCGGCGCTGCTGGGTGGAATGTGTGTCCTGCACTCAAGGCCACCACTACTGGCATTCAGCGTGCTGAGGACTGCGACTCTAGCCAGGCAAGGGTTAAGCGCTGCAGTGTGACTTGACAAGTCCAAGGTGAAGTGGGTGGCCAGAGTCTGAAAGGCATCCTTAACCCCTCTTGGCTGAGAATTCTAGCTGTTGTTCTCAGGATAGACCCTCCCATCGTCACTTGTCACGGGAACCAGAGATGCTGGCAGCCCAGCAGGCTCTCGTTCTTAAAGGGACAGTGAGCCCCAAACCTGCCTCCCATGGGAACTTATGTGGGTCTCCAGCTCAGCGCCTGGTGCTTTGCTTCTCAGCTGGGAGAACCCCACTCAGCCCATCGCAGGCTTTAAGGAGTGCCTGCTGGGTGGGGGCAAGTGGGAGCAGGAACAATGGCTGCCATGACCCAGCAGGGTGGGCTAGGGGCCCTTCTCCAGGGTCCCACACAGATTAGTACTTCCTAGTGGATGCTTATTTTCATACAGCCAGAATAACACTCAGCCCACTGGGCTAGCAGTAGGATGGGTGAAGGCCCGCCTGGGCAGCAGAGCCTCTGTCCTCCAGGGCCTTTCAAAGATGCCTGGCCCACCCAGCCCAGCAGGGGCTGCCTGTGGCCATCTGCCCTGGGGCCTCCCCAGCTTCTTGGGGTCTCAGCATCTGGCAAACAGGACTCCTGCAAGGGCCCCTCACTTGAGCCCCTTTCTTGCTTCTGTTTTCCTTTTACCTTGTGAAAAAAAGTGAAAATCGCTCAGTCATGTCCGACTCTTTGTGACCCCATGGACTATACAGTCCATGGAATTCTCCAGGCCAGAATACTGGAGTGGGTAGCCTTTCCCTTCTCCAGGGGATCTTTCCAACCCAGGGATCGAACCCAGGTCTCCCACATTGCAAGCAGATTCTTTATCAGCTGAGCCACAAGGAAGCTCAAGAATATGTTGAGGTCAGGACAATTCTCGACTGTGTTCTGTGCCTTGGCCACACCAAGTCCTAAGTGTCAAGGGGGAGCTCTCTGCTTCCGGCCAGGCCTGGTGAAGGTGCAACCTTGACAAGCCAGCCAGGTGCCTGCCCTCCCAGTCCACCATCCAGGGCATCACTAATCCCACTCTCTCAAATCCAGATGGGGATGCAGTGGGGGAGGGAGGGAGGGTGGTGGTTCAGGTCGTGCTCTGTGGATTAACCCTTTAGGTGAGGAAGCAGGAGGAAAGCCCCTGCCCTCAGACCCACCACACATCTGCCTCCCACCCTAGGGCCTCCCACCCCAGGGCCCAGAGACCAAGACACACCCATCCATGTGACTGTGTCTCCCTCTTAAGCACAGACCCATAAGCTCCCACCTCCCTTAAGCTGGAGTCCTGCCCCAAAGCCACCTGTCCGTCCTGCTTACAAGGCCATCAGGAATAAATACATCGGGTTCCAGACGGGCCCCTAGGTGAAGAGGAACCAGGGTGCCGTCTCTCAGGCTGTGCTGTAGGCTCCTCAGAGCCTGAAACTGGGGCCACACCCACACGTGCACTCTGGTCCCCTCTGGGCAGATCGGCCACATCTGACCTGGAGGTCCCCCTTACACTGGCTCTGCCCAAACCTGCTATTACACCTGGCTTTAAGGGAATGCGTTTTGATGCCTGGGTGGACAGCTTGGGGGCCCTCCAGGGAGAGAGCCAGCTGGTAGGGGGTGGGGTGCAGTCCTTATTTTTGCACCAGAAAATGGGTGCACGGAGCAGGTGCTGGAGAAAGAGGAGGAGCTGGGGTCTCCACCCACGGGTGCCCCCTCCACGCTTCACTGTACTGCCTCCCTGGGTCTGAACACAAAGATAGGGGACAAGATCTGTGCTTCTTCCCCTTTTCAGGAAGGGAACAGAGACACAGAGGCTCAGACGATGAGCCCACGAGCCTGCCCAGCTGCAGAGCCAGCCCACCTATTCTGGGGGCTCTGGTTTCAGGGTCCCCAAACCCGCTCCCAGTGAGAACCTGTCTCTTCCTGGGACCCTCTTTGTCCTCGAGGAGGGGCTGTACTTCTGGAGGGGGGCCTGGTGACACAGCTGTCCACAACGTCTTATCAGCACCAGGCAGGACACCGGGGCGGCCGCCCTTTGAACTGAGGGTCTCTGCCTGTTTCCTAGCAGCCTTCACAAGAGCCCAGTGGCCAGGGTAAGGATGAAAACCCTGGGCAGGCCGCCGGACCCCCAGGGAAGGCAGGGCTGACATGAGGGCTCCCACCAGGGTGGTTTTGTCCCCCTTGCCCCCACCGTGACACTTGGCACTGTCTGGCACAGTTGTGGTCACTGTCATCTGGTGGGTCGAAGCCAGGGATGCTGCAAACACCTGGCCTGGCACAGGACAGCCCCCAGCACAGATGGTCTGAGCCCAGCGTCAACAGTTTGCAGGTTGAGAAACCCTGACAAGAAAGCAGAGTCCCCCAGCAGCTGTGGGAGTAGGGATGGGCTGAGGGGCTTCCTGAAGCTTCTCCAGGACCAGCCAGGTCACTACTCAGCCCTCCCAGATAGCCGCCCCCCAGGGCTTGAGATGAGACCCAGAGGCAGCCCTGGGCTCTCTGCTGGAGTCCTGTTGGCAGAGCCACTGTTCCTGTTTCCTGGACGTTCCCAGGAACCCCGGAGTTCTCCACCTTGTTTTCTCCCATGAAATGCCTCCTTTGCTTAGTGGACTAGGGGACCCTGTGCCCTGAGCACCCTGGGTCTCCCCTGCACCACCTCCATCAGTGAAGCGGGGAGAATGGACTACCTCCTGGGACCTGAAGAAGTCTGCTCTGACCCTCTCACTGTCCTTCTTTCTGGGGTGAGCCGGCGATACTGCCCATCAGCTCATCTAGGGACGTCAGTGCCACCCCCAGGCCCCCATGTGTCCTCCATGCCATTGTGCTGTGGCCTCCTGAACGAGGCCGGGCTCCAGGCCCCAGATGTCAGAGTGGCCACCGTGTGCAGTGCAGTATCAGTTCAGTAAGCAGATCAGCGCTGGGTCAGATGACATTGTCGGGGTGAACAGAATTCCACACATGTTTGGCAGCCCCGTGTGTGGATTGGTGGGGCTGGGGGGTGGTGTGTTGCAAGGCGGCTCCTGGGTGCGGGATTCTGGGGGTGGGGTGAGGGGACCCAGGGGTCGATGTCCCTGGAGGCAGGGAAGCAGACAGGTGACGGGAGCCCAGGTGGAGGCTGGAGCCCGGAGCTTCTCCATGGAATTCCAGGCTGTCCTCGCGCACAGCCTCTCTGACCTGACCAGGGAGCTGCCTCTCCTCCTAGTGGGTCTGGGCTACTTTGTCTCTGAAATCCCACGAGGTTCTGGGAGGTGGCTTTTAGGCTTTTAGACTCTGTTGAGTGACAACTCAGAAAGACAAAAAGGATTTCAAATTTCCAGAGTCAGCTCTGCAGACCGTCCCAGGGCCTGCCTGCAGTGCCCTCAGGCTGGGTCTTCCCTCTGGACCTGGGAGCATCTGGTCCCAGCCCTCTCAGATACCAGCTCTGTCCAAGTGGCCCTCTCATGCCATGGGTGGGGGTGGGGGTGTCTCCAGTAGCTCATGACAGCCTGGAGGCCAGAGAAGAATGGTCTCTCCAAGACCAAGGCAACATTAGGCCCAGTGAGGCCCAGAGTGTCCTGCTGGGAGCAGGGGACCCCCTTCTCTCTGCCCAGCCGGGGGTCTCCCTTGCTGTCTGCCCCCCTGGTGGGCCGGCGGGAGACACAGGAGCAGAGACAGCGGTCAGAGGCTTGCCTGGTGTGTGATGTGACAGGTGGCCTTGCCCAGCTGTCCCCACAGCTGGCAGGTCTCCTTCTGCTGCCCCGGCTCTGGCTCCCATGGGGTTCAGGACCCTTCTTCCTGCTCCTCTGATGAGCTCTCAGAGGGTGCACACGTGTGTGGAGACGGGGTGCAGAGATGAGGTGATGATAGGACGTGGGGGGTGATGCAGAGGAAGGAGGCCCCCTGTCCATCAGCCTTGGTCAGCAGGCCTCTGGATCAGGCTGGGACTGCAGGCCAGCCCAGCAGCATCCATCCTGCCAGAGAGCTGACCGTGGTCCCTGCAGTGGGTTCAACAGTGTCCCCCTTAAAGCCACATCCCCCCAGAACCTTAGAATATGCCTTTCTTGGAAATGGCGTCCTTTACTCTGGGCAAAGGGTCAGACATGACCGAGCAACTGAGTGACTGAGCACATAGGAGTGCACTCTGGAGCTCAGTTAGGGCCTCCGCCTCGACAGAGATGCTGCCCCCACCCCCAAGCAGTGTCCTTGCCTTTGTCCCCTAGGGAGGCCACAGACCCAGCCGGACTGAGCCAGCCCTGCCGCTGTGCCGGCTGGGCGGTCTGAGCCCATCCTGAGAGCCAGGGGCCTCCTCTCAGCCGGTGTCCTCTCCACTGCCTCGTCCTCCTCTGGGCCACCCTCCATCCCCAGGGCATCTGCAGCTCTCAGGCTTGAGTGGTTTCCTGGGAGATGCTCCCTATCAGGGAGGGTCTGGGACTTGGGTCGCCTGCTTCAGAGGAAGAGCGGGCAGACGTGGATGGGAGAGCCAGCTCCAGGCTGGGCAGGGGACCCCTTCCAGAGATGAGGCTCCCCTCTACATCTCAGGAGGGGGTGGTAGGAGACCAGGGTCTAGGGAGGGGCTTAAAGTGGCTGTGGGCTCTACCCAGACCCTTCATGCATCCTTCTCCGGGGGCACTTTCTCAGCATTTGGGGGCCTAGGCCCAGGGGACAGCTGACCACCAGGCCTGGACTTGGTGTCATGCCGGGTGAAGTCACACATGCCCCCAGGATCCGTCATCAGGTCTAGAGCAGAGGGTGTGGGGGTGACAGCAGATTCAAGAGAACACGCCCCTTGGGTTCAGACCTGCCTGCTCCCCTACTGGGGTCTCAATGCTTGAGTGGGGTCTGCATACCTGGCTTAGAGGTCACTCCCAGGAGTGACATCGTGGCCTGGGGGAGGCTGTCTGGCTGTTGTCTGGGGTGATGTGGTCCTTACAGTCTTTCTCCAGGGAGTGAAGGAAGGAAGGCGTGACCTGTCAGGCTATGTCTCATGACCCTATCCCTAACGCAGCAGCCCCGTGGGCATGTTTGGGTAGCTCGGAAGTCATTGTAAGAGGGCCGAAGGGGACAGTGACTGTCCAGGAGGGCAGGCAGGGTGTGGGAGGACATGGAGGGGCCTCAGAGAGGGGACAGTGAGCAGGTCAGGGTGGGGGCAGCTGCACAAAGCAAGTCTCCTTCCCTGGTGTCCCAAGTCCCCCACCCCCGCCAGCCCCACTAAGGAAGTCCTGCCTGGTACCCACTTTGTAGAGAGGGTGTGGGGGCGCTGGGGGCTGCCGTGACCCATCCTGTCACCACTGAGTCCACACCACACTCTGGCCGAGTGTCGGGGCATGGCCACCTCTTCGGGCTTCTGATTCGAGAGACAGCCTTCAGCTACAGACCTCCCAGCAGCCCCACCCTGTGATGGGGTGGGAGAGGGGATGGAGACCCCCCACCTCACTCCCCCTTTCCGTTTCCTGAGAAGAGAAAGGGCTGGTCCTGGAGCCCCTCGCCCAGCGCTGCCCGCAGCCCGGCCATCAGGAGCTCTCTAAGCTGAAAAGGCTCTTTGACATCATTACATAAGCCATCACATTGTTACCGGCCACGCCAGAAGTTGTAAATACTTGGGGAAAAAGCCCTCTTTGTTGATGAAGTTCTGGGATGTGGGGCCTTGCATTTTTACTGCTCTGGATTAAGGGCAATCAGGCCTGCTGGAAAGTGCACGGCCGGGGAACCTCTGCGCCCTTGACGGGGCTTTTTATGACTGTGCGTGTTCGGTTTCCAGCCCCGGCAGTAGAGGCCCAGGGATTCCCTGGCCTGGGGCTCACAGCCCACACCAGTGGTGAGTGGCAGGTGGGGCCCCTCCTGGTTCATACGAGCTCTCTTGTCCCTGGGCCCCTGGGGGATTCCAAGATGGAAGCCCCTGTCTGCAGCAGGAGGCAGACGCGTCCCCAGGTGGTGGGCAGGGGCATCTGCCTTCCCCTCACAGCCCCGGCTATACTCCGGTTCTGGCTATTTGTGCCGTGTGGAGGTCAGAAAATCGCCTGAACTTTCTGATTTTCCCAAGTTCTTCCAAGTCCAGGTGGCCCAAATTTCAAAGTGCAGATGGCTGATGTCCTGTCACTCCCAACTTCATGATTTTCTGAAACCAACACCAGTGAGGAACAGGGCTGCTTGTGCAGGGGGCCCCATACCCCTGAGGGCTGAGTCACACCAAACACCCTCACAGAACCCCAGGTTTGAAAAGATGACAGTCGATCACATTTCTCACCAAAGGCACACAGCGCTTCAGCAGGGAGCTCGCAACCAGCCATGAACCAGCCCCTGTGCGGTGCTGGGACGCCCCACAGCCAGCACACGAGACCCTGCCTGCTGGTCATGCCTGGGAACCTGACAGCGGATCACAGTCAAGACTCCTGAGAGATGGGGGTTGCCCGGCCCTGCCCTCTGTCAATCCCACTGGTGCCTGGAACATGATTTATTTCTCAGAATAGCCGAAAATGCACAAGAACCACTGCTAGTGAACTGAACCACAGCCACAAAGGACAACATCCAGAACATAAGAAGTCCCCACTTTGAAAAATAAGGTGGAATTTTCTTTTGTTTTTCCGCAGGTCCTCAGCAGGGCAGAGGCCCTGATGGAAGAAGGCAGGTGAGCAGACATGGTGCCAGGGACTGATTTCTGGGGAGCGAGACACTTTGTCTATCAGAGAAGGTGCAGGGGAAGAAGAGCCACCCCAAGACCCGGCTGGGGGCTGGGGGCTGCCGGTGTCTGCTTGTGACATCTGGGCCTGTCCGGGTTTGGGAGGATGCTAGACAGTGGGAAGGAGCCCATAGACCAGCAAGGGCCTTGGGGTGTAGCATGGTGGCCCCCACAAACCCCCCTCCAATTCTGAGGAGGGGACCCGCCTGCAGGCTGCAGGAGTTGGAGCCTGGTTGGCCTAGGAGTCACAACTGTTTTTAAATTCTGTTTTTATAAGGAGCGTGAGATTTATAGGCTCTTGAGGGGAAGAAAATGATGTAACTTGAGTCAATCAACAGACCGTTTATTCCGGGTCTGTTTCCTCTCGTCTCTGAGCTCTGGAGACGCTCCCGTGAGCACATGGCCTTTACAGAGACCCACACACCATTCATGCTCACACACACACCACTCATTCTTGTGTCACACCCATGGCGAGGGTCACTGATACACACTACACGCACAATCCCCATCACACATACATGTGCGTGCATGCTCCACCCCCCACACCGCTCACTCCTACATTACACGAATGGCCAGGGTCACTGATACACACTCCATGCATATCCACTAGCACCTGTGCTTGTGTGCACACACTCACACATGCACAAACACGGAATCCCCTGAACATGGTGCAGGTGTCATGGAGGATGCTTTCACAGATTCCACAGATTCCACATGTTTCCTCAGGCTTCCACATGCTTCCACACACCTCCACAGGCATCCACATGTTTCCTCAAGCTTCCACATGCTTCCATAGGCTTCCACATGCTTTCGCAGGCTTCCACACGCTCTGCCGTCTTCCACACACTTCCACAGGTTCCCATAGATTTCCACAGGCTTCCACATGCTTTGACAGACTTCCACACACCTCCATAGGCTTCCACAGACTTCCACAAGCTTCCACACACTTCCACATGCTCCCACAGGTTCCCACAGACCTCCACAGGCTTCCATACACTTTGACAGACTTCCACATGCTTCCATAGTCTTCCACAGCCTTCTGCCCTCACACCCCCTCACTGATTTCCCACGCTGTCTTCCTTTGTGAAACCCCGCCCCTGTGCTGGGTGACGAGGACAAAGCACAGTGTTTGACTTTGTCCCCTTGGAGCTGTGACAGAGGTGCCCTGGGGGACTATGGACCTGGCTGGCAGCTCAGAGCTCTTCCTGTCTCAGAGGGGACTAGGCTGGGGTAGGCAGGGCCCCTGAACCATCTGGCCTTGGGAAGAAGCGTCTTGAGGGATGATGGAGATCAAGTACTTGGTTTCATCTCAGGAGGACCTCTGTGTGGCCAGGGGAGCGTGGAGCCAAGGAGGGCTGCTCACAATGTGAGGTCTTCTTTGTACGGCAGGTCCCCCTGCTGACCTCTCCCTGCCCTGTTCACAGTCAGATGCAGACTTTGTCCCCCAAGGTGATGATAGCAGGTCCTGAGCCCCTGGAAAATGAGCCTGTTCCTGAGAGCTCGGGTGCCCAGCAGCCCACAGACTCTGTGGCCTCGCTGGAGGCAGCCCCAGCTGGATGACCACACACACACAAGCCCATCTGCCTTTGAGCTGGACCATGCAAAGCCCAAGCCTCGTACTCAAAGTCTCATGGCCCTGTAGAGTCTGGTCCCTCACCTGCAGCAATTGATTTTCCTGTCTTGGCCACTGCTTTACCACTAACTGACAGTAGAGGGCATCAGCATACACTTTGCCCCACTCTATATCCGGGAAAAAGGAAGTAGATCTCTCAAGAGACGGTACCTGGCTGTTGTGGCAGTGAGAGTTAAGCACCTGCCTCTAAGGGCAGCCTTGCTACTCCCTTCCTTCCCAGCCACCCATCACCTGTGGCTGGTGCATTGCTGACTGGGGTAACGGCCGTGCCAGGGCACTCAGCTATGCCATCCAGAAACCAGAAGGCCCATCAGTCCAACCCTACCAGTTCTGCCTTGTCCCTCAGGTGTGGGCAGGAGATGCCAAAGCTCAGTGGAAAAGCCATCAAAAGCTATGGGAGACACAGCTTCCCATCAGGGGCAATGGCTTCTAGTGCCACGTGGGTGGCCCTAGACCCCCCTCACCCGAGTGCAGCCAGCTCTGCCCCCCACGTTGGGGAAGCTAGCATTATCCTTGGGCCTCAAGTTTCCCCAACTGCCATTGAGGTGGGAAATCAGACAAGTGCTCAGAGCCCTTCCTACCCTCATCCCATCCCTGGAGCCAAGGACCAGCCAGCAAGATGCCCATCCAAACCCACCTTGAGGGCCTTCTCCTCTGCCTGCCCCCTAGGTCTGCCTTGGCCTGGTTCTTCTCTCTTAACTTTGCTAGGACCCTGAGGCCGGTTATCTGCCCCCACCCCATAGGCCAACAATCCCAGGCTGGAGGAGGCTGGACCATCCAGAATTAATGCCCAAGATTGTCAGAAGAAAACAGTGGTCTCCTCTGACTCACCGTTGAATGTCAGGCCTTCTTGATGACTCCTGCACAGGGAGGATGGGGCCAAGACCTTGGAAGCAGCCAGACCCCCGACGACTGCAGTCCCCATGCATGCGGGATGTCACCCCAAAGCATTTTTGCTCCTAGCTCCTGAAGGAGCAACCTCCCCCCAGCTTCCCCGACAGACATCAAAGCAGGACTCACGGGTCAGAATTCCCGGTGTCACTTCAAATGTCACGCCATGTTTGTAGCCATTTACGGCATTAAAAATGTAAATGAATTAATTATAGAGCTCGGGGCCTTTATTTTTCACTCACAGTTGCATTTTTCCAAGGAGAGTGGGGAGAGTGCTGGCAGCTACTGCAACTCTGTCGGCGTTTCGATTACTTTTTATTGTTGCAAATCTTTCAATAAGAGGGGGAAAAACACCCTGGATTGCTTTCTGGCATGCCTGAAATATCCAGATGATGCTCGGAATTTATACATTTACTTTTGTTACTTGCAATTTGGAAACGTGGTTATGGAGAGTCCCTATCCTGCTGGGGAGTTCAAGGCCATGAGTGTTTGCCTGGTGAGGACGAAGCCAAGAACCCTGAGTTGGGGAAGAAATGATACACATGCCCCTCCCCCCACATAGACGCATACACATACACACATATTATCTTTACATTTCCCCACATTTTCTGGTTTAGAATTGTAGAAGAATAGGAATAATGACATGGGGAAAGGTGAGTTTGAGCCAGATAATGTTCTTAAAACACGCACGCACACACAACACCCCAAATCCTCCAGAACAGAAACAAGTTTGAGAAAGCTGTAGGTGAACAGCCCAATAAGACGGAGCAGAAAAGAGCCCTAAAGATGTTCTTACTGCAGTTATTAAAAGTCCTATATGTGTCTTCCCTTGTAATTGAATTTCACCGCATAATTTAAGAAAAGCCACACACAAAAAAACTTGTAGTAAAAAACTGGGGTATAATTTTCTTCAATCAACTCCGGCTCATGACTGCAATTACCCCAAGCCTTTGCAAGCCTTGCTGTGATGCTCCGGGGACGGGCCTTGGAGCCGCCGTGGGTGGTGTCCTTTCATGTGCCTCTCAAACCGTTCTTTATTGTAAGGTTTCAAATTAGCGCTAGCAGCAATGAGCAAATTTGATAATTCGATCTCAAATTAGTTAATGTAATGTGCCAGTAACCACTAACTAGTGTATTACAAAGAGGAAAATGTATCTTTTTTGGAGTTGGGATACAAAGTTAACCAGCCTGTCATTTTGCCTTTGGAAACTTTTTTGGGTCTTTATTAAAAGGAAATAATCCTATAAGCAATGTGTATCCTTCTCTGTGCTGGAGGTGTATGAAGGCAGAAGCAGGAATGTGTGGGCAGGCTCCGCTCCGCTGTCCTCGCCTGCCAGGCCTGCCCTCAGAAGGCTTCCCCAAAGCGCTGGGTCTGGAGGTGAAGGCCAGTGGAGGTTGCCAGGAGGAGGAGCTGAGAGCAGGGGGGACCCGCCCCCAGGGAGGCTCTGCCTCCCTGGAATTGGCCAGAGAGGTGGTCTGCTCCAACAGTCATACGAAAGTCTGGTTCTGAAGGGAAATTTGGATCTGGACTGAAGCAGGATGCTGAGAGAAGGTCAGGGACACCCAAACCCCAGAGACTTCCCATGGTCCCACACCTTGACCCTGGGACACCGCCGCCCAGGGCTGTACCCAGCTCAGGAATGGAGCCAGTACCAAGAAATGGGCGCCCCAGGGGAACATGACCCTGGTGGTCCATCCCCGTCAGCTAGGATTCCCGTTCCTCAGTGGTTAGCTAGGGTCTGGCTAGGAGCATCCTTCTGCTCGTCTCATCCCTGTCACTCTCAGGTCAGGGTCCGAAATGTCATTAACAGCAGGCAGCCTGGGGACAGACACCCTGTGCGGCAAGTGGCCAGAGAGGTGGTCTGCCCAACGGCCACACGTCAACCCAGACGGGACCATGGGTGAACGTTTATCCAGCGCTTCCTGTGCGCCAGGCTCTGGAGAGCCTCTGTGTCTGGGTCAGCAACATATGTCACTGCTTCCCGGCTGCACAGCATCCCTCCTTCCTACACGACATATTCCCACCCCTTGCTACAGCATAATCCTGCTTCCTGCTGCCCTGCACCCTTGCTTCCCGTACACTGCATCATGCTTCCTGCCACACTGCATCTCTGCTCCTTGCCACACCGTCAGCTCCCTGTCTCTTCCCAGTTCCTTGCTCTCCCGGTTTCCTCCCGGTACTTAGTGTGTATTCGTGGTATCTAATAAGCACCTATTCTTCCCTGGAAACTGGATGGATGGGAGCTGAGACCTGAGGGATCCGAGCTCTTTCAGGCTGGACCTGATCCCTGCCTTGGAAAAGGGAGGCTTCCTTCTGAATGAGAGGCTAGTTGCCCCCATACATCCCCGCGTGGGGGTAAGCCCAGTAAGTAAAGCTTGAAAGACTGGCTGGGGTGACTTTGGAAGGCTCCGCTGTGGCCCTGAACTTGCTACTTTAATCAGAGTTGAGAGGCCCTCCTACCCCCACCCGCCCTCAGTCAGTGACAGACGACTCTTGCCAGAAACGGTTTAAAAGGAACAGGAGACGCTCTTTATCTGTGTGGCCTGAGCCCGTTTACTCCACGAGAGCCCCAGCCCCTGTCCGGCTGAAAGCCACGGCTTGTTCTCTCATCTGATGGATGAAAGGAATTTGGAAGCCTGATACTGTCCCCTGAGATGTCATTCAAATCCTCGGATACCTTCTCCAGGCAGGGCCACCACCACTGGTCGACCGACGCATCACTCCCCCTGCCCGCCCCGCCCCCCCCCATGCCTCCCAGACCCTCGCCTCGGCCCCGGGCTCTAATCAATAGAAACTAGAGTGACGGGGGTTGGGGGGAAGTGTCTCCGATTGGTAGCCAGGGAAGCAAAAACATGATTAGGAATGAAGTCGCTGGGGATGCTCTAAATTGGAGCTCTTTGAAACCAGTCTGGGCAGATCGGCTTTCCTTCGTGGGGGTGGGAGGGGGGGCTTCTTGTCAGTTCTCATGTAAAGGAAAAAGATGAAAAATGCAAAAGACAAAGCTTGTGGCTCCTCCCCCCTGGGCTGCACGGGGACAACGGCAATGTTCTCTTGGCTCATTAAAAAAGTACAACAAAGAACAACAACTGCTAAGTGTTTCCTCTTAAAAAGAACAAAGAGAAAGCCGCAGGTCTTAATGGTTCTTATTGATGGCTTATAAATGTGCCCGTGTCCTTCAGCGAGAAGCTCTTCCTTGCCAGTCCTCCTTGGTTTTATTCCAAACTCCCCTTTCCACCGCAATCCACCCCCCAATAATAACTCAAACAAACTCTAAAATCTATAGATGCAGCTTTCCAGGGTGATGGATTTGCCCCTCTTCCTGAAATTCAAATATAAATCCCCCAGCCTCTGCAAAGTAACCATGGCAGCTTGATTTATTTGGGCTGCTGCAGAGTTGCCCTGTAGACTTTCAAAAACTTGGAAAGGCAAAGAATGCAGGGAGAGGGAGGGAGGAAAAGAGTGGAGAGAGAGAGTATAGCGAGGTCCCTGCCTGCCCTACTGGGGTTGCCATCAGGCCCCACGGAGGGAGCAGGCTTTCCCGACCGCGGGGGAGGGGGGAGGAAAGGGAGGGAGGGGATTTTGTTCAGAGCAATCCCATGCACTCAGTCAATCCGTCTTTCCCCGGATATCGCTAATCTGCACATTTCTCTTCTTGTGTGATGTTACCATCGCTTTATCACAAATGGGCTATGAAGACATTCGGAGCTGCTACTGTTGTAATCTATCCAAGATGAATAGGGGCGAAGGCTGAAATAAACTCCCCGTTTCCTGTCCCATCTGTCTGCCAGACTGCGGCTGCAGGTCAGGGCCATCCTCCCTCCAGGCTGGTAATTGCAAAAAAACGAACCAACTGAACCCAAACCAGAAGATCAAAGAGCTCAGGGGGAGGGGAGGAGGGGGCACTTTGCTGGGAACACGCTGGCTCCGGGGGCGAAGGCGATTAGGAGAAACAACAACACAAACCCCGACCCTCTGTCATTAACAAAGAGGGACAGGAGGAGAGCCGGCAGAGGGGGCTTGCTCCCGAGATGGAGCAGGATAACCAGGCATGGGGTGGGGGAGGCAGACGCGCTCCCAGTCCTCGCGTCCTGGCCACCTCCGACCACAGGCTTTCGGTCAGCTGCTCCTCTGAGCAGCAAGTACATCTTCCAGCCTCCGTGGGGAGACAGGATCGACCCTCGCCCCACCCCCTTCTCCAGGGCCAGCTTAGAAACCATCTTGGGCACGTCACCCATGGCCCAGACTCTGTCTTCCCATCCCCAGACACCCAGCCCTTCCCGTCCCCTCCCCCCACCTTGGACATCCTGGTCGCTGCGCCCACTACTTCCTGGCCATCCAGCACCCAGGGTTTCAGCCTGTTTTGTGGCCCCCAGCTCCTGTGTGGAGGGAGGGTGTGTTCTTGCCAGAGGGTCACGTGTCTCTGAAAACGGCGGTTTCTGAACCTTGTTTCTGGGGTCCCACACTTGGTGACTCATTAATTACATTTGATATTCAAATGGACGAAACTCTGCCACCAACCAATGTTCTCCCCACCACCGGCAATAAATCGTGGCCGGGAGTGCTAACAGCGCTCACATTTACTCCTATTAATTCTTCCTGTTTCTGAATGCTGGGCCCGCTCCAGACTTGCTGCATTACAAGCTTTCCTGCTGGAGAAGCGAGGCCTCTAGGCTGCGTTCCAGTTATAACTGGCAGCTAATACCTTCACACGTTCGCAAATCCCAGGCCGGCCGGGGCAGGAGGGAGCCCGGGGTTTGCTGGGGGTCAGCAGATTGCGGGCTTGGAGCCCCTGGAAGGCGATTCCAGCCCCGAGGGGGCAGGCATAGAGGGACCCATGCAGCCCCGAGCTAGGGTGAGGGGCTTTGCCACAGCAGCAGGCCCTAATAAACCATTTCTAATATGGAGAAAAAGAAAGTTTCCATCCCATTTTCATTTTCTCTCCACTTCCTTCCTCTCACCTGGATGCTGGGAGGGGGTGGCAGGGAGGAAAGATGGACTGCGCTCTCATCCACCGGAATTCTCCTCCTTTCCTGACCTACCCGAGGATTTAAAATGTCACAGGCAGCCAGGCTCTTGCCTCGCAAGCATTTCTCGTAAATTCAACGCCGATCGTTTGGACGCTGTGCTCTGCCTTCTGACTCACGGCTTCAGTGGTGACAAGTCATCACAGAGACTGCGGTCCAGCTCCAGGGCTCCGTGGGCAGAGTGGGTTTCCCTGAGTGTTTCAGAGGAGCTAGCAGTTAAATTCCTTCCCAACAACTGCTCCTGCCGCAGGGTCTGTGCCCCTGTGGGCAGAAAGCTGAGGATGAGGCATTCGAAGCCACATCCCCTCCACCGTCAGCTGGCTGGGAAAGGCAGCCACGGCACTGGGGCAGAGAGGGCAGAGGGCAGAGGTCTGCTGGTCCCTGCACAGGAAGCCCCTGGCCTCCCGAAAGCCCTTCGGTTGACAAACAAACACACGGTCGCGTGGGTGCCCACGCGTGTGTGCCCGTGTGTTTTGAAAAGCCTGTCTCCCCGGACGTCAGGATCACACATGTTCAAAATCCAGGCACACTTTTCAGAAGTTATTTCTGGAAAAATGTTGAATCTCATAACAGCAATAAAAGGAAAATACTGCCTCAGCCAACATAAATGTCTATTTGGAACAGGCTTGAAAAGCATTGGAATATTTGTGTAAGTTTGAAATTCCAGCCTTCGGAGGGGAGCAGCTTGGCTGTCGGTGGGCTTCGGGGAGGAGGATGCAGGCTTCGTTTCCGAAAGCCGGGTACTGAGCCGGTCTATCTGCTGGTCTGGACCCACTGTTTCTGGGCACCTGGTCCTTTCCACTGAGGGATGATGCCGGTACCAGAAGCCGGGGAATCGGGGCTGTGGGTGCCGATAGTGAGGGTGGGGACCAGCCTCGGAGGAAGGGGTGACAGTAGCCTTGTGCCCTTGGGGTCCGATGGTCCTGCACCCACACTGCCCAACCAGTCACACACCTGTCAGTGCCCACCTGACAGCTTCCTCCATGGGGCCCCACACTGACCCTCACCTGGGCACCGGGGAGTGTGGAAACGAGCAGGGAGGAGGCTGCTGGGGGCAAGGATGCTGGTGGCACCACTGCCACCTGCTGAGGACCTCAGATGGGCCAGGCTGAGCACAGGCCCCTAACATACTTTCTCATCCGGTCACATCAGCACCAGGGGTTCAGCAGGTGGGCCCAGTTCACCCAAGGAGAGACAGAAGACAAGGTAAGAGCCCAGAGCACCTCTCCAGGGACAGGCAGGCCATCAGCCTTGGAGGCCTGGACCTTGCTGACCGGGATCTGACTTGTGAATCTGGGAAAGGGAGCATGCAGGACAAACACTGGTGGCTTGGCAGCCCCTCTGGACCCAGGGGGCAGACGCAGTTCTGTCTATGAGGCAGATCTGGAGGTGTGTTGAGAGGATGGTAGATCTGAGTTTCCCTGGTAGGCAGTGGGACAGGACCAGGGATGGGACCAGCATTTGGGTTGCCTTTGGGGTCTGGCAGATCTGGGTTCCTGCTCACACCCTTCCTGGCTGTTCCGCCTGGGGGAGCTTCTGAACCTCTCTGTGCCTCAGTTTACCCATGCGTTAGAAGGCCCGGTAAGGGTTAAGTGAAGACCGACCTGTGCCACGCTTGGCCTGGTCCTGACCGGTAAGTTGTCCTTGCTGATTCCTGGCCTCTCTCCAGCTGCATCTCTGACTTGCCTGAGACCCACCCAAGGGCCCAGTGATTGGAAGGCTCCCTAGAGCCAGGGTCGTGCCTTGGATCCATGGGCACAGGACAGAGCGAAGTGGACACCATCAGAGGGGCAGGCATCCAGGCAATTTGGGAAAGAAATAAAGAATCTCTCTCTGAGCTTGGCTCCTCCTGTTTGTTTCCAAAAGTGAAAGAAAGCAAGAGAGAAAATGTAGACACACCGCGCCTACTTTTTGGGAAAAGCAACAAAGATGCACCCCCGGGGGAGCAGTGCTAACACTGCAGGACTGTTGCAGGAGGTCTGGTTCTCATTAGCGGGAACGACTGCCTGGTCCCTGCACAGGACTCGGCGCCCGCCGTGCAGGTTAACCCTTCCCGCCTCACCGTCCTCACCCTGGCTCCCACGGTGTGCATCGCAGGCCGCGGAGGGGCTCCCGGGACAGGTGTGGCTGAGGACCCTGCCACCAAAGACAGTTCACACTGGAGCTTGCACACACACATGCACATGTGGGCACGCATGCACACGTCTTCATGCACACACATGCACATTCCTGCATGCACACTCTGGGATGCTTCTTCTCCCTGGGGCTACCTCATTTGAGGTTCTGCGAAAAGTTGCCAAAATAATCAAAGGGTGAGAAGGGTGTGCTGGCTGGGCTTGTGGAGGAGGGGCAGCCATGGGCAGTGGGGACTGAGCCACCCAACTTGTCGTGGGTCTCTCCCTGGGGAGCCTGACCTCACTGGCTGGGCTTGGCTGCACTCCTCAGCATCCAGAGCCCCTAAGGCTGTGATGCCAGGGTGACTGGAGCTGGGATGAGGAGGGTGCGTGCCAGGGCTCCACCATGCTGCCCTCACCTTAGGCGAGGTGAGTGTGTGGGCGTATGGCTGAGGGCTGGGGTCTCCCCGGGGAGATGGGTCCTGGGACCTGGCTTAGTGCAGGCTCCTGCCTCTGGCTTCACCTCTGAGCAGCCTTTGCCTGTAGGACCTCCATCAACCTCCCCTAGGACCACCAAGGAGGGATCATCCTCGTGATGTTCACTTTACAGGTGAGGGTGTGACCATCTCAGCTGGGCAGGGGTAGGCGCAGAGCCTCTGAGTGTCTAGGTACCGAGCTGTGCCGTAACGTCCCAAGCCAACAAGAGCCAGCATGTGTGATGGAATCGTGGCTTAGTGTTCAAAATCCACCTTCCATGTGGAAACTGATTAAAACACAGTAAAATCCACGTGATGCACATACGTGCACATGCACACTCAGTGAGGTGAGGGCCTGAGAGACCTCTCTCTGAGCATGAGGCTCGCTTTGCCCACCCCTCCTCCCGGCTTGGACCCTGTGGTTGGCGGGGGCAAGGCTGCTCTCAGACTCTCCTTGGACTCTGTGGTCTGACCCTGGCACTGCGTGTGCCCTGCTGTTCCTCCGAGGGGCCCAGGGTAGAGGCGCCCATACTTGGCCCCCTTGGCCCCTGCAGCTCTGCTGCAGCCTCACCCCTGCCTCTCTGGGGCCCCTCCCCACTGGGCCCTAGTCGCAGTGGTCCCTGAGGCGGTGTCCAGAGCCATGGGCTGGTGAGGCCTTGGCCTCCAGACTCACAGACCAGCTTAGGGAGCTTGGTCCCAAGGGATATGGGAAGAGACCTGTAATACTAATAATAACAACAATAGTTTCAGCCTCCCTTTGTTAAGCATCTTCTCCATACTAAGCACTGCTGCTCTGGTTTTACATTCATCCCTCGGTCCTTCCTAGAATATTTTCTGTGATGTGACATGTATTCTCTATGGAGTGATACTGAAGAGAAATGAAACACAGGGAAGTCAAGAAAACTGCCCAATGCCACAGACCTGGGATGGTGACCCTGAGAAGCCACGAAAACATCCCCCCTCCCTAGCGTCTGGGGACACTGTGTCCAGACCCCGCCCTGACCTGAGCTGGGAGGGAGGAGCCAGGCTTGGCTTTGCTCCGGGTGCACATCAGCGCAGGGGGAACGCTCGTGATGACCAGCATCAGGACTCTTTCCTCGACCCTCCCACCATCTCTGCTCTGAGAAAGCAGAGCGCAGACGCTTGGTGGACAGAGGAGGGTGCGCTTGGGGGTGTTCCTGTCCCAGGAAGGAAGTAAGAGGCCTTCAGAACGGGCCAAGCACTGAGGAGGCGAGGGAAGGAGGGAAGGGCGGAAGTCAGTGTCCTTGCATTCTCCCCATCTTTGGGGTAAAACCTGGGGTGGGGACAACTGGGGCTGGAGACGGTACAGATGGGACTTGGGGAATTTGGGTGACATGGGGATGACTTCCTATTTCCCAAGGAGGAGCCTTGGAAAATTAAACTCTTGGAGAATGTCTGGGCCACAGAGGGGCTGACCCCATGTTATCTCCCCCACCAGGCACCGTGCACCCCAATATCACCTGCATCCTCACTGTGAGCCGTGCTGCACGGCTTGCCAGCCCCTCTCACCTCCATTTCTAAGAGAGGAAACCAAGTCCTACAGGTGTCATGTCACTTGTCACCACCGCACAGCTGGGAGGTGGCAGAGCCAGCAGAAAGCCTGTGTGGTTTGGCTGGAAACCAGCCCTGCAGATGACCGGTCAGTGAGCAGGTCTGAGCTCGTTTCTTCCCCAGAGTAGCGCAACTTCCCTGGTGGCTCAAACAGTAAAGAATTTTCCTGCAATGCAGGAGATCCGGGTTCAATCCCTGGACTGGGAAGATCCTCTGGAGGAGGGCATGGTAACCCGCTCCAGTATTCTTGCCTAGAGACTCCCATGGACAGAGGAGCCTGGCGGGCTACAGTCCATAGGTTCAAAGAGTTGGAAACAACTGAGCAACTAACACCCAGAATAGCAAGAGGATGCGGCGAAGCACCGCCCTGAGTTGGGGGCTCAGCAGTGACAGGTGAGCTACTCCCTAGGAATCCAGGTGTCAGGACACACACTGCAGGCCAAGGCAGTGGCCGATGGGATCTGTGCCCAGAACTGGGTCCCTCCCCAGGACAGGAAAGAGTGGGAAATGGGCCTCCTTCCCACCAGCAGACACCAGTGCTCCAGTTAGGATCTGCTGGTTGGGGCGGTGAGGCCTGGCAGGTCACCCAGCCTTGGGGTGACTCATTTCCTGCTTTATAGGAGGTTGAGGGTTTCCTGGACTTTCAGGGTTAAAATTGGGGTGTCCCAGGGTGTCCTGGGTGGACAGGATGGTTGATCGCCTCCTGAGGGCACATGTGGTCCATGTCTGAAGCTCAGCGTTGGGCTGGAGGAGGAGGGGTGCCGCGGGACTAGGGAGGGGGTGGCACCTCCTGGCACTCAGTGGAGGGGTGCAAGGGCCACACAACATGACCCTCAGGACTTCAGGGAGGGGAGGGCGGAGCCCCCAGGACTGTCCCTGAGGCCACATGGTCCCCTTCCCTTCCCTCCTGGGGGCGGGATTTGCAGGTGACTCCTGTCTTGGAGAAAGTCACCCAGCAGAACACAGAGCAAGACATATGTATGAGGCTGAGTGAGGGCAACGCAATACCCCGTGCTGCGCCTTTACCGATATTGTTTGGTATGGGAGTTGCATCTCAGTAAAGCTGCTTTAAAAACGCGGTCCTTGCACAAGGCAACCGTTTTTCTGTGGAATCTTCAAAACTTCTCCAAAGTATCCTGCATCAGTGTCAGTGGCTGAATAAATGGCTGGGAAGATGGAAAACGGGCTGGCAGCTGTATTTTCTTACCCAGAAGGGTCTTCTCCCTAGTCTTGGATCCCAGCCCTGCCCCAAGAGGTGAGGACCTCAACTGCTTGGGTTCAGCAGGGATGAGGCACCAGTGTGATGTGGGCCCTTGGAGCTTGAGAAGGCACCCCCTCCCCCAAAGCAGCACACACAGGACACTGTCACACCCATAGGGGTGCTGCCATCAGAGATAGTACACGCATAGGGACGTCGCACCTGGTATGCCGCCTTTGGGAAGGTAATATGGTACAGTGGCTGTGGAAAACATGACGGTTCCTTGAAAAGTTAAATATAGGGACCTCCCTGGTGGTCCAGTGGCTAAGACTCTGAGCTTCCAGTGCAGGGGTCCCGGGGTCAAGCCCTAGTCAAGGAACTAGATTCTACACGCCACAACTAAAGCCAGCACAGCCAAATAAATAATTAAATGCTTAAAAAAATAGAGTTGCTTGGTGACCTTGCAAATCCACTAGCAGGCATGCGCCTAAGGAAAATGAAAGTAGAAGTCCACACAGACGTGAGCATACACACCCGCAAGCAGCGCAGCTCACAATCGCCCCACAGTGGAAACCTTCAGGCCCACTGGTGGAGGGATGGATAACAAGTTGGCCTGTCCCTACCGTGGGATGTTATTCAAACCTAACAAGAATGAAGTTCAGGGATTTCCCTGGTGGTCCGGTGGTTAAGACTCTGCCTTCTAGTTCCGGGGACACCAGTTCAATCCCTGGAGAACTAAGACCCCACATGCTGTGTCGCAACTGAGCCTGTAAGCCGCAGCTAGAGAAGCCATGTTGTGCTGTATCTACTGACCCCAAGCATCACAACACGAGAAAGGCCACGACAAACATCCCACATGCCACAGTGAAGACCCAGTGCAGCCAGAAAAACCAGAAGTCCTCATCCATACACACTACACTGTAGACGGACTTTAGGACACTACACTCAGGGGAAGGAGCCAGTCACAAGAAGTCACATATCCTTAGATCCCATTTATCTGAATGTCCCAAACAGGCAAACCTATAGAGGCAGTGGACTAGTGGTTTCCAGGTGCTGGGGGTGTAGGGGTGGTCAGTGACTGCTAAGGGGTATGGAACATGCTTTGGGGTGATGAAAATTTCCCAAGATTAGAAGGTGGTGACGATTATGTCGCTATGTTCTCAATATACTGTGTGTGTGTTCAGTTGCTTGATTGTGTCCGACTCTTTGCGACCCCATGGACTGTAGCCCACCAGGCTGCCCTGTCCATGGAATTCTCCAGGCAAGAATGCTAGAGTGGGTTGCCATTTCCTTCTCCAGGGGATCTTCCCAACCCAGGGATTGAACCCACGTCTCCCATGTTTCCTGCATTGCAGGCAGATTCTTTACCACTGAGCTACTGGGAAGCCTTAAAATAATAAAAGACACCAAATGGCACACTTCAAAAGGGTTTAGTTTATGGTATGTGAGCTATGTTTCAATAACACTGATCTATACATGTTGTGAGCTGATCTATACACACGTATACATGTTTGTGTTTGTACAGCTGATTCTCATCCCACAGATTCTGTATTTGCAGATTCATCTCCTGGCTAAAGTGCATCTGTGACCCCCGACTGGCCATTGCAAGGCTTCCCTTCACCCTGGAAGTGTGTGGAGGGCAGGACACGTGGGTTGTGTGTCACGCACGCTCCCAGCTGAGGCTGCATGGGTGACAGTCTGCCATTTTATTTCCGCTCAGACACATATCAAGCTTCCTTTTGAAAGCCTATTTAGTACCCTGTGTTTGGCATTTTGCAGGTTTTGTTGGTGATTCTCTGTGCAAAATGGCCCCAGCCGGGTGCTGAAGTGCGACTAGTGTTTCTGAGCACAAGAAGGCTGATGGAGAAAACGCATGTTGGACAAGCTTCATTCAGGTACGAGGGACAGTGCTTCCAGCTGTGAGTGCAAACTGAGTCCATGTTATGTATTAAATTCTGGTCTTTAAGCAGAAACGCATAAAGCAAGTCATGTACCAATTGGTTGAAAACCATGTAGTGACCTCCGGAGCTGGCAGGAACCTAGCCACCGGCGTCCTCTAGGAGCACTGGGTCAACGTTCGTGAAGGCAGCGTTTGTGGCAACTTGGTAGAAACTTACTGGATGAAAGAGACTCGGCTGTGTACACGTACATGGGCGTCACCTGCATTCTCACTGGGCTGGAGGGCTCCCCAGGTGTGACCTGAGCTACACCTGTGTGTACCCGACAGCCAAGCACATGCCAGATGGCCACCCTCAGGAGGGCCGTGTGCAGAGGCAGCTGATGGCAGTTGGAATAATCATGACGAGGACACTCAGGTCACCAGCCAAGAATGCTGCTGGGAAACACAGAGTGCGAGTGGCTCAGGTGTGGCGTGAACGCTGGGCGCGCCCTAAAGGCTGAGCCAGTTTGGGGCGGGCTGGCGGAACCCAGTCTCTGGCCAGCTCCTGTGTGTCCTTGCTGACTGGCAAGTGTGCCTGTCCTGACCAGTCAAGCCTCAGGCGGAATAGCAGCTGAGTCTTGGAGAAACCTCTGTTGCAGGGGCCTTTATCCAGCTATCCTGTCGGGCAACGCAGAGGTCACCAAGATGCGGTCCTTTGAAAAATGCAAAGACCACGGAGGGTTTGATGATCAAGATGAAAGTGAAAGCTGCTTGGTCGTGTCCGACTCTTTGTGACCCCATAAACTATATAGTCCATGGAATTCTCCAGGCGAGAATACTGCAGTGGGTAGACTGTCTTTTCTCCAGGGGATCTTTCCAAGCCAGGGATTTAACCCAGGTCTCCCACACTGCAGGCGGATTCTCTACCAGCTGAGCCACAAGGGACGCCCCAAAATACTGGAATGGATAGCCTATCCCTTCTCCAGGGGATCTTCCCAACCTAGGAATCGAACCAGGGTCTCCTGCATTGCAGGCAAATTCTTTACCAACAGGGCTGTGAGGAAACCCTTGATGATCAAGGGGCCAGTTAAAGTGACCAAAGCCAAACTTCCCTCTGGCTTTAGTGCATGTATCTCCAGCCATGAAATCATTTATCATTTTTCTCATGTGCCCATTCATTTGCAGGTATTCCTTGAAGCCTGTGAGGTGCCAGGCTCTGGGGTCAGTGCTGTAGCCTTGTCCCTGAGAAACCTGCTCAGTGGAAAGGGGCTGGGGAAAGGGAGAGGCCTTTAGTGGTGGGGATGAGGACAGAGAGCAAACAGAGGCACCAGGACGAGGATGACAGTGGAAACTGGAGCACAAGCTGAGGGCCAGGCACAGCAGAATCAGATGTGAGGGACAGAACTTCACCCATGATCCACGCACCCCACCTACAGGGCACCCCACGGACACAGTGAACGGGCCATTGCCAGAAGAGGAAAGGTGTTCTCAGGGCTAGAGGGTTTGAGCAGCCACAGGCGCTGTGTCCCCAGTCCCTCCGGGGTGCTGGGTGTCCAGGCAGGAGCCTCAGGAGGATGGTGTGGGGCCCTTCATCCCCAGGAGGCCCTGGCACCACTGGAAGCAGAGCCAGAAGGAGCGCTCTGCTGGGTACACACACCTTGACACTGCAGGAGAGGCTTCCAGGAAATTGAAAGCGAACTTTTCACCCAAATATGGCCACAACAGCATGACAGCGCCTCTCCTCAGTTGTGTCTGACTCTTTGTGATCCCATGGACTGCAGCACGTGAGGCTTTCCTGTCCATCACCAACTCCCAGAGCTTGCTCAAACTCATGTCCATCAAGCTGGTGATGCCATCCGACCATCTCATTCTCTGTCGCACTCTTCTCCTCCTGTCCTCAGTTTTTCCTAACATCAAGGTCTTTTCCCAGTGAGTCAGTTCTTCGCATCAGGTGGCATCAGGTGGCCAAAGTATCACCTCACCTCTGTGCCCCATAAAATCTCCAGAACCAGTGTGCCTTTAAGATGCCTTCACCCAGTTCTACACAAGCCCCCAGAACCAGGGACTGGGGTCCAGACAGGATCCTCAGACCTCAGTGGACAGGATGGCTAGAAAAATGAGAATCTCCTACGGGAACCCATGTCATCCCTTGGCTCCCTCTCCAGCTCACAAGGAAGGAGCTGCCTCTTCTGAATGGAGATAAGGGTGCCCCACAGCCAGGCCACTTCAAAATCATCATTGACAGCCTTCAATGGGAGACAAAGGCCTGTCTTCCAAACCTGCCCTGTCCAATGACGTGGCCATTTACATTGACAACAATAAAGTGTGCTCAGTTCCTCAGTCATGTCTGACTCTTTGTGACCCCATGGACTGTCGCCCGTCAGGCTCCTCTGACCATGGGATTTTCTAGGCAAGAATACTGGAGCAGGTTGCCATTTTCTCCTCCAGGGGATCTTCCTGATCCAGGGATTGACCCCATGTCTCCTGCATCTCCTGCATTGGCAGGCAGATTCTTCACCACTGAGCCACTTGGGAAGCCCATGACAAAGTGGAATCAAAAGAAAACTCCAGCGCTTTCGCTGTACCCGCCACACGGCATGACTCAGGGACCGTGTTTGGTTTGTGGCTACCATCTTGTGCAGCGAGGTTCTAGACCACATGCATCATCACAGATGGTCCCTTTGCTCTAACCCTCTGCCACTGGGATTATGCCTTTGAGGAGGAAGGGCACGGGTGCTGGATGCTCTGAACCATGAGGACAGGACGCAGGGGAGAGAGCGACGCAGGGCTCAGACATGTGGGAACATGCCTCCTGCAGCCCAGGGGCTGGTCAAAGGCGCAGGTTCAAACTCACTTGCTTAGAGGACAGACAATGCTGATCACTGCACACTCACCCCGAGCCCTGTAGGATGACTGGCTTCCTGAATCCTCTCCTATGCTCCCCACCTGTATCTTTCCTCTCCTGGCTCCTCTAACCCCTAAGGTCCTCCTCGTGCGGGCTGGTGATGTGGGAGCTGCTGGCAGGATTGGGGCCGTGTCCTCCTCTGGCCTCATTCCAACCTGCTGTGCTAGACCCTGGACTTCCCTCCTCCCTCACCTCCTGGTCTGCATCCTCCTGGCTGGCTCTGGTTTGATGCTGTAAGACTTGACTCCCTTTCTGATCCTCTCTGCCTACCCTCACACCATCTCAGCCCTCAAAATCACCCACAGATGTGAATAGGGCTCCCTGGGTCCAGACGTGGTGCCAGGCACTGGGAGGGACCACAAAGAGGAGCAGGATGTGGCCCCACAGAGCCTGGTGCCCATGGAGGCAGGATAGAGGGTTTGGAATGGTGAGGCCGTCCCTGGAGCACAGTGGCTGGGCAGAGAGTGCAGGGGCAAGATGTGCAGAGTTCAAGAGCAGTCTTGAGCTTTCGACTCAAATCTGTCTTCCCTTCCCTTAGGCTTAAAAATGGTGCTCAAGTGAGACTGAAGGGATTCTTCTCAAAAAAAATCACTTGACCCTCCTTCCCAACCCTTGGCTTTTAATGCTCTGGCCCTGACCCCTCAGGTCACCAGTCTGCTTGCCGTCCTCCCAGCTGGCCACCGGGAGCACCCAGCCCACCTGCCTCTGCTCCTGATCACCCTTTCTGGGTCCCTTTCAGCCCTTCCTCCTTCACAGGCTCCTGGGAGGCAAGGCCATTGCTTGATCGGATCACTCCGTTTGCAGGGGCTTCACCGAGCAGGAGGCCACCCAACCCGGTTCCTCCAAGGCCCCTCTTGGGCCATCAGGACCTCAGGCACAGCTGTTCCAGGGGCTCCCGGGGCTCCCGTGTCCCTGCTGAAAGCCCAGTGGGTCTTATGCGGGACACCAGATAGGAACCTGGAGACCACCTGAACCAGTCACTTGGGCTGAGCACCACCCCACAGGTGGGCACTCTCGTCCACTCCACGGGCCTGTCTTGATCCAGAACCTGAGGGAATGAGACCAGGGCTGGGGTTCAAACAGCCCATTGTTTGGTGTGGTTTGAAGAAGAACCCATGTCCCTTGTCCTTTGGGGGAGACCCTGAGCTGAGGATCACAGTCGAGCTGCCTGAGGCCCTCCCCAACTGCTGCCTCCCACGCGTTCCTGTGCCAGGCCTTCCTGCGGGGGCGGGTGTCACGCTCCAGCAAACCCAGGTCCCTGCAACCCCTGTCGCCCTCGGGAGAGACAGGAACATCTCCATCGAAGAGGGTGCTCTGCTCTCCCGGGGGCTGCATGAGTGGTGTCTTCAGCCTACAGAACTCTAGAGGAATTTGGAGAAAAAAGAGCCCAACGCCCAGAGACCCAGACTAAACAAAGCCTCCAGTGGGCGAGCTGTGTTGTGGGCCTGGGAGAGGCCGTGCAGAGGCCTCGGCGGCGGGTTCCAGGGGGCGGTGCCTGGCCGCGGAGGTGACGGTGAAGGGGCCCTTTGTTTCACGGGCGCACGTGCAGGGCCCCACTCTAATGAGAGTGTGGGCTGCACACCTGCATCAAAGGATGCCCAGTTCCCCCTATGGCGCCCACGTTCCTGGGGGTCAGAGCAAGGGGCACAGGGGGTCAGCGAGGGCCTCGGATTCGACTGTCACCTCCATGAGCCCTTCATAGGAAGTCTGGAGGGACGGGAGATGGGAGGATCCAAGGGGGAACCTGTAACCTTTTCTGGTCCCTGTGACACCATCTTCCCTGTTCTCAGAGCAGCTGCCCTCGTGGGAAGAGGGAATCCTAAAGCCAGAAGGGGTCAGGCCCCCTGGCCCACTGTCTGCTGTCTATCTTGGGCACCATCTTGTGTTACCCGCAGCGGCCAGGCCTGTCCTTCCACAAGCTGGGCCCCAGGCCTCCAGCATCAGCAGCTCCTGAGATGCAAAGACGGCTGGACACGGAGCTTCCAGTGGGGTCGGCCAGAGCTGGGATCCCCAGGGAGGCAATTTCCTGAGGTCCGGTCCCTGCCCCTGCCCCACAGGCAGGAAAGAGCCTCAGATAAACCCAGCAACACCCATCACTAAAGTCAGAGCAGAGGGACTGGATGCTGATCCCAGCGGCTTAGCTATCTGGGGATAACCTAGAGGCCTCCGGGGGCTCTGTCTGCTGTGACCCTGCAGGCAAGCTGGGCAGGAAAGCCCGGAGTTGTAGTGGGGAGACCTCTGGGCAAGCTTCTGTGTCTGCTACAGGTAGAGCAGAGATAGAGGTGGACAGAGGGACCTGTCTGCACCCTGCTTCCTCTGCATGGAAGCAGCCCCCTGGGGGGCCTCGAGGGGCCAGCCTGGGTCATCCCCACATCATGGTGCCTCTGAGCCAGGCTCTGGCCTGACATGGACACTCTTTCCACCTGCAACGCTTCACCTGTTTACATGGATATTGTCACCTGCTGCCTCCTTCAGGTGGGCACACAGGTGGGAATGCCTGGTCCAGATGGAAGCTGGGAAACGGTCCAGCCACGGTTCTTGTAGAGAAGTCAGAAGGCATACCCAATCATAGCCCCGCAAGTGCACACACATTTTCTAAGCACAGCTGACCACACAGGCGCACACGTGCACACACTTTCTGACCACACCCGGCCACATGGGTGCACATGTGCACACATGCACACACGCCTTCTGAGCACCTGCTTCGAGCTGTGGGAGGTGCCCTTCAGAGACTCCAGCACCTGCAGGGCAGCATTCTCCAGAGAGGATGCAAAACCCACTAGAGACAGAGAAGCACAGCCGCACTAACTCCATCTCCCAGCGACCGTGGAGCGCCCCGCACAAACAGCACGCGGGACTCTTCCATAAATCCCGCTCAACAAGCTCTTCACAACGAAACACCCTCCTACTAGCCGAGACAACCACTTACTCAAAACAAATACTAGCGTGAGCTGAGAGCGAACGTGGTCCCCTATGATCACCAGTTCCTGGCCTGGGCACTTCAATCTCTCTATTTATGAAACAATAATGGAACTCTGTTTAACAGCGCAGCGCCCGGGTTCCCCATCTCTGATGAGTTTGCGTTCCAACTTTGCCCCCGGCAATCGGCTCCATCCATTACTGCCTTGTCCTGCATCACAGATGGATGAATTACGGCTCAGACAGCAACACGACCTTTCCCCACGCATTGTTATCAAGACAGTGTCCATGGTGATTTTCAAAGGGTCCGTTCCAACGCAGCGGATGGACTTGGAATGGAGATGCAAATGTGGCCTGATTACCATAACGCCATCCCAGAAGCAGGTGGTGGGACTTGGGCTTCAGGTGGAGAGGGAGCTGCCCCGGGGCCACCTGGCTTTCTGAGGGCTTAGCTGAGGCCCCTCCCTCCCTGGACGAGATCCTTCCCTCCTTCTCTGTGACTCTTGGAGGGAAATGGTTTCTGCAAATGCCTCTGGGCACTGGCCCCATGTCAGGCACCAAGGTGCAATATGGGGTCAGTGGAGTCTGGTCCTTATCGTCATGGGGCCAGCGCATCTTTTGAAAACCTCGGCATTAGATGGTCTCCTGGTGCTGGTGACTGTGAACCCAGGCTGCGCCAAATCCAAGTTCACGGGATGGAGCTGAACACTTGCATTTGGGACGATGTAAGCGAGCTGAGCCGGAACTTTCCAGCCCCCTGCAGGGCTCACCACCCCCTCAGCCGCCGGGTCCACCAGGCAACCTGAAGGTACTCAGGTTGGGGGAGGCACAATGCTCCCGTCAAGGCTGTGGGTTGCACCCCCACCAATGTGCTGGTGGGGGGTGTCAGGCAGGGCTGCAGCTCTGCTTCTGCACCAACACCCTGATGCCTGACTCCGGGGGGTCACCCCAGCCCCTCAGGAGGCCCGGCACTGCTCCTCCCCACCATCCGCCTTGTCCTTCTCTTAGGGGAGTGAGTGAGCAGCTTGTTTCCCTTCTCTTTCCCTCTTGACACTCTCCCTCTTATCTCCCACCAGACTGCGAGGTCAAGGGTGAAGGTTACGTGTGCCCTACTCGCCAAGAGAGCTCTTTTCAACACCCGGGGGAGCAGACAGAGGAGCGGCCCCATTGGACTCGACTCGCTCAAGTGCTATTTATCTTTTTGTGTCCTCTGGTTCCCAGGGTGGAGACTCTGCAGGCTGAGGTGGACGATCAAAGGCTCCCCGGATGGAACCGGACGAAGCTCTGAGTCACACAGGCTAAAAATGCACGGGTTTGGAGGGGCCACATACCCCCACCATCTCCTTGCCCGTTCGGTCTGGCCTCTCCTGGTAATAATGTGGGTGTTGATTAACAGACCCAAGGCTCAGCCACAGAAGATTCCTTCTGGCACTGACCTTGGACAGAACAAGTCCACGTTTTCCCCTCAATAAATCTATCGTGTGTGGAAGGTCATTAGCACGACCTTGAAATGTAAATGTCCTGTCAAGACCTCTTCAGTTCCAAAGACTTGGGCCTTCAAACTGGCCTTTCTGGAACGATCGTGTGCCTTCTCATTGGGCCCTCACTGCCGCGTCCAGCTTCGGGCCCCCGGGGAGCCCCTTTACTGGCCTTAGGGTGGGAGATGCAGCCCAGGGGGCATGTCAGGGACACCCAAGGTGAATGCCCGGCAGCGGGAGACCTCTGCCACCTTCTCACAAGGATGAACCTTAGAGATCAGGGCTTAGAACTGAGCTTGTCCTCTGTGTCCCACCTGTGGGGTCTCATCTTGGAACCAGCATCACCCACAGGACTGGCTCATAGCACTGGCCACACCCAGGGACCCCACTCAGCATGTCTGGGCTGGACCTGAGAGCTTGCATTTCTAACAAGGTTGCAGACGATACTGAGAGATGCAGGCTCCATGTACCACACATGGCACTTTTCTGGAACTTATTTAAATGGACACTGATTTGACTGATTGGCAGCAGGTTCTTCCCTGTGGGCAAAAGAAGGGAGAAAAGAGGAAACAGTGAGATTTTATTCTCTCGGGCTCCAAAATCACTGTGGATGTTGACTGTAACCATGAAATTAAAAGTCACTTGCTCCTTGGAAGAAAAGCTATGACAAACCTAGACAGCGTATTAAAAAGCAGAGCTATCACTTTGCCAACAAAGATCCATATAGTCAAAGCTATGGTTTTTCCAGTAGTCATGTACACATACGAGAGTTGGACCATAAAGAAGGCTGAGTGCCAAAGAATTGGTGCTTTTGAATTGTGGTGCTAGAGAAGACTTTGAGAGGGTCTTGGACAGCAAGGTATTCAAGCCAGTCAGTCCTGAAGGAAATCAACCCTGAATATTCATCGGAAGGACTGATACTAAAGCTCCAATACTTTGGCCACCTGATGTGAAGAGCCGACTCATTAGAAAAGACCCTGATGCTTGGAAAGATTGAAGGCAAAAGGAGACGGGGAGACAGAGGACGATATAGTTAGCACCACTGACTCAAAGGACATGAATTTGAGCAGACTCCAGGAGAAGGCAATGGCACCCCACTCCAGTGCTCTTGTCTGGAGAATCCCATGGATGGAGGAGCCTGGTAGGCTGCGGTCCATGGGGTCACTAGGAGTCGGACACGACTGAGCGACTTCACTTTCACTTTTCACTTTCATGCATTGGAGAAGGAAATGGCAACCCACTCCAGTGCTCTTGCCTGGAGAATCCCAGGGACGGGGGAGCCTGGTGGGCTGCCGTCTATGGGGTCGCACAGAGTCGGACACGACGGAAGCGACGCAGCAGCAGCAGCCAGGAGACGGTGTAGAACAGGGAAGCCTAGCGTGCTGCAGTCCAAGGAGTAGCCAAGAGTCAGACACGACTTAGCGGCTGAATGACAACAACAAGGCAGCTGGAAGTCAGTCTGAGCATGAGAGGACGTGGGGAAGCTAGGGAGGCCTGTGACCCCGGGGCGGGAGAATGAGAGAGTAGATCATGCCACCTGAACACCCCTGGGAAGCCTGGGCCGTTCCTGTACCTCTTCTAGCCTGCGTGGGCTCCCCAGGTACAGATGAAGAGACTGATGCTTGGGAGGTGGGGACCTCAGCTGGCAAGGGGGTTGGTGTCAGTGGTCAGCCAGCCCTGGGTCCAGGTAAGCGTGACTCAGGCCTTGCCAGGGCTCCCTGTAGCATCTGGCTGGCCTTCAGTGGGGACCCCTGACTCGGGGCGGTTCCCTCCCCCAGGCGGGACTCCGTGTTATCAGCGCCCTGAATCGAGGCCACATGGGTCCTCTTCTGCTGCAGACCTGCCTCCCCCACGCTTGCCTCATGACGCCCTCGAGATCCCGGGCCCTCCGGGCATCCCCCCTGCATGTCTCCGAGTGGCTGAGCGCGGGACTGCTTCTGCAGGCCCTGAAGTCAAGAGGCCAGGCTGCTCTGTCACTTCGTGAGGCAGCTAATAAGGCCCCTGATGAAGGATGGGGACGAGTTTCTGCACCACTAATTTCCGTAACTATCGCTCTTTGAAAGACAGCTAGGGGCCCGTCCAGACAGAGCCGTATCATGTGGCCAAGTTCACGTTCCATATCCCGTTTCAGGGATCTAATAGAGCTGCCTCGGGAAATCCAGCAATATTTTTTGACCCACGGCTCTGTCTCCCTGGAGAAGGAAATTGCAACCCACTCTAGCGTTCTTGCCTGGGAAATCCCATGGCCAGAGGAGCCTGGTGGGCTATAGTCCACGGGCTCACAAAGAGTCAGACACAACTAAGCGACTGAGCACGTGGCCCTGTCTTGAGTTTCTTCCTCTGTTGAGCATCCCCCTAGAACCCGACTCTCTCCTGGATAGTGGGGATGGCATTTACTCCCCGGCGTGGAGATGACTCCAGCCAGCAATTGCCATCAGAAGGACCAGCATTCAGGGAAAGGTGTGGGGTCACCCCAGGGCAGTCCCCTCCACCAGAAGGGTGACTCACTGGGCTGGGGTCCAGAGTGGTGAGAAGAGAATGAGGGAGGGACAGATGAGAAGAACCGCCTTCGGGATCACTGGGCCTGGCTGTCGGTGCTCCATCCTGGCCCTGTGGGAACCTGGGCCTGTTCTAGCCTCTCTGTGCCTCGGTTTCCTCATCTGAGAAATGGGGATGCTGAGACACACCCCCTCATCATGAGGAAGAAAGGGGCTGACACGTACATGCAGAGAATTCAGTCTGCCGGGCTGGCAGGCATGCTCGTTTTCTACTCCCAATTCAGGGGCCCTGCGTTCTTGGGGACCCTGCACAGGAGATGCAGGGTGAAACTCAGGGGCCCAGTGACCCCAGCCAGTATCGTCAGGAGGCTGACAGTGCATCCTCGGAGAGGCTTCCCTCACGGCCAGTCTAGTGTCTCGTGGAACAAGATGGGGTGGGTTTAGGAAGTGCTGAATGGAGAGACAGAGAGGGGCAGGTCCCAGGAGCTTGTGAGCAAGTGTCTGCTCAGCATTCACCTGCCAGGTGGGATCTGCCCCATCCTCCAGCCTCCTGCAGCCAGGCCCGGGGCTGAGTGGCCAGGCTGAGTCTCCTTGGGGTCTGTCTGCCTGCAGTGGCCTTATCATCTCAGCTGAACCCCAAGGTCATGAGTCCTTGTAGACCTGCGGGTCCCCCACAAATCCCTCCCCCTACACAGAGTGTGTAGGATACAGTATACTCCAGGTGCTGAGATCATACGCCCAGTAGCCTGGCCCCTCCCTACCCATGGTCCCCAGTTCAGGTGCCTCCCCATGACGGCACAGACAGCCTCCCTCACGCTTAGAGGGCTCTCCACCTGAGCCCTGCCAGTGACCAGTGAACGGGGGAGAAGGAATCCCTGAGCCCCAGATGCAGCATCAGCCCCCTCCTCTGCAGGGATGGGGGTCTTCAGACAGGTGACGGTGTCCAGGCTGCAAGCCAGCTCAGTGCCTTGCCTTGAGGCCTTGCAAAAAGGTGGTCCCAGGGGTTTTCTTCAGGGTCTTCCGCATCAGGCCCTCCTTACTTTGGAACTTCAAAATCCTAAATGTGCTGGGCAGTGGCTGAAAGCAGGACGAGAACACCTGTCTCCCTCCTGGGCATCAGCTGAGAAGGGGTGTCCCGGGCTCTGTCTGCCAGCCCAGCCCCTGCCCCTTCCCTGGACACGTGCCCAGGGAAGGCTGACCTGGCTTCTTAAGGGGACCACTCCCAAGGAGCCAGGCCTTGGGGTCCCTTGTCCACACAGAGACTCAGTCACTAAGCTCTCTGCAGCTCTGGGAGGTAGAGGGGGCCCAGAGATGGTGGTCAGTCCTGAGTTACCACAGCTGCTCTGGACACCTGCTCATCCTTCCCAGGCTCAGCTCCAACCCTGGTGTGTGGGGCCATGACCCGGACTTGCCTAGGAAGGACTGTGGGGTTCAGAAAGTAGGCTGAGAGGGCTACTTCCCTGGTGGTCCAGTGGTTAAGACTCTGTGCTTCCACTGTAGGGGATCAAGGTTCAACCTTGGTTGGGGAACTAGAACTTGCATGCCCCAGGGTGCAGCTGGAAGAAAAGTGTTAATCAGAAGCAGATGGGGGACCCCACGGTGGGTTTTTCATGCTAACTGGGGGAGCAGAGCCTGGAGGAGACTTCTGCCAGAAGCTGGTGAGATGAAGAGCAGGAAGGGGAGCAGAAAGTGGGTCCAAGCTGCCCTTGGCCCTGCCCCAGAGCAGGATGACCTGGGGACCTGCTGGGAGCTGACCCCAGGTCCCTGCTCATGATGCTGGGCTGGGGGACTGAGGGTCACAGGTCAGCCCTGGACAGCTGAGCCCCTGAAATGCCAGAAAGTTCATCATGTTCTCCCCAAGGCTTCAGGCTGCCACGGCCCTGAGTGGACCCTGGGGACCTGCTGGGCCGTCTTCCGGCTGTGAAGTCTTTGTTCCTTTGCCCGTGTGGCCCTCACAGCCCTGAGCAGATGGCCTTGAGTTCTAGCTCTTGCTAGAAGAGTTCTAGCTCTAGCTCTTGGGCGAGCCAGGCAGTCTCTGGTTCCCACGGGAATGAGCTTCCAGCACAGATGGTGCCAACAGAGAACCGGGTCAGGCAGTGTCTCTGGCATCATCGCTGGAGTGGGAGGAACTGGGGGCACAGAGGTATTCGTACACGCTTGAGACCCCCAGGTCTTGTGGTGGATGCAGTGCCCAGGACATTCTGATGGGAGCCCTGGGACCCTGAGTGTCTTCCCCTTGGGCTGGTCCTGCACCCCACCCTCTCCTCTCCTGCCTGCTTGGGAACCAGTGGTTCCCCGGGGACCCAGAGGGCTCTGCTGGCCCTGCATGGGCTGGATGCCCGCTGAGAGGCAGAAGGGGAGCAGCAGGGGCTGTTGGGAAACAGGACCCCCTGGCCAGAATGTTCTGGAAGGCTCGTGTGTCTTCGTCCTGGGTCTCTTCCATGGAGGGACTCGGTGGGCCTGCGGGGTGGGGTGGAATGAGGTCCGGCCGTGTCAGGGTGAGCTGCAGACGCTGCCCCTGGACTCGCACACGCTGCTCACTTTATCAACATGTGCTTCCCATTATCCCAGGACTGAGGGTATTTTTGGTGTCTGTATCCACTTGATTCAATTACAGGGACCGCGGCAAGGGATATTCCTGCCGGCGAACAGCAAACGCTCCAGCGCCCATGGACAGGAGAGGGAGGCGTGGGGAGAACGCTGACTCTGTTCCTTCCAAACTCCTGTAATTGACTTTTTGAAAAATGACATTAGCATTTAAATGGTCCCATCGTTATGAGGGTGAGGGTTCACTGGAATATGATCAATTTATTGCGCTCTTCAAATGTTCTCTGATATTTCTTTTCGGATGTGTCACGCCGCAGGGCCTTTCCGGCGGATCTTTGATTAGGCTCCGCGTGGGTGCAGAGGCCGCCATGTCTGCCTTCACTGGGCCTGAGCTCTTGCACAGAGCTGGCAGGTTCCCCTCCCCGTGTCTGGGGGGTGCCATGCTTTAGCTCTCAGCTGCCCGCGCGCCCACTGTCCTGGGAGCACTGGGGAGAGAGGGCGGGGCTGTGACACAGGGGGCACTCCGATGTGGGGTGAGTGGGGGATGCAGCCCTGTCCCACCCCGGGACTAGAACCCTGCCCGAGGCCGTGGCTGGGGATGGAGCTGAGATTTCCAGCCAGAGCTTTGTGAGCGGGGATGAGACACCAGCTGCAGGAGGGTTGCTTTGTGGACTGGGAATGTTTGGCCTGAATTACAGGGATCAGGTGAATATGTAAAATGACCTAAAGGAGAGCCTGTGGAACAATGGGGCACAGGCAGCAGGGCAGAGCGGCTACCCCGGGGACACCTGGAAAGGTAATCAGAACATCCAGGTGGCCAGCTGAGGGGAGAGGCGCTTGCCCTCCGCGGGGCAGAGGCCAGGGGCTGGGGGCCCGAGCCAGACTTGACTGGATGGCTGCAGTTTACACACACACACACACACACACACACACACACACACACACACACAGGCACATACACACAGGCCTGGGGCTCTGAAAACCTCAACAGGACATGCTCTGAGCTGGTTGGAACTTGGGGTCCCCTGAATGCCAGCTTGCCTCCCTCCTATGTCGTCAAAGGCACCCCCCATGCCCCAGACTCCGAGCTCTGGCTGTGAGGATTGTGCTGGCTGTAAGAACGGGCCAGCATCTGCCTCTCAAAGCCCAGGGTCCCTCCAGGAGTGCGTCACTGTGGGGCTCCCAGTGGAGAGGGGCCGAGTACCCCCTGAGACCCCTGAGCTTCACGACTGCAGACTGGACTGCTGATGTCACAGCTGCTGTGGTCCTTCCCTCTCTCTGCCCTGGGCCCGGAGCAGGACACTGTTTCCAAGGCTGAAGTGAAATCTCTGAAGTTCTCTAGAAGAAAGATCCTTGGAGGAGCCACGCAGAGGCCCAGTACCCAGGGCTGGGATCCTCCCATCCTGGGAAAGGGCAGACCATCCATTTCCTGTCATAATGCCACTGACCCTGTCTAAAGTCCATTGTCTGTGTCGTGACTGCTCCCCACTCTCCCAGGGTGAGGGTTCTGACTGCTTGACATCAGAGGGGAACCACCTGCCAACAGACACAGTGATCCCAGCAGGCTCTCCAGGGCCCCTGGGGGTGAGATGGGGGATGGAGTTCTTCTCCGGCTGGGTTACATGCCCCCATCCCCCAATCACAGTGGCTCTGACTGTCCTCAACAAATTGCTTCCCAAGCATGGGACTCAGAGATTCTCAGCTGACAGCACTGATCCCAGTGCCCTGGCAGTGCTTCCTGGGCTGTTAAACCAAAATGGGTTGAGTTTTGTGTTAGTTGCTCAGTCGTGTTCGACTCTTTGTGACACCATGGACTGTAGCCCGCCAGGTTCCTCTGTCCATGAGATTCTCCAGGCAAGAATACTGGAGTGGGTAGTCATTCCCTCTCAAGGGGATCTTTCCGACCCAGGGATCCAACCCAGGTCTCCCACACCGCAGACAGATTCTTTACTGTCTGAGCCACCAGGGTTTTGTGGCGGCCCTATTTTGTTTCCCCAAGGCTGCATCCTGGTATGGCCTGGAGGTTAGCAGGACAGGCACAGATTTGAAAACTGCTCAGAGACACCCACGAATGCAGAGCTTGTCTGACTAGATCTTGACATCCCCGGAAGCTGGAAGGCCTCCCACAGTCTCTCTAGAGCCGGATCTAATATTTCAGGAGAGTGTCATCACAGTGCAGGTGGCTTCATTGCTGCAAAGCTCACCTCTCGCTCAGTCCCCACCAAACCTGCACCTCCCTCGCTGTCCTGCAGCTGGGGGTCCTCAGTGCCCCCCACCCTCAGGAGGAATCTTCCCTGTGAATCCCACTCTGGCAAATGACCCCCCGCCCCCAGAGTCCTCAGGTCCCTGCACGGCCCACGTGTCTTGTCTGCCCGGCAAGACCTGTGTATGGGGCCAATATCCATTATTGAGTCAGGAAAACCAGACCGATGCTTCAGGGCACGACTGTCCCCACAGTGAATCGCTAGAAGATAAATTCCTTCAGAGGAAAGAAAATCATACACATGCCTCCAGGTGGGAAATTGATATTTTAGAAACCAAAAACAAACAAATAAACAAAAACCCCAACAAAACCACTCACTCTTCAAACCCTCCCTAAAGCATTCGAAGATGGTCATTGAATGTGATGTCTGAACACACAAAAGCAGTTTCGAATCTGGGGAGGAAATGCTTTCTCCCCAAGCTGGAGCATGGCAAAGAAAAGCCTTAAGGGCCGCATGTTCTGTCCCAGTCAGCTACTGCGCCCCGACAGAAGAGCCCCAGGACCCCAGCCCCACAAAATGCATCATCAAGGGATGTTGGGGGAAAACTGCCCGGGAGGCGTACCCCTGTCTCTGCCCTTGCTAGAGGCTGCTGAAGGAGCTTTTGCTGCAAACGGGATTCCATGCCTGGGAAACCAGCTCATCACTGCGCTATGTCTTCACTTGCTTTTCTACGAAAACTGACTTAACAGGAGAAGGTCCACATGCCTCTCCCTTCCTCCCGTCCCCAGGTAAACAGCCATTTAAATGCTCTGAAAAACACTCACGCTACAAGAACCACACGGTTCATATGAAAACTCAGACGGGAGCTGGAAACGCTCAACTCTTTATTTAAATGTTCCCCAAAGGCAGATCACATCTGAGAAGCCAGGACATCAGATGCCGGTGTGCAAAGGCTTGGGCGGCAAGATGTCCCCTGAGCCGGCGATAGAGGGCGCCGTCACCCCAGCTGCCGGGATGCTGTGACAGCCCCCACCCCGGGCCCGGCTGAGAATGCAGGAGGCCGACAGACCACCGCCCAGGTCCCCCCAGGCGGCCAGCCACCTGCCACATGGAGCAGCCGGTCCCACCAGGCAGGCCCTGCAAGCCTGGGGTCTTGAGATGCTCTGGCACCACTAGGCAGGAAGACGGTTTCCTACCTGAGTGTCCCTCCAGAATTTGAGTTGTGTGCCCCACCTCCACCACCCCTGGTTAGATGTTCCTTGGCACCTCTGGGTGAAGTCCCCCTTTGGCAGCATCTTAGGGCTCATGGGTGGCCACACCCAGATCACAGGGCCAGATTCCTGCAAAATGGTATCAGGAGAGGCAGAGGGAAGCCCTAACCCACACGTGCTGATGAGGTTCTCCCCTCCCCCTCGGCTCCCCAGAGCTTCACCTGCCCTCTTGCAGAGAAAGTTCCAAACTCCTGGGCTCTGCCCCCTGAGCGGTGCCTGACATAGCGGGAAATGCAGGAGAAAGAAAAAGGGAAGTCACTTCCAGGAGCAGCTCTGATGGGACCATGACCCTCAGCCAGGCCTTGATCTCGGCGCACTCCAGCCCCTCCTGTGCTTCAGACTAATAAAATGGGACTTGGGGGGACCCCATGGGTGGTCAGGCCACCTGGTGAGGGAATGAATGAAATTTACTAAGAATTACACACGTAGCAACTCAAACCATAATAACCAAGCTCGCGAATGGCAGATCTCACAGCCCTGTGTGGCACAGGCCAGCGGACTGTCTCGGCAGGTGTTTTCCAGACACGAGTCTCCACGGGGGCCTCAGTGACCTTTACAGAGCTTCTCAGCTACTCCTAAGACCCTCCCCTGTGTCGTAGGAGGCGGCTTTCTTCCTTGTGGGTGGATAGCCTCGGGGGTTGTTGGGAGAGGCAGGGCCAAGGGAGGGGCCTCCAGAGCCAGAGGTCCTGGCAGAACTGGCCCAGTCTCACAAGGCATCCCAGGATCTCAACTAGCGGGGGTGGCCAGTCACCAGCCTAGGTGCCAGAACTGGGGCCAGGTCTCTGGGTCGAGGAGCTGGAGCCTCTGCCTGGCTCACAGACAGCCCCCAGCCTCTGTCCCTAGGGGAAGGGCCAAAGCTTGGCACTCACCAACCTCTCCATGGAAATGTCTGCATGCCGAAGCCAGCCCCGAGCACATTCCTTGTCTAGAACATTCTGAGAACACACAGATCAGCCTGTTTATAGGTAGGAGAGGAGAGCCAAGTTGGATGCTAGTTTCAGATGCTTTCCGTTTTCAGGTCCAAAGGGGCTTCCTTGGTAAAAGAAAGAGCTGGTGGTTCCACGCCAGGGGCCGGACCTGGGCAAACGCAGGGTTGATCAAATACACGTGTTTGAAGATGGGGCCCTCTGCTGAAGGCCGCCTCCAAGCACTCTGGCTGCACAGACAGCGAAAGACATGTGTGAACCTAAGGGAGGCTCAGGTCTGCATCCCGGGGGGCTTTGGAGCCCCTGAAAGTGTTCTGCCTGAGAACCCACAGAGGACCATGTTCCCAGGGTATCAGTATCCACTGCCCGCTCCTGGCTCTGAGCATCCATTCAGAAAGTACCCACTGCACACCCACTATGTACTGGCCTGGAACTGGCCCTGACGCGACCAGATCACCAAGCTCTTGGGGGACCCTGCACACACCGTGGGGCCTACCCAGGGGTTTGCAGCGGACTTGTCCGCAGCCTGAGACAATTCTGTCTACACCAGCAGGTCCCACGGGTGTGTCCTCAGGGGGACACAGAAGGAGCCAGCAGGACAGGTGTTAAAGAGAACATCTGGGTACCTGGCAGCATCATTCTGGCAACCAGGTGCCAAACATGGCTGATCTGCATCCAGCCCTTCCCCCTGCCTGTGCCCACAGTTGTACATCAGCATCCCTGCAACCCCTTGGCTGCTCTGAAGGCCAATGCCATTGTCCCCACTCCAGACTCAGAGAGGTTTGGGGACTCACCTGGAGTAGAGCTGCCAGCACATAAGGAACTGGGGAAGGTGCATGGCAGCATCTCTGACTCCCAGTCCCCGCCCTGGCCGTAGCCAGCCTCCCTGCTCCGCTCCTGGAATTTGGGAAGGAAGCACCTTGGTGATGGTGATTTCAGCCACACCTCAAAATCCTCCCCTTTGTTTCCCACTGATTCACCCAAATTCTGCCTGCATCCCTTAGCAATTTTCTTTCCTTCCTGGTGTGCTGAGAGAACCCTGCCCTGGGTCCTCCTGGACTTCTGGCTCTGAGAGTGAGTCCATGAGCCCCAGGAAGGCCAGCTACCCTGCTTCCTCCTTGTGCCAGGAACTGGTCCTGCCCAAGCATCCTTTTTCTTAGTATGACTTTTTTTTCAAAGTAAGCACCTGTTTTCAGACCTCAGTGATGGTTTTAGTTGGTGCCAGTTCATATTGAGAGTCCCTTGGAGTCCCAGGAGATCAAACCAGTCAATCCTTAAGGAAATCAACCCTGAATGTTCCTTGGAAGGACTGAAGCTGAAGCTGAAATGCTAGTACTTTGGCCACCTGATGGGAAGCACTGACTCATTGGAGAAGACCCTGATGCTGGGAAAAATTGAGAGTAGGAGGAAAAGGGTATGACAGAGGATGAGTTGGTTGGATAGTATCACTGACTCAATGGATATGAATTTGAACAAACTCCAGGAGGTAGTGGAGGACAGGGAAGCCTGGTGTGCTTTAGTCCATGGGATCGCAAAGAGTTGGACATGAGTGACTGAACAACAAGTACGTACCAAAGGGTCAGCCACTGGCGGAAGCTGGATGGGTGGATGGTGGGGGGGGACACTGCACTTACATCCCGTGCCCCTAAGACAGAGGGGGTGATGGGAGAAGCCCTGAGGTCCTAATGTGGATGATCCCTGAAATGGGGCTCTGGAGGGGCAACTGAGAAAGAAAACCACTTCCTCTCTGCACAAGAGTCAAGCCTGACACAAAGAACCCCCTACCCTCCTAAGGCCACCTGCCCAGGTGAGACGGGGGTCCCTGAGCAGTAAGCGATATCCCCTGAGAAGGTCATCAGTCTGGTCGTCTGTCCAGTGATGCTGCACCGTGGCCCCCAGCAGCAGCGTAGGAACTGAAATGCAAGAACACTAACCCCAGGGGCAGGGAAGAGAAAGGGTGGCAGTCTGAGGTTGAGCCCATTCATGGGAGTATGCAGACATGTTAAGTACATGTGTGTGCACACCCACACTGCCCTTGCACACACCAGCACACGCAAACGCCTATGTGCACACCTTACCACGGACACACTTTCAGCTACTGTTGGTGGCTGCTTACCAACTGTGCGTAGTCTCTGCCTAGAACTTGGGTGTTTATCTTTACAGATTAGAGAGGAATCATGGGTAGTTTTGATTTTCTCATTTAAACAATCTTGCTTTTTACCCTGATTGCCTCACAAAGCGTATGTATTATCATGCTTGGGAGATAGGGCAATATTCCTCTTAAGAGACTCAGGATTCCACAAGGTTTCATCCTGACAGGGTTCTGTGCTTTCCCAGTGACGTAATGGAGAAAACATCTACCCCTTGGGTGATGAGAGCCTGGCGGTCCTACACAGGCTGGACTTCCAGGTGACACTGCTCAGGGGACGCGCTGGGCACAGTCTGGCTTCCCTGTCACCTCCCATGGTGGTCCCTGTGTCTGACCTCAGCTCCAGGATGGGCATGGGCCTCTGGGTGGGCTCTGCTCTGTAGGGATCTGGGCAGGGGACAGGCGCAAAGCTACCCCCCTTGGTCCTGCCCTCCCTGTGCCACTCCCCTACCTCTGTTGGCCCCTTCACTCTGCCCTGCGGGGCCTCCTCCTCCTGTCGCCCCATCTCCTTAGCCAGCAGCCTTCTTCTCAGAGGCTCTTACTTTCCACTGTCTTTTCTCTCCACTGGCTAAGACAGAGCTCCAGCCCGGGCAGGTCAGAATGACATGAGCCCATGGCGGGAGTCTAGGGTTGGGAGAGAAGAGGGGGCTGGCTGCTGATGGGACAGCTCCTGCCGGCCGGCCCATCTGAACATCGCTTGGGCAGGTGGCCAAGACCTATCTAGCTCGGGCCCTCCGAGAACACTGACCTTCCCACTCTCTTTCAGGATCTTTCATGAGCACATTTATGCCCATTCCACTGTGCAGGCCTAGCCTCTGGCTGCACCTCACTCACTCTTCACCTTGCACCTGCCCGACAGAGGGCCGTGTCCTGCCCCTCGGGCCCGGGCCTGCCGGGAGAGGCCCTCCCTCTTCTGCCGAGGATGCCACTGGTCCTTCTGGGCACACGAGCAGGGCTCTGGGGCCTTGGTGGCTCTTTGGCAGCGGGTGGGTCCCAGAGCAGCACCCCCAACCCCATGCGTGAGGGGCCCAGAGCTGCTCTGGTGACCATGCGTGCAACTTCCGCATCTTGTTGTTGCTGTTCAGTCACTCAGTCGTGTCCAAGTCTTGTGACCCCACGGACTGCAGCACGCCAGGCTTCTCTGTCCTTCACCATCTCCCAGAGCTTGCTCAGACTCATGTCCATCCAGTCGATGATGCCATCCAATCATCTCATCCTCTGTCATCCCCTTCTCTTCCTGCCTTCGATCTTTCCCAGCATCAGAGTCTTTTCCAATGAGTCAGTTCTTTGCATCAGGTGGCCAAAGTATTGGAGCTTCAGCTTCAGCATCAGTCCTTCCAATGAATATTCAGGATTGATTTCCTATAGGATTGACTGGTTTGATCTCCTTGCTGTCCAAGGGACTCTCAAGAGTCTTCTCCAACACCATAATTCAAAAGCATCAATTCTTCAGCTCTCATCAATTCTTCCACACCTGCTTTCTTGCAAAGATGGCACAGAGAGAACACAGAGCAGGCCAGCTTCTCTGGGCCCTGACGGCAGTGACAGGCTGTAGACAACACACAGAAAGCTCACTGTGCGCAGCGTCTCCCCAGGACCAGCTGCAGCTCCAACTCCTGGGGTGGGAAGTACTTGGGGGACTGGAGAGACATGGGACGCTTTGAATAGTTCTGCCTGAGGGCTTCGGGGAGCCTGGGTGGTTTGTGCTGCTGGTGTTGCTGTCTCCCTCCTGTGTCTCTGTCTTTAGACAGCGGAGGTTTCCTGAATTGAGATGGGTCTCCTGAAACGTACCATTGGTTGGTTGACTGCTGCATTTGGGGAAGCTCTGGGGTCAGGATTCTAGGTCCCTGAGGACGCAGATCTTCAGAGTGGGTTTTGCACTGAGGTTCCCCCAGCCACATCCAGCCATAGCTCTGGTGCCAGGGGCCCGTCCATGGCTGCCTGAATGTCCTGGCTTACTGTAGAGGCCGATTCGACCTCCTGGCTGCAGGCCAGTGTCTCCTGCCCACACAGGAATGTTCTTGGTGCGTCGTGCTTGTTGACCACAGTGCTCTGCGCATGGCAGGGGCCTCCAGACACCACCCGGGTTGCAGCAGTCAGCTCAGTGCTGCTGTGGAGACACCCTGCATAGATGTGGAATCACACCAGCTCCCTGCGCTCTGCAGGTTGTGGATGCTCCTGCCTGGGGAAGGTCTTTACTTCACCTCCTCTCCCTGGACAGCATCCAAATGGGGGGGAGGGTGTTCAGTGCTGGTCCAAGGAGGCAGAATCAGGCCACCCCTGGGAAAGGACATCTCCCTGGGAGGTGGTCCAGGAGAGGGAGTGAGGAATCAGGGGAGACTAGGGGAGACCTTGAAGGGTTTTCTCTGCCATGAGCAGAGGAATGGGTTGAGAACTAGGCAAGGAACTTGAGGACAGAGAGGCCAGCTATATAGGGTCACAGGGCCCCTGGATGGTAGGGGGATACTGTGATGACCAAGAGGAGCATCTTGATGTGAAATGGAAAGTCCCCAGACACATGGCTCCTGTGTCCCTAGGATCTATGTCCCCAACCCCTGCTCTGGCCTCTCTCCTTTCGGGTTCAGGACTCCCAGGTTCGACAGCAACATAGGTTCATCTATACCTCCCAGCGCCTGGGGTTCGCGATCTTAAGAAGGTGTGGGCCTATACTCTGTGTGTGTATGCACATGTGTGTGTGAAGGGACTCACCCCTGGTGCTGGGTGGCTCCTGAAGTGCCCAGGCCCCAGTGTCTGAGATGTCTGCACCCACCCTGTTCCTAGGCCACACCCCAGGGCGGCAGCAGACTCACATAAACCCATTTTTCCTCCCCTACAGGGAAGGTTGGGGCCAGCCTCCATGTTCCTTTGTCTCTGCAGATTAGCCCAGAGAACCACGTGCTGAGGAGAAACCTGAGGAGGGTGCTCTGTGGAGAGAGTGGATCCCACATGGGCTCCGGGGTATCCGTGTGGCCGAATGGCCCGCTGGTCTCCCAGGGGCCCTCCAGGTGTTCAGGGCAAACATCAGCATTCCTGAGGGGAAGTCTGAGCCTATGGTGCTGGGTGAGGCCCCCAGGGGCACTTGGTCCAGAAGAGTTAGCCCACAGGCCGGGCGGAGCACCGTCCTGACCTTCCGGAGGGCCCGATGGCCGGCAGACACAGCCGTCTGCCCCACGCCTCTCCAACTGCAGGCCAGCCCCTCCTGAAGCCTGGTTCCTGTCTGTCTGCTGGCCATTGAGCACAGTGACCACAGGCAGCAGGTGACGAATGGCCGGTGTCAAGGCCTGTCATGCCAACGGGGCCCCGAGGAAATGCGAGAGGCTCTCAGAGCAGCTTTATTACCAACCTGTGGCCGAGAGATGATCAATCATGCTGATCAGGGCAGGCAAACAGGGGAGACAAGAGGCAGATGCCGGCCTGGAGGCTGGGGGTCAGTGCTGGAGCAGGCAAGGGGTGGCCAGGGGAGGATGGCATACTGAATGTTGAACTTGACTGCCATCAGGCCCCACTGACTCTCTTGCCCTCCTTCGGTGACCATGCTGGCCTTGCGGCCCTGGCAGGGGCAGGCCAGGGGGATGGAAATGCAAGATCAGCACGGGAGAGGGACAGTCTGGGCAGGGTGGCCAGTTCCCTCCCCAGGGAGGAGCGTGTCTCTCTGCGATGTTTCATTCACAGACCTGGAGCCAGTGGTAGATGGCAGGGGTGGAGGAGGGATGGGGCAAGTCAGTGATCCCTTGAGAGGGCCCTGTTGCTTCTCAGAGACCCAAGTCCTGAGCTTTCTGAAGCCCAGAAACTAGAGACCTTGAACGGAATGACACTGAAAGAGTCGGGTTGCCATCCTTCCTGCCAAGGTGTCAGGGCTGCTGGCTGGTGTTCATTCCTATGGCCGGTTGTGTAAGGCGGGCTCCCAGGGAAGGGCTGGCTGCTGGGATCCCAGATGCTTGCAGCTGTCCTCTTCCTGGACAGGATCCGGAGAGCGCTGTGCAGGTGGGTGCTCCCTCCACTGAAGCGCAGTTTCTGAGCCATCACGGGATGGCTGCTCTCTCTGGGCCCAGGGCTCCCATCACAGGCTGACTGCAGGGAGGGAGCCCCCTGGCCAGGAGCTCAGGGCCCGAGGGCGGGCGGGGGCTGCCGCTCTCACCGTCCAGGCCAGGATGAATCAGACCTTTCTTGGGGAAGTGCCTCCCGCACAAGGACGTTTTAGTCAGACATAATTGCGAGGAAAAATAAACCTGCCTTAACAGAAAACAGCTTTCCAGTTGTTTTTTCCTCCTTGAAGCCTTTTCAACTCCAGGGTTTGGCAAGTCCTGGCTGTGGGTAATTGTCAACACCGTGCAGCGTCCAGAGATCGAAGCCAGGGGAACGGAAATGGCCCCGCAGCTGAGAGGGACCCGGGACGCGGCCCCCTGGGCATGCGTGTGCTCACGTGTGCGCACACACCCTCGCCGGGTGCCCGACCTCAGACGAAAGGCAACTTTGTCTTGGCCGCGGTGCAGATGGCTCAACGTACTTCGGAGGCTCTGGTCCCGAGCGAGGAAGCTGCGGGCCTTCGCCGGAACGGAGGATCCCGGCTCACAGGGCTCTCCTGCCTGTCCTCACGTCATCCCCATTGAAGGTCACCCAGAGGGCAGGAGGAAGGCCTAGGAGCCCAGAAACATCCTTCCTCCAGGGAACTGGATGGAGTCCCTGAGGGACTCGGAAAGTGGGCAGGGCCGGTCTGACATTTGGTCCCTGGCTGCATCCAAAACTGAAAGTCCTTCAAAGAGCCCTCCCGGTGGCAAGATGGGGTGATGGGCTGTCGTCAGGGTTGAGCCCACCACCGGCACCTCTGATGACCTCCCGTCTGTAACTGCCCCCGATTGCAGACGGGCCCAGCTGGACCTTCCTCCTCCCTCTGCATTTGTCTTTCTTCGGGGGTTCTGCCGAAGGGGCATGGGGGGACAGGGGGTCAGCAACAGGCAGCTGCAAGGAGGGGCATGAGCCGGGGAGCCCAGGGGACAGGACGCCCATCTCTTTGTTCATTTCCGGGAACTTGTTAGAGGCTCCGTCAAGCCTGCGGCTGACAGCCTGGTGTTACTCACTTGGCTGGGTTCTGGAGACGCGGGCTCATTTGCCAGACAAAATTAATGAGAAAAGAAAGACTTAAACGAGATAGCAATTTATGACTTCCACTAGGCCAGTCTCCCCATGCACCGTTGTGCATTTCATTGGAAATAACGCTGCACCCTAGGAAGCCGAGACAAGGGCTGTCTGGTGGGCTCTGCCTGGCCCTTTGCTGGAAGGTGCGGGTCCTCACACTACCGTCTGCACATGGTGAGCTCTCAGTGGCTCCAGCATCTGAAACACCCATGTCCAAACCCAAGCCCAAAGGAACAAATGCACAGTGTCGGTGCGAGGCCTGCACCCAAGGCCCGGCCCTCTCCTCCCTGCCCTTGCCACCGCCGCCCCCCGAAAACACAAAGGAGAAGAATGGAATGGAAAAGCCAGCAATGCGGCAGCAAAATAAACCCTTCCTAATGGCTACCAAACTTGCTGAGTGTCAGTTAGAGTTACTCTGTGCAGAGTCTGTAATAATCGCGCCACTCGGAGACAAGGCCGCTCTCCGGCAGGAGCCGCCGTGACAGGCCCTGGAAGGCAGGTGTTACTGTAATTAGCTATTGTTTGACTATCAAAAGTCAGGGCTGATTAAAGCCACTAAGCACAAGTGCACTATTTTATTTCAAAGAATATTATGAACTGCACGCTGGGGCCCTTTCAGAGAGGGCCTCCCTTCCGCAGCCGGCTAAGAGCCCATGCCAGCAGTAATCAAACACCAAATCTGCATAAACCTTCAGGGTTTAATTCAAGCAGAGACCTTTCATTAGAAATATGTTACTTTATGAAATCTGGTCGCCAGCAAGGGGAGAAAAATGTGACTTCTTAAGAAAAGTGAATGGCACCTCTTTAGTGATTAACCCGAGATTAATGGAGGTCCCCACTGCTCGGCCTGGGTCCATTTTATTGCTAATTCATTTAGGTACCATTTCAGATACGCTGATGAGAGTTACCTGCCAGGGCGACAGGTTTTGGCAAGCAAGGCTAGCCATTACGGTCAAATCCCAAATACACTTTTTATTAAAGACGCTTTGAAAAGTGTCTTACATTAGTCTTTTTTCCCCTTTCTTTTTGGGGGACTTTGTATTTAATGTACTTAATTAGTTAAAACTTTGGATCCTAATTCATCAATCAGAGATGGATGTGATTGCTACACTTTTAGTGGCTCCTTCCTTCCTTCCCCATTGCTTGGTCCACGGTCAGGGCACTGCGCTCCCGACACACCCACCCACACATGTGGACATGCATGCACACCCATGTGTGGGTGTGTACATGGGGCACATGCATGTGGGCACACATAATCTATCCACCCACATTCACGGACAAAGGCCCCCATGTCCACACATGCATGTAGGTGCCCACACTTACCTGCCATCCACACACATGCACACCCACACACCCATATGCATCTATACACATGCATGCACACACACATGCACACATACACATAACACGCATACACACACACCATACAAACATACACACACACATGCTCACCCTCACACTTGAACACACACAGGGATCAGAGGCTCTCAGGGCACAGTAGATGTGGAAGGGGGTCTCCCCTTCACTCACCATCTCTGCCCCCAAAGGCAGCTCCCAAGGCAGAGCATCCTTCGCCCACAGCCTTCCCACATTCTGGGGACACCTGCACCAATGGTGCTCCACTCTATCCTACAGGTCCTGCCCAAGCCTGCCTACCCGGAAGCCTCTGCAGCCCCACCCACACCTCTCTTCAAACAGCCTGGCTGCCCTGCTGCCCACAGCAAGTGAGCTTTGGCTCCACCCACTGACTCAGTGTAAACCCCAGACTGTGAGGGCAGGGCCACGCAGGCCACACATGTTCACAAACCTGTGGTCAGTGAACAAGGAGATGGATGGACGGATGCAGGGGGACCTCATCCCACCTTGGACCCAGTCCAGCGGATGGAACATCATGGGCCTAGCCTCCCGATGCTGAGGGCACCCTGTTGACAGTGCGTCTGTCTCACACCATTTGTGGGGTCCTCTGGGTCAAGGGCAGGGGCCACTCTGTCCCTACAGTACCAGTGCGGGGGATAAGGCAGGGAGGAGGACCCCAGCCCCCAGAGGAAAGGCAGTGCTGCCACACTCTCTCACAGCCTCGTGCTTGCAAGGCACTTGGCTGTATGCCCTGCTTCACCCTCACTGCAAGCCCAGAAGGATGATGGGACACGACCCAGGACCACCGTCCCCTTTGTCTGGTAGGCGAGACACCTGAGGCTCAGGATGGCCGCCTGCCCCCAGGCCCAGGCCTGGCCAAGGTGCTCATTCACTGGCACAGCTCACATGGCTATGGCTTGGAGAGCACAGAGAAGAGAGGCCTGTCCCTCATTCTTGGGGTAGGGACACAGGGCATGGGGAGTGTGGCCTTGTCCACCTGATCCAGGCCTGGGATGCTAGCTCCATCCCTAGATTAAGGCAGAAGCCTTGGAGCCCCAGTTTAGCACCTCCCCAAACCCCTCATCACACCAGGAGCTTTTGAATCTCCTTCAGCTAGTGCATAGTCAAGGCTGTGGTCTTGCCAGTAGTCATGTACAGCTGTGAGAGTTGAACCATACAGAAGAAGGGTGAGCACCAATGAATTGATGCTTTCAAACTCTGCTGCTGGAGAAGACTCTTGAGAGCTCCTTGGACAGCAAGATCAAACCTGTCAGTCCTAGAGGAAATCAACCCTGAATATTCATTGGAAGGACTGATGCTAAAGCTGAAGCTCCGATACTTTAGCCACCTGATGCAAAGAGCCAACTCAGTGGAAAAGACCCTGATGTTGGGAAAGATTGAGTGCAGGAGAAGGCGGCAGCAGAGGATGAGATGGTTGGATGGCATCACTGATTCAATGGACATGAACTTGGGCAAACTCCGGGAGATGGTGAGGAACAGGGAGGCCTGGCAAGCTGTAGTCCATGGGGTTGCAAAAAGGTGGACACGACTTGGCTACTGAAGACACACACAACTAGTGCAAAACTAGGGACATGCAGCCAATACACCAGTTATTCTAAAATCCTCACCTGTGTTCAAGGGGGAAGGCGAATATCTGCAGGGGGGCTGAGCCCCAGGAGCTGGCATGTCCTGAGCCCCTTCAGTCTCACTGGGGTCCAGACCCCACATGGACAGAGCAGCAGGGCCCCAGGGGAGACCAACATCTCTGCTGCATGGTGCCAGCTACATGTGCACTCAGGACAGCCCTGCACCTCACATGCTGAGGTTTTTATTCCTGAGTCTTAAGAACTGCAAGTGAAATGCATTCAGTCCCTGGTCAGAGACAGTGGGGAGGGCGGGCCTGCAATGCACAGACCCCAGTGGCTCAGACTCCCTGCAGCCCGGCCCTGCAGACACAAGCGGACCATGGGATCCACAAAAACAGTCCCAGTAGAATCTGCTCTGAAGGAAACTGTGAGCCAGATTCTCCAGGGTTGGAGCACTTCCTGGGCTGTCTCTGGAAGTTTCCAGAAGCTGCCATCCTTCTGCAGCCCAACCTGTGTTCTGATCTGGGCATTCCTGGTCAGAGGGCTGCCCCTGAAAGAGTGAACAGGCAAGTGGAGGGCCCCTTCATGGGAAGTGGTCTCATGGGTAGGACCCAGGAGGTGACTGGTCCAGCCCATCCCACCTTGTCCAGCTCGTGGACAAGGAGCTAAAGCTGGAGAGTGTGTATAGGGGGCAGAGGAGAGGAGACCCCAGGCCTCCCAAGGATGGTGGCAGGGCCGCTTCCACAGGTCCGAGGGGCAGACCCAGGCCGAGGTAAAGCAAGGGTCACTTGGCCTCTGAGGCAGGAACACACTTTCCCTGCCACCAGGGTCTACCTCCAACTGACCGTGATGGATGGCCTGGCCTTACCCCAGAACCAGAGCTGAGAGATGCAGCCCAGGATCCATGTGGTCCCGGCGGCTGGTCCCGGCGGCCAGTCCCACCTGCTGGCCTGGTTTCGAGTCAGTTCAACGCACAATAAGTTGATTTACGGCCACAGGCAGCTCTGAGGCCAAGCCTTTTTGGCAGCAGGGCTGATTCTGGCCCTGTCCTGGGCTGGCTGCAGGACCTGGGCGAACACAGTCTCTTCGTGGGCAGGGTGCCCCACGGCTACTGTCTTGTCATTCTTGGATTTGGTCGGCAGTGACTTGAAAGTGAATTTCTTACCCCAAATCTCCACCGGTCACTGTCCTCTGAGGCCAGTTGGCCATTGGGGACTCCCTGCTAGCTGGCACCTCTGGGGTCTGTGGCAACAGCAGAAGAGCCCCTCACTGGGTGGGGCTTAGCTGCAGAGGCCATCTCCACAACCTGGGGGGCCTTTCAGCCCCTCCCTCTCAGGTGTTCAGCATGGGTGGGGTGGGCTTTTGATTTTGACCTTGAGACTTCCAGGACCTCAAAAGGACTTGGCTGCCCAGACACTTCCCTTAAAATTAGAAGGATTCCCTTGCATCGGCGGGGCTGGCTGGGCAGGCAGCCAGGCCACGCCATCATCCCCCATCTGTCAGGGCCTCCACCTATGGCCAGCTGATCCACTCCCCTGCAATTGAAAGCTGTACCTGTGTGTATCTGTTCCCTCTGGAAAAGTAAAAAACACACCCAAGACCCTCATGTCTGAAAGCCCGTCTCCAAAGAATCTAGCAGAGTTGGTGGGCTAGGATGCTGGGATGGAAGCCTTTGCTGGATGACAGGGGTCTCTGCATCCTCTGGGCAGTTCTCCAGCCCCAGGGCCTGTGCACCTCTGGAGGAGGCCCAGGTAGCCAGTGGTTTCCCCCAGCAGGAGGCAAAACCCCCACCTGGACAGCCTTAGAACCAGGCTGAGCCCAGAGACGGAAGCAGAGCAGTTGGGATTGGACATGGAGGGTGGGTGTTCCCCTCTCCCTGAGGTCCAGGGTGTGGTGTCCGGGCTGGGGGCCTGACCCAGGGCATCACTGATGGTCCTATACCTTCTGTATTCTGGGAATATAAGAGTATCCCGGTGGATTCTTGGGCTGGGCTGGGGGAGGAAGGCCCACCTTGGAGGATGCTCTGGTGCCCCAGCCCTCTCCCCACCCTGTTCGTCATCACTGGGCGGATGAGAGCTGTGGAGGCCCCATGGATTTTTCTTTATGAAGGGACAAACTTTCTCTGACCTGCCCCAGGTAGTCAGGGCCATGGGGCTGCCTGCCGGCCAGGGCTGCCCCCCACAAGCCATGCATGCCCAGCTGGGCTCCCTCATCTCCAGGGTCCGCCCTGCACAGCTGGGTGTCCTGTCCTCTGAGGCCTCATCTAATGGTTCTCCTTTAAACGCACGTGTTAATTATCTTGCCACTGCTGTAATTTCTCCCCGTGGTCCATTAATTAAGGGGTCACGATCTGAGAGCATGTTTACCCAATAAGCTTTCTTTTTTAATTATCCTAATTGCTTGGAGACTGACAAAGACTCTCCTCTTCCCCTTTGCCGGTGGATTAGCGAGTGACAAACACACGGGCAAGTGTGCACCCCACCCGACACTCGCGGAGGGACTGGGCCTGCACCCACAGTGGGGTTGGGGCCCCGGGCAGCCCTACTCAAGCCCCAGGACGGCCAGGCTCGTACCCGGGGCTGCTCACACGGGTGTGAGAATGGGATCTGTGGCTGGTCACAGCTGGAGGGCCCAGGCTAGCAGGGGTGTGGGTGCCTGCTGGCCGCATCCTAGGGTCAGGGCCCGTCAGCTTGTTCTCATGAATGTTGTCTGTAAGCTGCAGCCAAACCTGACCCTGATATAAGCAGGACCTGAAACGACAGCTTGGCCTCCTTGTATAACTTGCTTAAAACTAGCATCAAGGCCCTTCTATGAGTGAGTAGGGCTTCCTGTGGGCCAGGCTGGGCCTCATCTCAGTGATGGAGGGGTTGGTACCCTGCTCTGTCCCCTCCTCACTGATGGAGGGACTGGTATCCTGCTCTGCTCCATCTACAGAAGGAGGAAGAGGAGCTCCAATCACTCAGGGGACAGTGAAGCAGCCTTTCAGCCACTCTGCGGGGCCCATTCTCGTTCTGAGCTGCTGTGAGTGTAGACGCTGGAATGTTAAATGGGGCAGCTGCTGGCAAGACCATCTGGTAGTTCCCCTCAAAGTTACCCAGAGTCACCACAGGACAACAGGTCCAGGCCAGGTATTTAGCCGAGAGAGTGGAAGCCAGGAGCTCAAACCCTGGACCCTGGAGAATGCAGGTTCACTGCAGCCCTAATCCCAAGAGCAAAGATGGAGCCCAACTCAGACACCCACCCATGGACGAACAGGTAAAGACGTGGTGGTCCATCTACTCCGTGGACTCTTACTCAGCCACGAAAAGGAACAAAGGACTGACACAGGCTATGATGTGGGTGAACCTCAGAAACACAGTGCCGTGTGAAAACCTTCAGACACAAAGGCCACAGCTGTGACTCCATTTATACGAAGCATCTGGAGCAAGAAAACTGTAGATGGAGACAGAGGCAGGCTCATCCTGGGGAAGTCGGGGTGGGTGTACGGGAGTGGCTGCTGGGGGTACCGCGTCTTCTTGAGGCTAAAATGCCCGGAACTAGTTAGGGATTGTACCTGCACAGCTTCACACAGGTACTCAATGCCACGGAATTGTTCACTTGAAAAGAATTGATTTGTATGTGCTGTAGAGCAAAGGAGATGGCAGCCCCTGCCTGTCCACCCTTCCACTCCATTCATAGGGGCTGCCCAGCTCCTGGGGTGGGGGGATGAGTGACCCTTGTGGGTGGAGGGACCTGGGCACCAGGGGTCCATGCACTTGCTCTGTGATGGATGCACCCAGGGTTGGGCTGGGGGTGGTGTTGGCCTCCTCTCCAGGCATCCCGCTGTGCCGGGCAAGCCCGCCCGTTCCCTGCAAGTTTACGTCTCTTTAATAAAGATTAAGATGTCAGGGGGCCAGCCTTGCACAAAATCCCACTTTTATTAACTTCTCATTACCAGCTGAAGGGCGAACCTATTTCTGAGCTTCTGAAGCGGCAAGAAGAAAATAGTTATTAAGTGTGCATTTATGACGACCGGAGCTTACAGCCATGCCTGCTGACTCAGCGAGCGGGCCTTGCGCCTCCCTGCCTGGACTTGAGACCGCAGTGACCTGGTAAAAAAAAGTGACCACGTGGCCTGACCTGGGCCGGAGCCACCGGGCTGGAGATGCAGTGGGAGGAGGCTGGGGCTTGACAGCTGAGCCGGATGGGCTCAGCATGAGGGTGAGGTGATCAGAGAGCTGAGGGGCCCTGCCTGACCAGAAACGTGTCCTGGGGGCCGCAGTGGACACCAAGCGCATGGTGCCTACATGGGACCACAAGCCCCTCCAGCCTTAGTCACCCTCATCTCTCCAAAGCTACCTGAGCTCCCAGCCTCGTCCTCCCAGATGGACCCCATCATCCATCTTCTCTGGGCTGCCCCTGGGAAAGGCTTCAGCATTACAAAGTCATTTCAGGGCCCCCAGACCAGAAAATCAGTCCTGTTGACTTCACCCTCTCTGTCCAGAGTGACTCAGTACCCCTTTCCCAGGGCATCAGACAGGTCCCTCAAACCACAGGTCCCTGATGTCCCCACCCAAGGATAATGCTCTTGTCCAGATCAAAGGTCACATCCCGAGACCAGAGTCAGCTTGTCCCCGTCTTCCTGTCACCCTCAGTCCCAAGGCTCTGCCCACCTCTCCCTTCGCTTTCAGACCTCCAGAGCGGCCCAGGCTCCCTCAGACCCTGTCTGCCTTACATGACCTGGAGGGTTGCCCCAGCCCCAGGGTTCTCCAGGCTCAGACACCCTCTGGGGTGTCTCCAGTGCATCTCAGATGTAAGGTGCACCAAGTATCAAGTCAACCTCCCACCTCTACCTGCCCCCCACCCAGGTTCCCTCTGCAAATGGCACCCCCACCCAGATGCCCCTGCAGGGGTCCTAGGGCACCTCCTGTCCATAAACTGATGCTTCTCCCTCCAAAATGCCCTAAACACGTCACTTCTGTCACCTCCCTGCTCCCTCCCTTTTTCCAGCCGCCTATACCGTTGACTCCCTGTAGGCCCTGCCCCTCGGAGCATCCACTGCTTGGGATCCCCAGCCTAGTCTGTGGTCCTTTTGTTAAAACATCCTGAGCAGAATGAGACAGATGGATGGGGCATCCATGGGAAGGTGTCTGACAGTCACAGCCACCGGCTCAGAGCCCAACTTGGGCATTGCATGCGGTGTATCCTCAATAAACATGTGAAGCAGGAACCAGTTCAGGGCCCAGGGGTGGGCGGCCTCATGGGGGCTTTGGGCAAAGTCTTCACCACTCCGTGCTTGGAACGTTGGTCTGCAGTGGGGGCCTTGCACCCTGTGGGTGAAGCTGAGTGCAGGGATAACCCCAGGATGGAGCCAAGGCAGAGGAGACCCTGCCAGGCTGGTCCCCAGAGCCAGTGGATGAAGGAACGAGTGTTGCTGTCCCACCAGCTTCCGCCAGCTGACCAGCGAGCAGTCTTCCAGAGGGCGTTAAGGACTTCTCCGCGTTTCTTATTTACACTGTTTAAGGAGCTGTTCCCTCAGTGTCAGTCTCACCCAGGCAGGCTCTCTGCAGAGTGGAGCATGAGGCTGGCCAGGAAAAGGCTGCTGTGCCTAGATGGGCTGTGAACTGAGTCTTCAGGGAATCACAATGGGACACAGGGAGGGACCAACTGTGGGTGGTGCTTTGTCTGGGTTTTCTGGGGGCTTTGTTGGTAGAGGCCGGGCCCAGGGGACAGAGGCCCAGTGGCCAGCAGTGGCCTTGCTCTGAGCCTGCAGCTGGCAGGTGCCCAGGGTGGTGGGAGCAGCTTTCCCACCACTCGACAGGTGGTCCCGTCTGGCCTGGATGCCCCACAGGAGAGCAGCGTTCCCTACATATTTGGGATTGTCCTGGAATTCCGGGCTGCGCTTCACTTTCCCACACCTGGGGCAACGCCACAAAGGAGCCAGGGGAGAGGGGAGACTGGGCCTCAGGGCAATCGGATCCTCAGGCTGTCATGCTGGGCCCAGTCAGCCAACCATGTTCTCAGAATGGCCTTCGAAGCCCTGGGCCTTCGGTGCAAATAGAACCCAGGCAGATGCCGCTCCGGGGCCAGAGACATGTCCTGGGGGAGCATGAGGAGCATGTCCAGGGGAGCACGGGGGACACACTTGGAGGCAGAGGAGGGGCAGGCCCTGAGGGGACCCTCAGGTGTGTGCTGACTGCATTGGAGCAGAGGCCACGTCCAGAGGAGCCACCGTCTGGGCAGGCCCTCGGCCAGGGAGCACTCCTGCCGCAGACGGATCTTCCTGTATGTGGGCAGGCGGGCCCCCAGGTACAGTGCAGAGGGTGCACAGCTTCCAGCCTGTTCCATGCCTGGCAGCACCTCGGAGGGTGTTGACCAACTCAGAGCTGCTCTGGATGGAGGACCCAGGCCGAAGGGCACTCCTGTCTGTTGTTATTATTACTGGTGTCACCCTGTTCAGTTTAGGGCTTCCCTACACTACTTCCTCTGGAGAAGGCGATGGCACCCCACTCCAGTGGTCTTGCCTGGAAAATCCCATGGATGGAGGAGCCTGGTAGGCCGCAGTCCATGGGGTCACTAAGAGTGGGACATGACTGAGCGACTTCACTTTCACTCTTCACTTTCATGCACTGGAGAAGGAAATGGCAACCCACTCCAGTGTTCTTGACTGGAGAATCCCAGGGACGGGGGAGCCTGGTGGGCTGCCGTCTATGGGGTCGCACAGAGTCGGACACGACTGAAGCGAATTAGCAGCACACTACTTCATTATTGCCAAATTCAGACTTAAATTGAATAAAGTAGGGAAAACCACTAGACCATTCAGGTATGACCTAAATCAAATCCCTTATGATTATACAGTGGAAGTGAGAAATAGATTTAAGGGACTAGATCTGATAGACAGAGTGCCTAATGAACTATGGACGGAGGTTCGTGACATTGTACAGGAGACAGGGATCAAGACCATCCCCATGGAAAAGAATGCAAAAAAGCAAAATGGCTGTCTGAGGAGGCCTTACAAATAGCTGTGAAAAGAAGAGAAGTGAAAAGCAAGGGAGAAGAGATGCTCCAATTTGAATGCAGAGTTCCAAAGAATAGCAAGGAGAGATAAGAAAGCCTTCCTCAGCAATCAGGGAAAAGAAATAGAGGAAAACAACAGAATGGGAAAGACTAGAGATCTCTTCAAGAAAATTAGAGATACCAAGGGAACATTTCATGCAAAGATGGGCTCGACAAAGGACAGAAATGGTAGGGACCTAACAGAAGCAGAAGATATTAAGAAGAGGTGGCAAGAATACACAGAAGAACTGTACGAAAAAGAGCTTCATGACCCAGATAATCACGATGGTGTGATCACTCACCTAGAGCCAGACATCCTGGAATGTGAAGTAAAGTGGGCCTTAGGAAGCATCACTACGAACAAAGCTAGTGGAGGTGATGGAATTCCAGTGAAGCTATTTCAAATCCTGAAAGATGATGCTGTGAAAGTGCTGCACTTAATATGTCAGCAAATTTGGAAAACTTAGCAGTGGCCGCAGGACTAGAAAAGGTCCGTTTTCATTCCAATCCCGAAGACAGGCAATGCCAAAGAATGCTCAAACTACTGCACAATTGCACTCATCTCACACGCTAGTAAAGTAATGCTCAAAATTCTCCAAGCCAGGCTTCAGCAATATGTCAACCGTGAACTTCCAGATGTTCAAGCTGGGTTTAGAAAATGCAGAGGAACCAGAGATCAAATTGCCAATATTCACTGGATCATCAAAAAAGCAAGAGAGTCCCAGAAAAACATCTATTTCTGCTTTACTGACTATGCCAAAGCCTTTGACTGTGTGGATCACAACAAACTGTGGAAAATTCTGAGAGAGATGGGAACCAGACCACTTGACCTGCCTCTTGAGAAACCTATATGCAGGACAGGAAGCAACAGTTAGAACTAGACATGGAACAACAGACTGGTTCCAAATAGGAAAAGGAGTACATCAAGGCTGTATATTGTCACCCTGCTTATTTAACTTATATGCAGAGTACATCATGAGAAACTCTAGGCTGGAAGAAGCACAAGCTGGAATCAAGATTGCTGGGAGAAATATCAATAACCTCAGATATGCAGATAATACCACCTTTATGGCAAAAAGTGAAAAGGAACTAAAAAGCCTCCTGATGAAAGTGAAAGAGGAGAGTGAAAAAGTTGGTTTAAAGCTCAACATTAAGAAAACTAAGATCATGGCATCTGGTCCCATCACTTCATGGGAAATAGATGGGGAAACAGTGGAAAGAGTGTCAGACTTTATATTGTGGGGCTCCAAAATCACTGCAGATGGTGATTGCAGCCATGAAATTAAAAGATACTGACTCCTTGGAAGGAAAGTTATGACCAACCTAGATAGCATATTGAAAAGCAGGGATATTACTTTGCCAAAAAATGTCCATCTAGTCAAGGCTATGGTTTTTCCAGTGGTCATGTATGCATGTGAGAGTTGGACTGTGAAGACAGCTGAGCACTCAAGAACTGATGCTTTTGAACTGCGGTGTTGGAGAAGACTTTTGAAAGTCCCTTGGACTGCAAGGAGATCCAACCAGTCCATCCTAAAGGAGACCAGTCCTGGGTGTTCACTGGAAGGAATGATGCTGAAGCTGAAGCTCCAATACTTTGTGCACCTCATGCGAAGAGTTGACTCATTGGAAGAGATCCTGATGCTGGGAGGAATTGGGGGCAGGAGGAGAAGGGGCCAACAGAGGATGAGATGGCTGGATGGCATCACTGACTCGATGGACATGAGTCTGAGTGAACTCTGGGAGTTGGTGATAGACAGGGAGGCCTGGCGTGCTGCGATTCATGGGATCGCAAAGAGTCGGACACGACTGAGTGACCAAACTGAACTGAACACTACTTCCTCTACAAAGGGCACTCGTGTGGGCTTGGGGCTTGTCTCTGGGTTTTTGCAAGCTCTGCTCTTCTCATGATCCCTCGGCACGGAGGCCAGTTTTGGGGAGGAGGTGGCTGGGAGCAGCCCTGAGGGAGTGCAGGCACCTGGAGGCGTCAGGGAGGCCTTGGCCCAGGTTTCTGGGTCTGCATCATCCCAGGCGCTCTGTAAGGGCCTGGCCAGACCAGCTCCTTCTGGCTCTGCTGGCAAGAGCCATCAGCTTATAAACGGGCACTGACTGCCCCTCCCCCCAGCCCTCTCCGTGCTCTGACAGAGGGAGTCCTGGGTCTTCCGGGTCCAGGCAGCCCCCCAAGACAGCCACCACACCGATGGCACAAACAGACCCTTATCTGTCAAGGAGCAGCACGTTTTATTACTAAAAACCCAGAGCTAGACAACTGGGGCTCAGGCCCTGGCTCTAACCTCTCAGCTATGTGATACTGTGCAGGTTACTGACCCTCTCTGTGCCTTGTTTACTCACCTACAGAATGGGCTCTGGTTAATCACACATGTTGGCCCCACAGCCAGCCTTTTGTAGCAGGTATAAGCACCCAGGCTCCCTTAGTTCTGCCTTCCCCCAGAAAATCCCCTGCATGGGAGTCTTCAGTTTAGCTTCAGACAGCTTGGAGCAGAAAGGGGATGGAGAGGTGGACACCCTTGTCCTCCTGCCGCCTTGTGGCCCAGAACTGCAGCCTGACAAGCTCCCTTTTAAAAATGTTTTTCTTTGCATTTTATTTATTTACTTATTTATTTCTTCTGGGCTTTCTTTGTGGCTTAGATAGTAAAGAATCTGCCTACAATGCAGGAGACCTGGATTCGATCCCTCAGTCAGGAGGATACCCTGGAGAAAGGAATGGCAACCTACTCCAGTATTCTTGCCTGGAGAATTCCATGGACAGAGGAGCCTGGTGGGCTACAGTCCATAGGGTCGCAAAGAGTTGGACACAACGGAGCAACTACACTTTCTGAGTTGTGTAGTGTGCGGGATCTTAGTTTCCCAACCAGAGATCAAACCCACGCCCCCAGAACTGGAAACACAGAGTCTTAATCACTGGACTGCCTGGGAAGGCCTGGGAAGGCCTCTGACAAACTCGCTCTGACCAAGAAGCCAAGCAGCCATGGTCTATGCCTACTGTGAGCTGAACAAGCCTGCCCTGCAGGGACAGTTCTAAGCTGGGCACAGAGCAGCCATGTAGGAAACACAGGTCCCCCAGACTCTGCCTCATCCAACAGGGCGACCAGGATGTCACAGCCCCAGCCTCAGCATGTTACCTGCGGGGGCAGGCCTGTCACCTGGGAGTCTGGCTCCAGGGGCGCCCGAGCAGGTCCCCACCCCCTGAGGGCCCGGCTGGGTGGGGAGTGTGGGTGGGCGGGCGCCGTCCTGCATGCCGACCCCACCCGGCCGGCACTCAATACCCCGCGCTCCAGGCCCTGTTTACCAGAGAGGGTGAGGGGCCTCTCACTGCTGAGTAAACACACTTTCCAAAGGCCTCTGCTTTCTCACCCGTCCAGCTTTCCAAATGCACATTATGAATTGGCCGGCTTATCAGAAGGGCCGTCTGGCGGTTAAAAGATGTTTCCACGCATTGTGAGGCTGCATGGAAACCGAGTCATGTCAGCCTCAAGGACAAAGGAACTCAAGTGTTTGAGACGCAAAAATATTTTGACCTGACTACATCATTTTTCAAAGGAAAAAAGTAATTCGCGGCTCACAATTCACTTGCTATCTCGCAGGAAGTCCTGTATTTCTTATTAACTCCCCAAGGCCTGCTTCTCTGGGTGAGAGGTCACCGCGGAGGGGCAGCGTGTGAGGGACATTTACGAGTTTTCTTTCCGTCGCTTCCTGTTGTTTTTTTCTTTTTGGGCTGCCTCTTGTTTGCAAGGGACTCGAAACCACGCTGCCCTGAGCCTTATCTCCAGGGTCCTCCCAGACCAGGCCCTTGAGCAGGGCACAGGGTGTCTGCTCTGCATTGCCAGGTCGGAAACCAAGGCCCCGAGAGGTTAAGTGATTTGCCCCAGGTCACGCCCAGAACGGCGGGGCCAGCGTGGGAGGTCCTGCGGTCCGGCTCCCTCTGTGGACGTCCTCTCCTGGTTCTTTGGTTCCCTCGTGGGATGATGCTGTCTGGTGGGACCTCAAGGGTTCATCACCGTCTCTGTCATCACTATCGGCATCTCTATCACCACCCCCTTCGTCCTCTCCATCATTTCCATCACCGTGGTTACCATCACCATCATCCTCAGTATTCATCACCGTCATCATCACCATCACCTTCCCCATCCACCATCCTCAGCATCATGACCATCATCATCTCTATGGTCATGGTGACATCAGCACCATCCTCACCATTCCTCGCCATCCTCACAATCATCGCCATCACCATCATCCTTATCATCGTCATCATCACCATGGTCACCATCACCACCATCCTCATCTCCATCATTTCCATCACCATGGTTACCATTTCCACCATTCTCATCACCAGCACTCTCATTATCATCACTGTCTCCTTGGTCTCTGGGCCCTAAGCATGTGCCGGGTACTATTTTAAGTGTGCTTTGCACAGAGTAACTCACTTTATCGCCAACCACGATGTTGTGGCAGGAATTATTAGCATCTCTAGTTGTGAGGTGAGGAAACCGAGGTCCCAAGACTATAGTAAAGTCCTCGGACAGAGTCTTTTTCCTTCTGGGAACTTCTTTTCACCACCAAATCCTCCCGGCCCCCAGAAAGTGCTGTGGATGGCCCCTTGTGTGGGCTGAGGGGCAGCTCAGGGGAGGATGAGTGGAGAAACAGCTGTGGAGTCAGGCTGAGCAAAGCTCCCTCTGCCTCTGATGCTCTTTGTGGGTCCAGCCTAAGAAGCATAGGAATTGGGGCAGTCTAGGAAGCACTCTCGCGGGCAGGCGGGGTAATTGCTCCAGCTACCATGGCAAAGGCTATACCCTAACTCCCAAGTGTGAGGGTGCAGGGGGCGGCCAGGAGACACAAAGCTCCCTTCCTCCCATGCCATGGGGTCTCCCGAGGAGGCAAATGATGTGTTGTGTTGGGAAACCAGGGAACTGGAGTGGGTTCGGGGCTTGAGGAGTACTGCAATGACACACTGGGGCCAAAAGGTGATTATGGAAGAAAAATCACAGGTGTTTAATAAGGGAGTGGGGGTGAGGGACGCACGAGTAGCATCTTCTGCACTAACAGGCAGAAGACGGGACTCGGCGTGTGACAACCAGTAAAACCAGCCAGGGAGGTGGCGGGAGCCTGCCCAGCCGAGGGCCCACAGCTGGTGCCTGGTCCTGGGGACACACGCTTCCCATCAGACCCTGAGGACCGTGGATGCCCTGGAGTGGAAGGTGAGTGGTCCTGCACAGTGCCTTGCTGGGCCCCCTCCCGCTGGCTTTTAGTGGAGCAAGTGTGCTGTGTACTGTCTGCAAGGCCTTGTGGGGGTGAGCTTGCCTGTCCGAACCCCAGGAAGGTGAGAAGCTGTCTCACAGGGTGACCGTGGGGCCCCCACACTCACCAGACATGACCAAAGTTTGTCACCTCCGCCAGACTCAGGGACACAGCCATGAGCATCAAGATGCGGCCTCTGTCCCCCCAGGTCCTGGCCCCAGCGTGGCCTGACTTTGCTCACAAGAGACACAGCCACTTGCTGGGGCACAGGCCTGTCCTCTTTGCTAGATGAGGACTTGGTATTAAGTTGCATCCTGGGACTTGCCAGTCAGTGCTCACCTGGACCCTCCTCCTGGGTGAACTTTTCGAGACACGAGCCTTCCCCAGGGCCCATCCTGCCTCTCAGAAGCCACACGTGGGCAGACACGGGACGAAGATGCCCATCAGCCCCCCATGTGCCCACTGGTCCAGACCTTTCCAAGGGCTAATTTGATGTTTTTCCCCACCTTGCCAGTTCCCTTTTATTGTGCCTCTGCATTTCTCGTCCAAAACAGAAATACAAAGGGAGGAAATCTATTCAAAATTCCTCCTCCTCGTTTTATTTTTGTAGCTCTCCAGGGTGCCCACGCTTCAGATTCCCTTCCGATAATTATCTGCCCTTTCGGGGCCTTGCTAACCCAGAGCCTGGTGTTCGAGCGGCAAGAAGCAAGCGCTGGCCTGGCCATGGCACATGGACATCCTCGGTGACTCTGAGACCCATGAGCTCGGCCGGTCCCCTTGACACCTGGTCCGAGTGGAGAGGTGGGCTTTCATTATTGCTTTTTGTCTTTGAATATCTCTCCTTACGCTCAGTTAATCCGTGATGAACAGCACGTCAGACTCTTCTATGCGATAATTTTCCATCCCTGTAATGCGCACATTTCTGTGGCTCATACTCTGAATCTTGGCCATTGCTCAGAGACAACAGAGGCAAGGTTCCAACACACAATAATAAGTCCTGCCTTTTATGACTTAATGTATCAACACTGTACTGGAGAAACATCTTGTTAACTGGGTGAGAAGAGACTGTTCGCCAGCACGGCCCTGGCTGATGGGAGTTGTGTCGGCTGGAATGATGGGTCCCATCAGCAGATGGAGAGCTGGTACTGAAGGTGAGACTGTTCAAAGGAGATGTTATTAAGTGAGAAAATGATGCTCTCATGCCAAATCTGGTAGATTAAGATTCCCATTCCTTCTGGTGCAAATCAATTTGTTATCTTCATAATTTCTCCTCATCTATGCCAGGGGACGCTAAGGAGGAATGGCCCAGAATAACAACTCCTTAGCATCACCAAGGGCTTCCCAGGTGGCTCAGTGGTAAAGAATCTGCCTGACAATGCAGGAGACACCAGAGATGAGAGTTTGATCCCTGGGTTGGAAAGATCCCCTGTAGAAGGGAATGGCAACCTACTCTAGTATTCTTGCCTGGAAAATCCTATGGACAAAGGAGCCTTGTGGGCTATAGTCCATGGGGTCACAAAGAGTTGGATATAACTTAGCGGCTGAGCACACAGAAGCACCAACTTATGAGGATAAGGACAAGCCCATGTGACAAGATGGGGCATTTTTGCCAGAAATGCACAGCGCAAACAGCACAAGAGGCTTATGGAAGCTTGTCTGCCATAAGAGGAGTGTCTGACCTGGAGCATTGCAACAGGGCCTCCCCGGGGAACCAGGGACAAAGGACAAAAGCTGTGCAAGCCCCTCTGCACGGGTGACGGGTCTCAGAACCTGAGCCGTGGGGTGGAGGTCTGCTAGAACACAGTCTGCTGTCTCCAGCACCAGGGACAGCGTCCTGCTCACAGTAGGTGCTTGGGAACCATCTGTTGAACCGGTAGCTCCATGGTAAAGAATCAGCCTGCCAGTGCGGGAGACAAGGTTCAATCCCTGGCTTGGGAAGATGCCCTGAAGAAGGAAATGGCAACCCACTCCGGTATTCTTGCCTGGGAAATCCCACAGAGAGAGGAGCCTGGAGGGCTATAGTCCACGGGGTTGCAAAGAGTTGGATACAATTTATTGACTAAAACACCACCGCCACAACAATTTGTTGAAGGCATGAGTGAGTGAATGAGTGAATGAATGAAGGGTGTTTTGAGATGATGCAGAAGTGGATAAAGCACCAGTGATTCCCTAAACGAATCAATCAGGGTAAGTGAGGTTATGCCCCCTAAACAAACAGCCTCTGAGATTCAGAAGCCTGACCAAAGCTGCATTCCTGCTGCTCGCCTGGCATGACACACAGGGCAGCTCTGCTCAATCATCTAGAGTTATCCAGAACCTTCTGGGTGCAGCATCTGAGGGCAGAGACCGCTGCAGGGTACCATGCTGGCCACTGGTTGCTGAGCTAGAAGTCACCTGCATCTCTCATTGCCACTGGCCAGATGGCTCAGCCTACCGCAGGGCAGGCAGAAGGCCCAACCGACCTCGGTTCTGGAAGGCACAGTCACACACGTGGGTGAACAGCACTGATGGAGCCCACAGGAAGGCAGGGGGAAACCCGGACCACAAGGAGGTAATAACCTAACTATCAGGAACGCTCCCTGTGAAATGACCACAGTCACCAAAGCATTAGGCCCTTTGCCACTTAGAGTGTTGTCACAGACCAGGAACCATGTAAGCACTTTACTCAACTTAACATATTTAATAACGAAAATATCCCATACAGATACTATTTTTAAAAAATCATCCATTATATCACCACAAAGAGTGATGTTACTATTTTTGTATATTTCCTTCCAGCCTTTCTGTATTATGTATGTCCTTATTTGTGAGTATATATTTTATATAAGATGTGTGTGTGTATAATACACCACTTTCTGAAAATCCTTTTTAGAAAAAGTAATAGCCTTCATTTTTTTGTTTTTTTAGAGTTTTGGGTTTATGGGAAAACGAGTGGAATGTGCAGAATTTCCATGCACCCTCTGTCTCCTCCCTCATCTCCTCCCATCACCGGCCACTCACTTCTCCTATTTTTATCATCTTGCATTAGTGTGGCCACTTAGCCAATATCGATACATCATCTGTTCAAGTCCCTGACTGTCACCAGAGTTCACTCTTGCTGCTGAGCAGCTGCGGGTTTGGATAAATATGGTACCCTACAGCACCACTGCCCTGAAAACCCTCTGTGCTCCCATATTCACCCCACTCTCCCACTAACCCACCAATCTTTCACTGTTTCCATAGTTTTGCCTTTTCCAGAATTTCATGGAGCTGGAATGGTACCGCATGTAGCCTTTTCAGAGTGGCTTCTTTCACTTAATAATATGCATTTAGAGTTCTTCCATGTCCATCTGTGGCTTGAGAGCAAAGCTCTCTTGTTAAGGCTGGGATCCGAGTGCCTCTTTCAGGGGTGTGTTTATCCTGCCCACCTTCATCAGCCTCACAACCCATCAGTCAACGTCAACCAGAGGAAGCCTGGCTGGGTCCTCCGGAATTCCTGCCCACAGAGCGACCTGGGACATCTCCCACAGCCAACCCAGCATCGCCTTCCCCTGGCAACTTGCACCGAGCCTCCTTCTGAGGACCAGAGAGTCATCCTCAAGGGTTACGAGCCACCAAGTGATCTATGAAAAGTGTGGGGTGGGGGAGCTGCGCCGACAGGCTGCACAAGAGCAGCGGGCTGGGCTTTGTTTTTTCTTCTGAGCTTTGCCACAGGCTCCGTTCTGTTTCCACATGCCTCGAGTAATTCTCCCTGCTTCAGCCCGAGCCTGGGAACTGGCCCTGTGTCAGCCCCAGGGCCACCTCCTCCAGGAAGCCTGCTGCCATAAACACATTACTCTCCCGCCCCTCTACTGTGACTATACCCCTCCAGTGGGAGGCAGAGAGTACGTTCCCATCCTGTGTGGTTGGCCTCCCGGTGTGAGCAGAAGCAGCCATGGGCTCTGTCTGAGCCCAGACATGATGTTTACACGTGTTGCCTCCTCCTTCTCTCCTGGCATCATTACCAGTACAACACTCCCCGTGAAGCCCACTGGACAAGGAGGAAACTGGACCCAGCCATCAGCTTGGAACCAAATCCAGCCGAGCTCCGCCTAGGTCAGCCAACTTGCACATGGGTGAGGGTCACTGAGTGTTGTGTTAAGGATTTGGGGTGGTTTGTTACACAGTGCCATTGTGCAATAGCTGACTGATGAACCAACTTCAATTACTCCAGCCCAACCCACTCTCACCTTTCTCTGAATTCATTCACATTTGGTGGTTTAGTCACTAAGTTGAGTCCAACTCTTGAGACCCCATGGACTGTAGCCTGCCAGGCTCCTCTATCCATGGGATTCTCCAGGCAAGAATACTGGAGTGGGTTGCTGTTGCCTTCTCCAGGGTATCTTCCCAAGCCAGGGATCAAACCTGGCTCTCCTGCAGGCAGATTCTTTACCAATGAGCTATGAGGGAAGCCCTTCACTTATATTTATCCAAATGCAGTTCCTGAAGGTGTGTCTAGATGAGCTGTGTCTTCATGTCTGGAGGGCAATACACAGTATAATACACAGAGACACAGTCTCTGCAATACACAGAGACTCGGGGATACATGCTTTGGGGTCATGTGGCTGACCCTGGAAAATCCCTGGCTTCTCCACTGAATCCTGTGGCCTTAGGCAACTGACAAACTGTCTGCAACTTAACCTTCTGTGCAGGGAAGTGGGAGTAATAGTACCTGGGGAGACTGGGGTAAACGAGTGGATGTGTGTAAAGCGCCCGGCAGGCTGACACCAGGGACCACGACAGTGGTCAGAACAGCAGTAGTGCCCAGGTCCCAGGGCTTGTGGTGGGAGGGGCAGCCTCGCTGGGGGCAAGCGAGGCTCCAATTCCACTTTCCCTCTCACGTGTCTGCTGTCCTTCTTCCCCAACACCCATCCCAAACCTCCAACACATCAGCACAACGCACCGTCAGCCCACAGCAAGGTGAGCCCAGAAGCTGCCGAGGGAGCGGGGCAGAGCCTGTGGGCTCAGGACTAGGTGCTGACCAGCCCCACACGACCCTCCCCCTGGGCACCCACCTGTCCCTCAGCCACCTGTGCCTCACACACCTGTGCCACACCTGCCTGTGCCTCTCACGGCTGAACTCACACACCTGTGCCACACACACCTGCGCCTCACACACACACCTGTAACACAACCCCACACCTGTGCCTCACACACACCTTTGCCTCTCACACACCTTTGCCTCACACACACACCTGTGTCACCCATACACAGGGAGCCAGCATTGCATCTCCCAGAAGTCATGAGTGGTGGTGAAATGAGAGGTAGGTGGACCTGCCCCATCCCCAGGCCTGTGGCAGCAGGCGGCTTCTCAGGGCTGGTGGGGGGGGGGGGGGTGGGTAGAACACAGCCTTCCCCAGAGTTACCACCTGCCAAGTGAGCCTCAGAGACCCCCACACGCCACCCCCGTGGGAGGACAAGGCCCTTCTTGCTTGGCCAAGTCCTGGGCCAAGAGAAGAAAGGGAAGCCTCTTCGGCCCGGGGGGCCGCCGAGGGCCCTGCCTGGAACACGTGCCCACAGGCCCCGAGACCTTCACAGCGACACCATCAGGGGCACGAGGGGACCTCAAGAAACTGGCCCTCCCTGGAGGCCCGGGTGCTCTGCTCACACCCTAGGGAGAAGTGACACAGCTCAAGGCAACCAGCCATGGGCGGGTCCCTAGGGTGCACAGCACCCGCCCCGCCACCCTTTACCCTGGAGAGGAACAGGCCATCTTGACAGTCAGTGTGTGTAAAACCAGAAGTCAGCCTTAGACTCAGACCGATAACAAGGGCACGGATGAGCTGCCGGCAGGTCTGTGGAGCAAAGGTGAGGCTGGAGGCTTCCCGGTGCCGCGGGCAGAGGACACGCCCTGGAGCCAGCAACGGCCATGGGCACACATGTGTCTGCCTTCAAAGCAGAAGACGCTGAGCAGGCCTTGAGCTGATATATTTTTCTCTCCTAATAGCACGGCACGATTTAATTAACTCGCCATTGCACCCACATGAACATGATGGAGTTATCGACACCACCATCTGGCTCGTATAAAGCCGGTAATGTGGACAGTAAATCCTCTTCATCACCCGCTACCAGCAGAGCCCACCCCTCCCAGCCACCTTCCCCCAGACTGTCCGGCACGGGCTTCCAGGACACCCCAAGATGCCAGTGTGGTTTCCAGGAGAGCAAAGAGACCTCTGACCTGCTGCAGGTGGTGTTGTCACCATCTCAGAGTCAGGTGTCTGCTACGGGGCCCAGCCCCCTGGTGCCCCAGCCGGGGCCATCCAGAGCCGAATGGTCCCCTTGTCCCATGCCAGCCACAATGGCCACAGGCCCCACTGTCCATTCAGCAGGCCTGGCTCTGCCCAGAGCTCTGCCCATTCGCTATCTTCTCAACACCCAGGCCACGCAGGGCGCTAGAGACTGTGACTGTCCTCTCCCCTTTTACAGAGGAGGAAACAGAAACACAGAAGTTCAAGGCCTAGGGTCACAGCATCCGGGGCAGAGCCAGGTTCAGGTGTGACGGATCCAGCCCAGCCTCCCCAGGTCTCCAGTGAGAAGGAGAGGGGCCTTTGTCTACTGGGCGGGTAAAGCCGATTTTCAAGTTCTGAATTTGTCCTTTGAAATCAGTGACACTTTATCTGTCTTGCTTTGAGGTTTGAGCAGAGTGTCAGCAGGGTGAGGAAAGGGCCTGACCACAGAGAGGAGTCCTCATGTCACCAGCTCCCAAGGAGGGGCTTCTGCCTGCTGGGCTCTGGGCCACTCAGGCCCACCTCCCTCCTCCAGGACCTCCATCCCAAGCTGCAGGCCTTTCAGCAGGTTTCACAAGGGCTACTTCAGTAGGAGAAAGAAAATCGGGTTCCATGCTTTCTCAGCAGAAAAAGAGAAGAAACACACACCTCTCATTCCTCCCCCGACCCCCGGCAAGGTCCTCAGGGTAGAGTGGGTCTGTCTGAACAACTTCCCCTCTCTCCGCCTGAGACCCTGCCCCCCAAGGCAAGGGCCAGTCCAGCTAAGATGAAACATTCCTCAGACAGGCAGGTCTGCAGCAGGTAATAAACTACTGTGAAGAAAATATAATACCTGCATCTCTTCCCAGTTTGATCTGATGGTTTAAGCTGCTTTCAGGTACCCCTTGGGGTGAAGGGTAAGTAAAATCAGCCCAACTGTGGGGGGCACAGAATACAAAAACTCACGTTTATAACATCGGCACGCAGCCTAGACCTGCTTGTAACTCGGCCTCCACCTCCGTACTGCTGTTGGCCCATTAATCACCCTTATCTGCTTGGGGTGGGAAGGGGCCACAGCACCACTGCCATTCCCGCCCCCACCCCCCTCCCCACCCCCCGCCAGAGGCCAAGTTCAGGTGCTGTGAGGTGGCCAGAGAGCAGAGTCCATCCGGGCCACTGAGGTGGAGGCTTTCAGGCTGTGGCCCCTCCCTCAGGCTAGATTTTCTACCCTGCCCTGGGCACCAGAGTCATGCCTAAGGGCCTCTTCAGATAAGCCTCTATAGTCGTGAAAAAAAGAGGCCTCCAGGAGGGGCAGGGGGAGGGGCAAGAGCCAGACCTGGGGCTGGTCCCCAGTGGCTGAGGGTCCCCAAGGCCACCAGCCCGGAGCCGCCTTCTCGGGAAGGGGACCAGTGGGGGCGGGGCTTTCCGACTTTCTGCGTCTTGGCCCCATTACACCTCTCCACTCTGCAGCCTTTGATTCAGCAAAATCAAGGATGCAAACTTCTTAGGAGTACTTAGTTTCCATGGCAACCGAAGCTGACCTCAACATTATTGTTCTCAAGAGGGGACTGACTTTACTATATGTTCATTCACTGAATTAATGGACTCCCGGCCCTTTTATCAGCAGCCCCCCGACAAAGGAAAAGGAGGCCTGTCTCCGAAGGGCTTTCAGCCACTGTCCGGCCTTTGTCCGGGGCTTTGCTGGAACGAAGTGAGTCTATTCAGCCCGAGATTATCAAAATCAACTCGGAGCTGTCTCCGTGGCAGCTAAACACACTTTGATTTCATAAAGACATAACCGATCCCACATGCAAATTATTAATTGTGAGCCCAGGCCGCTTAGGGCTTGGGACTTTGCTGGAATGTTTTTCAGGAAGAACTTGCATAGTAGATAAACAGCGATTGAATACTAGCACCCGGGTGGCTCCTAGGTGTTGCGGCCTGGGGTGGGGGGGTGGGGGGTGAGGGTTGTGGGGTGGGGGGTGAGGGTGCGGCGATGGGGGGTGGTGGTAAAGAGGAAAAGAAAGGATTTCTAGAAGTAACCTTGCTGGCACAGGCAAAGCCTAACAGGAACAGTCTAGCTTGCTCTGGTCCCAGTAAGACTGGCTGACCGGGACACATGCTCCCCAACCCCTTGTCCTGGAGCCTCGGGGCTGACTGGTCTCCCCATCTCTTGTTCCAGTCACGATCCTTCCCTCCCTGCTTGCCTTCCTGGCCCTCCAGCCACCTGGAAAATACCTCAGTTTCCTCCAGGGGAAAAACAACGCAAAGGGAATAAATCACATAGAGGGTCACAGACCATAAACACCTGGATAGTTTGTGTGCTGGATTCAAACCCCCAAGGCACAGCCTGGGGGCAGCCTGGCGGAGACCTGGGGTGTGCAGACTTCTCAACTAATTGCTGCACAAGACACTTGGCAGCTGCCTGTCCATCTCCACTCCCACCTGCCTGGTCTTCCTGGATCCTGGTCATCTTTAGTTCAGTTCAGTTCAGTTCAGTTGCTCAGTCGTGTCCGACTCTTTGCGACCCCATGAATCGCAGCACGCCAGGCCTCCCTGTCCATCACCAACTCCCGGAGTTGACCCAGACTCACGTCCATCGAGTCCGTGATGCCATCCAGCCATCTCATCCTCAGTCATCCCCTTCTCCTCCTGCCCTCAATCCCTCCCAGCATCAGAGTCTTTTCCAATGAGTCAACTCTTCGCATGAGGTGGCCAAAATACTGGAGCTTCAGCTTTAGCATCATTCCTTCCAAAGAAATCCCAGGGTTGATCTCCTTCAGAATGGCCTGGTCTTCCTGGCTCCTGGTCATCTTTAGTAGTCCCCAGGTTCCCCGGGGAGGGACCCAGGAGACTTCAGGATGCACATTACCAGAGGCTTTTCACCTGGGCCAGGTTGTAGAAAACACACATGTACAACAGCCCAGTGGGACAGGCCAAAGTCCTCACATCCAAACAGTCATTTTGGGAATTATCGTAATTATCAATCAGTCACCCTATTGGAGAGTGCCAGGCTGGGCTATCGGATGACTTTTATGACCTGTAGCATTTTGTGCGGAATAACAGGGAGAGATTTATGGACTCATCATGGTCCCACTTCAACAGCAGGCTTTATTAGCTCAATTTATTTTTGACTTTCCCTCCGAGCCTCGAGCTCCCCACCTCTGGCCCAGCTCTCTGGCTGAGGTGACTCCAAACTGCAGGGCCTCTGGAGGTGCACCTGTCCCAGTTCAGACCTCAGCCCCATGGATGCAAATTCCTGATTCATTTATTTATTTTGGAGAGGCAGGGGGCAGTGTGGGTAGAGAAGCAAGGGAGAAGAAAACACAAAAATAAAAAAAGAAAAAGGTCATTTCCCTCTGCATTTTCTGCTTGTTGTACTGTATTAACATGTCCTCCCTTTTCAAGACGGTCAAAGAAAACAAGATAAAGCGAGACAATGGGGCAGCCATTGGGGGCCTGGTGTTTCCCCCTTTCATATCACCAAAGAGATTGAATCAAAATTCTTTCAGCTGATACCATCTCCCCTGGTGGACTACACTCTTGTTAACGGATAAATTCAAGCCCTCCAGAAAGTCAAAGAATAAATTTAAGCCTTTTGCCAAATGTCTATCCTATTGGATTTTGATAAGACGGCCATTGAGTCTTAATAATGTCTTCCATCCATTTTCAGCGGGCCCTTAACACAGCTCTTTATTTGTCCCCAAAGCCTCTTCGCCCGGCCTTTTTATTCCAGGCTCTGGCAGGCTCTCCAGGGAGCCAGGCGCCCCCAGTGATGGATGGACAGCTCCTAGATTATCTCCCGCAGATGTTTGCTCTCCAGGAGCCCCGGGCTTTCCCTCTAAGTAAACAGAGACTAAATAGAGTCGGCTGCAGCCAGCAGTCCCAGAGGTCCCGGCCTGAGGCTAGAAAAGGCGATGCTGCTGGACCTGCAGCCAAAGTGACTTTTGCAGGGAAGTGCGTGAGCATCCAGAATGCACACCTGGGATGAGTGTGGGGCAGCCAGGCACCCAATGGAGCAGGAGCACTTGGGTGTGCTGCACACAGGAGGGGATGCAAGGAACCAGTGGGTGGTGGAAGGAGGATGCAAGAATGTGAAGATAGGGGGCAGGGTGGAGGAGGGGAGGAATGGAGAGCAATTGGTGGCACCGCAGGGGGCCGCAGGAGGGACTAGGGGACAGAGGGACACAAGAGACCAAGACCGGTTGGGGATGGAGGCGACCTGAGGGAGGGGCGCAGGAGCGTTCTCAGGGCGGGTCCAAGCCTGGTGCCGGCTCCCAGGTTGTAGCTGCTGTCTCTCCAATGTGAGCCCAGCTCTGCACCAGAGATCCTGGGTTCAAATCCCGCCTCCCCTGAGGATATGGGCACCACCAGCCTCCTTGGGCCTGGATTTTGTCCTCTGTAAACTCTGACAGGTAGAGTCCCTAGCCTCTTCAGCATCCTGGTTCTTTAATACCAAGAATTTATAACCTCTGCTTCCTACAAAACATCACCCTTTCTGCATCTCTTGTGTCAAGCCACTGATTGAATTAGTTACATTTCACTGAGGGTTTCCCTGATGGCTCAGACAGTAAAGAATCTGCCTGCAACGTGGGAAGCCTGGGTTTGATCCCTGAGTCAAGAAGATCCCCTGGTGAAGGGAATGGCTACCCACTCCAGTGTTCTTGCCTGGAGAATCCCATGGACAGAGAAGCCTGGCAGGCTGACAGAGAAGTCCATGGGGTTCCATGATGCAGATAAAGAGCAGAGAGTGTGATTCAGTGAATCCTGAAGTTGAAATAAGTGATGCTCAGAGGTGTCATCTGACCAACCCCAGGCTGCATAGCCTCGGCGCTTCCCTGGAGGACCTTAACGTCCCCAGATGTGTGTGTCTTTGGAGGAGGAGAGGCCCTATTCAGCCAGACACCAAAATCCTAAACTATAAGACTGATAAATGGGGTCTATCTCCTATTGCCAAGGAATACCTAAATCAATGCTTAGCACACTGAGGCGTGTACGGTCCTCTCATGTAACAAGCACGTGTGTGTCTCCAAAGCTGTAAGGGACACAGCTGTGAACTTCCATTTGGGAAGAAGGTCAAGAGAAGGCCGCACTGACTGTCCTCCGTCCCCCACTGCGGCACCCCAGCTGCCTTTGCACCTGCGTCTCTCTCAGCACCTCTTTTCCTCTCTCCCTCTCTGGGAAGTAACCAAATGGCTCCCGACACCAAGTTAAGGTTTCAATCATCGATCAATGTGACCCAGGGTGCCCACCCCATCACACTTGATGCCCCAAATGCCTTGCACTAAGTTTAGTGTGAGGATGGGAGAGTCTGGGGATTCAGAGGAGCGCTTCTCCCTGAGGGCAGGGTTTTCCGGGGAGGTGGACAAAGCCTTAGTGCGGAGTCTCAGGGGCTGGGGATGGGAGAGTGGCTCTCAGAGCAACAATGACCCCAGTCCCTTAGGCTCTGCTGCCCGGCACTGGCCTCTCTCAGCTGCTATAGCTGCCATGGGCATCTGGTCTGGTTCCGTGGGCACCCTTCCGACAGGCCTTACAAAGGTCTGCATCTGAAGGGAGACTGTGCCAAGCTGGGCAGTTGTGAGTGGGTCCCTGGCTGGAGGATGCTTGTGCCCACTCTGTGTGGAGCTCTCAGAGGGACATCTGGGCCACAGTATCCAAGGCCTGCCGTCCACAGTTTGTAAAAAGGAGAGGCCACGTTGGAGACAGCACCACCTCAGGGGATAGAGGATGCATCCCTTCCTCCTCACGACCTTAACCTTAGACCCCACCTTTTGACCTCCTGCCTTGAAGCTTGCCCCCAGGCCGGACAACCACAACCGACTGCCTGACCCACCTCTCACCTCCCGCCCTGTGTGAGCTCCTTCTTAGAGGAAAGATGAAGGTTCCATGTTCCTTTTAGTAGTTGAGAGAGGAGCTGACTATGGTTCCTCCGCGTGGTGGGTGGAAGCACCTCAGTTCTCTGAAACGCTGTGAAAGGCGCAAGGAAGCTGCTCAAGTTGCTCTGGCCACCTCCTCCTTTAAGAAAACAGAGTTCACTCCCAGGGTCGGGGAGGGAGAGGGACACGGCCGGGATTCACTTTGGGGCCTGTGGATGCATTTCCAGGAAGAGAGGCCTCAGGCCCCCGGGCAGTGCACAGGGAGAGGACACTCTGTCCCAGCTCTGCTCAGACATAATTGCCCCCCGGGCCAGACACAGACGCGCTTATGGAGACAAATGAGGCCGAAGGTCACCCCTGCCAGAGGTCACCCCTGCCAGAGGTCACCGCAGGGTCAGACCACATCCCCCATCACATGGGTTTTCTCTGAAATCAATGTCTCTGGGGTTGACCCTGGTGAAAAGGGAAGGCCTCGGCTCTTAGGGCTCAGACCCCTGGGATGGCGGGTCCCCCAGTTGCCCCGACACTAACCAGCCAGCCAGACACAGGAAGAAAGTCACAGAGATCGGCGGAACCAGCAAATTGCTTTCTTGTCACTTCCAGACCAAAAGAGGACTTTTCATGCTGACAGGAATGTATGCTCAGGCAGCGTTTTTGGATCCTCCTGGGAGAGGAGACAGCACCTCACAAGCATAGCTCGGCGATTCTGACACTAAGGAAACAGCCCCCAACAGCGGCTGCGTAGCCTTGTGCTGACCCATTGCCCCAGATGCCCACCCTGTGCTTCCTGACGCGGTCTGGGTACCCTGAGAAGATGGACTCTCTCAGCTTGGTCCGTACGATGCTTTGAAGTCAAGATGCCAGGAGAGAAAAGGCTATTTCGATGCTGGAAAACCCAAAGACTGCATCAGCTACCACACGTATTTATATCTGTGTGTTTGTGTGTCTGTGTGTTGTGTGCATGTCTGTGTCTGTACAAGTGTGTGTCTATGTGTTTGTGTGTGTGCCTGTGTCTTTCTGTGTGGATGTATGTACGTGTATATACTTATGCATGGATGGCCCAAATTCTCTAGATGTTGAACTCCAGCTGACAAACGGCTTCTGGGTTTTGGGGTGATTTCTGCACCCCTCCCCTCTGCTACCTGCCTAGCACGCACATGCAGGAATGCTCCTGCCTGTGGGTGCGTGCTTTCCTCTGTGTGTGTGTCGGGAGGTGTTTTCCTGGGCCTGGCCCACTCTCTGGGCCTTTCAGATCTCGTGTTTGTCGACCGGCTGTTACGCATCACCAGGGGATAAAGCCCACATTGACACTCTTTCTGTCGCCTGACACTCTGCTTACTCAACACGGTGCCTGAGCCATCTTCGGAGACTGAGTACAACGAAAGGCTTTGTTGAATCTGCAGCCAATTGTGCTTTTCTTCTCTATGTTCTTTTCATGTGAGTATCCAGTGAAGATAGTTAAATAAACACAATCTGTATTTATTTCATTTCTATGCAACTGACTGGCCCAAAGCATTCCCACATGCGCGGGGCTCGCCTTGGTTCCCGGAACCAGGTTGGTTCTGTGAAGCGAGCTGCTACCTGCTGCCCCATGAAAGCCAGTATCCGTCTTGATCCCTGGGGAATCACGTGTTCGACCGACCACAGATGGCCTTGCACTTGGGAGCTCAGGCTCAACCAGAGCGCAGGCTCGACGGGAGCGCAGGCTTGACGGGAGGGGAGAAGGCGCAGAACCAGCTTGCCTACCTTTTGGATGCAGCCCTCCTGTGATGACACCTCCGCATCCGTCAGCATTTGCTGCAAAACAATTTGGAAAAGGGTTGTTAGTTTCCAACTGAGCATGGTCCTCGAGCTACAGTGGGCTATACACATGCAAGCAGAGCGAGCAAGCTCTGAAATAATAGGGGTAAGGCGGGTGGCTTCTCCGTACTAAGAGAACTGGGGTCCTCCCCGATCACAGGGAGGAGCCACACTGTGGAGCTCAGCCACACTGTGGAGCTCACTGTGGAGCCACTGTGGTGACTGGGTACAGACTGCACATGTGGCTAGGGGCACTGTGGTGCTTGAAATGGGTAAGGGGCTCCTTCCTTGTTTCTTGGGGTGAGCCCCTACCCCAGCAGTGAGCAGTGGCAGCAGCAGGAAGTCTTCCCTCCTCCCACCACCATCCCGCCCATGGACATGGGCTTAGGGCATCGAGGAAAGTGCCAGCCACCCTGGGTCTTTCTTCCACCCAACGGCTTTGACTTGGAGCTTTCCTTGGCTCAGCTCTGAAGAGCTGTAGCATTTTGCCTGGCTGGCATCTCCTCCTCAAAGCCACCCAGTTCCACACCAGAGGGTGATGTTTCAGTGACAGGTCCCAGAGCCCTTTCTAAGCTATGCAAACTCACAAATTAGCAGCATCAACGGGATTTTCCCTTTTGGATCACAAGTACTCTGCACAAACACGTATATAAATTTGTGATGTCATTTATATAAGAATAGAAACCAAGATGGAAACCAATATTTGGAGAATGAGAAATGGGGTAAAACCCAGGGGTTTTGTTCCCCCTCCCCTTATAACGACACCACTGCTTCTTGAATGACAAGCTCGGAGCAGAGTGCCCGCCAGTGCCCATGCAGGTCAGGTCAGAGGACCAAGAGGCTCCATTCCAAACTCTGGCAGATCTGCCCAGACTCAGCTGTAATAACAATAAGTCATATTTTTAAATGTTGAGAATTCTAACCAATTGGGGATTTTATGTTTCTTTTAATAGATTCTGAAGTTGTGGTTTGGAATGCGACTAGGAGTGAAAACAGAGAATGAGGCAGAAGAGGCAGACACGGACACACCGGGGAAGTCTCTCCAGAAGGGCCAGTGAGAGGTCAGGCACCTAGGTGCTCAGGCCCTACCGGACCTGGGTGGACAGGGCCCAGGGGAGACGAGCTAGCTTCAGCCCTGGGGGCTAAGCTCTGCCAGCAGACGGGCCAGTGAGGCAGTCCTCTTGTCTGTCTGCTTTTCACTCCCAAATTCAGAGCCAAGAAGGGTGACTGGAGCCCGGGCAGCCCTAGGACAGGAGAAGAGAGGCAGACCGCCTGGGTCCCAGGAGAGCCTGTGTTGTCCAGGAAGAGGCTGTGCTCCCCAGGGAGGGAGAGGGATCACTCTCCTCCTCCAGGTTGCTCAGGCCTGCACCCCACCTGGGGACCCTTGTCAGCATTACGCAGAACTGAAGGTCCCAGCATGGGCCCCAAGTCCTGCAGTTCACCCACTTGCCCCTTATGACAGGGTGGCTTGAATCAGAGGGAGAAACACTGTGTGTTAATTTTTCTAAGCCTCACAGTCTTCAGGGCCAGGACAAAACTGTGGAAGGGGCCCCCCATCTGAGCGACTCCCCTTCCCGGGTCCTGTCCCCTTGTGAAGGACAAAGCAGGCCCCCACCCAAAGCCTGCCATGGAGGAGCCTGAGCCTGAAGACCTGGCGACGCCACTCCTCATTGCCTTGCTGCTGCAACCCCTCCCAGGGAAGGGGCCTTGGGGACCTCCTGCAGAGACACCCAGCAAGCATGCTGACCACCAGGCCACTCTCCTGGGGACACTGAGGAGCTGGACTTCTCAGCCAGGCCCAGCTCATGGCACTGCCACAGTCACTATTGATTTGGGGGGCAGCTGGAAACCGGAGGCTGCTTTTGGGAGACAAGAGTGCTCAGAGCAGTTCCTGCCCATGGCTTGAGGGCCTGTGCTGGTGGCAAAACTCCAGGCTGAGGGTACAGAAGTGGGTGTTCCAACGGTACCATCCTCGAAGGTCAAGATGCCAGTGCAACACGCGGAGCAAGAGAGACCGGACAGAGGAGGCTCTCAGTGTAGGGCCAGGCTGGTGGGACAAGGCAGATGAGGGTTCCTCTACTGCTCCTTGGAGCCTGGCCCTGGGCTCCCCTTGGACAGGCCCAGCTTGGGGTGCTTCAGCTGCAGAATAGAGCCCCATCCAACCGTGTGATGCAGAGAGAGCTGGGGGCGTTAAGCCCAAGCTGGCCGACACTCCCATACAGAGGAAGTCTTCCTCCTGCCAGGAGATCTGAGCGGGTCCCAGGACCATCCTGTCCCAGCAACTTCTCTCTGCCTCCCACTCCCCCTGATGTGACAGCCACCTTGGCAGGTGTGACCACCATCACCCCTGCTCTTCACTGACTCGCTGACCTCGGGTGAAAGTCTGCCCCACGCACCCCTTCTGGAGCCTCTGTCCCAGCCTTCTCGCTGCCAAGTCCGCCGCTTTGCTGAAAACCCTCTTTATTTTGCTTGCCGAGCCCTCAGCACAGGCACTGCTGGCCAGCCGGCTGTTGGCAGTGGTGGTCTCTGCTCTCAAGCCCGTCTCCGCACCAGCAGAAGTATTAGGTGTGTTTTGATTAAGCAGTTTAGCCAAAAAAGTGAGGTTTGACCTGGAGCATTTGCTCCTCTCAAGGGTCTCGGTGCCAGGACTGAGCTAAGTGGGGTTGCTCAAAGCATCTTTTTTTGACTCTTAAAATAAATAGCCTCTGTTCTCCGAAAAGTCAGCCCAGAGGAGACACACATACACAGACATCCATATGCTCACAGCTCTGGAGTTCTGGCGTGTCCCCTGAGGGGGCTAGGCTTTCTGCTTGGTGTCACAAACGAATCCCAGAAGGTTTCTCTCCCTTCGAAATAGTCTGTTATTACAGGATCTGAAAACGTACAAACAGGAGGAAACCCAGATGGAGCTCCGAACACGTGGCTTCCAAAACCAGAGAGAAACAGATGAAGTGCCCCCGCCTCCAGACCGGCCTGTGGTCCAAGAGGTCATCCAGTGTTCTCACTTATTGACCTCTTCCTCTTGGCTTTGAAGCCCAGGCCTCTCTACCCTGTTTCTCTCTGTCCAATGCTAAAGCCACATTTCTACCTACCCAAAGAGGTGTATTTGTGTCTAGAAGTGGCTAAAAGATGATTACAAGGCCCCTCCCCTTGAATGGGCCTCTGTGGCCTGGGCTAGGGCTGTCTATGCAGGTCATTGCCCAAGGCTGTCCTGGGAGGTGGGGCGGGGGGCCCCAGGGGTTGATGGAAGGGGCCCCCTCCCATGCTGGCCTGGCCCTGAGCCTCACTCTACCACCCTCTAGGAGACTGGGGGACACATTCTGGGCAGACAGGTCAAGCTCGAAGCTGGTGACCACCAGCCCCAACCTGTGGTGAGCTGCTTTGGACCACACATAGCCTCCTGTCACAGAAGGGTTTTAGACCAAATAAGCAGTGCCCTCAAATGGACCCAGTGAACTGCTGATCAGAATCCATCAAACCGCCCCATTGTCAGCTCATCTTAATCCCTGCAAAGAACACCCACAGCCTCACGTGTGCATCCTCCCGTCCTGGGAAGACGAGCTTTTTCAAGAACAATTCTCAGGCTGAGTTTTCTGACCAAGTCCAAGTCCAAGTCCTACCATGATGGCCACATTCCCTGGTGTAAATGCCGCAGTGGCTGGCACTGGGCTGTAGCGGTGACCGGAGGACAGTGCAGGCAGTCCTTCTGGGAGCCTTAGGCGGGGGTTCTGGAGGGGGTTGCTTCCCGGGCGCCTCCGAGGCGGCTCCCACGTCCTACTTACGGTAGCCCCATCTGGGCTAAAGCTGGGGTTACCCCGGCTTTAGAGATAGGAGACAGAATCTTGGGAGTTAGAGTGACAGGGCAAAGGTCAAAGAGCTGCTGGGGTGCTGGCAGCCACGTCCGAGTCCGGCTTCCTGAATCCAGAGGAACAGGCTGGGAGGCTGCCGGGTGGTGCGTTGGGTAGAAGGGAGCCACACGCCGACCCTTCCGACCAGAGTCACACCTGAACCCCAGCCAGAAGCTTGCAGGAGCCCCCCGCCACCCCCTCGGCGGTGTGGCCTGGGTGGTGTCCTGCTGGCAGCGCCCCCAGGAACCATCAGGGCAGTTAGTCACTGGCCAGCCCGCTCTGGCTCCCAGAGCAAAGGCTCCAGCGGTGTTGACACAAACTCTTGAGCTCTCAACTGGGAGTGGGTCATATTTATTTATTTTTTGCATTAAAAAAAAGGGAAAAAAAAAACTCCGCTTGGCTGTGTTTGAGCTACAGAAATGATTTTTTTGAAAGGCGCCTTGGACACTGTTTTTCGCTTTTATGGCTAAACAGATACTTCTCAGTTCTTTCAAGTGAGATCCTACCCAATGAATGGAGACTCTCTCTTTACTCCTAAGAAAAATATTTACACAGTCAAGTACAGCACGAAAAAGGACCCAGGCTCCTTCAGAGGGCCCGGCCCGAAACGCATATAGGTCTCCTCGGCACGCTGTTTACATTCCCAGCCCTGCATCTCCGCCCTCCCCTCCCCTCCCAGGAGGCATTTCCCAAGCCTCCTGCTCAGGACCCTGAAGTCAGGGTCCTGGGAGCCCCACCATTCCCGGGTCAGACAGGAGGAACCAGCCCAGCTTGAGTGATAGTCAAGTCTCACCTTGCCTGCTTTCTCTGTTGGCCAACAAAAAACCCGGGCTCCGTGCAAGGGCTTCAGCTAGACTCACCCCAATTTCCGCAGAACCTCCACCAGGCCGGCCAGGAGTGGGGGCCTCTGTCTCGACCTCTGTGGAGTGGCAGGGCCTCATTAGCACGAGTCTAGGGCGGACGGCTCTTCCCGGCCTACATGGCCCTGCATGGCCCTAGAGCTCTGGGCATGGCTTGCCGCTGTCAGATGTGCCCAGAACACTCTGTCTGCTGGCAACCCCCCCTGGACCATGGGCACAAGCCCCTCTGCCGCACACGCTGCCTGGCCCGCAGCTATCAGGTGACCACACCTTCCCTTCTCCAGGATGGACGACTGAGTAAGTGAAGGAATCTCTCCCCACACACCAGGCTCATGGTCTAATCTGTCCTGGGCCCCTCACAGCCTCCTTCCAGAAGCAGCGCTGGATGCTTTTTGTCTGCACTGCACCCTGGAAAGCGCCTGAGAGGCATTCAAAGAAATCTTAAAACCATGTTGTCCCAGCATCAGCTACTCTGGGGACGAGGCAGTGGCTCAAGCCCACTCTGTCCTCCAATATCAGCATGAGCACAGAGGCCCCCTGAGAAAGTGGAATTGGAGGGGAGCAGGGTTGGGGGCAGGGGCAGAAGAGCTGGCCTGGAGATGGGAAGCGGCCACCAGGTGCAGAGAGGCACATGGGTGTCCTCAAGTCCCAGGTGGGGGTTCAATTTGCCTCTGAGGGAGAATATGGATGTGGGTGCTGGCCGGCAGCTGGATGGGGGGCAGAGAGCAGGGAAGGAAGGAGGATCCGCACAGCGGGGGAAGGAGGGCCACCTTGTGTAAGGCCTGGGCTCTACGTGGTTTCAGTCCATGGGTCTTCCCTGCTCAACTTGTGCTGATGTGCTGTGGTGGGCTCTGGGGTGGTGAGGGAGTGAGGTGGTGGTGGGCTGGGGGGGGGGGGTCACTGGACAGAGCTCAGGCGCTGGGCCCCATTCCCCACCACCAGCTGGGGACCTGTAAGAGGCTGCCCAAAGGAACACCAGCGAAACAGCAGAGAACAGAGGACAGGGAGGGCCGGGTGCCATGGTGCACTCCCTGTTGTGGTTCAGTCACTAAGTCGTGTCTGACTGCAACCCCATGAACTACAGCACACCAGGCTTCCATGTCTTTCACTGTCTCCTAGAGTTTGCTCAAACTCACATTCTTTGAGTTGGTGATGCCCTCCAACCATCTCAGCCTCTGTCGCCCCTTCTCCATCTGCCTTCAATCTTTCCCAACATCAGGGTCTTTTCCAATGAGTCAGTTCTTCGCATCAAATGACCAAAGTATTGGAGCTTCAGCTTCAGTCCTTCCAATGAATATTCAGGGTTGATTTCCTTCAGGATTGACTGGTTGATCACCTTGCTGTCTAAGGCACTCTCAAGAGTCTTTTCCAGTTCGGCTCACACTAGGCGTTAAATTCAGAACGCCTGAGGAAGAGCTGTCACCACAGTCTTTACAGATGAGAAAGGTGCTCAGAGAGGTAGATTAACCTTCCCACATGTGCACAACGGTGAGGGAGGGCAGAGGTGGGAGCTGTCGGCCCCTCAGGCATTGAGAGGATGGGTCGGGGCACGGACAGATGGTGGGACGGGGCAGCTTCTTCTTAAAGGAATGACTGGAGGCAGCCCAGGTGCTCACCTGCCTGGCCTCTGGTTCCTGGTCACCCAGGCACCTGACAGAAGAGGGTTCCCCCTGCACCTGGCTTGTAGAGAAATAAGGGCAGTGCCCCCAACTCCCAGTGCCCCAACCCCTTCCCACCCAAAAGCCACCTTGTTAACAGCTCAGTGCCTGATCTGTCCTCACTGAAAATGCTCCCCCAGCAATTTCTTGATCCTTGATCAAGGGCAATTTCTTGATCCTTAACTTGGAAACACAGGCCCCTCTGAACCATCTGGGTAGTGGTCTTGTCTCTCTCTCCTGCCAGCTCCTGGCCCAGGCCGCAACTTACCCAGGCTGTCCCTAGGCCTTTCCCCCAGGCTTCCAGGGCTGAGACACAAGGCTCTGATGCCATGGGGGAACATGAGCCGAGTTGGGGGCAGGGCTTAGGATGACCACCTTCCTTTGCGGTGGCGGTTGTCTGGGAAGATTACTTGCAAGGATTCCTGCTCCCCTGGTCTGCCCCCCAAAGCTATTCCTTTCAAGAGAGAAGAGGTGCAGGTTACCCCAGCTCAGGACACCCAACCTCTGGCAGAATCCTGCCAACCAAGGCTCTGAATTCTCCCCCAGGCCCGAAACAGGCTCTGCATACACTGGGCGGCTCAGGGTCTCAGAGCCCGAGTCCCTGGATGCTGTTCAGCCCTTTCTGTCACCACTCTCTGAACCGGGTGGGCTGGGTCCAGCCCTGACCTGGCCTAGGAGCCCCTGCCCTCTTGTCCTGGCCCCAGAGGGAGTTCTTTCCCAGAGGTGCTACCTGGGGGCTCCTGTCCAGCTGAGCTCTGGACGCAGAGAGAACATGCTGACAGCCCAGGCCATGAGAGAGCTAGGCTGGGGGCGCTGACCAGGCAGGAGTGGCAGGAGGAACCTGCTGGGTCCACACTGTGTCAGGGTCCGAGCCTCTCCTGTGCCAGGCGGTGAGCTGAGGGCTGAGCCCAGGCCGGGGCTCCGCAGTCCCTTGTCCTGAGGAGATGCATGTCCAGTGTCGCCCCTGCCCTCAGGGGACAGCTTCCTCCTCCTGCTTCCGGAGGATTGATGTCCCCAGGGGAAGTGCATGTAAATCATAAGAGCAGCGTGACGTGCGGCACATCCAATCAATGACTCGTGACAAGCTGTAACTTTCAGTCTTAGAAGAGGAACCACTGGTGCGTCCAGGGGCCTCGCGATAGCCAGCTCTGGGAACTGGACACATGCCCCCAGAAACCAGGAGAAGATTTTGTAGAACTATCTGTTCCTGGATCAGGGACCAGAGTTTCCTCCTGAGAGTCTGGGTTCAAGAGGTAGAAGCCAAGAGCTAGAAGAAGCGTGTGGGCTTGGATGCCTGCGGAAGAGTCGTGAATTTTCTAGAATGTTCTTTCATGTTCCAAAACCCGAGGGTCCCCAAGTGGCTGACCCTTCTGCAGCCCCAGAGCACTGTTCATCCATCGCGGGTGTCAGGCCTGTGTAGGACTTGCCTCCTGTGGCTTCCTGGCTGTGCTCAATCCTATTCACTTGAATAACACCAGGCTCCACCCATTGCAAACTGGAGGTGGCTCTGCCCACTCGTGTCTGAAAATGCATCCTCCCAGGACCCCTGTGGGTTGGGTGTGACCTGCTTCCTGGCCTTCTGATAGCCTCATAGCCCAACTTCGCCTGGATATCTGGATGACAGCCCATCTGGAGAAGCTGCCTGGGGGACCCCTCAGCCCAGTGACTCTGCACCTCAGCATCTCCCGAGGGGGAAATAAATCACAGGTCAATTATTGGTTCTACACGTACATTTGTCTTTTATCCTCAACCCTTTTTAGTTATAGAAATAACCTGCATATTGACAGAATCATATTAATGCACTACAGCCTGACCCTGCTTATCAATAACTTGTTTGTTAGATGATCTTTAATAATCATAAGTGAGGAAGAAAGGGTCAAGGATCCCGGGAATGACTGCTTGACACATGCATGTTTGACGTCCTGAGACCCAAGGTTGGGGTGGGGGTGGAAACGGACTGATGCTGAAATGTGACGACCCCACTCCCCTACCATGAATCCCTTGGGATTCAGGCTTTTCTTGGGCACTGAATTCTCACCCCTTCCACTGGGGTTTAGGGTCACCTTTAATAACTCAGAGGTGAGCAGGTCAGAAGTGATCACCCCACATTTCAGCGCACATTTCAACTCCCACAGTCACATCAGGCAGCACAAAGGCACAAAGAAGTGAAAGACACGATGTGAAAAGGCAGCTCCCGGTGGCCCCTGTGCCTGTGGAGCAATGACCTCGGGGCAGAAGGCCCGTCCCCATCCAATTCTGGCCTCATCCAATCCTCACCCTTTAATTAGTCCAGGTCTTCACTCTGCAGATATTTGAAGATCCTCTCACTTTGAGGATGGCCACTTTCCATGCCGGCGAAGCCAGAGGTACAGCATTTCCATTACCGACAGTAATAAGGTGGCAATGAGAGTAATAGGAGCCAAGCTGTCAGCGCAGAGGCACTATAATCTCTAGCAATGCCCATTTGCCCGCTGAGCGCAGAGAGGTTGATTTCTTCATCCAGCATCACACAGCTGGGATTCCAACCAGGCTACACAGGAGCCCTTGGGAGGTTGTGTGGCCTCCACAGAACTGGCTCCATTTGGGGTGTGGGTGGGGGGCAGTGAGGAGGAGGGAAGGGAGGGTGAGAAAAGGAGCTGGGTTCTCTCTCCCACAAAGGGATGTTTCCAATCTGAGGGGAGGAGACAGCGCGGCAGAGCCCGAGAGCCGGGCTTCAGTCACAGCTGCCGCGCTAACTCGAGACCACCGTGCGTGGGGGCGGTGGGCGGGGGGGAGCCGCCGAACAAGACCGCACACTTTCCTAATGGGACCCAATTACAGCAGCAGCTGTGTCGAGGAATTCCGTGCTGATCCGCTGTGAAAAATGGGCAGCCTCTGGAATCCTGCAGCATCCACGCAACTGCCATGCAGCCAGGAGCCCCCAGGGCCCTGGCTTGCTCTCTGGGGGGCAGGGTGAACCAGCAGAGCAAGGCCAGCCCACCCACCCCCACTTGGCCTCAGATTCCCAAGCAACCTCCTGCCCCAGGGCCCCCTCCTTCTGCATTTCCAGCTCAGGGTCAGGAGGGAATTCGGGAGGACTTCCCAGACTCAGCCAAGCCCATGGCTCAGGCCGCCTGTCCCTGTCCTGGGGACACCTCTCAGGGCTTCCTGACTGACATGGGGCATCAGCTGGACCCTCCTCCCTCAGGTGCCTGGCCTGGTGGGAGAGGCCTCAGAGCAACACAGAGATTCCTAGCTCAGAGATGACTCTTCTGTACTTGGTACCTATGTGTTCCCGCTCACCAGCCTCGACTTGCTCGTCTGAGAAATGGGGGCATGCGAATGTGTGCTGCACCAGGCTGTTCCTCAGGAGCACAGTGATGCCCTGCTGAGGAAGTAAATTCCCGTGTTGTGTATGACCACCCAGGCTCAGACACCAAGACGCCCTCCTGGGGTGGGGGGTGGGGAGTAGCCACCAAGAAGGGGGCTCAAAGACCGCAGCAGGGAGTAGAGGGCCTCCTGGGCTGCCCTGGCCTCTGGCAGGGTTGGCGGGGTAAATCTAGCCTGCGGCCTGTGTCCCCATGTCCTGTGAGCTATGAGGCCCGTTACATGATAAAAGGTGGTGAAAATACACAACATAAGACGGGATGGCTTGTGGAACAAAGAGCCCGCCTGTTACTGTCTGGTCCTCAGCAGAAGCAGCATGCGGGTCCCCAGCCCAGCGAAGACACTGTGGCCGGAGGATGGAGGTGGGAGGTCTCATGTCCTCGGAGATGTGGGCACAATGCTTCCTGAAACACACACAAGCTGTGTGAGCTTGGAGGAGGTTCCCCTGTCCCCAGGCAGCTCTGCTCAGTGACCAAGACACGGGGCAGCTAGAGAGCTGGGTTCCCAGAACACCTGATCCTGCAGACAGCTGCCACGGCCGCCCAGCCGGCCCGGCCCCCGCCCAGAGCGCATTCTCAGCTGCAGCCTCCCGCCGGGAAGAGACGGTGTGAAATTGGAAGCAGTTTGAAACCACCCTGTTCCTTTTCTTTCTTTCTTTTTTTCCTGTTTTCCAACAAGATGTGCTCAGAGTTGTCACAAGGGAAATCTCCAAACCCCCCGCTGGGATTCCTACCTCGAGCCCCTCAGTATCCTGGAACGTTTACCTCCCCTGAGATGGGGAAACCCTTCCCGGGGTTGGGCCTGGCGGCCACCAGGGCCTGCCTCATTGAGGTTCTCAATGGGAAGTGTGGCGGCCTCGGGAAGTGTGGGTAGGGGGTGTGTCCTCATGACACCAGGGAACCTGGATGGCGCTCCGATCACACCCTTGCCGCCACCGCTTTTTGGAGAGCCACTTGGATGGTCAGGGATGGACCTAGCTGTCACACAGGCAGCTCTGGCTCCCAAGACCTCAGGAGGGGAGGTCGGTGTCCGAAACTGTCCTCTGTCAACTCCACTTTACGACGACACTGCAGGGACCCGGGGACGTGCCCGTCCCACCTCGGGCCACAGTGACACACCCAGAAGCGTGGAGAACGTGATCACCAGTGACACACAGGCACTCGAAGCACCTGCTGAGCACCCTGACTTCTGCGTGGACTGTGACTTTACTCTGCGTGGACCGTGTCTCCTCTTTCTCATGAGTCACTGGGGCAGAGGAGGTCGCATCCATGCAGAGAGCACAAATCACCCCCGCATCGCCCCCGAGCCCTGAGGTCTGGATCCCACTGCTCTCCTGGGGGCCTGAGTCCAGCAGCCAAAACCTCAGCACACCTGCACACCTGCTGCCTTCCTTCCTGCTTTCAGTCCTGAGAGCAAAGCAAGAGCCTCTTCAACTCTTCTCTGGTTTTCCTGCAATGGCCAGAGGTAAGCCTGGGCATCTGGAACCCCGTCCGTGGACCTGGAGGGATGGCGCCCATCAGTCATGGGATCTGCAGCAAGAATGGACACAGGCTTGAGCCACATGATGGGGTCACACTGATAAGCTTACTGCAGTGCCTGTCACTTTAATATGACAAGGTCACCCTCCGCCTGCCGGATGGTCTCAGAGAACTGACCTCCATTAGTGCAGGGGGCAGAGTGGGCACAGGGTCGTGTGTGTCCCCAGGGCTGTGTGGGGGTGTGTGCTCAGGAGGGCACTCGGGGGCCCTGCAGGCCACGTACCTCTCTGGTCCTGCCCCACAGCTCTGAGCTGGTCTACGGGCCATCAGCGTGGCCGGGGACAGTCCACCCAGCCCATGCCTGGGAGAACATGGCCTCAGGGAAACATTGACCGCATCCTCAGAAATTTTCTTGGTAGGATTTTTAAAGCTCTATTCTTGGAGTTGGGAGATTTTGTTCGGCAGCATAATTTATTTGCTTTTTCCAAAGACTGAGAAGAGAACTGAGGTCAGCCAGGATGTGAACCACACAAGGTCTGAGCAAGTGCTGCCTGTGCTGGGGGCAGGGGCGGTGCCCAGCATGCCCCATACCCAGTTTGGGAAACAGAGACTGGAAGAGATGGAGGAGACAGAGGCAGAGAAGCAAAGATATAGACCTAGATAGGAAAGAGACAGACACAGGGAGACAGAGACAGAGGGAGAAAGAAACAGACAGACAGAAGGAGAGAGATGGAGGAGACAGAGACAGGGCTGGGGGAGTGCGGAGACAGAGACAGTGCAAGCAGCCCCCTGAGGATCCACCTGGCAGGAGCCCTGGGGAGCCAGGGTCCCCAGGGGCGGTGGGGCTCAGAGACAGAGACCCAGGTCCGACCAGCAGAGCTCAGCAGGCCTGCACTTGCGGGGGATTGGGGGCTCCTGGGCCAGGACAGCCTGAGCTCCTCAAGGTGAAACTTCAAGCATGGACGCCCAAGCGGCCTCAGCTTGGCCTGTGGTTCAAGCTGGCCCAGCTCTGCTCAGAAAAAACAAGTCCATACAAACAAGTCCCACTTCTCAGTACTTGGGATGAGGAGTGAGATGGGCCCCTGTACCAGTGGCCCTTTTGCCCACCCTGGATAGCATGACCCCTCCTCCAGACCCTGTTCAGGACCCGGGAAGTGGGCAAGCCCTTTGTCTCCACAGCCTCACTTTGGTGCTTAGTTTGGTTTAACGGTCCTGATTACGGCACATTCATGTTCTTACAGACAGATTCTGCTCGGTGTGGGCTGCCTGCTTAGCAGAGCCGCCGAGCAGATGGAAGCAGAACTTTGGGTCACTTTCCTCCCCCAGATCCGCACCTGGGGCATTTCATTTATGGGAGCAAACATATCTGCATACACTCGATTGTTCAAGTTTCCTCCCTGGAAACCCGGGGCTTCTCCAGGCTTCCGCTCCTGGGAAGTGCTCTTGGACTTGGACAGACCCGCCTGCCTTGGGATGCTTTGGAAGAGGGGATCCCTGTGGATGAAGTTGGTGATGCCAGCTCACTGGGCAGCTCGCGGCAGGTGATTTGTTCTGGTCTGGTTTTCCTCTAATAGAAAAAGATTTGCTTGGATGAATCGATAAAACCTTGGATATAGTAAGGAGGCCACATCTTGAAACAGAGGACCAGATGAGTGTAAACCTGACCCAAGGGGTGCCTGTGGGTGTGGGAGCCAGGACAGAATGCCAGCTCCATAGCTGACTGCAGACTAGCACCTGCCCTCAGGTGCTCTTCGTGGAGGAAGAGGAGGAAGCTCTTAGTGGCCAGAAACAAGGGAACCTGGTCTTTGCATCTCACCCAGCCAGTCCAGAGTGGGGCCCGGAGACCCAGGTCCTGGGGCCCGATCTGGGGGTCCACAAAGCCTGATTTCCTTTTGGCGTTGGCTCTGAGTGGGTGCGGTAGAGCCTCTACTGTCAGGCCCCTGCACTCGGGGCTGTCACAGTCTGCTCTCCATGCACCTCCACTCAGCAGCTCCCGCCTGAGACACTATAGCCCTTTCACTCGATTTTCCAGCTGAGTTGACTGAGGCCTGTGAAGGTCAAAGAGCTTGCCCAGGGTCACCGAGTAACACGGCTCAGCCTCTGGCCTCGGGATGAAGACGCAGGCCTCTGGTTCCTCTTCCTAATCGTTTAACCAAAGGCTCTTTCATAAATAATAGAAATAACAGGGCTTCGGTTTTCCTTAGAGGATGAACGCCCCAAACCGCCACCGGGGTTGTGGTCAGCAGGCACTGCCAAGCCCTCACGGGGTGGAAGGGGTGCGAGCTGCAGGCGGACAGGGGCTCCCGGGCCTGCTGGCTCCTGTGAAGGCATTAATTTGTACCAGCCGTCCAAAGGCCTGGAAAGAGAGTCCGACGGTCGGTACATGCGACAAGGGCTGATTAGCCATCACTGACAGTTATTAGCCTATTATTAAACGTATGAATTGCCTCTTTCATACCACATGCCTATCTTTAAAGTGCTTTATTAACTAACATTAACCAATCCAATTAGCAAAAGACACTGTATTTGTGTAATTAGTAATTTGAGGCTTTGTTCTGTCTTGGTCATAAAGAGAAAAGGCATTGGACGCTGATTAGTTTACACTGTACAATTAGAGAAGAGGTCGGAACTCAGCTGGGAACATTCTCGATCCCTGGGGTCCCGTCAAGGTACCCAGCCCCCGAAGACCCCCAGGGGCTTATGTTTGCGGCGTTTAAGCATCTCCAATTGCTTCCTCTCGCCTCCAAGCTCCTCCCTGCAGTTGGCATTGCCTTCAACATCAGGAAGGGGAAATATTTATTTTTATTATAAACCTAGAGGCCAAGCAGTGAGGAACCTTGTTATTAAACACTCCAAGCCCAGTTTTGCAGAAAAGCTCAAAATCCAACTTTGAGTATTGATTGCAAGTTTTTTTTTTTTCTAATCGAACGCCAAGAGGAACACTGTGAGGAGTGCCGTGTTAGGGCCGGCCTTGGCGGGCAGCTCCTCTGTTTACGTCTCTGAGCGAACAGCCCGGTCTCAGAGTCTCAGAGACAGCCGCGAAGGGGCCAGATGTTCTAGATAAGAGCTGCAGGCTTCAGGCTGCGTGTGTGCACGGCACCCAGGACTCGAGAACCGGCTCACGCCCTATCTGAGCAATTGGGCTTGGGGGTTCACCAAGAGGGCCACGTGCTGAAAGCAACCATGGTGTGCGTCTGTGCTCCCCTTTGGGAGCCCCAAACTTCAGTAGTTTGTAAAACTACGGAGCAAGCTCTGGGACTATGAGTAACTGCCCCATGAGCTCTTCCTCGATTTGTGTTTATTCATGAGACCAGAAAACTCATCACCAGGGATTGTCCGGAGCATCTCCCCGCTGACTACCCTCCGGCTTGGATGGGAAGGAAGATGGCCTCTGCCTTTCCTCCTGGCCCCTGAATCACCTAAGCAGGGAAGCTGGTGTTTCATCAAAGCACCCTGGAATCGGCCTACCTGCCCAGCACCGCCCACACACCCCCCCCCCCCCACCAGGCCAGGTTGTCCCAAGTGAAGCCACAGCAGTGACCCAGACTGGCTGTCCCCGCACCCCAGGAGCACAGATAAAGGCAGACCACCCTCACCGAATCCCACTGGCCCACAGAGGTGACGGCCCCCCTGCAGGGCCCAGTGGTGCCTGTGGCCCACTGGCTGTGTCCGCCCAGCTCACACATCTGGCTGGTCCAGGAGCTCTGTCCCTAGATCTGACACTTCCAGGAGTGGAGCTGGGGTTCTCACTTGCAGCCCAGATGTTCAGACAATGAGCATACCTCCCTGATTTCATCCCAGGGCCCATTGCAGATGGATGGAGCCTTTTCTCAACGCCATCAAGTTAGTTTCTCAGGCTTTTTATTTCCCCATTCCACCTCAAAGTAAAGTTTGAATGCTTTAAGTCTCAAAGGCTTATCTCTTTTCTGGTCATCCTTGCTGTTATTCTCTGCTGCCTGTCCTCACGCACTTGCCCACACACATGCATGAACGCACACACACACATACGCACACGCACATGGACTATGTGCCCATCACAGGCAGGTGGGCACGAGTCCACTGGGTGCTCACACGAAGGCAGGGCAGACGAGGAGACCTGGGTGCAAACACTGCAGAAACCTCTTCAAAATATTTGGGTTTGTCAAAATCCCAAACCGCCGTTGCCAGGCACTTTTCCCGCTAGTGTTTGAGCCCTCGGGTATTTTAAAGGAAATGAAATCCGTGTGTTTCTGATTTATTTATACTTAACTCATCAAAATGCTGTTTTAAAGAACTATTTTGTGTCCAAAATGCCCTTTATGCCTTTTTTCCCTTCCAAACTGAAAGCCACATTTTGCCAAGTGTATATGACCTTAAATGCTAACGTGTTCAAGGCTCTTTCAAAAATCAAGCTCATGAAGTCCAAACAGACCTGAACAGGAACCAGCACCCCTCTCCTTCCCCCAGAAATCCAGCACTAGATGGGCAGGCAACGCCCTCTGCCCCCTGCTTTTAGCTCTGCAGTTCTGCCCCACGAGAGGGTCCAACTGCCCCCCACCGGAGTCCCCTAACGCTGTGTCCAGTAGGAAATGAGCACATTTCCCAGAGACAAGAACCCCCAGGTCCAGGGTTTGAGAGGCCCGCCTAAAGCTCTCACTGGACCAGCTCAAGGTCACCTTGAATGCAGCCCCCAGTTGCCTGGAGGATAAGAGGGCAAGTACTCCTCCTGGGACAGGCCAGGAAGATCCCTGGTCCTGAGGATCCCCAAACACCTTGGACCCCACCTGTCACCCACCTCCTCTGCCTCTCCGTCCCCCTCAGGACTGCCCGTGCTGGCAGCAAGATGAGCGCACAACTCTGATGCCAGTTAGTACACCTCGGCCCAGGACAATGTTTTCTCTCCACTAAGAGAAGCAGCAGCTGACTGTGGCCACCCCGAGTGCCTGCCTGGGAGAAGGGGACCATGTCCCACTCTCCGGCTGAGTCACTGGGAGACGGACACACTCCCGGCAGATAAACGAACACAGTGCTGGCAACACTGTCACCTGACCTATAACATGGGGCTCCAGTGCCTCGCGTTGGGGTGTGCGTGATATTTATTTATTTATGGCTGATTTCATGTGATGGAGTTCAATTATGAATTTGATTGCTTTATTTTGGTGCATGATAGAAAATCCTTTATCCTCGCGGCATTTAATTGTGTTCCCTGGCAGATTTGGTATTCATCATGGCCCTGCTGTCCTCAGCCCCAAAGATAAACCATCCAAGGGACAATAAATGTCCACTCTGATTATTGATGCTTTCAGGGAAATTGATTATCTATTTGAGGGGCAGACCGGGCTGATGGATTACTGCCTCCTTCCCTCACATGAGAGCTTCCCTGAAAGACAAATCTCTTGATCAGTGAAATGGATTTTCTATTATATTTAAAATTTTCCAAAGTACACCTTTTTTATCTTAATACTTAGAAAAGGAGGTATAGTTTCTAATGGAGAAGGAATTCTCTATCCTCTCGCGGCATTTAGAGTTGAGGAAAGCAACGAGATAAAACCCAGAGCGCGGCTCAGGGGGCACGGTGGTTCCTTATTCTGGCTGCACATCCTCCGTCCCACAGCTGAGCGCCGGGCTGCATGACATTCACATCAAGTCTGTGATTTACCGAGAAATGCGTTCCCAGGCTATGTCGTTAGTGCGTGGTCCAAATGTTCAAATTCGTGGAGTCTTTCCCTGCACCCCACGAGAAGAAAAGCAGGTTTGGGGTAAGTTTAAGCGAATCCAAAGGAAAAAACATCCAAGCAGTTTTACTCTAGATTCAACACCACACACTGTGATGGCCAGAATGACATTCCCCCTTGAGTCACAACTTTTTAAAGCGTGTGGTGGAGGAGAAGTAGCAATCACACACCTGTGTGGGGCGGTGCCGCCCCTCTGGCTGGGGGGAAGCTGAGTCCAGAGATGAACTTCGACTCATCAGTGTCACTTCTATTAGTCAAAAGATAACAGGTGTTGTAAATGCGAGAAACGTTCGCCTCTGGGAAAATCAATAGCGACTCCATAATCAACACTGCGATTAGCCGTGCCCTGGTTACGATTAGCCCTGGCTGCGTTCACGCGATAATTCCCTAACGGTAGAAAGAGGCCTTCGTTTCGGCACTGACGGAGGCTGGAGGTGGGGGTCACATGGGCCTCATCTGGGCCCTCAGTGAATGTGGCACACCTGTGGACAGGTGGTCCCATGGCAGATGCCCAGCCCAGGCTCACTTCTGGGAGCCCCAAGAGCTGTGGCCCACGTGGCTAATCTGAAGGCCCCTCGGGCCTCTCTGGCCCCCCTGAGAGCAGCCAACCCCAGGCTTCCACGACAGAGTGGGCCAGCCGCAAACTTTCTCTGGTCCTTGTTTGATGCAAAATGCCCAAACCACAGGTGTGGGGTGGATGAGGTTGAAGGCATAGAACCTGCTGTGGCCACAGCGCTGAGGGCTGAGCTCTTGTTCTTGCTCCTGATCCCAGCCCTATGCTGGAAACACCCAAAGTCTTGCTAAAATGCTGATGCCTGGGCCCACCCTCAACTCATGAAATGTCATGCATGTAGCCTGGGTATCTCAGTTTGTGAGAGGTCCCAGTGACTCTGGCATGCAGCCAGGGCAGGGGCAGGCAGGCCCTGCCCCGAACGGGGGCTGGAGCGAGGCTGCTCGGCAGGGGTCTAGAACGTCCCAGCAGGCTCCCCCACTGGGAGCTCACCAAGAAAGGAGGGATGGTGCATGGTAGATTGAGAGCCCCAACCCCTTACTGGGGAGGGAAGGAGCAAGGCCTTCGTGCAAAAAGAGGAATCCAAGAACTGGGCCTGCAAGGAGCCTCAGGGAGTGCAAACCAGGCCTGGGCTCCCGAGCAGCCACCGGCAGGCTGGGGGGCAGCTCGCCTCCTACTGCTGCCCTTAGCTATCTTACCGGGCTGCCTGCTTTGTGGGGGGTGGCCCCTCGGGGACCTGAATGCCAGGTCCCAGCGCCTGCTGCTGAGGCTGTCCCTGTGGGTGCCTCTTCCATCCCTCCCCTCATGGGGCCCCTGTTGGGCAGCCATGAGTTCCCCACCGTGCAGAGCAGACCCTGGGGTCCAGGGAACAGAACAGCAACGAGCCATGTTTGAAAGGTTTCTTCCCCCATCCCTGGCAGGCTTTCCTCCACACATTTCTCCTCATGAGGCAAACTCGGAGAGGGGCTTCCGGGTCCTGGGCCTCAGAATGGTGGGAGAGTGATTCTCCGCGAAGGATTCATGTGTGCAGGCATGCATGTCTGTGCACGTGTGTGCATGGCTGTGCTCTGTGCACATGTGCACACACTTGTGTCCTAGTTACACCTGTGAGCACGTGTGTGTGCCGTGGGCTCGGGGCTGAGTGCAGAGAGGCTGGATGCAAAACTGCCATGCTGCCTCCTCGGGAACAGTGCTGTGCGTCTGTACAGCTGAGGCCAGACTCTTCCATGATTGACAGACAGGCAATAACTATTTCGACTGAAGAAAATACAGTACATACAGACTAGGTCCACTCAGGACAAAGGGGTCCCACAAGGCAGGCTCGTCAAGAGTGTAGGCCTGGGTGTCTCAGTTTGTGAGAGGTCCTGGTGACTCTGGCGTGCAGCCAGGGTGAGGACAGGCCCTGCCCTGAAAGGGGTCTGGAGCGAGGCTGCTTGGTAGGGGTCTAGAACATCCCAGCAGGCTTCCCCACAGAAGAAGGGAGGGACGGTGGACGGTGGACTGAGAGCCCCTACCCCTTACCGGGGAGGGATGACACAAAGGACATTCTTCCTTTATTTGCACAAAGACCAAGCAGCCGTTTGCATCTTGCAAAAAAAAAAGTCCCACATAACATTATCTGGTTTGATTGTCCCTCTTATGCCATGAGGCAGCTCAGTGAGGTTGAGCAACTTGTCTGAGGCCACACAGCAGCAGATACTCTAGCACCTGAGGGACCAAGTCCAGGCCTTGGCTTCTGTCGTCCAGAGGCTGTTCCCTAGGGATCAGAGTGAGACAGAGGCTGGGCCCCTGCCGGACTTCCTCCAATGTCTCCTTCCTTACTCTTAATAGCGTTGCACACAGCGGTCTAATGCCTTGGCCACTCCAGGGCTGGTCCCCGGCTGACCATGACCTCCATGACCACCATCTGGGCTGTAAGATGCTGCCCCCCAAACAGGGTCTAGATGACTTGACTGCAGGGCTCCAGCGCCCTGCTCCAAAGTGTGTGCTCCGACTGCAGGGTAGAGAATGGCTGGCGGATGCTGGCTTTGCTGAGGTGCTGTGCCCAGGGCTGTGCCAGGCTGAGCTCGTGGTCCTTTCTCACCTAGGCAGCCTATCTCTAAGAGGTCTAGGCAAGGACCTTCTCCAGGTGGGGAGGAGCGTCAGCCTCCCAGGAGGTGAGCAAGTGGCCTCCCAGCCTCCATCCCACCATCATCTCTGTGCTCCTGTTTTCCCAGCAGCAGGACTCCATTCATCAGAGCAGCTTTGAGGCTGGGACCTTCTGGATCATTCTGAAGGTCACCATCCATCTGGTCTTTCAGGTAGAGGAGAATTCTTAGGTGGGAAGCAGGACTTGAGGACTGTGGGACTTATTCAGCCTGAGTCAGCCGGTGCTGGTCTGGAGATTTTCCAGGTCCTGGTGAGCTGGCCCAATGCCCACTGAGCTGACCAGAGGCAGAGGACACGGGGAGGCCTGCAGGCACCTACTGGACCAGCCCTGCAGGTGCCTCTGAGCCGAATCAGGCCCGAGAGCTGTACTGGCTGGTGTAAGGCATCGAGGCCCGGCTCCATACACGTGAACCAGCTGGGATGATGGGCAAATCTGGAACCTGTACGCACCGAGGAAGGTCCTTGGGTGGAGGGCTGGCACGGGCTGCACTCAGAACAAAGTGCCGGCACCCCCGACCCCTGCTCCCGTGGGCACTAGGGACCCTCTGTGTGGGAGGAAGCGCTGGTCTGACACGCAGGCAAGCCCCTCCTGCAGAGCCTTGCCGCAGGCGTTCACTGTCCAAGGTTACATGGTCAATGGTTTTCAGGAGAGGTTTATTATTACCTCGGCGCCAAACATCTGTGGCCAGCATGGCCGCCTCCCCAGTTCCCCAAAGAGCCCTGACCGGTCTGGATCCTTATTCTACACCATGGGTCCTGCAGAGGAGATTGGCTGTAACAGGACCTGAGGCTCGCCCACTTTGGGGGCATGGCGCCTGCGATTCGAGGGGCCTCCACCCCCACATCCCCACCTCAGAGGCTGGGGGCAAAGCCGGGTAGGGGCCAGAGCGGCGGGTTACGTGTCCCTGCCTGGCAGCATCCAGCCAGCCCCTCTCTGGGGCCTATTCAGTTATTAACTCTCGGAGGACATTATCTGGCCTCGAATCTCCCGGGTGCAGGGCTGTGGCTGGGCTCTGGGAGAATTTTATCGTCCTGTTCCCGAGCTCCGCAGACAGGCCTGGCTGATCATTAACCCGGCTCCTGCCTCTCTCCGTTCCCGAAGATGAGCGTGCCCCTCCCGAAGGCACGCCGGCCCGGCCCTGCCTCCCACGCTCGGGCGCTTCCCCCGCCCGGCTCCGAGGGGAGAGAATGGGAAAGCAGGTCCTCCGGGGGCTGGCACGGCAGACAATGTGTGTCTTGTGTGAGTAATTTAGCGCGGTGGCCAGTCAATCTGGTTTCTGGGCCCGCTGCCCTGACCCTCTTTAGAGACGCTCGCTCTCCCCGGCACAGTGTGAAACACTTCCTTTCACTGCACTGACACTCTGCAGATTGAGACATCAGCCTGGTCCAACTGCAGCAAATTAGCAATTTTTCTTTTGCTAATTGGAAATAAAAATGTTTGCCGAGGGAGCCGTTTGTCGGCATGCGGTTTTCGGTTTCTGTGCACCAGGAGGCGGGCTCGAAAACGCATCCCGAGAGCTGCCCACCCTGGGGTGCCCCTCACTGCAAATTCTACAGGGCCCACGGCAGCAGTGTGCAGACACGCCCCCTTCCTGGCCGTTCACCCCAGACCTGGGCGTCCCTCCCGTCCGGGAGCCTTCCTCCCCCCGGGGAAACTGGGCCCTGTGGCCACTGCCCCGTTTCAGAAAACCATTAAAACTGAGCAGGTTCCAAAACTGTCGGGTGAGAAGCCCTTTGCTGGGAGGAGGGAAGCAGAAAATCAGGAGTTAAAAGCCAGGCAGCCCACACCTTCCTAAGTACAGAACACTCCCTGGAAAAGCCAGCTGGGTTATCCGATTTCTGAACCCGTGTGCGGAGGATGGCACGCCCTTGTCCCACCATACATCCCGGGAAGCACCACCCTCTGGTCTCCAGGGCGCCAGTAGTTTCAGTCACATTTCAGTGCCAAGAGTGGAAAAGACCTAGGCACTTAGGTAGAAGAGAATGAGGTCCTGCCAGGGTGGACAGGACAGGAGAACTCTTGGCAGATTGAAACAAAGAATAAAGGGCTGCAGGGAAGGCCCAGAGCATCTTTCCCTGAGGAAGTGGCCTAGGACCCTCTGACCAAGTGCAGCGATTTGGAAGTCTGCTAACAAAAAGATCCCCACCTGTGCGCCTATGTGCCTGTTCCCATGAATGAGTGTGAACCTCTGAGCGGACTTGCACACAGGTGTGTGCTTGTGTGCTGTGGACCGGTGTCTAGTCCCTGGGATCCACGGTGGCCTGGCTCCCCCGTGGTCCCTGGGGTCTCTCCAGAATAAGACTGTTGGGCCAGCGCATAAAGGGTTACCCTATTCCCCCTCCCTGCTTTCCTGATAAAGCATTTGACAGCCATGCCTAATAATTCTTTCTGCTGGGTTTTTTTCTTGATGTCTTTATGTGAATATGAAGCCAGAATGAAAGGCTTTGGGGGACCCCCACGAGAGAGGAAAAGCATGAACCAGGGGGGAAGAAAGACGGTGCGGGGGGCTCCCCGCCGCGAGCCAGGCATCTCCTTTGGCAGCCCGCGACTTGGCTTCAGAGGCCCTTTGTAAGTGGAATCGAGTCTTCTTCACTCGGCCACGACAATAGGTGTTTTGTCAGAGGGGGCCGGGTGGGGGGATTGCGGCCGCAAGGGGCTAGCCCCTGGGGCCTGCAGATGTTGGACGAGAGATGATTTATTGCTCCAGTGTCCTCGGTGGCATTTGGCTACCTTCCCAGACCCCAACATCGGTGGTGGAGGAGGGAGGAAGATGAGAAGGGGCGGGGGGGGGGGGCAAGGCGGTGTGGCTGAGGGGTCCCACAACACCTTGTCTGGGGGGACGGCATCGGGGAGTGAGGCAGCATGCCGGTGCTTCTGGGTAGAAGAAAGGGCAACCCAGCCAGCCCCTAACAGAGCTTGCAGAGAACTTGAGGGAGCCGTGCTGAGTCTCTCAAGAACATTCCCACGTTAGGAAAAAAAAAAAAAAACAGCTGCACTGGACGCGGTGACAGAGGAGCAGTGACTTGGGTGAAAATTGTTTGCTCCCAGAAGCCACGGGCCTGGCCGTGGTGGCTGGCGCCCCATCCACGCCCTGGACTGGTGTAGGTACCAGCTGCGTCCTCGCCAAGTTCCCAAGTGGCTGCCCGCGTTCCAGCCACTCCAGCAGTCAGTTTCATCCAGAACAAGGAACAGAGAGCAGCGGTTTCCTCTGGGGTTCTGACCTGGCCCAAACCAGAGAGCTGTAAATCCAAGTCCAACCAGGAGGGCTGTTCCCATGGGGTCCCGCTCCCATTCCAGACCAAATAAGTCTGGAGCAGCCGGGGGTGGGGGGCAGCCCCACAGCCTCCACACGGTTCCCTGGACCAGGAGCCTCCTAACGGCCCCCCTGCCATACCCACCCTACCCCCAACACCAGGCACCGCATTGGCGAGCTGGAGCGCCGGCCATCGAGCCGAGATTCTGGGTCACTTCCAGGGAAAATAAATTGCTGCCGGACAACTCACACACAGCCGAAAACCACAGCTTCCTCATGAAATCCCGCGTAGGGGTGAATTCCATTTTGGGCCTTGTCCCGCTTTGGAAGGAGTTTCAAAAATACCAAAACCTGGATCGGGGAACCCTGGAGGGGAGGCGTTACATAAAAACGACATCCCTGGCCTGGGGCTGGGCGTTATTCCTCCCTCTGTCCCTGCAGCATTCCAGCCAGGAACAAGGGCTGGACACCGAATTTAATGATGTGAAGACCCTGGCACCATCCTAGACGGTGGGTTTGGGTTGTCAGGGGCAGCGGTAGCCTGGGAAGGGCTGGGGACCCAGGAGGCAGGGTGGGTTGGGGGTGGGGGTGGATGGTGGGTGCTCGTCCCTGGACTGACCGTCAGAAATCTATTGGCTCCAGTGTGCTGCTGACGCCTGCTGGCCACGATCCCATCCACTGTGACATGGAGAATGATTTAAATGTCTTTAGCCTTAAGCTCAGAGAAGGCGATGGCACCCTACTCCGGCACGCTTGCCTGGCAAATCCCATGGACAAAGAAGCCTGGTAGGCTGCAGTCCATGGGGTCGCGAAGAGTTGGACACAACTAAGTGACTTCACTTTCACTTTTCACTTTCATGCATTGGAGAAGGAAATGGCAACCCACTCCAGTGTTCTTGCCTGGAGAATCCCAGGGACGGCATAGCCTGGTGGGCTGCCATCTATGGGGCTGCACAGAGTCAGGCACCACTGAAGCAACCTACCAGCAGCAGCAGCAGCCTTAAGCTGGGGCCTGGGCCACCATTCCACGAGACCAGATGTGGCCCTAACGACAGTGTGTACCCTGACTCCTCCTCCAGGTCCGGGAGATGCAGAAATGCCCACCTACACAGTCTGCGATAGGCACGGGTCCCACCCACCTAGGCCGGGTCCAGCAGGGAGACCCACCCAGGGTCCCACTGGGTCACACAACCCTCTGAAACCCGTGGGTCCCTGGAAGGAGGGTGGCCATGCATGGCCCACCCCCTTTCCCCCAGGCAGGCTGTTGCTTGGAGGGCTCTGATGCTCCCTCAGTGGAGGGGGTTGAGGCCCAGGGACCCACATGCATGCATGCTCTGAGTGGCCATCGCGGCCGGCTCTCAGCCCGTGGCGTTGATGTGTTGCCGAGCTGGCACAGACGTGAGAACCACTCTGGGTTTTTTGTTGGTCGGACACTATTTGGACATAGCCCGTCCAGCATCGTGAGGGCCTGGCAACTGCCACATCAGCACAAATATCCCCCCGACTTTTCCCTGGGATAGGCAGGCGCATTTTTCCCATGGAAAGAGAGTGTGGCCTTTGTAAGGGGGGCATGGCCAGCCCGGATTACAGTAAAGATTAATCCCAAACAAGAGACAAGCAAAATGGACAAAGAGCATCATACACTTCACTTTTCAATGGATGTTTTCATAAATGTATGAATAATTTAAATTATCATTGCCGAGTATTTATTCGAGTGTTTCAGGGGGAAAAATGCCTCCTCTTTTTTCTCCCTCGATTCTTTTCATTTTTGTCTCATCTCTTTTATGTGCTGCATCGGCTGTTTTCTAGCCATCTGAATCGGTCCTGGACAATGGGATGTATGAGGCTGAAGGGCCGCGGAAGAATGCCGCCCTTGTTGGCGATGCCGTGCTTGACATTGATTAATGAGGGTGCGGACACGGGCAGAATCTGTGAGAGCCGAGGGGAAATCAGAGGGCCCGAGGGCACCCCGAGGCGGAGGGCAGGGCTGGCAGGAGGAGGCCATGGCCATCCCTCCACGCCCAGTGGGAAAGAACCAGAGGGGGAATGCAGCGCCCGAGCCACCAGCACACAGGGTCCTCCGAGGACAGGATGCCGGGAGGGGAACAGGGAGTGATAGCAAGCAGAGACCATGTGTGGGGACGTGGGCAGTGCAGCCCACCTGCCGGTGCTGGCTGGCTCCCAGCTTCCCAAGCATGCTGTCTCCTGTCTGAGGGGTGCTATCCCCCATCTAAGGCAGGCTGGTCCAGAGCACGCCTTGGAGGGGCCACAGTGGGCTGTGGCCTTGCTGAGCATCCACAAGAAGGGTATTTTCTCCCTGAGACAGTCCAGGAGCACCTGCCAACCCCTCAAACCAATGGCCTACTCTCTTCTGTCCCATTTCATTCCAGCCCATCGTGTCCTGCCCTGTTTATCTACCTGCTTATTTTTCTAACAGGAAACCACCCCTCAGGGGATGTCCCTGAGGCTGCGCCTGACCCTCAGCTGTGAGCTCAGGACAGACTGTAAAGACTAGGGGCAGAGACAGGCAGCAGAGTGACCGTCTTTGAGTGGCCTTGTGATGGCAGCCCGATCGGCTGAGATGAACACCTTCAACAACCAACGGTGTCATCTGTCTACGCAGACTCCTGGGCTTAGTTCTGCTGCTGCCGACCCCCCAGACAGAGGGCCTGAAGGGAATATCCAAGAGGCAGACACCCAGGGCACCACGCCAGGGTCTCAGGTGAAAGGGCAAGTCTGCAGCAGAGCTTGGCCAAGGTCAAGGTCGAGATGCAGCCCTCACCCCGTCTATTTATCTCTTGCCAGCGCCCTACATGCTATGTGGGTGTAAAAAGAGTCTGGAGACAGCGTACACCTCTGAAGATGCTCTGACTGTAGGGGCTGCCACTCTGGTTCCTCCAGGAGGGTTTGGGGTGACTCCTGCCATAACCTTGGGGCTCAACGAGGCCGACTGGGGCTCCCACCTTTGGAACCAGCTCCTAAAAGCCGCCTGTTACACTAGGTTCCCTGTCCAGTTTGAACTGAGAAAGGCATTATTGCTGCTTAGACAAAGAAAGAAGTGGGGCTGAGAGGTGCCAGGTGTGGGCCCACCTGAAGCCCAGGAGTTTCAGGTTTGCAGACATGCCCAGGATGAAGAAGATGCCATCTAGTAGGGAAACAGCCTTCCCTTGCTCACAGGGCCCTGGAGAACATTTTCACTGAGTAATGCTGAACTCCTGCCCCAGGGCTTGTCATGTGCCATTCAGAAAAGGGGGCTGTGACAGCATGACCGTGGGTTCCAGACCCATCTGACCCAGTGACCACAAGACTCAGACACGTGTCTGGGCACAGCTCTCCTGGCCGTTCCGTTTGGCTAACCAGCCACGCCCTCTGCTCTGCATGCTTCTGAATTAATGTACCGGGTGAGCAGCCTTGATAGTGATCTAGAACTGCAGGATTAATAGGGGCAGCAAGGCCTTGTGGGAGGGCGCCTGCCTGGCCTTGCGAGTCCTTGGTCTACAGCCTGGCTGTGACTTTGTTTGCGGGTGACCTTGGGTGGACATGGCGTTCCGGAAACCCCACTTCCCCACCTGGACGGAGTGGATCCACTTACGAGTTGCCCCACCTCTTCGGGTCCTGGGGAGACCTTAGGCTGGAACATGAGGTGCTTAGAGCAGATCGTGCCCAAAGCTGGCAGCTGGCAACCCACACCTCTGGGCAGGCCACCCCTTGGATGTTTAGATGCCTGGTCCCGTGGGAAGTGAGCTCAGACTGTCTATGCGGACTGCACACCATCACTCCCTGAGTTGAACCGCTGGGCACCACCGGCCCACTTGTGGCTTCCCGGCCAGTCACAATCCGAGCGGCAAATTACAGCCATCACAATTTTACAATTACAACCAGAGCCCCACCCCCGACCCCCAACAAAGTGAGAGGGGTGGCATTTGTGTCCACAGACACAAACCAAGCAACAATGGTTGTATCTATGGCTTGATGGGTTTGCCATGTTTAATGCATAAAGATTTGTTTTCTGTTTTTCCCACCCCATCACTGACTAATCTGGGGAATCTGAAAATCTGTGTTTGCTCATGCCATTGGCCTGGTGGCCCCTGCCTGACAAACGGGGCGTTGCCAGCGCTAAGGATGGGATTGGCAGCAGCTTCCACAGGCGAGGCTCCCTGGAAGCTGGCAATTGGATGCGGGGCACACCCACCCCTTCCTTCCTAGGTGACACTGTCCTATCGCAGGAAGTCCCTCCAGGCTCCCACCCAAAGTGCTGCTGGTTAGAACTTTTAGAACAGTGCTGAGGGAGGGGGCGGGGGTGGGGCATGAAATCCAGTAAAGCAAATGCCCAGGAATCCCATCCCAGGTTCGAGGGGGACGATCCCTTATGGGGCCAAGTCCTAAAAGCAGCCCCTTTGACACTGAACGTCAGGAGGGAACGGAAGGGGGCGGGGACAAGGCCAGGCACAGGGGTGGCCGAACAGCTCATGCTGGGTGGGAGCCAAGAGCCACTGCCTCATTCATTGTAATTTCCATGGCACAAGTAAGGCTGCTGCGACTCAGGCCAGAGGACAAGCTGTCCTTCACTCCATCTTCCAAGACTCCGGAAGTGTAGGGATGGGGGGCCACCCCACGAGGACGGAGAGAGGGATGGACTTCGGGCACCTCTGGCATTCGCATCAGGGTCCAGCCCCGCCCCATCTCAGCCTGGAGGCACAGATTCCTGCAGGGTCCCCATCTCAGGCCACCTGCCCCCACCTTCCATTTGGGCCTGGGCTGGGGGTGGTGCAGGGAGATCACCTGAAAAGGCAGCCGGAGGGTGACCCAAGCCCTGAGCCCTGGCGGGGACAAATGAGGAGCTTAACTAGTGCAAGACGGCATGAAAGGGAAAAGGAAGAACAAAGCTTCCGCCAATTTGCTCTTTTGGGCTTTGTGAAAACTGGCCCCTTTCCCAGCGATCGCCCCCATTGAATGAGGTCGGGCGCGCGCAGCTCTTCCGCGGCTCTGATGGGCTTTCACGGGGCGGTGAATGGGGTGCAAATTAGCGGAGCCCTTGGGGGGCTTGTTACTGTCACTCCCAAACTGACGTCCAGAGCCAACGTGAGGGCTAATCAATCCGTAGAGCTCGCCCATTATCAGGGCAGGTAGGAAGCTGTTTATTGTCTTCCCTTCACGAGTCGTCCATTTTGCCCACTGCGGCGCAGCGCTCCGAGGGGACAGAGCAGCGCTGCACAGCCTCCTGCCTGCAGGCTCAAGCCCAGGCCCCAGCTGCCAGGCATGGCATGCACACATTCAACCATGCACACAGGCATGCATGCCCATGCATGCACACACACACACACACAAGCACACATTCAATCATAAGCACACATACATGCACATACATGTACACAAAGCAATATATAGGTGCACACATGCACAAACATGCACAACACACAAGGACAACACAAGCACATATGCACACACAAGCACATATACAAGCACACACATGTAAGTCTGCACACATGTGCACCCACAAGCATTCAGGCACACACACATACAAGCATGCACACATGCACAGGCACACATGCATGAACCCATATGCATGCACACATGGGTATGCAAACACACACAAAGCACATATGCAAACACGTGCATGTACATGTATAAGTATGCACAGACACATGCATGACGCTGCACACACATAACTATGTACACACATACACAAGCATCACATAAGCACACATGCACACACATGCATGTCACACACATATAAGTATGCACACATACACAAGCATGCACACACGCATAGGCACACACGTGCATGCACAAGCACACACACCACGGAGGAGCTCTCTGCTGTTTCCTGCACGCTTATTGTTCTCTGGGAGCCAAAGCTGGCTGGTGGCTGAAATGCCAACATAAGAGGCCACAAGGGTGGAGTGGGCACAGAGGGCAGCCAGCCCTGCTTTACCACTGCTCTGGCTAATGGCCTCCTGCAGCCCCTGGGAGAGCAAGGAAAAGATCAGCCCTTGGGGACACAGTCCCACTATCACGGAGCAGAAGGACCAGTGGACCCGAAGCAAACTTGTTTTCAAGATGGAATCCACTGACGCCCCCAACTCAACCAAGAGATATCATTGTAAGCTAAACCCATCTCTTCTTAGGAGCCCGCCTGCTGCTCACTTTAAAATAGATCAAGTCCACGCATCTTAAACTGGTGACCTACGCCCAGAGAGGAGACGCACAGTCAAGCCAACAGTTTTCTCCTCTCGTGGATGAGGTGAATGCTTCCAAGGAGCAATTCACACTGACTTCTGATTGTGCCACTTGGAAAGAAATCAGTGCTGAAAACGCAATCCACGAGGCTCATGGTGACCAGGCCAGCACCCAGGGGGCAGCAGCCTCTAAACAACCCACAACTAAGGCGAGACAGAACAGGCAGAAACGGACGTCAAATAACAAAATAAGTACTTGTCTAATAAGTACATAAACACGAATAAGTTAATAAACAAATATCCAAGTGAATAAAGGAATATACGTCTAGTGAGTGAAAAAATACCTAATGAATAACTAAGTAAACAAATATGTACAAAGAGGTCAACAATAGCCCCTTCCAGAAGACGTGGCCCATATATACAATGGAATACTACTCGGCCATAAGAAAGAGTGAAAGGATGTCATTTGCCGCAACATGGATGCGACCTAGAGATTGTCATTCTAAATGAAGTAAGTCAGAAAGAAATGCCATGTGACATCACATATACGAAATCTAAAATACAATACAAATGAACTTATCTATAAAACAGAAACATACTCACAGACATAGAAAACAGACTTGATATTGCCTAGGGGGTGACTGGTAGGGGAAGGATGGACTGGGAGTCTGGGGTTAGCAGATGTAGGCTTTTATATACAGAAGGATAAACATCAGGCCCTGCTGTATAGCAGAGTGAACTATATTCAGTCTATGAAAGTGAAAGTCGCTCAGTCGTGTGTGACTCTTTTTGACCCCGTGGACTACACAGTCCATGGAATTCTCCAGGCCAGAATACTGGAGTGGGTAGCCTTTCTCTTCTCCAGGGGATCTTCCCAACCCAGGGATTGAACCCAGGACTCCTGTACTTCAGGCAGATTCTTTACCAGCTGAGCCACAAGGGAAGCCCAAGAATGCCTGAGTGGGTAGCCTATCTCTTCTCCAGAGGATCTTCTGACCAGGAATTGAACTGGGGTCTCTTGTATTGCAAGCGGATTCTTTACCAACTGAGCTATCAGGGAAGCCCATATTCAGTCTGTAATAAACCATAATGGAAAATAATATGAAAAAGAATGCATATGTTTGTATAACTTGGTTGTACAACAGAAATTATTATAACACAACATCACAAATCAACTGTATTTCAATAAAGTAGATTTAAAATATAGCCCTTTCCAACCCCGTGAATCCAGGACACAGAGTCAACCTCAAATTCTCTTGGATTTTGATCCCTTCAGCTTAGTATATGGTATCTGTTTCTTAGACCATGTCTTGGAAATATTTTATCAGCATTATCATGAGGCTTAAGCTACTGAAATTGGACCTGAATGTCAAACACACACACACACTCACACACCTCTGAGAACCTTCTGTGCTGCCTGATTCAGGCTGCCTGCAGGTCTGCGCTCTGGTTGGGGGTCTAGACTCTAAGTCTACAGGGTGCACCACCTTCCTCGCCTCAGTTTCCCCATCTGTCACAAAGGGAACATTCCACAGGCAACAACTCAGAGCTGGATGGGTTATAGAGACAATACCACCTGGAAGCCTGTCCTACCACCCTTGTAATCCAGCCAGCTGCAAGCCCACAACAGCCAAGTTTAGCTGCAGAAGTATATGCAGTACATGAAACACTATTTCTTGACAGAACAATTCAATATAGTCATGTTCTGGACATTCACACCTGGGATACTTTTTAAAACAAGATGAAACTAATAATTGCCGATTTTTCTGTAGTTGAGGGAAAAAAAGCAGCCTAAAAGTGTCAGAGGTCCTTCTTATAAATGTCTCTAGAAAGTGCTCCATTACTTCCTGTGCGGAATAAGGATTCTGCTAACGGAGCAGCAGGAGAATAAATGAAAGAAACAGTTTTGGGCCTTGTCACTTAGCTTTGGAGCTCCAACATTTTGGCCACCTGATGCAAAGAGCTGACTCATTGGAAAAGACCCTGATGCTGGGAAAGATTGAAGGCAAAAGGAGAAGGGGGCAGCAGAGGATACGATGGTTGGTGGCATCACTGGCTCGATGGACATGAGTTTGAGCAAGCTCTGGGAGTTGGTGATGGACAGGGAGGTCTGGAATGCAGCAGTCCGTGGGGTCACAAACAGCTGGACAGGACTTACTGACTGAAAAACAACAGCTTAGCTTTGGAGGGTTAGAAGGCAACTAGTTGCTGCTACTTTCCTAGAATATCATCCTTAACCAGACCTCTTATTCATCCAGTTTGGACCATTCTGGAGACAGTCCCAGCCTACAGGACACTTCCGTGGCCCAGAACTCAGGGAATGGGGAGGTGAGGCTGAGGCTCCTGGACCAGGTGGCAGGCAAACTCCAAAGCAAAAGGTGCATTGGTAGCAGGAGATCGATGTTGACAAAGGCTCCTGACCTGGGGTCTCAGGAAGCCTACCTGGGTGCCCAGCTCCCCCCATACCTGGGGCGCTTCCAGCCGAAACATGCAGAGGAAACACAGCCCCCCAAAGCCCCTCCACACCCAGTGCTGCTGGCCTGGCCCCCGAGAAGTGCCCTGTATGGAGGTCACATCCCCCAAGCCCCTCAGGTAAAGGGAGCCCAGGCTGGCTCCAGCCTGTCCGAGGTCACGATGCGGGGGGGTGTGGAGGTTGGGATAACCCCATCAGGACCACAGTGGAGCTGCATTCTCTGCTGCTGAATGCGGGGTGTTGCCTGGACTCTTGAGGCTCTGAGAGTGACCATGCAGGTGAATCCCAGTCTATGGTTTATTCACGTCCTTATCTCTTTGTCTCTTTCCTATTCCAGCATAAACCCTCCCCAGGTCAACGACTCCTTTTTTTCTTGTCACTGGAGCCATAACATCCCACCCTTTTGACTAAGACACTCAGTGCCACCGGATGCCACTTGATATCGGTCCTTCCCCAAGCACCCCCAGAGCCCAGAGTGTTCCCTTCTGAGTGACTCAGGATCCCAAGATGCCCTTGTGTGTGTGGATCCTGCAGAGCTCTGTCCATGGCCACTCCCCGTCCCCCAGGCACAGGGAGGGCTAGAGTAAGTCTCCTCTGACCACAGAGGTGCCACCTCCTACCCTGAATGAGAGCATGAACGCCCATTCATGCGAAAGAAAAACACCAAGTGTGAGGGCTCCTTCCATCACCAAGAGCTTCTGCCTTCACATGCGGTCCTAGAGGGAAGCCACAGTGGTGCCAGACAACCCAGGCCAGCCACGTCCCCTGTGCCCTCAGAGACCCCGCCCCGCCCCGGCCTGGCACACCCCGGGATCTGCATGGGTCACTAGTTTGTCCCCGTTCAGAGCCAGACAGAAGGCTGTAAGGGGGCAGGAAGAGACCCCTCCCCACTCTCTCCATGACTCAGCTGTGGTCTCATGGACATCTGCAGCCTCATGACAAACCTGGGGTCCCAAAACTGGGCTTCCATTCAGACCAGACCTTTCACATAGAGAACCGGTGCCAGAGGTCCTGTGGATGGGACCCCCCAACCCGGTCCTGAGCTCACTGGCTGCATCACCTCCCAGATCCTGCCTCAATAGGACTGATCACACTCACTCGTCTCCTGATGCTGGTCACTGGGCAGGGGGATCCATGGAGGACCAGGGCAGGACGGGGCTTGAGGTGCAGGTGAGGGCAGAGAGCTGGGCTTCCTGGACCTGCAGGCCCCACAGTTTCCCAGGGACTCCTGATCCTGGCTGAGAGCAGCACAGGAAACTGTTTCAAAGGAAGAAGCTGGAAAGGAGGTCACGGGCTCCCACTCAAGTCCTGAGGTCTCACTGCCCAGGAGACCTCAGCAATGCCAATGCCAGGAGACACTTGGTTGTCACAAACAGGGTGGGGCGCTCTGGGCATCTGGTGAGTTGAACATCCTATACTGCCTGCTACAGGGAGTCCTGAGTCCCACAGGTCAACAGAGCCAGGAGTGCCTCTGTGGAGTCACTCCACTGGCCCCCTGCCACCCCTTGGAGGTGAGACCCTGAGGGCTGACACCCTGACTGTGACTGTGGGACCCTCACAGGCTGCAGAAGGACTGGCCCTCTGGACACAGGACATACTGGGCAGGTGCTGAACTGCCTATTTCCCTGCAACAGCCAGAGAGGCCAGGTGCCTTTAGACAGGCACCCTGAGGCAGCATGATGTCTTCAAGGCCACTCAGCTAACAGAAGGCAGAAAATGAAAGCCGTGTCCAACTCTTTTTGACCCCATGGACTGTAGCCCACCAGGCTCCTCTTTCCATGGGATTCTCCAGGCAAGAATACTGGAATGGGTTTCCATGCCCCCCTCCAGGGGATCTTCCCAAGCCAGGGATCAAACCTCAATCTCCCGCATTTCAGGTAGGGGCTTTACCATCCGAGCCACCAGGGAAGCCCCCACAGATGGCAGAGCCAGGATTCAAATCCAGGGCTATGGAAACAGATCTCAGGGCCACCTGCCACAGGCCAGTGCATCAAGCAATGGGGCTTCTGGCAGCTGCTGCCCACAAGCAGAAAAAGTGATCAGTCTGAAGTAGCTGCCTTAGAGCAGCATCCACTCCTATATCAGCTCAGCCCAGTGACTCTGAACTTCAAATGCACTTTGTTTCCTCCTTGGAACTGTCAAGGGATGAGCACTGGCCTCCCCAGAGCAAACCTTCAGGATCTATGCCCTGAGAGCAGGCCAGAGGCACCAAGGTCGTCAAACGTGCTGCTGGAAAGGAAGCCAGTCCAGGGCCCTCTGTCCAGGGTGCTCACACATTAGGGGCACTTGGAGGAGTGGAGTGAATTAAATGATCTAGGATTTTGAAATCTCGAATTTCTTCCCAAGTCATCAAAAGGGGATAAAGCCATTGGGTGAGAACTCTTTCTGGGAAGTTCTTTTGGAGATGCAAGTGGACAGAGCTGGCGCCCTGGCACGTGCCTGAAGGCCTCCTCCACCACTACCATCCTTCAGACTCTGCTCCCGACATGGCCAGTTGCTCCTTCTGTGGGACATGTCTACCCTCCTGGGAGTGGGTGCACGGTGGAACACACAGGCAGCCTGGGCTCCATGCACCTCACGTGGGCTGCTCAGCCTCTTATACGGGTGCTCCCTTCCTGGACCAGACATGAGGCCTGAGGCTCCCCCACAGAGGACACTTGGAATGCCTCCATCCCCCCCTCTCTGTGAGGCTCGAGTGAGACTGGAACATGTCACAGATTCACTCGCTGCAACACTGTTGCTGAACACCTTCATAAAGGCCTTTCCTCTCATCGGGCCCCACCTGGTCCCCAGCTCCCATCACCTCGCCTCCCTGGGGGCCATTTCCTTGCTGCCACTCAGGAGACAGACTGCTGGTCCCCAGGAAAAGCAGACAGTACCTGTCATTTCCTACTGTGGCCGGGTGTCTACCCATAGGCCCTGACAAACTGTCCTGGGTTGGGAGCCCCAGGTCTGCTCTGAGATGGGCAATTTGGGCTGCCAGGAGGCCCTCCTGCTCCCCAGACTGGACACACGTGGGAACCCCGGGTGCCTCGTGATGAATAATTGTGTGTTTGCTTGTCCCAAGGGCACAGGTCCAAGCCCACCCAGAGGCCTCTCCTGAACACAGCTGAATGAGCCCAGGACTTGGGCACGGCTGTGTTTGCTCCCCAGTGTCCAGGTCAAGGTCCCTGTCAATATCAAAGACCCCAGAAGACATGCTCGCTCTGCAATGCTGGGCAGAGAGCTCCTGCAGGTTCCAGAACAGGGGGGTGAGGCTCAGCCCCAAGGCACCTCGACAGGGTCAGGACTTGCTGTCCACACTGGTTTTGTCCCTGCAGGGCACCTGGCAGGCCTGCCCACCCCCATCCCTGGACAGGAAGGATGCGTGGCCCCCACTGAGCAGTGGCACAGTCAGACTCCCTATGACACCCCAACACGAAGTCAAAGGGCCAACAGCCCGATTCCCTCCCAAAAGCCAGTTGCAACCCATTGGGACCCTTGGTGTTCCCCAGATAGTCCTGTGTGGTCAACACAAGAGAGGGCTATGGCTGGGCCCAGGTCCATGCGGGTCAGTGGGTTCTCAAGGGCCACCATCAGCAGCTCTGTGACCCTGGCAAGGCCCCTTGCTGAGAAACCTGGGCCAGCGGTGCCGCTCAGTGTTGTCAGCAACGGGAACAAGGCAGGTGCCATGAACCCAGACCTGACGCCAGGAGCCGCTGGGGAAAGCGAGCACCATCAAGGGCTGCTCAGGGCAACACTGGACCCGGCGGGGGTGGAGGCTGGACACCTCACTTTCTGCAAAGCCCTGGAGTCTGGAATCGGGGCTCTCTGCACCCCCCGGGCTTTCAGATTCCCCCATGAGAGGGTTAGCTGCACGGGACCTGGAGATTTGGCGGCTAACCCAGGGCATGCTGCCCACACTCTGAGGGAAAAGTGGCCGTGGCAGCCATTCCCGCGCCATGGGGTGGGGGTGACTGTGAATAGCAAGTCAGCCTCTCCGATAGGGGGATTACCCAGGGCCGGGCCAGCCTGTCCTGGGCTCCCCCTGAGCCGTCCAGGCCCCCAAACCTCACACACACCATGCTCCTTTCATCTCCTCCGGGCCCACTGCATAATCAGATCCTGCCTCCTTCCTAATCCCTAATCTCTTTAAAACATGGATTAGGAAAATCTCATCTGGAAAATTAATTAATGTGTGAATTCAACAAATATTTACTGAGCATAGCACTTTGTTGAGTATTTATTTTTTACATAACCTGCATGATCCCCTCCCCCTTATTTTTGGCTGTTCAGGTTTTTGGCAGGTCCATTTCTGTATTTCACAGGTTTAACTGCCACTTTCAATAATATTATTCTCTAATTCAACTATTAAGATCTACTTCTTGCACACGTGGTCAGCCACTGAAGCACGTACTACATCTCCAGATTTTAAGTGCAGACAGAGAACTTAATAGCCTAGCCGCACAACTGGGTTGGGGAGGTCAGGGGTCCTTGGCGGGCAGGGCCCCCTCCCCTGACCAGGCCCATAGCCCCAGGAAGTCCCTGAGGAGGGGGCTCACTGGAGCTTCTTGATGAGTGCCCAGTGATTGAGTCTGCTTTCACCCTTCCGTTGGCACTGGGAGTTGTTTTCAATGCCCCCGTTTCCCGTCCCCCGCCTGTCACTGGCGGTAGGTAAGTATACCCTCCGAGCACAGCCCCGCCCCCAGCCAGACAAAAGTGCGCTGGCCTCCTCTGTCCCCGAGAAAGGAAGCCGGCCTTTTCAGGGGCAGTGAATGGGGCCCCTCACTTAGGCCGCATTATACCCGGGCCTTCATTTCCCCTCTCCTCTTTCCTGCATTCAGTGGGGTTCTGACTTCAACTAATTCGATAACAATCCCGCCGGGCCTTCCCAGCTCCCAACTCGGGAGCACATTGTCTGGGGCGCAGCCTCCCCCCCAGCCGGGGCCGCGCTCCAATTAGCCAACCGCTGGGCCTCTGTCCCTCCCCGCTCCTCCCTGCCGGCCGTCCATTTTTAACCACTTCCTTTTGAACTGGACTCCCGAGGGCCCTCGGGGAAGAGTGCAGTGACAGGTCGGCCGACCCGGGCTCGGGTGGCACTCGTCTGAAACCAGAAGACTGGGCAGAAGCAGGCAGCCCCCACTGCACCGACTCACCCTACACTGTCCTTGGGGGACTCGAGGGACTCCAGGCAGCCAATGCTCCTGCAGCGGCAGTGCTGTCTTGGGGCTACAGGGCTCTTTGGGATCTCGGACAGCTTTGGTCCTGACGACCACATCTCTCTGAAGTCTCCACATGACGTCTGTTACCCCCGAGCCAGTTTCTTCTGCTTGAAGAAGAAGCATTCTCAGACCTGCTGGGAGCCACATTCCCTCAGGTTTTCTCGGTTGTGGGTTCACCAAGCTCATGCACACACTCACACACACACTCACACACAACAGGGTACAGACAAGAGGGGTTTCAAAGAGCAGTCAACCCAGTCCTGATGTTTATGTCACTGGTTTTATCTTTAAATGAAAGATGTTGGAACTGGCTGAAGATGCCGACCCTGGGAAGGTCTCTGATGCCTCTGACTTGGGTTCTCAAAGCTGTCACCAACTAAACTGCTCCTGAGTCCCCAATCCTCCTGGGTCCCCACCCTGCATGCCCCAGTCCAGGCAGCCTCCTCTTGGTGCCCCGTGAGGATACCTGGCCGGTAGGTCTCAGGCCCCAGCATCCACACAGGGACACAGGAGCAGGTATGTGCCTGCACTGGCTCCTGCAACCCGCAGCACCTGCGAATCACACAGCCTGGGTGTTTGAGAGCCTGTGACAGGTTGCACTGTGCCTCTCCCCCCACCCTTCTTATGCTTAAGCCCTAACCCTCAGCACCTCCTGATGTGACCTGAGGTGGAAATAGCACCTGACAGATGTAATCAGTTAAGATGAGGCCATACAAGGGCAGGTGGGCCTCTAACCTGATAAAACTGATGTCTTTCCAGAAAGGGACACAGACACGCCCACGCCCACAGGGAGAACCCCCTTGTACACAGGCAAAGATCTTGGGCTGATATGTGGATAAGCCAAAGATATATCTGGCCAACCACCAAGGTCCTGAGAGAGGCCTGGGACAGATTCCACCTCCCTCCCCCAGAGGCTACATCCTTGAGGTCTCCAGCCTCCACACTCTGAGAGTGAACATCTGGGTGTTCACCCAGGTGAACACCCCATCATTAGTACTTTGCAGGTGACTCTGGGTGCAGTAGCAGATTCTTCTAGTTTCTAGTATCCATTTGACCAACTTGTCGTTGTTGTACAGTTGCTCAGTTGCACCCGACTCCTTGCGACCTCATAGACTGTAGCACGCCAGGGTCCTTCACCATCTCCCAGAGTTTGCTGAAACTCATCTCCAATCAGTCAGTGACATCATCTCATCCTCTGTCATCCCCTTCTTCTCTTACCTTCAATCTTTCCCAGCATCAGGGTCTTTTCCAATGAGTCAGTTCTTTGCATCAGGTGGCCAAAGCATTGAAGCTTCAGTTTCAGCATCAGCCCTTCCAATGAATATTCGGGTTGATTTCCTTTAGAATTGACTGGTTTGATCTCCTTGCTGTCCAAGAGACTCTCAAGAGTCTTCTCCAGCACCACAGTTTGAAAGTAATTCGACCGATGTCTTCCTCTAAATTGGCCAATTTGTAAACCTCCACTCACTGAGCGAGAATTCACCAAGGCCACATTGGCGGGCATGTTGTGATTGTCGAAGTCCTCTTTGTGCACTAAATCCAGCGTCTGAGGATTTGGGTGGGACTGTCTGAGGGATGCCTCCTGAAGACCCCTGCCCCTTCGCCCCTGTGTGACTTCCTGGAGAAACATAGGAAACAAACCAGGATGCAGCTCTCTGCACCACTCAGGAGGGGGCCAGCAGGAAGTCTGGCTGCATTTGTTCCCACGTGTCTCTGTGGCTTCAAGGCCAGGGGACTCGTCAGAGATGAAAAGGCTGTCTAGGGAAGCAGAGCTCCTGCGAGGAGAGACCACGGCAAGGTGCTGGGGCAGGAGCCACCTGAGGGCCCCACGTTGACCCTTCAGTTCAGAAAATGTGCCAGCCTTGATTGTCATGGGGAACAGACTTAACAGGAATATGCAAAGTCGAAGGTTGCCATGTGGGGCTCACACGACTTGGCCTATGTTTTAAAAGTATCGAAAATGTGCTGATAGTGGTTTAATCACTAAGTGATGTCAAACTGTTGTGACCCCATGGACTGTAGCCTACCAGGCTCCTCTGTCCATGGGATTCTCCAGGCAAGAATACTGGAGTGGGTTGCCACTTCCCTCTCCAGGGGATCTTCCCGACCCAGGGATCGAACCTGCATCTCCTGCACTGCAGATGGAGTCTTTACTACTGGGGAAGCCCTACTGAAGATAAGCATTTCTAATCTCCAAGTGGACATCAGAGAGAGGGGCATTTGTGTCCTCCAGAGAGGCATTCGAGAGGTCATGAAAACTCACATGCACTTCAGCTTGTGGTGGAAAGACAGAAACGTTTCTATGGAAATTTCAACCACTAGGTTGTGGGGGGGAAGGATGTCCAGTGAAAAATTATCCACTCTTTCCCCCCAGATCCAGCAAAGAAATCTCTCCCCAGCACTTCATTTCCCCACCTCTTAGGGTTGAAATGACAGCTGCCTTCAGGACAATTCATTTCAACACTTGCTTAACAAGTGAAGAAACTGAGGGGTGGCTATTTGGGTCTCTGTCCACTCTCTGGGCCCCTAGCCCCTGTGACACAAACATCTTAGTAACCTGTATATTGCCTCTCAGAAAGCCTCACGAATTTATCTGATGTTTAAAAGGAACAAACAAAGAAAGGCTGGAAGTGGCCATTCTAACCCTTGCCTGTTCAGTGTTAATGGGGGTGATACCACCCTGATAATGGCATGGCAGGTCCTGCCTGTCCTGGGGTTTCAAAGGCGCTTTCAGATAAAGGATCCAAGAACAGCCCTGACACCCGAGGTGCCAGGCAACCAGTGGGGCGGCCTTGCCAGCCTCTCCCCAAGTCTGCCGAATTCTCCCAGTGTCTCCCAGGGGTGTCCCACGTCTCTCTAAGTCTCCCCAAGTCTAAAATCCCTCAGTATGAAACACGCCTCCATTTCCTGAAAACAAATCCCAGGTCGGGAGCAGGACTCTGACGTCTTAGAGGGCAGTTGCTCCATCAGTAACCTCAGCTGCTCTTCCCAAGAGTCAGTTTTCTCTTCTGTAAAATAGAGAGGAGGAACATCCTCCAGGAGGTGATGTGCAGGGCCAGACAACACCCCCAGGGGAGCCACCTCAAAGGGCCATGCACCCTGAGAGCAACATGGGCTGTTGGAGGGGTGAAGCCTGACCCTTAAAGGCTACTGCCTCTGAGGACTGTGAGGGTCTCGAGTAGCTGGGTGGCTGTCCCAGAAAGTGTTCTCTCTGCCTGATGCAAGGGCAGCTGCAAAGCTTTCCTGATCTCCAAACTCTGATCCAGAGGTGCAGGGCACTGGCAGGGGCCAGGGGGGGCTTAGGACAGTCATACCCCAGGGGGCAGTGGGCCCCTCAGTGCCCTGCCTGGTGGCTGTGTATTGCCTGTGGACCTGGGCAGGGACAGCTAAAGCAGGAAGCCAGAGGTGCTAGATCCGCACTACGGGCTGGATGGACCCCAGGCCTGCAAAGGAGGGAATCCTCTGGGTCTGTCAGCTCAGTAAAGGCAGAGGAAGGGCGGGGTGAAGCGCTGACCTGGAGCAGGACGCAGCCCATCCCAGGGTGTCTGGCTGGAGAACCTGCCTCCTCTGTCCAGGCTCAGAGGACCCACCAGGATGCTGGGAGTGGCCCAGCAGTCCTTGGTGGGGAGTGGGAGCCCCGTGTTCACAGCCTGCTCTGGGCCCCCTGGCCCACTGTTTGGGGGACCCCATCCTTAATGTATTTTAGATTCCAAGGGGGATTAAATAAGGAGGTCAATCCTAGACAGACCCTCAAAAGTTGGGGATTCTGGTGTCATCTGCGGGTTATCAGTGGGTCATGGGTTCCTGAGGGAGCCTGTAGGGTCAGGGCCTGGCATGGACTGTACGTCTGTCTGAGTGAAGCAAGTGTGGGTGACGGCAGGGGCCCAGGCCTGAGAGAGCAGCGCAGGGAAACTAGCAATTCCACTGCCCTCGGTCCTGCGATGACCTTTGAGGGCCCGCTGCTCCGATGGGCCGTCCCTCATCTGTCCTCAGGCCTGACTCAGAAGCTCTGGTGATGACCAGTCCGAACCTCGCCAGGGATTGGTCCCCAGGGCTACTGGATGTGCGGGGCAGGCAGCAGAGGCTCTGGAAGCTTAGCTGGTCCAGCGATCTTCGGACAGGCAGGGCCCAGGCTGGGCTGCCCCCAGAATGTCTAAGTCAGTCCCTCTCAATCCGGCACTCATGTCCACCATCGCCGGACGGGCTTTCAAGTCAGCAGCACATGAGTCATCCCCACCAGAGCAGGCTTTACAGACGAGGGAAGTGCCTCTCCTGCAGTTCCGTGACAGCAGCAGGGAGTCTGAAGACTTTTATCAAAATGCAAATTGGACCCCTTTTCCATCTCCCTCCTCAAATGAAGGCAACAAGATTCATGCTTCCCAAGCAGCCTGCCCAGAGTCCTCACTCAGGCCCTCATCCCTGATGTCGTCCTCCTCTTCCTCTTATCCTTCCTCCTTCTCTTCCTCCTCTTCCATCCCCCCAACCTCTCATCCATCATTCACTCTCTCCCATCCACCACAGGGTCCGGACTGAAGTCCATGCCAAACAGCTGCAGGTGGCATTTCCTGGTAGGGTGTTTGGGGCCAGTAAAAGGACAAGATGCTGGAGCCTCTGGGCGGTCATCTCCCGGGGGATTTTCCTCCCAGAGCCACTGGTCAGGCTGGCCCAGGGCAGGACAAGCACCCCAACTTCCACTGCGTCTTCAGGGGAGTCAGCACACTGTCAGGGAGACATGAGCTCATTCTTCAGATCCCAGGGGTGACCTCGTGTCTCTTCTTAGTGCTGTGCTGTGCTTTGTTGCTCAGTCGTGTCTCACTCTTTGTGACCCCTTGGACTGTAGCCCACCAGGCTCCTCTGCCCATGGAATTCTTCACGCAAGAATACTGAAGTGGGTTGCCATGCTGTCCTCCAGGGGATCGTCCCGACCCAGGAATCAAACCTGAGTCTCCTGCATTGCAGGCGGATTCTGTACCACCTGAGCTACCAGGGAAGTTCGGTCTCTTCTTAACGTTGAGTCTAAAGTCAAGCTTTCGATAGAGAGCTTCAGTGGGCCCACAGAGACTCCAGCCACATCCAGGGCGACTTTGGCAGGTGAGCTGGGCCTGCCCTCTGCCTTGGCTCAGGTGCTGCCAAGAGTAACTCTGCTCCTGGGAGGCCCCTGTTCCAGCGCTCCCGGGAGGCCCCTAGTTGTGCAGCTGAGCAACAAAAGGGGACCCCTCAGATCCTGGACAGTCATCACCGTGGGGTCCCTGCTGCAAAGACAGGGGAAGAGAGAAAGCCGAGGGGGCCCGTCTCTAGTTTAGGGGTGTCTGACACCCCAGGACCTACCACCTGTACCAAGGAGTTCCAGAGCTCAGCCCCCACTGACCCTGAGGACCTGAACCTCCAGTCTCCTGGGGTGGTGGGGAGAGAGGATATGGGGCTGCAGCCTGGACCCCTGAGGGTGCCAGTCACCTCTGAAAGCTCAGACTTGAGACTGAAAGAAGGGGCACATGCTCCTTGGGTCCTGGGGTGCTTCACGCACATGAAGCTCATTATGGTCCATCCACGAGCTGTTCCCATGTGACCCAAGTTCCAGGAGCCAAGGCAACTGGAACCTTCTAGAAATACTTTCCTGGGAAGTGCTTTTGTCCCAAAGCACCACCCATGTTGACTCGAGGTATCTGGCCTGGGAGAGACCTCTCCTCCCAGCTTCCTGCTGAGCTGGCCTGATGCCAGGAGGCTATCTGGGGTCTGTGGGGCAAACCTGTGAGCCACTGCAAAGCTCAGAGGCCAGTCTGGAGGCTCCAGAGCTGCAGGCCACATCATCAGCATCATTGCCACTTATGTCCAGCCTGCCCCAGGCTTGGTCCACAAGGTTTTACTTTGGCCCTGAAGGAGGCCAGGGCAGGGGACATGGCCACCTTGCCCAGGCCTGGCCACTGCAGGCCCCACCCTCTTTGGTGAGCGCCGCCCCTCCCCAGAGCCACGCACAGCTCTGTCCCCATGGACCCCAAGGGGCCTCGGAGAACGAAGCAGCCAGGCGTCCTAATCCCTGTCCACCCCCGCCTGGCAGCACTCTCCCAGGCCTCTGCTGCGCGCCAGGCTGAAAGGAAGGCTGATAAATGAGTCTGGAGGGAAACAAGGCTGCTTCTACTTGTAAAAGGTCATTGCGACTTTGTTCTGGGTGAGGGTTTATCTCCGCCGCCACAGGGACAGACAATGCCTCGGGCCTAAATGGCAGAAATCTTAGCTCCACTCCTGAAATGGCTGTGCTGATAAGCCAGAATGGACTTGAGAGAGATCTGAATGGGCAAGGAGGGGATGGAGGTATTTCTGAACATGATTGAACAGGGACGACACAATGGGATGTGCAATTAGACTGGGCATTAGCCCAGGAGGCAGGGACGCAGCCTGAAAGCCAGACAAGGTACTTCCTGCGGCCCACTGGGGGCTGGTGATCCCAGCCCTGCGCTGCCTGGCCAGGAAGAGGGGTGCGCAACTGGGACAGAAGGGCAGGATACGGCACACGCACACCCTGGGCACTGCCCGGGAGGCCGGCTCCTCTCTTCAAGCCACTGCCTGGAGACATGGCGTCATGCGTCGCAGGCAGCCGGGCACACAGGTGAGCAGTGACCAGCATGCTGACTCCTGAGTGATGACAGGGCATCCTCGACTCAGCATCTTCCCACCCCAAGGAGGAGACACCACCACCTACACCCAACGGCTGACTTGAAATATCACCTTTAGGCCATTTTGCTCTCTGTGCTCTAAACAATGTGAAAGCAGGCAGGGGCCACCATGCGCCAGAACGCTGACTCGGGCTGTTCCCGTGGGGCCTCCTGCTGTGCGCCCAGGCTGACCTCTCACACACAAAGGGCGTCCTGGCCTGACCCGACCTCCATCAGAGCAAACCCAGCCGCATCTCAGTGTCCTGTGGGCCCAAGAGAGCGGAGGAAGCACCACGTCAGCCCTGGACAGAGCAGGAGAGGACATCCTGCAGGGGATCTCCAGCGGCCACTGCCCCTCGACGGGCAGGGAGCGGTTGGGTCACCCTGGATTCTGGCTGAGCCGAAGTGGCCTGTGACATGATGAGAGCACATTCCTAACCTGGAGGTGACCAGCCCACAAAAATTCTCACCTCGAGAGAAGCTCTGATAAGCAGGCCTGGCGGGGAGGTCCACACCCTGTCCCATGACCCAGGGAGACCTTTTATGGCCTGCGAGGCCTGGGACATTCATCTGACCAGCAGGGAGGGAGGGAGTGGATGACAGGCTTGCCAAGGCCGTGCTGGGGGTCCACGGGGAGCCGCCCGGCCAGTAGCTGCCCGGGCTCAGAGGGGCTGCCCTCCAGCCTGTTATACTCTATGAAAGGCCACTGCTGGGAAAGTACTTGACATAATCTTTCCGTGTAAATTAGTGATGCTGCAGATGCCCAGTCTCAGCAGGTGGATCCCACCACACGCTTCCTGAAGGCAGGGTCAGCCTGGAGAAGGCAGGGCCACAGGCAGCCCAGGCCAAACCTGAGAGCCACCCTGGCTGGGCCGGCAGTGCAGGTGCAGAGAGAGGAGGCCAAGGGCTATGTCTGGACCACTCCCTGCCTTACTGGTCCCCATTCCCATGGAGATGAGGCCTGGACAGAGTGGTGAGGATAGAGTGCCCATGTGGGCTGGGGGCTGCTCTAACTTCTGGGGAGGGGTCAGGGGGCTGCCCAGTCCGTGGTCTCAGCACATGCTGTCTGCATGTGCTGCGGAGTCAAGAGGCAGGGCTGAAGGAAGCTGCCTGAGGGTCCCTTGCCTGGTCTCTTGCTCCTGTGCCAAACTACCCTATGAGCCTGCGGGACCCCCTTCCCTCTCTAGGGCTTGGACCTCCCACCTGCACGGTGAAGGTGCGAAATGATGATATACCAAGTAATCTCCAGGCATGACATGGACAGTTGGTGTCTGGGCCCTCCCCCCAACCTTGACCATCACTGCAATGCCCTTGGGAGGAGGATCTTGTCACTTGTCAGTTTCCAGGGGGCTACCCAACCAAGGAGAGCATGCTAATGGTTAGCTGTATGGTGGGGGTGGGATCCTTCTGGAGCCCCTTCCCCAGCCTCTGTTGCTGCCCAAAGGTCCTTCTAGAGGACAGTGGGGCAGTCAGGCTGCTCCCGGCTCTGGGGTCCAGTGGTGGTGGGACACACAGGGTGGGTGGGGGGAGTGCAGGTAGATTCAAGTGAAGCCTCTTTCTCTGGGCTTCCACCCATAAATGGAGAACTCCTAGTGCCCCTTCTTCCACTGCTAATTAGAATGCAGATTCCTGGGGACCCCCATCAGGAATTCTAATCCACTAGGTAAGGGTGGGGCTTCCCTGGTAGTTCAGACGGTAAAGAATCTGCCTGCAATTCAAGAGACCTGGGTTTGATCCCTGGGTCAGGAAGAGCCCCTGGAGAAGGAAATGGCAACCCACTCCAATATTCTCACCTGGAGAATTCCAGGGACAGAGGAGCCTGGTGGGCTATAGTCCATTGGGCTGCAAAGAGTCAGACACGACTGAGTGACTCAGACACACACACACACACACACACACACACACAGGTAAGGGTGGGGCCCTGAACCTGCATTTTGAAGGCGTCTGAAGAATTCTCAACACAATCACTTGAGAACAATAGCTTCATGGGATCCAAGCTTGAGGCAAATGGGTGAAAAAGATTTTCTTTCGAATGGGGGGTGGAATCTGGGTTTTGTGCCTCACAGACTGATCTTCTGGGACGGGGTCCCCACAGTTCCTGCTTGAACTGAACACATCTCCCACCAGCCAGGTTCTTGGCACCCTGGGACCATCTCAGAATCCTGGCTCCAGCAAGGCTGAAAGCTGTCTCTGGGATCAGGAGAATTTCACAGTGGGGCACCCAGGGGGTAGGCATTAATGCCTGCCAGTCCCCAGTGCAATCTATGGGGCTGGGGTATGGGATCTAATCACAGACAGAATGAGAATCACAAGCCAGAAAGAGCCTGGCATGGCTGGCATGAGCATACAGCAGACGCCTAGTGAATGCCAGGGCTTCCCTCTTGTCCACGCTCCTGGCCTGGTCAGCCTGCCCCGCCTCACCAGTCCTGTCCAGCACAGGGACCCAGGTGCCTTTGCCATGATCCCTGAATGTGTGACCCCACTTCCCTTAAGGATAAAAGAGAAAGGAGGGGGAGGGGGGACGAAGGGACATAGCGCCAGCAGGAAGGGTGAGCCCGGGTGCCGTGCAAAGACGCCATCCCCCCCATCTTCCCTCCTCTCTCTTCCTTCTGACAACCTGAGGCTAGTCCACATCTCTGGTTCACAAGCAGCCATTCTGGGGTGAGGATGGGCTTGTTGTCACTGGTGTGTATATGTGTGTGTGTGTGCGTGTGTATGTATGTGTGTGTGAGAGAGAGATGCGGACGGTTAAATACCATTTAAGAAGTTGGTATTCATGGACGTCTCTCGAATATGAAAAGAAAATATTTATTTCCTTTTTCGCTTGTGAATCAGAATGCTCTATTTAAAGAAAGTACCCTCTGCTGGACTGTGGCTGAGTTATTACCCCTTAAGGAAATAAAGAAGAACTACCAGGGAGGTATTCTTAGTCATTCTCTGTCCTTTTTCCGAAAATTCCTTATATACCCGTGCCTCGGAGCTGGGCCGAAGATAGTGCAGGGTTTCATGGCATTCTTGGGCTAAAAACGTCTGGACCTGATGTCATGGTGCTTGGGAGAGATGGCAGAGGAGCTGCGCTGGGAGCGGTTCCTGGGGAAACGAGATGGCGCGGGCCTCTGTGTCCCCCACCCCTCTGCCCTGGCGCTCCCAGGCCGCCTCCCACTCGGCCCTGTTCCCACAGGATGGTCCTGTTGTCGAATCCAGGTTCTTATCTGACTGCCCAAGAAGAGGTCCTCAGATCTGTTAAACATCCAGGTGTTGTTTCCACAGGTGTGAACGTTCTTTGAGCTGTGACTTGAGACTTTGGACGCTTTCTCAATATATGTGATGCCTCCTAAACACATTCAGAAAATCACTATGGAAAGAGAAAAGCCCTGCCATGTTTCTAGGCCTAAAATAAACCCCAGACAGCGCAAAAGCAGAGTCAGTGTCGGGGGTGAATTAGCCGGCCAGGCAGAGGAGGGCAGAGTACAGACAGCCTCCAGGCTCCTGGTCCCTGGGGGTGGGATGCGCCCAGGAAGGTCCCAGTGTACATTCTGGTGCTGCGGAGAGAAACGACAGGCAAGGACAGGGACCAAGAACATCACGCCCTGCGAGTGAGGCCGTTGGACTAGCAGGAGGCTCAGTCTTTGGAGCTGAAACCAGTCCTAGCCTCCTGTGCCAGCCTGGCCACAGTACTTTCCTGCACGGCTGGAATTCCAAGCGTAAACACAATTCGGTGGTCTAAGAGTGAAATAAAAAGGAGAAAGGTGCACCCCCCCCCCCGCCGCCGGCCATGTCAGCAAGAGCACACACTGTGACAGCTTTAGGGTGAAGGATGCACAGAAAATGCTGAAGCGTAGTTCCTGCAGGAAATGCGTGTGGAAGAATGTGGAAGCGTGCGTGTGCGTCACAGAGCATGACCGCCTGCACTCGGGCCTCAGGGTGCCTCTGGGACAAGCCAGTCCTTGCAGGAGCATCGCCTGTTGAAGTGTCAGGTTACCCTCAGCGACCCACGGCAAATCGGCCCCCTCACCTGGAACCCCCAGTGGAGATTTCACAGCGGGAGAAGGGTGGTGGTCCTCTCAGAAACGTCTGCTCCGTCAGTGCTCCTAGCTGTCCCCTCCTGCCAGGGCCCCTAACACAGATGCTGCAGGCCTGAAAGGATCCCCCTGTCTCTCTTTCCAGACTGGCTTCTTTCACCTGCATGGCACATTCTAAGTTCCTGGGAGTTTTCACAAACCCAGGGAGGATTGTTGGAACTTCCGGTGCAAAAACCAAGACCGTCCCGGACAGACACACATGGCTGGTCCCTTCTTCTGGCCAAAGTCTGGCATCTCTAGGGGTGGGGTCTGGGCACCTGTATTTCTGATGCTCCAGGGGTTTCGGTATGAGACCCACTGACAGAGATCTCTGCTCTCAGGTCTCAGACGCCCTGGGAACACCTGAAGGACAGTCCTGACCTTCAAGTACCAGCTGTCACATTTTTCTCTGCAAACTTGGCAGCTGGCCGTTGTTCAGTCAGGGCTTGCCCCTCCTCCCAGGCTAGGTGAACCTCCTCTCAGAGTCACCTGGAATGCCGGAAGGGGCTGCTGGGCCCAGCTTTCCTCTCTCGTTGCTCTGGGGCTGCGGGTCCATCCACAGGGCTGGTCAGGGCTGAAAGTGCCCAGATCCTGAGGCTGCTGACGATTCTGGGGTGCAGAGGAGGTTGTCCACTGGCTGAGCAGGAGCTCTGCTTCCACAGGGGCTGCTGGTGATGAAACATCTGCGTGTCCAGACTCGCTGCTGGCCACTGCTGGTGTTTCTCCTGGAGGATGGACATTTCCTTCCTGAATCCTGGGGAATGGCAGTTTTGGCTATGGTGGTGCTCGTGGCCTTGTCCCTCTGGAGGCCAGACAGGAGCCCACAGCTCTGGGAGGTGAAGGCAGAAGTGGGCAGAGCGCCGGGAGGTCAATGCAGGGGGCATGGTGCTGGGAAACTCATGCTTCTGGGGCCACACCAGAGGCATCCAGTTCGTCTAGGCGATGAGTCAAGCACACACATTTGTCTCTAGGCAGCCAGGATTTCTTGTTAGGTCATTACATAGCAGGAACTAGACAGGCTTGAAGCCCATTCCCAGAAGCCTCGAGAACTCTGTCCCAGGGGGAGGTGGATGCTCCATTGTAGCAGGAGTATTGACTTGATGGCCTGAGGGGCAGGGAGCCTGGGGGTGTTTGTGAGTCCATGCTGGCATCTGTGGCCAGCTCAGCAGGAAAGAGGACAGGGTCCTTGAAACCAGAGTGTGAGGGTGTAGGTGCAGAAGAAAGAAGAGGAGGCCTGTTCCCCATGGAGACCAGGGGCTCAGGCTGGGGCCACATGGTTGCAGTCTTGGGGTGCCCACCTGACCCCCAGCCAGGCTTGGGCAGGTGTCAGGGGCCGGGCACAGAGGCCATATCCCCAAGAACACCTGCCCCTCTGTCTGTCTCAGTGAATGTGGCCTCAGCCCTTAGACCCGGAAAAGCATCCTGGGTCCTCGGCTCTCCATACCACATGTTTATGCATGTGTCGCGAGCCTTGGGAAACCCCACCATATTCTGTCCTTGAGATGTTAGAGGCCAAGCTCCCACTGTGTTGACACCCTGAGTCGCAGTGAACAGACACCCCACTGGGCTCCATCGTCTTCCTGCCACTTTGGACCAAAAATAGACCTTTAGCTCCTCCTTAATTTAAGGACACATGGCCCCAGCTTGGAAGAGGAAGCATTATTTTTTCTGAAAATATTGTAGGGGGACCAGTGGGCACAAGCAGAGCTCACTTCCTCAACCCCATGCCCTTCTTCAAGGTCAGGGGTTCTGGATCATCACTCAGGCTCACATTCACAACAGTGTCTCAGAATCTAAGCATGCAGAGCTGCGTACCAGCTCTGGCCTGGAACATCCCTACCTGGCATCTCTGGGTGTTCTGGCAGCCCGTGGTCCGCAGGGGTGGCCAGCAGGTCCTGCCCTCACCAGAGCAGTCCAGGGGGAGTGGAGACCCCAGAGGTGCCGGCTTGGGGACCAGCCACGTGACTGCAGTGCTGGAGAGACAGGCAGCCTTTCCCCAGCAACCCTGGAGCTTCCCACAGTCCCTGGGCCAGACACAGACGTTTGTTGATTGAGCAAATGAACATGTGTATTAATATTCAGGAACCACGGCCAAAAAGATGAGGTAATCCACTCGAGTAAATTCTTCAGATAATTGAAACCCCATCAATTCACGTTAACATTTTCCACCAGCTCCTTAAACAGAGGCAGACATTTTTTTTTTTTTTTTGACAGACGTTGCCTGAGTGTCGGTTACAGGCTGGGCAGCATGCTGGGCACCAGAGAGCCCGCCTTTCTGGGGGAGACAAGCAGAGCGGGGCACTTTCAGTGTGCAAATGGCTCCCATGCCTCCCCTTGGGGGCCTGTGCGGCCGTCCCAACCCGAGCACAGCTGCGGGGCCCCGCCTCAGGGCAGGTGGCACCTCCAAGGAGCGGGTTCCACAGCCGGCTCCCTCGGGCCTGCCACTCGCAGCCATCTCTTAATTAGCAAAATAAATAGCACGATGATAAATGTCATGATTTACTCAACAAATGATCAAAATCATTGTTTTTCAGACCCCGGGGCAATAGAATGCAATCACGAGGTGATTTATTCTGGGAGGGTGAGTGGTGGCTGCGTCAGCGGGCAGGCTGTGTCTGGAGGGGAGGGGCTGGGAGTCCCGGGCAGGGGACCAGACACCTCCCTTTGAGATGGAGCCTGGGGAACCATGTTCCACGCACCCCCACGCTCCTGTCTGTGTCCAAGGACACGGCTGCCAGGTCCAGGTGCACGGAGAACAGAGCTGTTCTTTTCCCCCAAAATGTGGGACTCACTTCCGGCCTCCCTCAGAACACCCAGGGTCAGGGTGGGGGGAATGTTTAGAATCACCAAATATTCCCGACACCAATGTGAAGACAAAGCAGGTGAACAGCAGGAGGATACCCAGCCACGGGGCTAACCCATGCCTTCTTGTTTCGCTTAAGTAAAATTCCTGCACAAGTCAGGATGTTCCTGCTACCTTGACCCTGAAAGGTGCGAGGTCATCCACGCCACCCAGTAGGGACAGCAATGATTTTGTCAGAAGGGTCGAGTCACCAGAAACCTCACCACAGAAAGAAAATGACGCGGGACCCTTGGATTTCAGTTAAGTGAAATGGTCCAGAACAGGAATTCTGTTCTCCCAGTAGAAAGAAAATTGTTTCAGTGAAGTCTCCAGATGACGGTAAGAATCATCAATTTGACCTTGATTTTGAGCCAGTCCCCCGAGGGACACCCACCCCGTGTCTGCAAGGGGATCTCCCTAGATCCTCCTCCCCTGCTGCACCTCCAGACCAGACCCCGTGGGAGCAACCATGCTCTGAGCCGGGCTAAGACACAAGCACCACCCACCGCCCCTCGGGATCCAGAACCATCGGGCTCCTTCTCGGAGCTGCTTTGCCATCTCTGCTAGAAGATGGTCTGTCCATCTTCAGGGACTCAGTGCCATGTAAACTGTAGTCACATCGAGTCACACTGACTGACAGAGCTCCAGTACTGCGGTGACACTGAGTAACAACACATACAAGCTTCAGGACTGGACTGTGGGCCTGCGGGTGCTGTCCCTGGGCCCTGCCGCGACAGGCCTCAGTCTGTCTGGCATCCCCAGCTGGGATGCTCAGACACTGACCCTCTTCTAGTCATCGTCTTTGTTCCCAACCCTGCATGGAGCCGAGCAGACCACAGGCCCAGGGCGGGCATTTGCAGGGTGCAAGGACACAGTCAGCCGCCTCACTTGGGACTCAGGGCTCCTGTGAAGGCCCCTCTGCTGTCCAGAGCCACAGAAGGTCTAGATTCTGGAGCCTGGGTTCTCCACTCCTGGTCTGGGCCCTGTTTGCAGCAGAGTGAAGGCGAGGGCCATGCCTGCCCTTCAAGGGCAGTGATGCCCACTGACAGACACTGTCACCGGGAGGAGGACACAGGAACCAAGTGCCACTGCAGTCTCCTGTTTGGGGACGTAAGTGAGGCTATTTGACTTCCACCCAGAGATCCAGGGAGCTAGAAAGAAACCACTTCAACCTCATGATTTATTTCAGGCCAAAGCAAGTTCACCATGGGTTTCAGGATGCCTGATTCTGCTCTTGGGGCTTGACCATGACTACGGCGATGCCAACAGCTGCTCATGATTGTGTTGGAGGGAACAGGACAGGAGGTCAGGAAGCCCAGAGATGGCCCCAGCACAGGCGGTCAGGCCTGAACTCACCAAGGAGACAAGGTCAGGCAAGTCACACAGTGCATCTGGAACATGACGTGAGGACGTGGACGCAGAGCAAATACCTGCCAGGGCCGGCAGGAAAGGTGGCAGTCAGGTCTCGGCCCCGGAATCAGTCGCAGCCCAGGGTGGGGCAGGAGGCACCTTGGAGGGGAGCAATCCCGCACGTACACGGAGGACAAATAATATCACAAAGTCAACAGGCGCCGGGTAGATAACAGTACGGCCTGTACCAGGCCCGGCACCCAGGGTGGCCGTGATACGGGCCGTTTCTTTAAAATTAGAGCAAACAGAGGCCTGCATCTGAGCCGATGAGAATCAGGTCACTTCAAGGTCATCCATCACGCGACATGCAGGGTTTGTTTACCCTCCAACATCTGAAGCTGTCTCCTAATTCAGTAGTCCAGGTTCTTCTGAGCACATCACACAAACCCCTAAATTCCTCCTGAAAATACCCAGGTGGGAAGTCCAAGACAGGCCATCCTATAGCCCAAGCCACTTATGGGTCACATCATGTGAACACACTCTTCTCGGCCCAGCGAGGGCCACCCTGTGGACCTCTGAAGAGCTTAAGAGGGCCTCACCTCCCAACTCCTCACTTTGCTCCCTCCTTCCTGTTCTGCAGGTGACCCGACCTTGACAGCCACACACATGGAGTCAGCTACCTGGGAACAGCAGGGGACAGACAGGCCGGTTCACACAGTGCAATTATGGCCTCCACCACTCAGCTGTGGTGAATCCTGGCATGCCTGCTCCTTCACCCATCTGGTCAACCCACTGCCCACTCTAAACCTTCCAAGCCATCCACAGAGCTCGGGCTGTCGGCTGGCACCTGGTAGGGGACTTCTGTGTCCCCTGATATCCATACCTCATGTGCTATCACAAACCCACCTGCAGGAGAATCAGGGCATCCAGCATTTGGGGCGCCCCCATATCCTCCCTTGTGAAGGGAATGGGGGTCTCAGGTCTGCAGTACTACCCCCAGCACACAACTAAGCCAGACTCTGTGAGACCTTTTCAGAGGGTTTCAAAAGCTGATGGACCAGACCAGGGGAGATGTTCAAGGGCTGCTGAGGGTCCCCTGAGGGATGCTCAAGGGTCATGCACTGTGCACCTCGAGTCTTCAGGGAACAGTGATGTCCCCAAGAGCAGCCTTCTAGATGGTAAAGACTCGTCAGAGGGCAAAGATGGCCCCTCGCTGACCACAGACCCTGAGAGACACACAGCGTGGGAACTTTTCCAAAGCCAACGAGCAGTTAGGGGAGTCAGCCCTGCCCTGAGCCCCACCACCCTGAACCACTGGCAGGGGACACAGCTGCTGGCCACACAGGGCCCTCTTCCCTCCTTGGATGGCTCTCCCCTTCCTAGCTCTGACCACCATCCAAGCACTTTTGGAAGTGATGAAACACCCAGGAGGAATCTGGGTTGGCACTTGCATTTTCCGTCCAGGCAGGGTCCCTGCCCAAAATACCACTGCACACTGGCTCTGCGGGGCCTGCAGAGAGGCCAGGACCAGAGGGGAGTGTGTGTTCGTGGGGCCCTGGTCCTGAGGAGACCACCTTGAAAGCCCCCTGAACGGGGGCCCAGTGTCCCTCGTGGTCAGAGCAGGATGCTTCCAGAGGAGGGGCCCTTTCATGGCTGTTAACCCCCACCCCCCCACCTAATCAGCCTCCCTCTCCAGGTTACACACAGCCTCCAGGACTGCCGAGCCAGGCCTGGATCATCAGGGAAATCAAAACCACAAGACTCTCCTCTCTGTCCCCGCTAATCTGAGAAGCGGGAGCTCCTCTTTAGGAGCCAGCTGACCCGGGCAGACCAACAGGAGGCCCAGGGTGTGGATGCACCTGGGGCATCTGGGGCAGTGTGGCCACCAGACACGTGCTGCTCTGCTGGGAGTTGGGCCCCCATCTGAGAACTTTCCCGGGAGCAGAGACCTTGTTCTGGGAGACTCCCATTGATCCCCAAAGTCCTGCTGAGATGGCAGCCTTAGCACCTAAGATCCAGACGGGAAGCTTGAGGGGTTTAAGACATGAGCTCATTAAAGACACATTTCCGGGAAGAGAGCGGGTGCGCTAGACGGGGCCGCCCGGCGTCCACTAGGCCTCTGGTGTTTTTGGAGTCGCGTCATGCAAGCCACGGGATAAAATAAGCCTGGGAAATTCAGCACTCTCTGCGACCCAGCCTCCCGCCTCAGGCAGCACCATCAACCCGGCTTTATAAATAGATGGACCGCGAGACAAACGGCTGCCATCAATCACGCGCGCGCGGCAGGGCTCACCTCCCATCCGAAGTCCGCCTCGTTCAGCGTGGCCCGGGGCGCCACCATGTACGGGCCGAACCGCTCCCCTACCTCCATCTTCTTCTTGGCCCAGATGCCCAGGCCGGCTCCGGGGATGGAGGACTCACGGAGCTCGAAGCCCGGGGGGATGCGGATGTCCTCAGGGATGTAGACCGGGGCCTCATAAGGCGAGCCTTCCTTGGGCGTGGGGAAGGGGGACGGCGGCCCCATGGGGATGGGGGACATGATGCTGTCCTCAGTCTCGTCCTCCGCGCTCTCGCCCGCCAGCAGGTCGGGGTCCGGCCCGTACATGTTATTTACAATGTCGCCGTCACCTGGAGGAGACAACAGAGTCAGCCTGTGCAGCTCCGCTTCCCGGGCCCCGAGTTTGGGGACCAGCCGGGACAGGGGACAGAAGAGAAACAGGCCAGCCACCCCCCACTGCCTGGGAGGCGCGGCCTCTGCTAGGGGCTCTCAGGGGGAGGTTCCAGCAACACTTGGGGAACAATGCAGGTCAGCAGAGTTCTCCCCAGGCTCCCAAAGCCCCTGGCAATGGCTGAGGACACACTGGCCCATTCTGCATTAGGGCAGGAGGGACGCCCATGCTCCATGGGATGGGGGTAGTGGGGAACGCAGACACTCTAGGAGGCTCCACTCTGGGGGACTGGTGATGAGGCATTCATTCTGGAACCTGTTTGTGTCTGCAGCCTTGGAATTAGGGAATGGGGCAAGTCCCAAGATCTCAGGGGGACTCAGAACTTGAGCTATGTGAAATTTGGGCTGCTCTGGGAGGGAGGTGGGGTGGGGGTGCGCTGGGGCTGGGGAGGGTTCCTAGAAGCCCCCTGACTACTTAATGGGGCAGATTAGGACAGAGGCCTGCTGAGTCATGGACTTGGGAGCCCTGGGGGCTCCCAGATCATGGGACTGAGCAAAAGAGTCTCCAGCTTGTCTGTCCAGTGTGGCTCTTTCTTTGGGGTTCAACCTAAGAGGCAGCTGTCCCCAGAACAGTGCCGCCTAGAAGTTCACTTGAGGGTGGCCCTGAGGCACACGAAGAGTGGGCGCGGCGAGGGGACAAGGCGAGTGAACTGGTCAAACAGCCAGAAAGCCAGCTTCACTCCTGGCATCAACCTTAGGGTGGCAAACAGGGAGGCCAGGGGTGAGGATCCCACCAGTGTTTACCCCCAGACTCCCCAAGGGGAGCAACACATGAGAGGATCAACAAACGTGGTCCAGACGCACAACAGGCTGCTCATATTAATATAGATGAAGAAGATCGACCTCACGGGGCAACGCAGGCGAGCCTCGCAGGTGTCACACCGAGCGAAGGAGGCCGGACGCAAAAGGCCACGAGTCCTAAGATTCCATTTATGCCAAACGTACGGACAAAAGGCAAACCCATAGAGACAGGACCCGTGATGGTGGGGTGGGGGTGACTGGTTGGTGGGCCTGAAGTCTCCTTTGGGAGATGAAAATGTTTTGGAACCAGACATAGGTGGCGAGTGTGCCCCTGAATTGTACACTTTAAAACGGTCCATTTTCACATGAGGTGGATCTCACTCGTAAGATTAAAAAACTCAGAGAAGAGAGATAGGAGGATGGGGCTGCGGGTGGGAGGCGTGGCAGGCTAGCTGCTCCCCGCTCGGAGCCTGATGACCTCTGATCTGGATGCTTCCGCCCTCCTCTGGGACTTGAAAACCTCAGGAAGGGACCCAAACACTGTAGTCACCCTGGCTCTCGTCTCATGGCCCCCTCCCCGTTCCCTGACATTGGAGGGTGGAAGGGACGTCTCCAGAGAGACGGGAACTTCGGGGTCCTCATGCTGACTCAAACTGATGCACGGGAGAAATAACAAAATGTTTCTTTTCAAAAGAAATCGAAGTCTTAAAAAATGATGGGGATAACATTTATTTAATTTAGCAGCGTTCACAGAAGTAATTATTATGTTTTAAGTGGCCAATGGTTGCTTTTTAACTGACTTGTAGGATCCTTTCAAAAATGTAACATCAGAACGGCAGCTGGTGCGCACCCATCCCAAGGACCCAAGACTGCTGAGGATTGAAAGACCACCCTCAGCGCTTCCTGGGGTGCGTACGCCAAGGTGAATTGGGAGGAGTAATTAACATGCCACCTTATTATGTGACCTGGTGACTGCACAGAGCTCCAGCAGACTTGGGTAGGATACCCCCCCACCCAGGGTCTGATGCCTTTGCGTGCGGCTGGTGAGGAGCCCAGCACCTCGTGTGAAGGCACTGGACAAAAAGGAGGACCTGTTCCTATCCATGCATGTCCATCTCAGGGCTCTTTTTTGTTTTTCTGGGTGGTTTTTCTTATTTTCTGTTTGAATTCTACTTCCCCAAACTCCTCACCTACTGGAGGAAAATCAACGCTTGAAGGGCATGTTTAATTTACTGGCCGAGCAAACAGCTTAGGAGAGAGGGCGGCGTTTCCTGCTGATTAAAGGAAAGCTGTGCATTGCCCGCCTCCCACCCTCTGCGGTCACTGGGGTTAAGTGATTGCCTGGAGCCACCAGGAAAGCCCAGGTCTTGTTCGGCTGCCCCATGGCCAGTGGGGATGGTGGGGAGGCTCTTTTTTTGGACATGGCTGAGAGGAGGTCTAAGGGTGCAGAGAAAACACCTGGAGAATAGGAGATGAACTAAGCCCCTGAGGCCCCTCAGAAAGCAGAAGGCTGCCCGGACGCTGCTGAAGCCTGTGTAGGACGAGCACAGCCTGTCCTCTCCTAAGGTCCCTGAGCAGCAGGGAGGCTGGATGGAAAGGCCTGGAGCCCCGGCCAGGCTGCCCTCAGGACCACCAGCTCCTGGTGGTTGAGGAGCCCCTCGGCCCCGGGCTGGCAGGTATTTCCAGGGAGGGGGTGTCATTGCCCCTGGGCCCTGCCCCCTGCTACCCAGGCCTCTGACCACCGGCACATTCCCAGCCCACGCTCTCTGAAAGGGCCAGAGGCAGTGCCAAGAGCAGGAGCTTTTTACGACCTTGGCATCTAGGCTGGCCGCAGCATGTTATTCACTCGTCAGGGGACCGAGGTCCTTCACTGGGGTTTTGCGGTTGTTTTAGGTTCAGGATTCATGACTGAGTCCATCATTCCCAAAATTTCTCCCGGGAGATCAACCCAAATAATAAAAGCAGAGAGGAGAGGAGAGGAGAGCAGAGGTGGAGGCAGTGACGGGAAGAAGAGGAGAGCCACAGAGGACCCACGGCCACAGCGGTGAAGTCACAGAGCACTTGCCTTGGGGCCGGGTCCCAGCCAGGGAGCCGGGCTCTGGGCAAACTTCATGCTGAAACCCAGTTTGGAGCTCATCTGCCCCTCTCACCCAGATCCCTGAGGACACTCCTCCCCACCCAGAAGCCCCATCCAAATACCAAGCCAAGCCCAGGATTTCAGGTCTGGAGAAAGAGGAGGCCCCCAGTGAGCAAGATTGTGCCCGACTGGCCAGGGCAGAGGGTCCTTCCTGTACCATCCCCACGGGGCTGATGACCCTATCCTGGCCAAACAAGCAGCATCCCAAGTGGAGGGTGATTAGGGTGAAAAGACCCTCGGCCTTTCCCTGATTCTGCAGCTCCAGGCTGGTCATAACCCGGGAATCAGCAGATTTATGCCTTGACCTGCAGCCAGGGGGAGAATGAGGGGGGCTTCTCTGAGTCGATATGATGGGGTGTTTTGTTCTGGTTCCTCCTTCGCTGAATGGCAGGGTTTGGAGGAGAAGCCATGAAACCACACAGGGCGCTGGGAGGCTGTGGGCTGCCCCCTGGAGCCGGGAGTGAGAGAGTGTGTGTGTGAGTGCATACATGTGAGCACATGTGAGTGTGCACATGTGTGACAGCAGTTGTGTGTGTTGAGCGTGTAAAAGGAGGCAATGAATCCTGAGCAGCAGGCCCAAGGCCACCTCACCCAGCGCCCTGCCTTCGCATGGCTCCCGTGGGTGGAAAGGGCATGGCTGCCTCCGCCCAGAGACCTCGAGAAAAAGGGAGGAGAAAGCCCCTCTGCGGGGGCCCCATCTCCCTCCAGCACGGGCTGGGAGGTTCCCGGGGTCCCTGCTGCAGCCCGCTGAGAGGCCAGGTGTCACGCATTTCTCAGGAGAGTGGCCGTTGTTAGAAGATGCTTCTTGAAAACCCAGGGGCTCCCTCCAGTGCAGGAGTGAGCTAAGACCCCACCTTTAAGTGGTTCACTGAGGGGTGCAGACTCCTGGAGGTGAGTGGGGACTAAAGGCAATCAATCGATCTAACCCAATCTGGAGCTTCCTGGAGGCTCTGTGGATCACCTTGGACCCTGAAATCTGACAGAGGTGTCCACGTGGTATCTCAGGAGGTGAGGGGAAGCAGGGAGGCCAGTCCTGAACAGCAAGTGAAGATCAGGGCCCTGAAACTAGCCTAGACTATCCTCCTGACCCCCAGGACAAGGGGTCATGTCGCTCTCCTCCAGAGCCAAGGAGCACAGAGCAGAAGGACCCACACCCCAGCAACATGCTCCCTGTACCCAGGCACCTGGGCCAGGCCTGTCCTGGGGCACCAGGGCCCGGATCCCAGCTCCCAGCCTGGCAGGCTGCCCCCCAACACTGCCTTGGTCCAGCAGGACCTTCTCATTTGGGGTATGCTCACACCACCCCACAGCCACCAGAACAGAGGTGTCAGGAAAAAGGGATGGTGTGCTCAGAGAAAGCCATCTGGGCCTGGCCGTGAGCTCTGCCCACGGTGGCCAGGCCTCACCCCACAAATGCAACAGAGCTTCATCCCTTCCAGCACATGCTATGAGACCCTCCTTTCCTCACCCAAAAGATAAACACCCTCCACACAAACAGTAAGCACAAGCAACACTTTGGGGTAAAACTAAAAATGCACCCAGGTCTGGATTTCCTTTCTGGTTCAATTGTGTCTCACCCTCATCTCTTAGAAGTAGGTGTGTGAACATCACAGGAGGGCAGACTGGCTGCAGAGGCTCCAGCGGGGTGCCCTGAGGGCCCGGCTTGTAGAATGAGGCCGCTTGGCTGGTGGGCCTGAGCACCACTCCCCACAGAGCTTGCCTGTCCAGCATTGATCTTGGGGTCAGTGGGTAAAAAGCAAATTGTCTTCAGCCAACTTGATCCTGACCGGGATCAAGAGGCACCACTGCCCCTACACAGGACAGAAGAGATCCTTATACAAGCGGGGAAAGGAGACCCTGAGACCCCCGTGAGCCAAGCCACCTAGAAAGAGGACTCAGGACACCGCTGTTGTGCCATGCTAGTGGCCAAGCTGGACCCGGAACTCGGTCAGCTCACGGAGCCCTGACGGGGAGGACAGTCCGCAGCAGGCAGACTCCACCCAGGCCCTACGCGGTCACTGCACTGTCAGTCCTCAGCCTTCACTGCTCCCTGTGGACCTGGGCTGCTCGGCCCTGCCCAGTGGGACAAAGCAGGCCAGGCAGCCACCTGCCTCCTGCTTGCAGCCTGAGGTCCTTCCTGCCCTGTGCCACCAGCCAGTTACCCCACAGACCCCAGCCCAGGAGGCCCTCTGTCACCCCACAGACCCCAGGTCTGGAGGCCCATGGTCACTCCAAACACCCCAGCCCCGGAAGCCCCGCCCCTTCTCAGGCCTCAGAGTCAACAGGGCTGCCTCCTGGGTTCATCCTCAGAGGAGGACCCTGTAGCCTGGCCTGGGTTGGCCCCTCTGCCATCAGCCAGCCACCCTGAAAGTGGCCAGGTCCACAGAGCTGACCCCTTCTGCATGTATATTAGAATAACCACACTCTCCCTGGGCAGCAAGGTGACACATGCTGGGGGGTGGTGTGATGGCCAGGCCCAGGCTCTGGTGGCTCCCCCAAAGCTCCTGGCACTCCACTCCTCTCTCCAAGAACACATCTGGGGCTGAAGTTTGTTAGCGACTTCTTCCTCAGCCAGGGACACGCCCAGGTCAGGTCAGGCCCACTCATACACTTTGCAAGGTGCCCCATTCCTGGAGCCCCACCAGGCATAGCACAGACCCTGGGCCGGGAGCTCCCAGCAGTGCTGCGCCCCATGACCTCTGAACCAGACAAATCCACAGAGGACCTTTTGGAAGTTCAGGAGTTCTCCCCACCAGCCTGCACACCAGCAAAGACCTCTCCTGGGTCTCATGGCACTGGGCACAAGGACATGTTGGGACTGGGTGTTGAAAGTGTTAGCCGCTCAGTTGTGTCCGACTCTTTGTGACCCCATGGACTGACTGTCACTCACCAGGCTTCTCTGTTTACAGGATTTCTCAGACAAGAATATTGGTGTGGGTTGCCGTTTCCACAGGATTGAACCCTGGTCTCTCGTATTGTGGGAATATTCTTTACTGTCTGAGCCACTGGGGGACTGGCTGCTGAGGGGCACTTCCTGTGTCACACAGAATGAAGTTGAAGGTAAACTGAACTGAGCTAGAAACTAACCTCAGGTGTAGCCCCTGGTGTGAAGGAGCCCAGGTACATTTAGGAGACAGTGACAGACCCCAAATGTCACTGGAGATAGGACCATATGCCATGGTGTCCAATGAGAGCTCAGGACAAGGGTTCTAGGGAGCTCTGCACCCAGAGCTGCCCAAGGGACACAGACCGGCTGGGATGGCCCCCAGAGTGCTGTCGGAAAGGACAAGTCTGTCTGAAAGGCAAGTCACTGGCAGCGGGGGACACGCCCTCTGAACATCTACACTGCCTGTTGACACCGGGGTACAGAGCAGGGCACCCACAGTGCAAACCTGCAGGTTCCTGACAGGAGCCAGCTGAGTGGGCTGGGCCGGGGGGGAAGGTGAGAAGAAAGATGGACACAGCCTGGATTTGGGGGGCTTTTTGCCCTTCTAGCTCAGGGGTCTCAAAGCAGGGTCCCCAGACCAATGGCACTGGCATCCCACCCCAGGCACTTCTACAGCTGCAATTCCTGGGCCCCCCGGAGACCTGCTCAATCTGAACCTGGGGGGCGGGGGCTGGGCCAGCTGAGTGCGAGAACCACTGTGGAGGCAGTGTGTCTGAAGTGTCCGAATAACTAGAGGGCATCTGGGGAGACATGACTCAGGCCCAGGGAAGCCAGTCTCCTTAAACACTTCAGGAGCTCACCCTGGAGATCTAGACCAGCGCATACCCACACAGCCCATCTCATTCATCCCTGACCCATTTTGTTGTTGTTCACTTGTTAAGTTGTGTCTGACTCTTTGCAACCCCATGGACTGCAGCACTCCAGGTTCCTCTGTCCTACACTATCTCCTGGGTGAGTTTGCTCAAACTCATGTCCATTGAGTCAATTATGCCACCCAACTATCTCATCCTCTGCTGTCCCCCTTCTCCTGCCTTCAATCTTTCCCAGCATCAGGGTCTTTTCCAATGAGTTTGCTCTTTGCATCAGATGGCCAAAGTATTGGAGCTTCCCATTGCAAACAACCAAAACTGTGCCCCTCAGCAGGAGAAGCATGATCATCCCCACATCTCTGTGATCCCGTCCAGACTACACCTGACTGTTTCCATCAGAAGCACTTGAAGGAGGAGAACTCTGTTAAAGCGGCCCATCCTGACAGAGCTCAGTCCATGTCTGGTCCGTTCTACCCCCATGCTCCCCGCCAGGCAGGGCAGGAAGGTGGGGGTTTGCCAAGGGCTTCCCAAGGACAGAGCGAAAGCCTCCCCTTGCCCGGCCTGCATAGTGGCCTCCAGAGGGTCAACCCCAGACCTGGCCGCTCACTTTTATTAATGAGTTTTTTGGATAAAAGAGAACATGAGCCTTCCCCCTTTTCCTGGTGTTGCCGGCAGAGACAGGACCCATGCGCTATCCAGGAAACACTCTGACGTATTTCAGTGAGACCTGGCCAGGCCTCTCAGGTCTTCTCAGCAGAAGCCTCCTACACAGAGGCCAGCAGACATGGGGCCGCAGACCCGCAAGAAGTGCCCTTCCCAGGATCTGCGTGGGCTTGGGTCTGAAGTCCCTGTCACATCAATCAACAGCAAGGACCCCAGATCACAGCCACTCCCGGGGACAGGTGGGCTGGGGCACAGTCATACCCCACCCCCTCCTGGGCCAGCTCAAGGTCTGAATGTCCAAGTAGCGATCAGTTTCATCAGGCCTATCAAAAGCAGTATTTAAAAGTTGCTGTTCAAAACAAAAAAAAATTTTTTAACTAAAGTTACTCTTTAGTTCAGTTTATAAAAGGAATGTGGTAGTCAAGGTGAAGTCGAACAGAGAACAGATCTGAGACGTTGGGAAGCACATCCATGGTCAGCTGCCCACTTCGAGGACTGTCTTGGGAGGCTGGGAAAGCAATGGGGGAACCTCAGGTGGGCTTGGTCCAAATGTTATCTGCTCCTTGGTTCTGCCAGCCTGTGTATGCTGGGTGCTGATGGGCCAGCAATTGCTGACACCAGCAATATGATTGCTCCAATTCCTGTGACACTCATCCTCACATCATGAAGGGAAGCTCAGGAAGCAATGAATTGCTCAAGGCCACATGGCGAATCAGGGCAGAGCTGGGAGCTGATTAGAGCATATCACACAAATCTAGTGTTCCCACTGCAATGAGAAAAACACCTTAAAAAGTGTCCAGCCTTTAGTGATAGCCTCCCTTGTGTCCATAAAATGAACAGGTAAATTTATGAGTGGATGGTTGGGTTAGTGGATGGGTAGATAAGCAGATGGATAGATTGATAAATAGAGAATAGATACACAGATGAATGGAGGGGAGAGTGGATGGAAAGATGAGTAAGAAGATGGATAAATGGATAGATGGATGGTGGATGATGTATGATGGTGGTTGGATTGTGGATAGTACAATAGCAGTCGGTGGGTGATGGACAACGTTTGGATGAATGGTGGATCAATGGAAAGGTGGTTGGTGGATGGATGCATTGATAGATAGTGGATGGATGGGTGGATGGTGGATGGATGGATAAATGGATGAATGGATGGATAGATGATAGACAGTGGATGGATGGATGGGTGGATGGATGGATGAGTGGATGGATGGATGGATGAGTGGATGGATAGATGGTGGATGAATGGATGCCTGAATGGATGGGGACAAGGAGAATATTGAAGACAATTTTAAATGAGATATGTGGAAGGCTGGGAGGCAGGAACCCTCACACCTCACTCTCGACTCTTCTTCCCTGAGATGAAGCCCCAGTAACAGGAGCTTGAATCTGATTGGTTAATCTGAGATGATACCTGGACTGGCTTGGCCCAGCCCCAACTCTAGGAAGAGAGCCAGGTATCTCTGCTGCTCTTTCACAGCTTCCCTCCTCCACCCATGTAGGGTAGCCTGCCTGGTCCAGCATTCCACAGGTAGGGGGCACGTCTGTGATTCTGGGTTCAGCCATAGCCCACCCATCCCCGGCCTGCCTTCTCACCTCCCACATGAGTCTTCTTGGAAAAACAAGGTGGGACTTTGGTTCCCATCTTCTGACTTTTTTGACTTCTTGAGCCAAGCAGAGAATGGGTGGATGCGTGAATGTGTGCTGCACCCCTCAGAGACTCCCAAACCTCCCCCTGCCCCAGAGCCTGGAAGTCCCTGTGATCTGTGACTCTCATGATGGCCATCTTAGCCACTGCTGGGGCGGGAGGGAAGGACAGAGGGACACGCACACTCAGATGAGCTGGGTCTAGGGGAGCCACTGGGTAAAGGGATGAAATAAGATGCCTTGATTCCTAGGGAGGAATCCGTGCAGCCACCTCTCCATCTAGCGCAGCAGGCGAGGGGAAGCCCCTCCATGGTGGGAGGGTACTAGCCTGCAGACCCACTTTCAGAAACGGTTTGCTGGAAAGAGAAAGCTGGCAGTTGACAGGGTCAGTCTTGCTATTGTTCTTGATCTTTTAATCAACTGCAGCCACCACGGAAACCCCTCCCCCAGCCCTGGACCTTGGCTTTTAGGTGAGAACTAGGAGTCCTGACTCCAGGAATGCCCCTGCCCAGTGCCACGGCTATCCAGGGTCCTACTGGCTGCCCGAGCTGCCCAGGATCGTGGCTGCTGTGGGCACTTTCGCCCCTGGCCGCCCCCACTACTCGGCACTGCTGAGCTGAGCCCAGAGCAGAGTGCGGCTGTTGTTAACATGGCAGATTAATAGCACCCAGAAAAGGCGTTCCTGCAAACATGCTAAATATTAATAACAGTCATCGTTTATATTCCCAAAGCCACGCCTGGGACACTGCCTGCAGGGACCTGGGGCAATAAGCCCCAGCTGCCAGGCTGATGGAGCCGCATCGTAACTAGGTCCTGGTGAGTCTGGGGTCTCCCTCACCTCTCTGGCCCAGCCCCTCCTGCAAGTGCCAGAAGTACGGGAACCTCCCAGCAAGGATGCCAGCATCGCTTTTCCTCTCTCAGTCCAGACAAGACGGCAACCACTTTCCGGGCCACCGTCACACGTGTGCACCTTTTCTGTCTCAAGCCCTGAGCCGGAGGTGGCAGGTCCAGGCCTCTGACTCAGCCGACTGACTGCCCTGTTGGCCCCATGGCCTCCTGTCACCTGATGACAATCGGGATGGCTGGTGCAGCTCCAAGGACGTGACAGCTTGAATTGTGTCCCCAAAATATGTTGATTGTCTAACCCCCGGTACCTGTGACCGTGACTGGATTTGGAAATAAAGTCTCTACGGGCATGATCACGTTAAGATGAGGTCATCAGTGTGGCCCTGATCCAATGGCTGGTGTCCCTGATAAGAAAAGGAGACAGTCACGCGGAGAGACCCCCAGGGAAGACGGCCACATGGTGATCGAGGCTCCAGAAGGAAGACAGTAAACCTCTGCTGTTTGAAGCCCTCGGTTGGGGGAGCTTTGTGACAGACACAAAGGAGAGATACAAGGAGCAGGGCTGGAGGGCCTGACCAGCCATGGAGCATGGCCCAAGGCTGCTGTCACGCATCACAGGCCCCCAGGAGCCCCTGCCTGCCCCCCTCTTCTCAGTCTTCCCGTAGCACTGAGTAGCAGATCACTGACTACCAATTCTGCAGATGAAGAAACTGATGCTCAGAGGATAAAGGACCAGGTGAGGCCCTCGCCTCGTCCATTGCATGAGTTTCCACTGCTTCTGGCTGGCTACCATCAAGCTCAGCCTACCTCAAGGTCAGATTCACCTGCCAGGGTCAGCCTACAGCTCTGAGAACCTTGAGTCCAGACGGGGAACCGGAGGAGCTACTCCTGCCCCCTCCCCTCCTGCACGGGAGGCCGGCGGGTAGGCTGGGTAAGCCTCACACCCACCCCTCACACCCAGGTCTGGGGCCCCTGCACCCTCCTTAGCATCCAGCCTGCAGCCTGGCCCCGGTGCCCTGGGGCTGCTCACGGACACCAGACCCTAGATCCCCATGGTTCAGCCGAGCCGACACAGGACTATGGGGGCTCTGCCTGCAGCCCAGACCACCTGGCCCTCCTTAGAGCTGGTGCATTATTCTAAGACGATTATTTATCCGTGTGATGCTCGAGGGACACGGCGTGCCTATTTCAGGCCCCGCATCCCCATTTCCTCACTGCCTCCATCGCCCCAGGCAGGCTCTGAACGACTTGCGATGCCACTGTAATTTTTATCAAGGCTTGTTCCTGGTAAAAAGCCTCTTTGTTTCAGAGAGATGTGATTTGGCCTTTTTTCTTCCTCTCCTTTATTCCTTGGTTAATATACCACTTCCCCGAGCCCCGGGGGCAGCGAGGTAGCCCACAGATTGCTCAAATCTCACTGTTTTTCTTCTAAATCACCGCTGACTCTCCCTGGCCCTGTGCTAAGCACCATGTGAGCTGGAGGCCCAAGCAGGGGGTGTCCCCCTAACCCGTCACCTCCTACACTGTTAATGCATCAGAGGGGCCCCAGGCCCCAAGGCACCCCCAAATACCAAGGGAAGTGGGCACCATACACCAACCCTTTACCCCCACATCTGGCAACACTGCAGTGTAGCTTTTAAAAAAATTGAGACAAAAGACACAGAAAGTAAAAATTTCCACCTTAGTTATTTTGGAGTGCTCAGTGGCATCAAGCACCTTCATGCTGTTGTGCAGCCAACCCCACCACCATCTCCAGAATGCTCTCATCTTCCCAAACCGAAGCTGTCCTCATGAAACGCTCACTCCCCATCCCTCCTCCAGCCCCCAGCTCCCACCGTCCTACTTTGGGTCTTTGTGACTCTGACTCCTTCAGGGACCTCACAGAACTGGGATCACAGAGGATGTGTCCTCTTGTGTCTAGTTCATTTCGCTCAATTTCATGTACTAAGGTCCACCCACGATGCAGCAGGTGTCAGGACCTTCTCCCTGTTTGAATAGACGTATGGCTGGACCACATTTTGTTTACCCAACATCTTACGGTGGATACTTCGGTTGCTTCCCCCTTTCTGGAGACCACGAGTGATGCTGCTGTGAACTTCAGTCATGAGGGTCTGTTTGAGTCTACAGTGCCTCGAGCATCATCATAACTCTTCTCACAGAAGAGAAGGTTCTTACAGGCTGTTTGCCCAAAATGAAACCAGCTTCCTGCTGTCAGCCCCTCATCCAGATCCTGGACTCTTCCCTCCCTCACAGTCCTGGTTGATTCTCGGGTCCTGTAAATGCAGACTGGCTCTCCTTCCAATATGCCCACGGACCCCTCTGGACCTCAGCCTCTATCCCCATTAAAGACAGGTACATTTAATCTACTCGAAGGTTCAAAGCACCCACACGCTCCCATGTGGGAACACAGTCGTGACCACTGTTACTACTGATCCTCAGGGGCCCCACACTGAACAGGGCTGAGCCAGCTGCCAGCAGGGCTCACAGCAATGGGGGCTCCATCCTCATCAACTGTCCCTCTGTGCCCCCAGGTGCCCACACTCACTCCCTCAGACCACAGGAGCTAGACAACACAACCTTGGAAGCCACCCAGCCAATGGGGCCGGGGGTAACTGTGGGATCTGAGGAGGCCTCATCCACACTAGGGACATCCCTAGTGCGGTAAAGAATCTGCCTCCAAAGTAGGAGACAGGGGTTTGATCTCTGGATTGGGAAAATCCCCTGGAGAAGAGAATGTCTACCCACTCCAGTATTCTTGACTGGAGAATCCCATGGACAGAGGAGCCTGGTGGGCTACAGTCCATAGGGTCACAGAGTCAGACATGACTGAGCGACTAACATACACACACACATCCAAGCTGGGCTCCAAAGGCTGTGCTGGGACCAGGACCTGTGGGTGCAGAGACAGGGCATGTTCTCCACTGGAGGGTCCTCAGGCCCCTCCCCTGCCCAGTCAGCTTTGCTGGGGCCTTGAGGCCTGAGGGCCATGGAGTCCTGGACCCTCCAGGTGGAGGAAGTGGGGAGGGACCCAGAAGATTCGGAGGGTAGCATATGGCCAGGATGGGTGGGGGAAGGGACCCTGACACGCATGAGAGCACTGAGGGGTGGCCCAGGTGGGGACGGTCCCCTGGCCCTGGTTAGCCACCTCTGTTTGCTGCGAGCCGGGTGGGGGCAGAGTTTGAGAGGGATGGGGCTGAGGATGGGGGACAGAGTGAAGAGGATGCGCCTGGCAGAGTCCATTTTCCTCTGTGCTCCCCCATCTGGGCAGCCCCACCGAGGAGGAGTGGGTTAACGCGGAGCCAACACCGGACAACGGCCACTGCACTATTTATAGACTCATTTATCTCCGGAGTTCCCACCGACCCTGCTGGCGGCTCCATTCACAGGCCACCAAGCAGACAAGTGTCGCCTGAAACAGAAACGGCTAAGAGAGTGGTCCAGGGGTGCCTCCCTCTGCCTCCCTGGGGTCCTAATGGGACTGGGGTGCCTATGGGGTTGCAGGCGAGAGGGGCTGGGTTCTGGGCAGAGTGGGAGGGGAGGACATGGCCCAGCCGGGAGATGCCATCAGTCGGATGTCTGGGAGGCAAAGCCCTTTCCTCCTGGGCTTCTGTTTCACGAGTGGGCGTGGCACTCCCAGCAGCTCAGGTGCTGAGAATGAGACCTGGGCCGGAGGAGGGGCCACCCGTGTGCATTTGCCTTCAGCCCTGGAGACAGAGTGGCCGGTGGTGGGTGAGGGTCCTTCACCCTCGCTCCCCTCCCTTAAGGCCCCTGCCCTGCTCTGCCTTATCCCAATCAGGGGTTGGGGGACTGCTTAAGCTGAGCCCCTCTGAGGCCAGGATTGGGGGCTCAGGGCCTCTCGGCTACCCCCAGGCAAGTGGTTCCTTCTTCTGCCTCAGCTCTCAGGGGGCTATGAAGACCCGCCCCTTGTCACTGCACTGCCCTGGCATCTTTTCTCCATCTCCTCTGCTCTCCTCCCTAATCCGAATGGCAATGGGCTGCAGACCAGAGGGATGAGGGATCCGCTGGGAGTGTCCTGTCCTCTGGACCAGAGAGCCAGCAGCAGCTGCAGCCCGCCTCTGGCAGTGTCGCCCCCTGCTGCCCCCGGGGGACTGCCCACTTCCCCACCCCACTCCCCACTCCCACCCCAGACCAGCCTCCAGCTTTAGCTGGCAGCCCGAAACCCACCCAGTCCTTCCGGCTGCTTCCTAATAAAGACGTTTATAGTTTTAACCATCAAATAAAGTGCTTGACTCCGCCAAGCCCGGCCCCTGGCTCCTCGCCTCTGCAGCTTCATTTAGCAGGCCAGTGGCGAGAAAAAAAAAAAAAAAGAAAGAAAGAAAGAGAGAAAAAAATTCATTAATTTTTATTAACAGGGAGAGCCATTTGTTCCCTGTGACAATATTTGACTTGTCGAAATGATTTTCACCTCTGCCATGAGGTGGGCGCTCCCCACATACATCACCCGATTACTCGGAGCACGCTGGCCGCAGTCATTAGGCAGTGAATTAACGACAATCCCACCACTATTAATCACCCTGACAAAGGCGTTAGCTCGCTGCTGACCCAAGCGCGGCCGGCCTGGGACCCGCAGCTCCAGCACAGGCCCGTGTGGCCCCCAGCAGTCCCAGGGGCTGGAGCAGGCACCCGGTCCCTCCCTTCCTGCCCCTGGGATCCTGGCGACGGGAGGGCCAAGAACCCGGGATTTCTGCCTTGGGTGTCACTTTACTGTCACCCCCCTGGTCCAGGCAGCAACCAACATCCATGTGCCTGCCAGAAAGTTCACACGGTAATCTGACTTGTGCCCTGAAACACAGCCCACAGTGCATGCCCAGGTCCAGCATCACCCCATTTTATGGATCAGGAAGCAGAGGCGCTGAGAAGCCAGGACCTGCCCGTGGGGTGGCACCAGAACTGCAATCCCGGTCTGCTGAGCTGTGGCCTCCGCTCTGGCTCGGACCCCTGTGCCAAGGCCCCTGAGGCTCCAAGGAAGCTAGTGGAGCTCTCCTTTGGTTCCTAAGAGCTTTACACGCATATTTTCCGATTGCACGTACGCAGAATGGAGAGGCTAAATGCTCAAAGCTGAGAAATCTGATGTTCACGAAGTTTGTTGGCTCCTGAGGGTCTCAAACTGTGTGTGTTTTGGTAAAGGATGAGAAGGAAAGATGCTGCCCTCAGAAGAAGAAAAACTGGGGCTGAGAGGGGCCTGAACTAGGGGTGGGGCTGGAAGACCCCAAGGAGGGGACATCTCAGTCTGATTCTGGGAATTTCTCACAAGAACAGCTCGGCTCTGTGACTGTATACCCAGGGCAGCAGCCTCAAGTTCCCCGGAAATGGCCCCATTCCAGGTCCTTGAACGTAAAGGGTCGGCCATGGGGAAGGGGGTAGCAGGGAAGGCAAACTGGGCTCTGCGTGGGCTGGACGCCCGTCTTCTGTAGAGGAGAGCCATAGGCCCACCTGTCAGAGTCCTGGCGGCACTAGTGACGGGGCAGCTGCAGAGCCCTGGACACGGGCCGGGCAGGTGGCAGGTGGCCCAGGAAACACTGCCCCTCCCCCGCACTCCCAGACACCACTTTAACCATTTTTGCACATTAATCCAATTAATCATCTCTACATTTTAAACCAATTTCTTCCCATTAGCCCAGCCATCAGATCTGTATTTCAGTCTGGTCTCAACCGGAGTTGGAAAGCATGGGGGTGTGGGCGGGGGAGGGACTAACTCCCGACCCATTTGTCTTCTTTCTCTGGACTTCTCATTTTTTATGCTTCAGCAAATTTCCTAATTTTCCTCATTAGCGACTAATTCACACATCTCCACAATCTTTCCACCTGTTCCTTTCATCGTGGGCCTGGCGAGCTGGGAAATTGCCCCTTGCTCACTTGTGGGGTGCTGGAGCCGTTTTCCAGCAGACATGGGGGCAGAGCAGGCAGGGGTCCACGGAGGCACAAAGGGACCGCAGAGGTGGCATCTTCCATGCTCCATTGCATCCCCGGCCACCCCCCAGCACCCAAAGGACCCGTTGGTGACAAACACCTGGCCTAGCCCCTCTGCGTCCAGCTGGTCTCCAGGCTGGTCTCTAAGCCTGCTCATCCCCACAGCCTGCGACTCGAGCCCCTGGAGCAGGCTGGCTCTGGACGTGGTGGCTCTTGGAAATTCCTTTCACGTAGAGGGTGAGCGGTGGCTGCTCATGCAGAGTGGAGGCCCTGGGCTCTCGAGGAGTCTCCTCTTTATTTTTCTCTTGATAACATCCTCAGGACACGTCAGGCTCGCTGCTGGTAGTAGTAGCCCTGCAGTGTAGACCAGCACCGACTGGGCCCTCTCCAGCCCTTCAGCTCCTTCCAAGGCGGGAGGCAGGAGAGGCGGGCAGAGCAGAGGCCAGAGACTGTCCGACTGGCTGACGCTATTTACCGCATCCCGCTGTGTGTTCGCGAACAGCGGCCTTCAGGTCTCTGGGCCTTGTGGCAGCATCCAGACGGCAGGGTAACCCAAGTAACTGCTTCTCAGGCTGCCCCGAGGCTGAAATGAGCTGACACAGGCAGGGGGTCTTCTGAGCATGCTGACCACCAGAATAGCTGGCCTGGTGACTGTCCCACTTTACAGATGAGACATAAGGTCACTCAGGCCAAGAATCTGGCTCAGGGTGACCTTCCATTTCTACCCACCTCCAGCTGACCCTTAGGGGGTCTGTCCAGTGTCCACTACCAGCAGAGCCCCTGGTTCCTGGCGGTGCACAGTATTTCTATGACATGAGCACTTTCTCTTTTGAAGAGAAGCCATGAGCCACTAGTGACATGCTCTCCTGGGGGTGCATCCCAGCAAAGGCCCCCTTTAATGGGAGCCTGAGCCCAAAGCCAGGCCCCTGGTGGTACATTTGAACTGGGCCCACCGTGAGCCTAGAGACTCACTCTTCTCTTGAGAATTACCCAGAGGCACTTGCAGAAGCCGCAGAGTGGCTCTCTGCACCTGGAGTGGACCCCAGGGTGTCTGCAAAATGACCCCCGTAATGTTGGCCACCAGCCACACCGGGAGGGCAGACAGTCTGACTTCTCAGCAGAGTTCTCTGGAGCTGTTTCTTGTTACTTGCTTGCTTCAATTTGATTTTCTCTGCTAAGTGGACGTCTGTGGAAAAAGCTGGGCTGGGAAATCCATGATTTCCTGGCAGTTAATGAATTTCAGCCAAACGGAAAGCAAGGTGAGGCTCTACTGTGGCCTCAGATCCAGACACAGGAAGGACCAGGGGCTAAGAGAGGGCATCTTTTGGCCATTCCGGCCCCCCTCAGAAGCCTATGGAAGTCCCTCTCCAAGGCTCTTCTCAACTTCTGTTTTGCAGTGTTCAACACACCTATAGTGCAGCCACAGGAAAAGGAAGCTGGACACATTCCTAAGTTCAGGTGAGATTTAACCCCAAGTAGGTGAAGCCCCATCCCTGAGTCCAAGTGAGCCCCATCCTTGAGTCCAAGTGAGCCCCATCTCTGAGTCCAGGTGAGTCCTATCCCTGAGCCCAGGTGAGTCCCACCCCAAGTCCAGGTGAGCCCCCCACCCCTGAATCCAGGTGAGCCCCATCCCTCAGTCCAGGTGAGCCCCACAATCCTGAGTCCAAGTTAAGTTCCACCCCTGAGTCCAGGTGAGCCCCTCACCCCTGAGTCCAGATAAATCCCATCCCTGAGTCCAGGTGAGCCCCATACCCCTGATTCCAGGTGAATTCCCATCCCTGAGTCCAGGTAAGTCCCATCCCTGAGTTCAGGTGAGCCCCTCACCCCTGAGTCCAGGTGGGTCCCATCCCTGAGTCCAGATGAATCCCACCCCTGAGTCCAGGTGAGTCCCATCCCTGAGTCCAGATAAATCCCATCCCTGAGTCCAGGTGAGCCCCACACCCCTGAGTCCAGGTGAATTCCCATCCCTGAGTCCAGGTGGGTCCCATCCCTGAGTCCAGGTGAGACACCATCCCTGAGTCCAGGGAGGGCCAGGTGAACCCCTATTCCTAAGTCCAGTTGAGCTCTATCTCTGGGTCCGGCGGTGGGGTGGGGGGGGGGGTGGTCATGCCAGGAGATTCCCTGCCTGTGACCATGTCCTCTCGGGGAGGGCTGAGTAGAGGAGGACCCAGCAGGCCCAAGCCCCATCTGAGCACTTCCTCATGGGCTGGGCCCCCTGGCAAAGGCACAGCCCTTCTCCACAGTGTCATAGACAGGAGGGCTGGGGGAGTCATCTGGAAGGCTGAGACTCCAGCCTGCACAGCTGGGAGCAGGGCTGTGCATGTGACCCAAGATGGCAGAGGTGGAGAGCTGGCCCGTCAGGCTCCCCTGCATCCTGGCTTCCCCAACCGACCCACAGGGGCTGGCAGCCCAGGGGAGGCGGACGACACAACCCACGGCGCGTTTCCCAGGAGCCCCCAGCATGGCCCCTCCCCAGGAACAGCGTCCCCCATTTCATCTCATCAATGCGGCCAGGTCTGCACGGGCGCCACCGCCACGGGGCCACGACCTCATTTCTCTTGCAGGTCACCTCGCTCACCCCCGCCCTGTCCAGGCCACCCGCTGCCACCAGCACTTAGCCAGCAATTCCTCACGCTTCAAATCCATCCTCTCCCGACAAAGCCGACTACACGAAGGAAAAGTTTTTCTGTCCGATCAGCAGATTGCTTGCGGGATTACACGCTGGCCAGAGGGAGGCCGAGCGCAGGTTTCCAATTTGAAGCGTGAGAGAGGCTCACTCGGAGCACAGCAGCTGCGGCTCCGAAGCCCTCACCCATGAGGTCCGGGCAGCCTGCGTGTGTGAAAACCGCTGTCGGCCTCCTCCTCTGCTGACACTGATCGTGTTTCTAGAGATTAGAAACAAAGCAGCAAAACGCTTGCATTTAAAAAACACTGTCTTCTTGCATTGCCGATCACACTGTCTGCCAAGCCCAGGACAACCTAAAATTACTCTAAATAACTTTTCAAACCTTAGAAAACCACAGAACAGAATGATCTCCTGTGTTTATCGCACATTATACTTAAGCTACTAGCCAGCCGTCTGAGTGGCACAGAATTCATGGGGTGGCTGCCTCTGGAGTCTGTAGAAGACAAGGGTTTGGGGTGAGGCTGGTGGCTGGAACAATTGCGTCAGAGGGGTCAGTGAGCCGGCCAGACAGGAAGCTGGGGTGCCCAGGTGCTTGAAGCACTGCCAGCTGGCAGGAGCCCGACCTGGGCGTGCAGGCCTCTCCCCAGTGGCCTCCTAGGGGACATGGCTCCATGCAGGATGAACTGGACAACTATTTGTTGTTATGGGTTAGACTGGGTCCAGAGGCAGCCAGTGTTGGAACCTTATCTCCCAGCATCCCAGGGTGTGACTTGTTTGGAAACAGGACCACTGCAGGTGTATTTAGGGAAGTGAAGATGAGGTCTGAGGGGGCCCTAGTCCCATCAGACCTAGTCCTTATAAAGGGGGAAGTTTGGATGCAGACAGGAAGAGGGGGAGGCCACGTGAAGGTGACGCAGAGGGAGCACGATACATGCACAAGTCAGGGAGCGCAAGGATCGCCAGCAGACCCCTGAGTCCAGGGGAGGGGCCGGGGCCCTGTGACAGCTGCACCTCAGACTCCCTGCCTCGAGGACGGGGAGAGACCCCTCCGTGCTGTCTGAGTCCCCAGTCTGGGGTTCCTGTGGAAACCAACATGCCCACTCACCTCACTGATGGATTTCACTTCATAGCTTTTAGCTGAGCATCCACTATGCACAGTGGTCCAGGGGCTCATTCAGACCGTCTGGATGGACACACAGTTTGGACACTCAAGATTGTGCTGAGTGAGCTGCCAGCATTTCTTAAAGATGCCCTCTGAGACTTGGTGCTGAGGGGTTTCACATGGCCCCCCTCCTAAAGTGCTTCAGAGGCTGTGTCTGCAGATCCTCAGGCCCTCCCTCTTGGGATGTCTCTGAGCCTTGACCCTCGACTCCTGCCGCTGTTAAGTCTGAGATCATTCAACAGGGACAGTCCAGCCCCTGCCTCATCGCTAGCCCTGAAGGTTAAGGAACAGCAGAGAGTTCAGACCCTTGCTGGCTATGTCTGCAATTTCCCCATCACTGGTCTTGTTTTCCTGCGATGCCGTGGGCTTACTCCCTCCTCGGCAGGCATGTGTCTTCCTGCTCGGCTGGTTCACTGCTGTCAGCCCTAAATCATTCCCTTCCCAGGGGCAGGGTGATTTCTGTCCAAACAGGCCGCTCACAGAATCAGGGTAAACAGGCAATGAATAAATGCACAGAGATTGGGAGAGAATGGATATATGCGTATGTATGGCTGAGTCCCTTTGCTGTTCACAGGAAACTATCACAATATCGTTAATCGACTATATCCCAATACAAAAGAAAAAGTTTAAAAAAAAATGCACAGAGACTATGACCCAGTCAAGGGCATGGGTCTCTTGAGCCATCAGACATCTGCGTGGGAATGTCTACCCCGCAGTGCTATGGACTCCAAGGAGTTACAAGGATTTCTGCTTCCCTGGGATATGCTGTTCCATCTTGAAAACATAAGCCAGCACATCCAAAAGACTGAAAGTGGAAGAAAGGGCGCCAGGGGCTGGGGGAGGGGCGGGATGACCGTTTAATGGGAAGGAGTTTTTGTTGGAGTTGATGACAAAGTTCTGGGACAGAGAGCAGAGATAGCCACGCATGCAGAGATATACTTAATGCCACGAATCACACACTTGCCAATGGTTGAGATGACAATCCTGATCCCTTGTTTATTTCACCGCAATCGGAAAGAACAAACAAGCCGGTTTTTCAGCACCCGCCTCCTCCTCCCCAGCTCCACCTCTGTCCAGCTCCTTCAGAAGAAACCCTGCTTCTTACCCAGGTCGTACACTCGCTCCCCTTCTCCAAGACCCAGTGACACGAGTAGCGTGACTGTACAGGCAGGGCAGGGCTTGCACACCCAGGATGGCTTCTCCGAGTCCCTTGTGGAGGAGAGAGGCCCCTCCACCCGCCTCTGGAGTAGCCTGCCAGCCCCAGAGCTCGGTGACAAAGTGCCTCCTGAGCAAGGGGACAAAGGGCACAGCCCAGGAAGTGATTTTAAACCTAATTGTTCCCATGTCTTTTGTTCAGCATCTTCGGGATCCGCTCACACCGCATCCAGTGAAAACTGCAGGAAGACCTATGTCTGGGATCGCCTAACAGAGGCAGTGCCCGGTCGTGAGCTGGGGCGAGCTTCTGTTTTCTTAGACGCCGAGAAAAATCCCCACGCAGATGTCTGATGGCTCAAGAAAGCAGGCGCGTTGACAGCCCTCTGGGCTGCGCTGGCTGGGGTTGGGAGCCATCTCTGCGACCAGCCTCTCTGGCAGCCAGGCGGGCAGGGGACACTTAATTGTGGGCCCGTTTGCTGGCAGGAAGCCCTGCCTCCTCCAGGGGCAGCCAGCATGATAATGAGACAGTTTCTATGGAAATGAGCTTATAACTATTCATTTTCTCCCCATTCCCGACCCATCCACAAAGAGGTTTTCCAAAATGACCCCCATTTTCCTACCCCCGACATGTCCTCACGCCATCGCCGAGCGGCTAATCAGCCAGAGGAGAATGGAGAGAGGAAACGCAGGCCTTTGACAAGATGTGGGAAACCCCTCGCTCTGCACTCAGTGCGCCTGTGACCAGCAAACAAAAAGCCTCGCGGGCCCTGCGGCCAAGTTTCCAGTAAACTTTTCCCTGGGCGCTCTAGGCGCGTTTTGTGCGTGTTTTCTGGTAGATCTGCAGTGCGGCTTTGCTGTTTTTTGAGAAACTCTGCAAACCGCTCTGTTTTGTTGGAACGTCCCCAGCTGGCCTCCCTCAACTGTCACCTGGTCCCCATGAACCCCTCTCTTGGGACAGAAAAGGACCCAGAAGGTCAAGTCCAGTCCATCACCCCCTCCAGGCTGTCGGGGGTTGGGAAAGGGGCTTTCATTGCATTTTCTCTCCCTTTTAGGGTCTCATAAACTAGAGGGACAATGTCGTCACAGGGGAGGAAAAATAAAAGGGGGAGCCCCCAGCCCATAGCAGAGTCGGCCCGAGATGCAGCACAGGGCTCAAATCCAGCCTCTTCCTGGCTGTGTGGCCTTGGGCAGGCACTTGACATCTCTGAGCTCTGTTCCTTCATCTGGAAGTGGAGGTTGGTGATTCCTGCAGAGAGGCCTCCTTGGTAACTATTGAGGCTTCGTCACACCAGAGGGTGTGGCTTGAGGACACTGTCCAGGACAGGCATCCTGATCCAGGCTATCTGGGGCCTCCGTGTGCCTTGAGCAAGAGGAGAGTGGACTCTGTTTGCTCCTTGGGCCCCAGGGGGCTCTCTGTCTCCTTCCCTTGAGGTCTTCTGACCCAGGAGTTGGGTGGAGGGCTTTCTTTGAGGGTCCAGGTCCCTTCCCACCCTCTGAGATGCTGCAGGGCGGCTGTGCACACAGTAGGCACTGCATGGATGCTTGATGAGCTCACGCATCCATCAGTGAACAAGGGGTGTGTTACCCGGCATCTCAAGCTGACCTGTCAGTGGGTGATTTTCAGATGGGTGAGCATAGGAACCCAGGACTCCAGGCAGGGTTGAGGGAAGGGAATCAGAGTCCCACAACAGCTACTTGCTGCCTCCCAAGCCCATCCAGATGCCACAGTTTAATCCAGGGGCTGACCCCAGCAGGCCCTCCGACCCTAGCTCCATCTGCAGGGTAAGACCCTTGGCCACAGGTGGGGGTGGCCTCCTGCCCCTGCCAGGTCCTGAGTGACATGCAAGGTGTGACATGCATCCCCTCCGGCCTGGGGATGGGACAGGTCTCAGCAGATGAAAGTACAGGACACACAGTCCTGAACTGCAGACAAACAACAGGCAAATGTTTAGTCTAAGTGCATCCAATGCCATTTGGGGGACCCCCTCCCACCTGCTCACCCTGGGCCATGTCTGGGGCCATCCCCTGGTTCATGTAGGGCTGCAGCCTGGCACACTGGGGGGCTAACCTTTCTGCTTTTTCTAAACAAATTTAACAAATCCTGATACCCAGACTCCTTCCCCAACCCAGAAAGTGGTCTCTCCCACTGCATCAGCTTCTCCAGGGATGGGTAGGGGGAGGACGCCTTCTCAGCTTTTAAAGAAAATGTCAATTTTAAAATTTAACTGACTGAGTGAAAACCCTATAGGTACAAGATTGAACACACACACACACATTAAAACGATTTTAAGCGCTTCTCATTTAAATAGTCATAGTATATTTTAAACAGAAACAAGTTTTAAGATCCAAATTGGGTCTGGTTTCCCCTTTTGCAAAGTAGACCCCTTGAGGACGAGACTGGAGTTCTACGTCGTCTTGTGTTTTCGTCTTCGCTGGGGTAAGGGTGCCTCTCAGGGTGTGACTGACACTTATGATCGAGAACGAGGGCCATTCAACAAAAAGGAGGTTCCTTTCCCCATCCTGAGACCCTGGCTACTGGTGGTTGTTGCTAAGACGGACTGGACAGGTTTAGAGGCCGAAGATGTGGGGGCACCCTGATCTTAAGTCACGTGTTATGTATAGGAAGCAATTTATCTGTCTGTATCTCCGTACATATATACAACATACAGGCACGGATATAAATTGTGTAGTTTATATTATTATATCCATGTATCTATATATAAAAGATAAACACACAAGACTGAAAAGTAACCAAATATTACCTCTCTGTGGTGGGATGTGAGATTTTTCATTTTAAAATATGCTTCAGTATTTTCTCAATGAGCATTCATTATATTCATAATTTTTATAACATGTTACAATTTCTTACAATGTGTTACAAAATGTTCAAGCAAGAGAACAGGGCTTTCCACGCAGCCCATGGCTGCAGGGGGCTGGGCAGGCGTGGGCGCGGGGCTCCTGGCCACCCCTGGGGTGCCCTGCTGTGTTGCCCTCCCAAATACTGCCCTCCTGGGTGCCTCCTGGGCCGTCTCAGTTCCCAGATAAGTCTGAGCCACCCACGCACAGCCTCCCTGGAACACCTGCTGGCAGGGCACCCAGTCACTTCTGGAAACTTTTCAGGAGTCTGTTCAGGCATATGACTCTGTCCTCAGAACGGGCCCAAGTTTCCTGTCACCTGTGAGCCAGAACTTCTCTGCAGTCTTGACTTCTCTTCTGTGTCTGCTCCAGCATGGCTTTCCTGCACAGGTACACCCGGTCCCTGTGAACAGCTGGACTGGACCTGGCTGAGCCTCATGTCAGTGGGCATTAGAGACCCGCCCCCGCCACTCCACACACACACCATTCTATTTCCAGTGGGTCATCACAGGGCGTGGAGCCTGGAGGTATGGCTGCCAGCTAAAATACAGTAAATACAATACCTAAAATGCAATAGATACAATAAAAAGCTTGCAGTCCTTGGGGTATACGTCTACTGAAAGATTATACACTGTTTATCTGGAATTCAAATGTAACCGGGCATCCTGGACGTTCCATCTGCTGACTCCAGCCCCCCTCCCTGGGGGTCTGCTATTGGCTTGGGCTCAGCCAGTGCCCAAAGACCTCCCTTTGGTACTTCCCACTTTGTGAACCCTGCAGGCTGACCCAGCAGGTGCTGAAATCCTGTCCTGGGACCTCAGCCTAGGAGATTGGGTGACTGGCCAGCCCTGGGCAAGTATTTGCCTCTCAGACCCTTAGGCTGCCCCTTCTGCCCATCCCCAGCCCCAGTCACTGCCCAGAGACCAAATGACCTACAGCATGGTGCCACATGCAGACCCCCACAGCATCAGGCCCCCTCCAGGCACTCTGGGGACCACTGGCCCCACTGAGGCAGTTGGAGACTGTCCCAGTACTGACATCCCCCTCCCCCGGCTCCTGGAGAGGTGCTGAGATGGTGCAGAGACCCCCCACAGACAGGTCTGATTCCTAGAAGTGGGTCTGGGAGGTACTGGGATGGTGGCCCCACCGACCACAGAATCAGCGAGCCTCTGAACAAGTCCAGCCCTGTCTGGTATGAAAAAAGTCTCCCCAAATAGACGTCTTTTCCCCTTTCCAGTTCTTACCAGTGAAAACCCGACCAAGTGCAGGGCTCAGGCCCTCGCTGGGAGGAGGGAAAAGCTGGCAAGCAAAAGCCTCCAAATCAGAAACACACTGCGTGACTCACTCAGGGGTATTGATCTGAGTTTGGGCCAGTCCTTCTTGCTAATAATGGTCATCGACCTAAAGGGACCTAACCACTAAAGTGTCAATAAAAGCAACAGCTACTTTTCTTCTCCACAGAGATAGAGACTCAGGAGGACTCTTGGCAGGAGGCATCTTCCTCATTTCCCCTCCAAAAGCAATTTCCCCCAAAGTCACCCCAAATCAAACTGACCACAATTAACATCCCAACCAGCCCCCGATCAAATGCGTCACCACCGTTCCTTCCCTGGGGAGCCCGCAGCCCGCCTGGGCCTGGCCCCATCTGTTGCTGGGCAGCCAGAGCCCCTCATTCGATCACGGCCCAAGTAGGTTATCTGAATAAACGGAGAGGACATCAACGAGATATATTAGCACCGTGGGGTATTTGTCATCTCTCTGTCTCTCCTTCTCCAGGAATGTCGGTGATGAATTTGCAAATGGTCCTGGATTATGACAGAGCGTTTTCTCTCTTCATTATTTATCCCTCCTCTGAGCACCTCGATCAGAGGCCATGATGACAAATGCATGAATAAAAGGCAGAGACAATATTTTAGCAATGTGTTGTAAATCTCCTTCTACGCATTATTAATTTAAGGAAGTCCATTATACCAAACAGCTCTGAGGAGGACGACAAGGGTAAGGCAGGACTGGCCCCAGCGCTTGAGGGTCAGAGAAAGGAGAGGAGAAACCCAGTTTCATCCAAGCCGAGGCTGGGCTGGGCTCACCCAGATCCCTGAAGCCTTCAACCACCGAGGTTTCGTTTCAGTGAAAGACGAAGCATTTGCTTTCCCCAGACGCAAGCGCATTTTGCAAAGTGGGAAACGGCAGTTGTAATCTCATTCTTCAGCAGCTGGGGATGGCCAGGTGGGTCAGGGAACGCTGGTCCTTTCTGGATGGAGGAAGGGGGAGAGCAGGTGGGTCCTCAGGGCGGGAACAGCAAGCTTGCAACAACACAGCACTGCCGGGAAGCCTGGCATAATCTGTGAGCAGGCGGGAATGCCGCGAGACGAAGCCTGAGGACTGAAACTGTGCCACCTAGCGTGGCAGGCACAGGGGCCGCGGCCAAGCCCAGCAGCCTGGGTTTTCTTCCTTCATTTTACTTTTTTTAAAACCCTCCAAGTAAGGATCTGCAGGCTCCCGGCCCACCACCTGCCCCGACGGGCTGTTGAACTGCCGCCCAGAGACCCAGGAGCAGTCTCTCCCAGGGAGCTTCCTGGGAAATTCCCAAGAACCCTGTGACCTAGGGGTCCCTGGAGAAGAGTCAGGACATCTCAGGGGTCAGGGAGGCCACCAGCCATGCTCAGGCCAGGATTCTGGCCCGAGAGCACTGGACCCTACGTTGCAGACCCTCGTGGAGCCAACGCGGGCTCTGGAGTTGGGGAAGGAGCATTGTTAATTTCTACAAGGGATGAAGGAGTTGATTCATGAAGAACCTCCATCCACTTGCATGAACAAAAGACTTAGTTTTGGTGTTGGTGGGATTTTGTGTGTGTTTTTTTAATGACAGAATCTGGGTCTCTTTTTCTTTTACCAAGACTGATTTTCCAGCAGTTTTCATAAGTGTTTGTCCTCGGCCCTCCCCAGCTGGCCTCGGGTCTGCACCTGGGCCACAACAGGCAGGTGTAAAAGATGCCCCAGTAGTCAACCTGCGCTGGAGGACTTGAGGACACGGGGCCCAGCTGGGACCATGGGGGACAAGGAAGTGGGAAGAGGGGAGAAAGCTCCCAGGAGCCACCTGAACCTGGAGCCAGAGGGTCACAGAAGGGCCAGATCCCTGACCTGGATGGGCCTCGTGGCCGAGGCCCCTTCTGACAGCACGCACCTGGCATCTGAGTCCCTGAAGGGTCAAGCCACCTCTGTAGAATGCACAGATGGCCCTGCCCCAAGCCTGGCAGTTGGGACGAGAGCCCCCACCAGAAAGTGTCTGTCCCTTTGAGGGGGAGCACGCTGGCATTTGGTGACAGCCCCCATCAGCCCATTTAGGGACAGGGCAGTGGATGGCCATGCAGATTCTAATGGTTCATCATGGGAAAGCCCCACGGGGCCAGGTGACAGCGCAGCAGCTTGCAGGGAAGAGGTGGCAAGGCCCGTGGGACATGGCTCAACACCAGAAACACACAGACAAAGGGCCCACGGATACAGAGACGGAGTCAGAAGCGGGCGAGAAATCCAAGGTGGATTTTACTTTATTTTTTGTTCATCAGCCTAATTGCTTCGGGAACTGTGACTTTCTGTAAAGTGGAGCTTGGGAAGGAAGGCTCCCAGCAACATGTTATACTGCAGTGCCTGAGTGCGGATCTCCGTGCTGGGATGCGCGTATTAATTTGAATTTTGTAAGACAAGTGTTGCATGTTATTAATATAATTGCCAGTTATAGAAACGGCATATTCACGGAGTTTTCTCTATACCCGTGTGCACTGCACTGCTCAACGTGACAGTTTAATATTCAGCTGGTGTTTACTTAGCATATGACTGTTAATCAGCGCAAATTAAATGTGTACTTGAAACCCCCACTTAAAGCTCTGCTAATTATTTTTTGATCCAAACAGGACGGCCTCTTCCAGAGGAGGAATCGGGCTCTCCAGGACCAAACATCAGCGAGAGAAGCTGTTGCCAGCTCCGAGGATCGGCCTCCAAGAGATGCAAGGCAGGTTCTTGTGTGTGCTCTCCCCGCGTGCATTCCCCATGACCTTCTCTGGTTCAGCCTGCCCCCCAGGAGAGGAAGCCCAGCCTTCCCACCCAGGAGTGCCAGCCGCCTGCTGGGCATGCTGTTCCACTGAACTCAGGCTGCGTTCCAGCACAGAACACACACTTGCACATGTGTGGACACACACATGCACACATGTGGATACACGTGTGTGTGCACATAGCCCAGGACCTCATGCTGTTTCTGGCTCCACTGCCAGCCCGTGCGCCTTACCCTCGTCCCAGCCCCCTACCACAGCCTGCACCCCATTTGGTGCTTGCCTTTCCTATGAACATGAAGATGTGTGAGTGAGGGGAAAGGCTGGGGGGGATGGGGAGGTAGAAGGAGAGGGTGAACTGGAAGCCTAAGCAGGGAAGAGATGGGGCTCACCCACTCCCATTCAGAAGACAAGGGGGCAGTGCCGCTGGGGAGCAGCCCTGGCCTGATCGTCAGCTGAAGATTGTCCGGTCAGCTCCTCTGGGTTGGTGTTTCCTGGACATCTCCCAGCTAAGGGTCCTTTAGGAGCAGCCTCTGTTAGGGTTCTCCTTGGGGGCAGCTCCCTTGCCTGTCCTTAGCACTGGGCTCGGCAGGGACAGAGAAGACCCAGCAGGAAAGGAGACGTGAAGGGCCAGCCTCAGCCTCTTGGCAAAGTCCTTTCTACCTGAGAATGGGGGCCTCCAGGACATGGTCCTTGGGACCATGGCCTTGGTGCTCTGGCTGAGTCCTATCCACCGGCTGAGTCCTATCCACCTGGGTGGTGTATTTACAGCATTCTGCAAGGGGTTAGGAGGCAGGTGGGGCAGCAAACAGCTCTGTCTTAGAGGTCACTGACCCATGCTCTCAGAGACCCCATGGGGGAAGCATGGCTCCATAAATAAGTGCACTTCGGGCCAGAGAAGGCGGTGCAGTAGGAAAGGAATCCAGCATGCTCCATACCTCCCTGAACCCTGCTTCTTTATCAGAGCTGGGGACAGCATAGTCCCCACTCCAGTACTCTTGCCTGGAAAATCCCATGGACAGAGGAGCCTGGTAGGCTGCAGTCCATGGGGTCAGGAAGAGTTGGACACGACTGAGTGACTTCACTTTCATGCATTGGAGAAGGAAATGGCAACCCACTCCAGTGTTCTCGCCTGGAGAATCCCAGGGAAGGGGGAGCCTGGTGGGCTGCCGTCTACAGGGTCGCACAGAGTCGGACATGACTGAAGAGACTTAGCAGCAGCAGCAGCAGCAGAGGTTTAACAGGCTAGAGCAGAGAGAGTTCCTGCCAAGTTAAGACTCTTAATACATCTCAGTGGATGGACGGATGGATCGAAGGATAGAAAGATGAGTGGGTGGGTGGAGAGAAGGATGGATGGTGGCTGAATGTATGATGGACAGATGGATGGATGGATGGACGGATAGAAAGATGAATGGAGGGATGGATGGATGGAGAGAAGGATGGTGGATGGATGGATGGAATAATAGAAAGATGGATGGGTGGATGGATGGGTAGACAAGTGAATGGTTGGATGCCTGTGATAGAATCACTCCAAAAGGTTCCTCCTATGGTCCCTTCTTTCCAGACTCTGGGAAACTTTAGACTGTGGTCATCTTTTCTCCAGACCAGACAGGGGGACAAGGGCGCCCCAAGGCCCTGAGTCCAGCGCCTGGTGAGGGGAGGCACTGTGACCCTATTGGCTGTGTCCAGAGACAGAGGCAGCCAGATGACTGTATGACAGCACAGGGGCCTGAGGTTCTGGAGAAAATGCCAGGATGAGGAGGTCAAGGTTCGACCACAGTCACAGCTCCCCACCTGAGGCAGCCCCTCCCACATCCCCACACGCCCCGGGGGTTAAAGAGCAAGGTTCAGCTTCAGCTGCGACTGCTGATTGTGAACTGGCTTCCCCCTAAGTCTTTTCTTTCGACTTGGAGTTCAGGTTGAGTGAGGGGCACCCAGATTCCCTGGGGGTGGAGGGCAAGTGTTCACGCACATGTGTTTACAGGAGAGCAGACACCTGCTTCTCAAACAGCCTGGGGCCTCCTGTCCAGATCAGATGAGGAAACAAGTTCTGGGAGGTTCCTCAGCTCCCCAAAGCCCCTCCACCAACCAGTGGACACCCAAGGCCTCAGACTTTGCCTGTGCAGTCAGGCCTGGACTCTGCAGCTCCGGAAAGCGATGTCCGTATCCCTCCCGGCTGACTGGGTCTTTTAGAAGCTGTCCATCCACACCAGGGGATCCCAGCACTGAGCATCTAGAGTGGACACCTGCCTCCTGGCCCCGTAGGGTAGTGAGTGTCCACACCAAGGACCAATGTCAGCCATTCCCCAGCAGGAGTCTGTCCCAGGCCCAATGGGAACTGACTGAAATCGACTTCCAAGGTGACAGTGGCCTGAGGGCATCTCAGACCCTGTTCCTCCTCACCCGTCAACCCTGGAGTCACTGCCCTAGGCAGGACTCTCCTCCTGTGCAATTCAGTTACACAAGAAGTTAATATGAACTGTCAGTTTATTTCTTTCTGGTGAAATAAAATCTGGCAAAGTCTTGGCGTAAAATGGTGTTCCATGACTGTGGGCTGGTGACCTCTTGGGGCCCCACAAATGCCAGCCTGGCCTTCGAGGCAATGGGTACAAAGCCTGGACGGCACAGAACCGGGCCAGAGAAGCTGCAATGTTAGCTCAGGGCAAGCTCTGTGTTCCTGACTCCTCAGAGCCCCCGCACTGGGGATCCACAGACACACGCCAACAGCTACACGTGATGCCACAGCTTCAGAACTGTGGGCCGGACCACAGAACCTGGGGTGGACAGGACCCTGGAGCTGCTGCGGCCAATGCCCCAACAGCCTGAAGGGGACACAGGTATAGAGGGTTTAGGGACACCCCAGCTTCCTATTGGTCCCCAAGCCAACATTTTTCCACAAGGGAGAGCTAATGTGAGAGGAGGGATGGTGACTCCCTGATGCCTGGCTTTGTAGAGGACTTCGGACAAGTGCTAAGCAAAGAGGAGGAACTTGGAGATGCTGTGGGTGCCGATTTCTCAGGAAAGCAGAGCAATGAGTGAGGGTTCACAGATGCCCGTAAGCAGCTGGTACTCAGGCCAAGATCCCTCTGAGTATCAAGGTGGGATGAGTCCATCTGGATGTGAGGCAAGGAGGGGCTGGGCTGGGCTGAGAGTGACTAGAGTTCTGTCCCAGCTCTGCCCTGGGCCAACCCCCAGACTCCCTGCCTTGCCCACCTGGTGTCCAGGTACATCCTGCTCTCAGGTGACTTCCGTCTGGATACACCAACACATAGGGCAAAAAGAGAGATACAGACTACAGGACTGATGGGAACTGGGGCCACCAGGATCCCCAGCCCAGCTCCTGAGTGGCCTTCACCCCATTGGCCACTCAGCTCATAGGGGTGAGGACCTGCTGGTGTCATCCTGGTGATCAGACTCAGCATGGACCCCCCTCCAGGACATCTAGTCCCAATGCTGTTGGCTTCTGACCTTTCTGGCTGCAAACCCAGAGGAATGGGGTGGAGTCCTTTTTCAGGGGACTCTCTCCTGTTACAAAATGCTGCCTCACCCCCCACCCCTTTTTCACTTCTACAGACCGAAATGAAACTGAGGATTCCTAAAAACCACTCAGTGCTCCAATTCCACTGGGAATACAAGTCGGAGGATTGGGGGGCACTACCTGGAGGAAGGGACCTAGGGAAGCCAGGTAGATGAGGTCAGGAAGCCAGGTCGTGCAGCTGTGGACAGAGAGCCTTCCCGACCCTTGGCCATCCCTTCTCCACAGCCTGCTCTGCTGCCAGGAAAGATGCCCTCAGGATTCTTCTGGAGAATTCCATTTCATAAGAGATGTCTTTGACCCAGCATGACCATCCCACTGAAGCCTGGCCCTCTCAAGGTCATTCAAAATCTTTGCACTCAGCAACCAAGACCACAGACGAACCTTCCTGCTCCAGTAGGATGCCTACAGCTGACCAGAACCTTCCAACTGATCCATGGTAATCATGGCAACCCCCCACCTCTGCCCGTCACACACTCAACTGACAAGAATGATTTGCCAGGTGAGGAACCAGAAGGAGAACATTCCTTGAATTTGAATCAATAGAAGGTACCTCCTCAAGCCATCCTAAAGGACCTGACGCTTAGAATGATGTCTTCACCGTTGGGCAATTTTAAGCCCACAAGGCTGTTTCATCAAATGGTTTAAATCTGAGCAAACTGAGGCTCAGAGGGTAGGGGGAAGGGCTGCCCAGTGCAGGTTGCAAGCAGGAGAACCAACGCTGGGTGGGGGGAACCCTCCAGCAGGTGGGCAAGCGTGGGGCACACCTGTACTGCATTCCCTGTGCTGGTGGAAGCCATGGGTCTGGCCTGGCTGAGGCTCCCAAGCAGATCTGCGGGCAGAACAGATGGGCAGACGGCCACACACCGGGCTGAGAGCGCATCATGGACGGCAAACCCTCCCTGGCCCTCCTTGCCTGACCGCTTCCTCCCCAAGCTCCAGGGAGTCGGGGTATACTTCTGGGGTCCCAGAGATATGGGCCTCCTGCTAAACATGGTCCCCTTCCTATCCCACCACTGGGTGGGGACGACAGGATAGGGGGTGTCAGGGAGGCCACTCACCCATCAGCATCACTGATGGGGGGGGTGTGCCCTTCTGAATGGTGGCCTGCTGCAGAGCCTTGCAGGCCTGCTCCCGCCCACCTTCTGACCACGCCTGGAGCTGCCCCCGCCATCACATCAGCAAACACTGGTCACTGAGCCCTGTGCAGGGGACACTCTGGCCGGAAAGAGAACTCTCGAGCTGGCCCAGCCAGGACACACCGCGGCCCGTGTGAGACTTGCAGACCAGCATCCACGGATGCCTTGGGGGCCAGGATGGAGCCCGTACACGAGAGGGCAGGTGGGTGTCTCCTAGGCTCCAACATCCAGAATGCTGCCTCAGGGCCAGGGCCACCTGCTGCGGGGAGCCCTGCCTCCCAGGAAGGGGAGGGATGTTCAAGGACAGGGGGCTGGCTGCGCTGAGGGAGGGCGACTGACAGCTCCCAGTGCGTCGGCCCAATGGTACCCCAGGTGTGCTGCCTGGTGAGGGTCACCCCTAGAGTGAGACCCCACAGGGCCTCCCTCTAGGACACTGCTCTGTCCTGGCCCCCAGGAGCACCATGCCACCCTCAGCACTCCTCTATTTCCTGGGGGCTTCTGCCCGACCCCCAGCCCTGACCCACCACTCTGTAAGCACACATGCTGAGAGGGCTGTGCCAGGGCCTGCCTGAGGGCACTGGAGCAGGAAAGAGTGTGGGGTGTGGCCCTGGAGAGGGGACACCCTTAGAAGGCCGGAAGCAAATGCTGCCCATCTGGGGTCTCCGACAGCAGCTCAAAAGGTGAGCAGAAGAATGAGGTTCACAGAGCAGGATCTGGTCAACTGGTATCAGAGAATCTTGGGCCAGCTGGGGGCTATCAATGCAGCCTGGCCCAGGGACTCGGCATCTGAATGGAAGAATCTTATGAAATGAAACAAGAATCAGACCTTGATGAATAAACAGTAGACACTCCACTGGGCCTCGCTGGAGCAGATCAGACCCCCTTCACTTGGGGAGCCTGGAGCCTCGGGCTTCTGCTCCTGACCTGAGACCCAGGCTCAAGGATGGAAACCAAGGTGGTACCTGCTCGGACCCTCCAACCTCCCGCCCCCCCCCCCACCTCTGAGAGCCAGTCGCCCTGCCCAGCACCCCACTAGGGAGCAATATGCCATGTGGACCAGATGCAACTGAGCCTCCCCGAAGAGGTGAGACTAGGATCTCGCCCTTTACCAGAAGGTGCGAGGGCCATGGAGACAAATGCCAGCACCTGGAGCCCACTGCTCAAAGAAGACAGGGAAACAGTACAAACCAGACAGCAAGCGACGCATGAGCAATCTGCAGCCTATACGACCTCAGTTTACAGAGATCTCGTCCAGGACAGCCCCACGGTGCAAAGAGGGGTCACAAAGGCATCTCCTTGGAGGCCCTGGTCTCCCTGTGAATTTCCAAGTCTGCCTGAGAAGGGACAGCAGAGACATGCAAGGGGCCAGAGGGACCACGGGGACAACGTGTTTCCTTTACTTCTCTGTGCCCAAGATTATCCAGCATAAGAAGCGTCCTCACATCACTGTTCAGACCTGAACATGTCACACGCACACACACATACACATATGCACAAGCACACATTTATACCGACACACAGACTCTCTCTAATGTTTGTCCTTGACTACAGGCTTCACACCAGTTTTAGAGGGCATGATCTTCATGACTCGCTTCCAGCAGGATCTAGCAGTATTTAAACATAACCTACATACATCCTCCTTCCCAGGTGGCACTAGTAGAAAAGAACCCACATGCCAGTGCAGAGACATAAGAGACACGGGTTCGATCCTTGGGTCGGGATGATCCCCTGGAGAAGTACATGGCAACCCACTCTAGTAGTCTTGCCTGAATAATCTCACGGACAGAGGAGCCTGGTGGGCTATGCTCCATAGGGTCACAAAGAGTTGGACATGTTTGAGTGACTTAGCACTCACACAAAGCTTACTAATCCTACTTCTAATATGTATGATAACGTATAATACTTAATGTAATGTAAATACCATGCAAGTTGTTGGTGGTGGCATACAAATTTAAGTTTTGCTCTTTGGAACTTTCTGGGATCTTTTTATCAAGTATTTTCAACCCTTAGTTGGTTGACTCTGCGGAGGCAGGGGCTGAGTGTGCCGCAAGCAGACCATCTCATCCTCCCCAGTCTGCCTTTCTCAGAGCCCAGGGCACCAGCTGAGAGCTCTCACAGTACAAAGTCAGTGCTGCCCCCCGTTGTTAGTGGAGCCCAAATTTCTGCCCAAGCAGGTGATGAGGATGAGGGGGACACTTCCGTGAGTACAGGAACCAAGACTTTGTTGCAACACAGAATCTAGACACCCCAGCATGTGATGTGTTGAGGGGGTGTTCAGAATGTTTTCCCAGCAACAAACCCTATCCTGCAGAAACCTGCAGCCCAGTCCCACCCTGGTTCTTGGCAGGCTCAGGAGGCCCGGTCCCAGCGAGGAGGTCATGGGAGTCCCCCGAGGTCGTGTCACATTCTTCCTGACCTGGGGGTCCCGACCTTGGGGTGATGGGGTTGCCTGCGTGCTGGACGGTAGGGAGCCAGGGCTCATTCAGATAAATTAGACCCTTAATTGGACCCTGACTAGATAGAGAGCACTTTCTTAACAAGGTGATTGGGAGCCCTGGGTGAGTCATAAGGATCCCACCATGTAGCCAAGACCTGGTCTGATCAGCTGAAGGCCCCAGGCCCCTGCCTGCAGGTAAGACCTCTTTGTGGAGGGTGGAGGTGGGAGATGAGGAGGGGCAGGATGTGCGGGGGGCAGGGTTGAAACACCACCTGCCCCAGCCCTGACCACCAGCAACACCTGGGGAGGGGGTGGTAAGCCTGGTACTTTGCCCAGGAATTTCAACTGCTTGACTCTGCCGCCAAGAGGAAGGGAGCTGAGGATGTGGCTGGACTGAGGTGACCTCAGGGGAGGAGACTGGGGAGAAGGTCTCTGGATGGCAGGCTGGGATGCACAGAGATCCCAAGGGTCAGCTCCACAGGCATCTCTGATGCAGAGGCCTCTGGGTCCCCCCAGGACAAGGGGTGAAAGGATTCTTGGGGTTACCTGCTAGCTGGCCCTGCCCACAATGGAGGATTCATCTGCCTTTACCTGGGTGGAGAGCAGAGGGAACTCCTGACAAGTCCAGTCTTGACCTCCTGGCCCAGGGCATCTTGGAACTCACAAAATTTGGGGACAAGCAAGTGCCCTTTGCTGGGAGCTGCCCCGGGCAAGATCTCAAGTCTTGGCCTCAGGCAGGTTGCCAAGCGGCTCTGGGAAATGGGCCTCAGTTTCCCTGTTTGTGAGCAGAGATCACCACAGCCACAAGGCAGGGCAGAACCAGACACCTCCTGTAGCCTCCCTACCTGAGGCTGCCGCCCCTCAGGCCCTCTGTCCACTCCCCCACAGGCTTCCCCTGGAGGCTGCAGTCTGTCCTGATGGGGTGGGAGTGGACAATATCTCGAGTGGACAAGAATCATGGGGCAACAGCACCACCACTGTGAGAAGCCTGTTCCAGAGCTGTACCTGCCGGTGAGGACCCACCTGCTGGGACTGACCCCACAGATGGCCAGGCCCCACACTCCTTCCCGGGGGCTCTTCTGCTTGCATCCTGGAGCCCCAGCACCATCCTCTGTGGGCAGCGGTGGCCAACTCTTGCTGCTGGTCACATGCAGGTAATGGTCAGTGCTCGGGGAGGTGTCCCTCCCCCAAGACGGGGATCTGCAGCACTAAGGGAGGGGCTCTGGTGTGCCAGGAGGGGCCCGTGGTCTACAAACCCAGCAAGGGAGACCCGACCCCCCAAACAGGCTGGCTGAGTGTCCGCTGTGAGGACCCTCGGCCAACACCCAGGGACACAGACCAGTCCATCCCCTTCCTGCTCTCCAAGCTGCAGACACTGCCCGCTGCCCTGATGCTCGCTGTTCAAAAAAAAAAAAAGAATCAAAAATAGTTTCAGAGACTATTGTCCTCTGCTTCTGTGAGAAGAAAAGGAGACAGAGACGGGTGGAGAGCTGGGCTTCCACAGCCTGTGGAGGAGGCAGCCCAGTAGTGCTGCCACCTGTCCTGACACCCGACGGCAGGCGAGGAGTTCCCAGCCCCAAGCCTAGACCACCTCCCGTCTGCCGGGGGAACCAGTGCCGAGGCATGCACCTCGCCCCGACAGCCGGTGAAACCTGGGCATTTGGGCTGTGGGGGCCGACTTTGCCCCATCCTGGAAGGGCCTCAAATCAGCCACGTCACCCAGCGAGGCCCCGTTACACCAACACACACTCTCTTTTTATTTAAAATGACAGGCAGCCGAAAAGACAGAGTGCAGGCTTCCGTGTGTGAGCGCGTGTGCCCGTGTCCACCAGCCCTCATGTGATCTAATGAGAAACACAGCCGGAGCCTGCATCCAGGCAAATGTTTAGGATTCCCTAACAGAAAAGCTGCTACTGATGGATCAGGGTGCCGCCAAGGAAGCCTGGGAGCTGGCGGGGGGTGTGTGATGCCACCATACCAGGGCCGCACCCTGGGTTAAGCCTCACCCGCAGAGATGCCCTGGGGCCCAGCAGCCGAAGCAATTTCCTCTGCTCTTAAACCTTAGCCACGGCTCAGTGGGCAGACAATTGTATGAACCTCCCAGTCCCCATGCTGGTGCCGCGCACAGCAGGGTAAATGCCCACTCTTGGGGGAGTGTGCGGCTCAGGGCCACCAGGTCCAGGAACCGCACAACACACGAGCTGTCTGTCCCAATGCCCGGGCTCCCTGAGGGCCGCACATGTTGTAGCCATGGCCTTCCACCATCTGCTGCAGCGGCTGAGAACACCCCCTGCTCCCGCGCATCCCTGAGACCCAGATGCAATTTTGAAAGTCAGATAAAGGACTTGGAAGGGCGTGGGCAGAGTTGCGGCCGGAGCCGAGCGGGCCAGTCCCAACCCCAGTGCCCAGGCAGGGCTCCCACGCTCAGGCGGGCGGCGAGTCCCGAGCTTGTTCACAGATGTTTTCACTCGGTTTGTAAATGTGCTCCAGGTCTAAGACATCGCTGTTTGTTCTAGAAATCAAAAGGTCTTGCCTGGCTGTGAAAGACGCCTGACCGCCACCCGCCTGAGTCTCCCCCACCCCTTCCTGCAGGACCAGACTCGTGAATGCATCGGGCAGGGGGAGGGGAGACCAGGACGCCAAGACTTTCGGTTTCTCCAGAGCTTGCGCTCTCCGTGTGCCCCCCTTCTGCAGGCTGATGGTCTGCGTCTGGCTCAAGCCATGGAGTCTGTCGCCACAGTGGACAGTGCACGGTGTGACCCTGAGTTTAAAGAAGCGGCTGCCCCAGGTGGATCCAAGGGCCACCGGCTCCTGGGGGCCAGGAGAAAAGTCCCCTTCCACACGCCAACCCCACATCCCCATCACTGGCTGCCCGGGGCCAAGCAGGTCTTTGTTGGGCCACTATATGACCACTTGTTAAGGACTGTCGCCATCTGGAAGCTAAGAGGCTGGGAACAGACCTCAAGTCCCAGGAAAGTTCTGCTGCGTCCCACCGTCCCTGTCTTTCTGCTTCTCTGTTTCTCTCTTTCCCTCAGGCTCAAAATCAGGACTCTCAAAGCACAGCAAAATCAGGCTATTTATTTCCACAAAATTTATCATCCCCTTAAAGGGCCACAGTGGCTGGGGTATTATTCACGCTGAGTGGGGAATCCACCCTCCACTGCCTCACTGGCATCCTTGGCAGCCGGGGGTTGGGGGGAGCGCAGGAAGGTCCGGGGAGAGGCCAGGCCCGGCTTTGATATCTCACTGATAACGTATTGTACAATTAGATCCATTTGACAATTTCCATTATGGCTGATAAAATATTTATCGAGCCTTGGAGATGATGTCTGGTGTCTGCACCATTTGTTCTGCTAATGGGGGGGCAGCGTGGAGGCTGCAGACTGAGCTGGGAGCCGCTCCTCGTCCCCTCCTCCCCATTAGGTTTGCAAATTGCCGGCACCAGTCGTAAATTACCGCCCAGCCCAGCGAGATTGATGCCGGCCTGACAGGGTAGGTAGGTGACTTGTGATGACATTGTTTCATGGAAGCATTAATCATGGCAGAAAGAGGAAATACCCTCAAATTGGCCCATAAGTCTAAATATTAAGGAATGAGAAGCAGGCAGTCGGAGGATGGTTTTAGCAAGAGCTGGAAATTGGGAAATGAAAAACATTTTCTATTATTTAACAAATCATCTTAATAATTCCCAGCGTTTTTGCTCAGAGTTCCGGGGAGCCCAGCCTGCAGGGACCAATCGTGCCGTGCTCTCTCGCCACCCCCAATGGTTAATAAAATGTGCCGGAGTCGGCCTCCAAGGCTGCCTTTGTAGCCGGATTTGCGTGTCCAGGAAAGGGGTGAAAACCCAGAGTACCAGCAGGCACGGAGCTGTGGGCCGGGGCTGCCTGCCTGACGGGTGCCTCCCAGCAGCGAGGGTTCTCTGTGGTGATAGATGTCGGACACAGCCTCGCTCAGGCCAAGCCCAGCACAGAGCCGCCCGCGAGCTCCGGAAACTGAGGTGGGACCGGATGGGCTGCGGGGCTCAGGATGCAGGGAGGGGGTGCCCGGCTGCGGTCCCCACCCACAGCCTGGCGTGTGGGGGCAGCAGGCATGTCCCGTGTGCTGCTTCGGAGCCACCAGTGTCCACGCCGGCTCGTGTTTACAGCCCTGAGCTGGGCACTGCTTGTGAAATATCGCTGCGAAAGATAAATGGCCCTTAATGAATTGCCCCTGAGTTAGAGAGCTGACGCGGTTTTAATGGCAAATGAAAAATAAACACACCAATAAGTGAGTGAAAATGGTGGTCCAGGCGGGTGCTCTGCAGGGCCGGGTGGGGGTCAGGGAGGTTGGGGTCTGAGCCCTCCCGAGGCCGCCGGGCTCATCCCGATTGGGGGCCTGGTGGGAGCCTCCGGTAGCCACGTTTCTACTCGGAAGGCCGCGGTGCAGAGTAATTAAATTAAATTGATGCTGTCCCTGCTTTGAGGCCACCCTTGATTTAAGGCCAGAAAAGGAAGCAATTAAATTTAATAAAAACCAGGTTCCTAAACAAAGGTACAAGGCCGGAGCGCCATCCGGAGCCTCGCCCGCCTGAGGGGGACGCTCTGGGTGCCCCCGACACCGCAGCCTCCCGCCAGCACGCTGCTCCGACGCCGGGCTCACCGATGGCTTTGTCACAAACCAGAACCGACAGTGCTCCTCGCAGCAGACCCGTCAGCGGGTCAACTGCAGGGGTCCGACGCCCAGGGGTGTCTGCCAGGCACCATCAGGTGGGCCGTAGGGGCTCAAGGTCAGGGTTCATGGTCCCCAGGGGCACCTGCGAGGGGACAGCTGGGATGGGGAGTGTGAGGAGCTGCCCCCACCCCAGTGGGCTTTCTGCTGAGCCCCTGAGCATCTGTGTCTGCCTCCTGCCCCCTGTGAGCGGTGGGGGGCTCTCCTGAGAGGGCAGCTCCTGCTCTCCACTCACATCAACGAGAGAAATCACAGCCCAGCAGAGAGAACGTGAACCACAGCAGAAATAGCTGACCCCGCCGACCTCGGCCAGCGGCGGTATCAACAGTGACCGTGAGCTAGTCGACCCCCACAAGCCCCCCAACACACAGTGCTGCAGGACTGCGCCCTGCAGGGGTGTCAGGCAGCCCCAGTCAGACCATCACACCCCTCCACACACCCCCCCAGCTAACTGCTCTGTCCCCTTTCTCTCCCAGCCGGGTGACCGGAGTTTGCAAAGAGAGCTGGTGGCTATCAATCCGCTGTATGCTTTGGGCAAAGGGGCCGGTGATTCATTATTGAAACACCAGTCCCTGCACCCCAGGGTCACCAAGGATGGCCCAAGCCCTGTGCCTCCAGGGTCCTCACAGAAATGGATGGGCCCTGGGGGAGGGGAGACGGGGGCGGCAGGCAGGGCTCCAGGGAGAGGGTGGAGGCTTTGTGCCGAGTTTCCTGGGGGAGGTCAGGACTCAGTAGTGGTGCCGGGCAGGGCCAGAGCTGGGTCATCCCTCTTCCCCGGTCACTTGGCCAGCCTGCCCCTCTGAAACGAGAAACACACAGAAGCCCAAACACGCTGTGTTTAGGGATAAGTCACGGAGACACGCTACGTCTCTGGGCACCAGCTCCGAAGTGGCCCTGGGGACAGAAGCACTATTATCTCATCCCAAAGGTCAAAGTTGAACGCCCACAGCACCGGGAAAACTGGCCAAGGGGGAGGTAAGGAGGCAGTGCAGGGGATGGCCCTTGTCCCTCATCCTCCTCACAAAAGGACCATGAACAGCAACAAAAGAAGAAAAACGCCAAGTCCACCCAGCGACCCCAGTCCGGGGGTGTCGGCTCATCCCCAAGGTTTTCCAGCTGAGTAACCTCACGGCCATGCCCCTGCCCCATCCCACATGTGGCTGGAAGGCCTGGGCCCTGGCACCTGCTAGCTGGGGCAGAACTGGCAGAACTTCCAGAACTTTCTGGGCCGAATCTCTCCCACCTTCGTTCTGGGTGCCGGTGCTGTTTTCTGGCTGTGACAAGAGGTCAGGCCCTCTCGACTGCCTTCCAGCCTTGCCCCCAACTCCTGCATGGGTCTCAGTGCCAGGGTGAGGTAGAGCAGTGGGCAGCTCGGCCAGGCACATGCGGGCTTGTGGGCTGGAAGGACCCCGGCATCTTCAAGGAGACACTGAGGAGCACCTTGAGGATGATACAGGACAGACACTCCAGAACACGCGTGCTCTGAGGGCACAGCCACAACGCGGGACAGACACGGGGTCCGAGTGGGCCTTCCTGGGGATGAGACAAGCACGGCCCTAGACACAACCTCACCTGGGCAGCCGACTGTCGCCCCAGGACTCAGCACCTCAAGGCTGGCTCTGAGAATCGCTTTGGTAGGTCTGGCTTTCCCTTTGCTAAGAGATGGAGGTGAGAAAGCTTAAATGTCAGAAGTATGGCGGGTCCTTTATTTCACACAAAGCTCAGGATGGACGAGGCCTCACCCTCTTCCTCCCAGAGTTCTCAGATTACAGTTTCCTGACGTGGAAGATGGGGTGGGCTAGGGGGACACACAAAATTATTTGAATAGAGGTTTAGGGCTTTCCCTGCTTCTTCTCACCAGGCTGCACCCTCCCTGATAACCAGCTGGCCAGGGCCCCTCGCCCCCTATCTCAGCACTTGCGGGGGGCTTGGCCCAGGAGCCACTAGATGCTCACACTGGTCAAGCGGCTGTGGGGACGAGGTGGGAGGCTGCGGTTCACAGGCTAATGGCTCTGCTGCCAACAGGAAGGGTACAGGGGCTTCTCTGAGGTAGGATTTTCTTCTGCATCAGGGATATTCCCCACGAACCCACTTTGTAGGAAACCTGATTCCCAGCTGCTACATGGGGGTGAGAAGGGAGCTTGGTTTCACGTACCCAAGAAGGAAGCCTTCTCGAGTCTTTGTTCATCACAGGAAATCTCCACCGTCCTGCATCCACACAGAGCTACCTACTCCAGGGAGCCCTCCAGGATGGCCCATTTGGACCCAGCCACATCCTCCCTGACTCACAGCACCTCCCTGGCTAGCAGGCAGGCACTCCAAGAAGGAGCTTCACTGCCAGAAGATTCTGGGACATTTGAGAGAAACATCCTAAGGACTCTGCCTGGGTGGCTGGGGGGCTACCACGGTCCCCAGAACTTATTTCACACATGATGAGGCTTTGCGGGAGGGAGGGGTCAGCTTTGCATTCCTCGCTCCCTGACGACAGGCTCACGTCTAAATCTGCACCGTGTGACCCATCTCACATGCTGGCTCTCGGGCCAGGCGGCTGTGAGGTCAGGGAGAGGGGAGAGGGGCCCAGGGGCCGCCTGAGGGTGCCGCTGTGGATTGGGGCCTGCCCTTGGCCCCGGACTCCCGGGTTGGAAGTGGCTGGCAGCGGGGCCATCTCAGGTCTGCTCTGCACATCCCAGGCCAGGGCCGGAATCCACTGACTGCACTTCCTGTCAGCCTCCCTCTGACTCAGTTTCCTCACCTGTGAGATGGGATGGGACTCCTTCCGCTCGCCCTTCCATCCATCCCATCACCTGATGACACAACCCTGGGGATGAGCCCCAATCCCGAGCCCCATTTGGTGACCTGGGCCAGCATGAGGGCTATAAACGAGTTCCCGGCAGCCCAAGCACCAGAGCTGTCGCACTGCTGGTCACTAGGCAGGACAGGGTACAGTCTGCGGGATGCCCAAAGGAGGGGCTACCACGCAGGGTGGGGCAGAGCCTGCAGGGGTCTACACATCACGGTGTTTGCCGGGAGTGGGAGGTGGGGGTATGGGCAGCTCAGGTAGGCCTGGGCCACATCCTGGTTCCTCCGTCCACACCAAGGATGAGGACCTGCTCCCCAGAGAAACCAGCACCCAGGGCCTGGGACAGCTCGGGGTCCTCAGAGCTGGCCCATCAGAGCTTTCGGACACAGGGACATGACAATCATTGTGACCCAGACTAGGAACCCACTGTGCCCACCCTGCAACCCGGTGAAACAGTGACAATGAAGCAGTGGGGGCAGGGCCTGGGCACAGTCATGTTGGCTTCACTTTCCTGCAGTGAGCACTTTGGAGATGGTGGTACTTGGAGAAACACCCTGGCCTCCCCAGGCCTTCACCTCTACCTGTAAGATGGGGGACACCAGAGCTGAGCTCCCATGTGCCATGAGGACAGTAGTTGATGTGTGAACCCCTGGGGGTGTCGCTCAGCACCTCCACCTTTCCTGCCAGCCCCTGTGGGATGTGGGGGCAGCTCCGCCCCCGATGGTGTCCTGTGGCTCCAGGGACAATACCAGCAAAACAAGCTCATTGCACCTGGACGTTTAATTTCAACTGCTGGAAAATGAGAGGAGACGCCCCAGTGCTCACTCTCCAGGCTTTCCACCCAGCACCCCAAGAGGGGCCCTGCCCTCTCCCCAGGCCCCACCATCCCCGGGCCACTGGAGGACACCGAGGAGGGTCCCTGGGGATGGCACTCGGGGGACTTGGCCCAAGGAGCCAGGGGCAAAGAAGGGAAGGGGCAGCAGGGGTCTGGTGCAGGGCGGAACAATGCCAGTGCCTGTTTCTCGGGGTAACCCAACCCTGTAATTACGCTGAGCCCCGGGGGGCGGGTGCTGGGGCCACAATGCTGGCGCTCGGAAGGAGGCCGGGGAAGAGACCCTTCAATTGTCACTGCCACGCCAGGCACATTGCGTCAGGTGGGCTCTGGTTACTGGGCTCACAGCTGGCATGTCACCTGCCCGCACAGGGGGGGCGGGAGCGGCCTTGGCTGTGGCTGCCCCGGCTCCTGGCGCACTGGACGTGCTGTGGCAGTCCCTTGCCGGCAGGCGCAGTCTCATTGTTTGCCCTCAGATAAGAAATGTGGGCTCGTGTTTTCTTTGCTTGAGAAAATGTCGGGCCCAAGGACGGTGTCTGCGAGACAGGAAGAGCCAGGCGCAGGGGAAGGGCTATACTGGCCCACCCTTCCCCCAGGCGCCCCTCCCCAGGGTCCCCACCTGCTGTCAGCCCAGCCTGGGGGAACAGGCTGGGGACCTGTGCCCAGCATCGCATATGACTGGGTCAGGGTCCCCCGGACCAGGACAGGGACCACAGGGTTCACTCTCCTTCCCAGACAGAGCTGGGCCAGAGCCCTGGGGCTCTACCATGGTTTCCAGGGTGCCCCGCAGCCCCCCAAACAAGCGGGTGCCCCAGCAATGGCAGGAAGATGTCCGTCTTCCCTTGACCCGGCAGGAGGCCAGTATGTGGATGTGGGACCCCAGGCCGCAGCCTGTGGGTGGCCGGCACTGCCCCTGCCTCCTGGCAGTTCAGCCAGTCTAATCCCCCGGCTAATGTGGCTGGTTCCCTCCACCAGTGTTTGGGTAGGTGGGTCCCTGGTGCCCCACGCGGGCCGCGCGGTCGGGCCTCTCCACCGGACAAAAGGCCGCCTGTTTGCTGCCTCGGCCTCATCGCGGCTTAAGGACATTTTTGTCATTTTTGACCAGCTAATGTCCTGAAAAAGAAAATAGGTTCTAATCGCTTTAAGTTTAATCTTCACTGTTTTGAACACTCTAGGTGCTGGTGCTGACTCTCCTGGCCCGATTAGGTCCCAGCACTGCTGCTCACTGGACTTTTCCTGTGCCCCCTCCCCACTGCAGTGTCACAGGCGGGCTGCACAGCCCAGACCCAGGTCGTTGGCCTCGGTGGTGGATGAGAACCACCCCCACCCCCCAGCCATGTCTTGTCCGGGAGACTCATCCACACACCATCCTCCCAGCCCTGTGTCCATGTGCCACCCCTGGCTCCCGGCCGCTGCTCAGCTGTGCCCTCTGCCTGGCGTCCCCTCCCTCTGCCAGCAGATCCTGCACCAGCCAAGTCCTCGTCTTTAAGAATCAAGATGCGTGCCATGTTTCAGGGAACCTTCAGCTGCCAATCTCCTCCCCCGCTGCTGGCCTCCCGGTCCTTCCCACACAATTCCCATTATTCGGGCAGAGGCTGGGGCCCGGCCTCTCTTCCCGTCGGCCATCAGCTCCAAAGGGCAGGCCGGGGCCGCTCCCTCCCGCCCCAGCACTGAGCCCAGGTCCTGGCTCCCTGAATGTCAGATCACTGATTTCAGGGGAGCCTTTAACCCCTCTGCAAAGTGAAGCCCACAGCTCAGCACCTTGTGGGTTCTGTAGCAGTTACCCGAGATGGAATGCAATAGCTAGGTGCCCCCAGGGAACTTAGTAAGGTGCGGGTAGGGCCGGGAACCACACCCCGGAGTAGCAAGCGCTGGGAGGGCCCTGACCCATGTGATCACAGGCTCTTGTGGAAGGACCCACACCGTACCCTCACAGGGCCAGCTTCAGTACAGCCTTCCTCTGGGGCGGTCACAGGTGCCGCCACCCAAGGGCCATGTACCTAGAGCCAAACGGAGCCAGCCCTGCTAAGCTAAGCGCTCAGGGTGTTTCCTCTCCTCCAGCACTTAGTCAGGACGTGCCCCTGGCCTGTGCGGGGAGGGCACATGTGCGAGCCTCACACCCACCATCCACCCACCCTTGGACGCATGAGGGCCCCCGACCCCCCGACCACCATCAAGGCCGCGCCCGCCTCTCTGGAGCGTGCTGCTGTGGTGCCTTCTGTGAACATCTACCCTCCTGGGGCAGTTAAACACGGCTTGGTGCTAATTACAGGCCTGTTTTTCCATAAATTGGGGTCAGAAGCACAGCATTTGTGTTTGCAAGAAGCCTGGGCCCTGGGCAGCCCTGCCGAAGCCACCCAGTGTCCTTTTGGGAAACAGGAAATTCCTAAGCCAACCTGCCCGCCTGTCCCAGCAAGGAATTCCTCAGAGAACTTGGGGCCAAAATGAGAGTCATTTTGCTTCAGAAACAAATCCTGTTTCAAATGAATCATCCTGTCTCTCTTAGGAAGCAGGGAGAGTATGGACAGGATGGCTCTAGAATGTTCTGCCCTCCTGCTGGCTCCAGAGAGGCAAGATCCCTCAGAAAGATGGGAGTGTGGGTGATGGGAGCAGGTGGAGAAGCCCCTTCCCACCCTCTCCCAGCATCCGGGGTCTGCGGTGATGAGCTCTGCAGCACGCAGCCCCTCTGTCTCTTGAGGCATGTGCTCTCCCCTGGAAGATTCTGGAAAGTTCCAGAAAGGTCTGTGTGGGCAGGACCCTTTGGGCCAAGGCACTGCTCTGAGCAGGCCCAGCTTCCTGTCCACCCCCAGCCTCCTCTCCTTTCCTTGCTGGCCAGAGACACATCCGGGCAGCGACCAGGCCCCATGCCCAGGTTCTAACACTTTGTAAACCTCGTCGCAGTAACAGGGTGATATAATGACTTGGCTATGATGCTGGAGAAGACTCTTGAAAGTCCCTTGGACTCCAAGGAGATCAAACCAGTCAATCCTAAAGGAAATCAACCCTGAATATTCACTGGAAGGACTGATGCTGAAGCTGAAGCTCCAATAATTTGGCCACATGATGTGAAGAGCCGACTCACTGGGAAAGACCCTGATGCTGGGAAAGACTGAAGGCGGGAGAAGGGGACGACAGAGGATAAGATGGTTGGATGGCATCACCAACTCAAAGGACATGAATTTGAGCAAATTTCAGGAGACGGTGAAGGACAGGGAAGCCTGGCGTGCTGCAGTCCATGGGGTCGCAGAGTTGGACATGACTTAGTGACTGAATAACACCCATAATGACCACTCATTTCTCTCCGCCACGCAGCCACGCTGCCCTTCTGCGGGCTCCAAAATTCACCCTCCTGGGCACCCCGACTTCCGGCTGCTGAGGCTGCAGAGACCCAGCCCCAAACTAAATAAATAAGTTTAAACCTTTAAAAAGTGCTCTTCGTGCCCCATTGTGCCCCTGATTGCTCATTCCCCAGCTATATAATTAGCACATAAAGAACTCTCGCCTCCAAATTAAATGGCAGTAATTGGGTTTTTAAAAAAACTAATTTAAACCCTAAACCCTTTGAAAAAAATTGTCATTGTTTACATATTAAACGGACTAGCATTTTAAGTATTATGGGGCTAATTTAACAGGCTTATCTAGGACGCGGGCCACAGGGGCGAGGCCTGGAGGAGGGGGAAGACTCTTTCTCCCCAGCAGCAGGAGAAGGGCCTCCCACCCATGAGGAAGGGGACCAGAAACCCAGGGCAGCCCCATCACCAGGACAGAGCTCAGGACCAAGGTCATATTGTGGTCCCTGCTGAGCTGGTAACAACCCCAGCCTGCGGCCACTGCCCCAGGGTTCTCAGACAGGGAGCTGGCACTTCGGAGCTGGCACAGACAGGGCATGTGGTTGGGGGGGGGCAGGCGGCTGGCATTGCCCACTGCACACAAACATTCACTTATTTTTTCTAAAACTGTCTCATCACCTTTACTCTATGCATTGGAGGCAGCAGGTGGGTATAAGAATTTGAATTAATTTTATTTTCACGCTAAAAACCCCTTTGAAGTAAACTGAATGAGAAATAGGTTGGGACGGCTACAAGTGAAATGACAAGATTTTAGTGAAAACCTTTTTAAAAAAATAAACCTTGACTAAATGGAGAGATGTATCCTGTTCTTAAATGTGAAGTGTTAAAAATCATGAAGTTTTTTATCCCCTGAACACTAACCTATAAATGGAATAGATGACAAAAAAAAAAAGTCTTTGTTGTTTAACTTGAAAAAAATGACTCCAAAGTTTTTCTCAGGGCGGGGGGTGGATATAAAACTGGACAGTGACAGTCAATATTTAACAGAGAAGAACCAAGCTCATCCATAAATTTGAATATTTGAGGTATGGTGCAAAGATAATACAAATAAAAATAAATTAGTTGAGAATTTTGTAATGAGGAGCAGGTGGGAAGAAACTCAGAGCAGGGCCAACCACACTCCAACCAAGGCAGTCTGGAAACCAGGGCTGTCTGGAGGCCCAGACACCCCCCAAGCCCCCACCCTCCCCCAATCCCCACCCCACATAGTCTCCACAACCATGAGCCAAACATCAGAGCAGCGACCCACGGGCCAAGTTCTCAACACAGCCTGGGAACCCACGAAACGGCCGGAAAGAAGTGAGTGAGATTTGCATTGTCTCACGTGAGGTAGAAGGAGACCGAGGTGTCCAATTGCGTGAGAGCCATGAGTTGATATAAAGTACAGAAGTGCCACCCCACACAAGAAGAAAGGAAGGTGAGATCCTTGTAAGCTCTTGAAAATTCAGAAGCTGAAGATAAGGGTCCCTGGGGGAAGACTGGCAGGGGGTGGGCAGGCGAGGGGACGCTGGGAGTCAAGTCCCAGACACATGCATTAAATCAGCTGGTGGGGGGGGGGGGCGGTGGGCGGCGCTCCATCCACAGCTGACTGCTAAACAATGATTTGGGACACTGCGGGGATGAGATGGCTCGGTTTCCAAACTCAAGGAAGTGCCTGGCCCCTGACCACCCGAGGACCCCTGATCCCTTTCTCCTGAAGCCTGGGAGGTCGCTGCTGCATTTGGAGACTTGTTTGGGGTCTGCCAAGGACACATAGGGATGGGGGCACAGGTGGGAGTGGACTGACCCTTGAGGACTTTAGGGAGACTCAGGCCACTCGCAGGCCATAGGGGACTCTGGGGCAGGCACGTGGCTTGGCACTTGGGGACCACTTAGCAGAGGGTGTGTGTCTGGGGTCTCAGCACTTTTCACCTTTCTTCAAATCATTGTGGAAACACTTCTGCCGGAGCAGGCCCTCTGCACACAAGCCCAGCTGGCCCTTGGGTGGGGCGGTCAAATGAGGGTGACCCTCCCGGGCCCTAAGGCCCAAGGGCAGCGGGGGCTTCTCAAGCCCTGGCCAGGCTCCCTCTTTCCACAGGCCTGCTTTTCCTTCTCTCCCTTCATCATTTTCATAGAGCAAGGATTCTTATCTCATCTGGAGGAAACTGCCAATAACTATGACGTGATGTGTTATGTTAAATAAATTACAGGTAACACAATAGAATAAACTGCATATACATATGTTTACTGCATGGTATACATGCGTACATATGTCCATGTGTACACACAACACAGGGAGGAATAGAGTGGGAAAGAGCATTTGTCAGGTTGGGGTCAGGTGGGTCTAGACCAAATCCTTTTACCTTCTAGGAGTTTCTACTCTGCAGGGTTTGGGACTGAGTACCTGCAGACATCCCCCCGCCCTCCCCACCCAAGGCACAGATGCCCCCAGGCTCTCCATGGAGACAGGAGGATGGGAATCTGCCGCAGAGGTCCCTGAGCTCCCATCCGGTCTGGACCTGCCTGTGAGACTCAGGACGGGTCCATGTGGGTTTAAAATGCATGGGTGCTCGAACCTGCTGCACTCTGCATGGGTCGTGTGCACAGGGTGCACACACGTGCACACGCACACACCCCAGGATCCCCCTCTGGCTGCCACATCAGGGCCTGCAGATGGCCCCCAGTGGGCATGTGATGATGCCCACACCAGCCTCCCTCGGCTACCCTCCTTTCCTTTCACACGGCCCTCTTGCCTTCCAGACAGGACACCAGACTGGCAGCCGTGGTGCCAGGCAGGGGCCAAGTAACCCCAGCTCCCAGCAGGGCACTTGCTGGACCACAGACAAATATGACATCTCTGTGTCCAGCTCGTTCCCACGGAGCCCAGCCCGGCACATCACTGCCCAGAAAATACCAACTGACTGATGGTGTGGTCACTACCGGCATAAAGGAATGAAGAAGTGACCCCATGATAGTCTCAGGTCTGTCTTACCCAGGACAAAGCAGGACCCAAAGTGGACTTCACAGCCCTCCAGCTTCCTGCACAAGGCACTGGGGTGGAGAGCAATAAGCAGATGGCTGCTTGTCACAGCGGACGATCACTGCTTCTCCCTCTCTAAAGATGATTCTTCTACCAAAGGCCGAGAGTGCATGGCAGACAAACCAACCTTTCTTTCAATGTTAAAGCACTCAGGGGCCCTCTCACAGACCTGCTCCCTCAGCAGTAGGACTGACCAGAAGGACGGGAGGCTTTGATTCAAGTACCAACTGAAGTGGCTGGAAATATACTGGTCCTTTTCTCAGGAATCAGCCAGAAGCCTCCCGACAAAGGCCAGGTCCAGAGCCTGACCGTAGGCACAGAATCCCTACGACCACCCCATCCCACTCTCCAGGCTCCTGGTTGAGCAGCCGGGGCTGACAGCCCTCCCCAGACCGGGGTCAGATGGCCACTTGCCTGCTGCTTCCGCTCACAGAGGCAAACTTGCCTCCGCCCAGGGAGCCGGCCAGCCCTGACCCAGGTCCCACCATCCTTTGGCTGGTGGAGATGGGGCCGGCTCTCAGCATGGAGGGAGTGCAGTGGCCCGGAGCATCTGTATCATTTTACAGGCAGAATGGATCTGCTTAGCAGCAAGCCTTCCAAAATGAAACCAGAAACCAGGTCTAATCATTTGAGCTCGATAAAGACTCCCCAAGTGCCCGGGAATCCGGGCTGCGCCGCAGTGGTAACCAGTGTCCTTTCTCTCCAGAACCACGGATCCTGCAAGCAGCAGAATGGAGCACGTTGGCTGCACCCCCAGAGTTTAGGGGTAGGGGGGGCATCTATCTCACAAGGGCATCGTCTGGGTAAGATGATATCTGATGTAGCAAACTAGAAAAGCAAAGTTCACGAAAGCAGCACAGATCAGCTTTTGGCCAAGCCTGTGCACGGCTGTTATGCATTTTAAACCAGCCGATGCCAGATCGTAGCAGGCTCCCCTGGCTAGAAACCAGGAGGGTCAGGCGAGGATTGCAGAGGCGCTCCGAGATTTGTCTTTAAAAAGCACGGTGCTGAAATCTATTTTGAGTTTTGCAAAACAAGAGGCCGTCAGGGCCTGTCTCCCTCCCTCCATCTCTTCTCTCTGACCTTTCCCTTCTCCTTTAAAACCAGCGTCCCAGCCTCATTCCCACTGCTGGCTTCTAGCTCCAGGCCCAGCTGGGCCGAGCCAAGGTGTCAGGACAGGAGCCCAGCAGCTGTGTCCAGTGTCCACTCACTGCCCATTCCCGGCTCCAGGGCGCCACTTCTGGATGGAGCAAGCCCCCAGCCCTCCTAAGTCTGCCAGACACTCAGGGAGGGCATCTGGCGGCCAGGAGCAAGCGCTGGGCCTGACCCTGGACCCGTGCCCCACCCCCACCCCACGCACCAGCCACACAAAATCAAGAGGCTTTCAGGAATGCTCCTTGCCCAGCCCTGCCGTGTTGCCTTCACATAGGCTGTTCCCAAGACCAGTCTGAGCTGGGGTTCCTCCTTTCCTCCCTCTGGAAGCATCTTCCCTACAATGGAGGGTCCACAGGAGAGCCTAGGGCTGCAAGCACTGGTCTGCCTGTACCCCCACCCTCCACCTCCCAGAGAGCCTCAGTCAGCACACCTGGCCTCCCAAAGCCCACCCGGGGACTCCAAAGCCACACCAGATGCCAGAGCAGCTTGTTTCTGAAGGCCCCTCCACAAGGGCAAGAGACTCTAGATGCTGCCCACAGGTCACCAGGCCTATCACTCACTGTGCACCTCCATCCGACCTCCAGGCCTCACCGTGTTCATCTCTACAATGGGTCCACTCAGGCCGTTCCCCATAGCACAGGGAGGAACTGAGCCACTGGGAGCTGGGAGAGGCCCACAGAGGAGGACATGCCCGGGCAGCCAGGGCCAGCCTCACCTGGGGCCCGGCCGGGCTGACACTTCCCAGGACAGCAGGGCTGGCCAGGCAAGGCCTGGGGACCAACCAACCGCTGCCTCTACCGGCCGGAGGAGCTGGGCCGGGAAAGGAGGCCACAATGGGCCCTTTTCTCCCCATGTTGATTGAGACAGTTCAGTTGAGAATATTTAAACAGTTGTACATTCACAGATTACAGCGAGGGGTGAGGGAGACCTAGGGAGGGAGCCAGGGATCAATGCATAATCAGATAACTGCCCGCTCGTTGCGGCTTTAAGCGAAGATCAGCCACTCAGACTGTAATTCCTCCTGCTAATTAAGCAGCCTGTTAATTGCTCTTGGGGTTCTAATGCCCGTCATTGTGCCTGTAACAGCCGCTGACAGCAATGGGCCTGGGGCTCGGGGCCCACAAAGGAGCCCGGCCCTTAATGAGTCACCAGAGTGGGGACCCGCACCATGGGCTGTGCCTCCCCTGGGCACTGCACTCCCTCGAGGGGCCCGGCACAGAGGGGTCAGCGCCCCTCATGCTGACCAAACACGCCACAGACGCTGGGACCTACCAGGACGGAGGGCACAGGGCAGACACCGAGGGCCACAGCTCTTTCTTCTCTTGAGAACCCTCCCTGGTCCAGTGCTACATGGCAGCTCCCTGCAAACTCACAGCTCCCCGAAACTTCCTCGAGTGTCAGCCAGGCCAGTGTGGAGCCCAAGTTAGCCCAGAGCATGTCCCGCTGTGCCAGCTAGCCACACTGTCCCTTGGAGCCTAGGGCGGAAGCCAATGGCCTGGACCACGTGGCCTCCTCTCTGGGACCTCAGTTTCCCCTGTATGACCTGGTGCTGATGGTGCTGCCTCAGAGGGTCATGAGCTGAGCAGACTCCAGCCAGAGATACCACAGAGTGGCCCACCCTCTCCTTCCGCCCCGGTCGGAGGGTACTGAATCGGCCTCCCAGTCAGCTCTGGGGGCCTCTCAGGTCTGGGCTGTACAGTGAGAGCCTGGACTTGGCCCAAGTGGTTCCAGGTCCCTGAAGCCTACTGGTGGGGGGAGGATGGGCCTTCCCAAGAAGGTGCAATGCCAGAGGAGCTTCCACTGCAGGTGCTGTTGCCTTTGGCCACTGAGAAGCCTGAGCAAGGCTGAAATGTCAGAGCCATTAGGCAAAGAGAAGCTGGTAGGGCTGTGTTTGGTTTGGGTCTGCTGAGCAGGGTTTTTCCAGAGACCCAGAAAGAGCAGCAGAGAACACCAAGGCCCAAGGGCCTGGGGAAGGCAATGCTGGCAGACCCAGGGCAGGGTGGAGGTACAGGGTGGGGTCTGCCTGCCTCCAGGGCTCCTTTCTTCCCTGCAGGTCTGCCCTGGGGGAAGGGCTGCAGATCCCTGGGCTTGCACATCAGCCAGGGAGGGGAAGACATCACCCCATCTTGCTACCATCCCCCCAAAGTTGAGAGGGTCACCAGAGTGCCAGGCAGACATGCTAGGATGCAAACTCTCACAACTCCTTCCTTGCCAGGGGGACTGGCAAGATGGCACAGTGGCCTAGAAGCCAGGCCAGGCCTGGAATGCAGCAGGTGGCTGCTGGTACAGTGAGAAGGTCGGCCTTGAACCTAGGGCTCCGGCATGGCCGCTGCCTCTGTCCTACCCGGTTCTCCGTTACTGGACAGCAGTCACTCATGAAGCTAGCCCCCTGGTGAAGGTCACCTCCAGCCCAGCCAGGCCACCAGCAGCGCAGAGAAGCCTGCAGGGGTGCAGAAGACACCAAGCCTCCCCCTGGAGCTCCTGTGCCAGCTCCACGGGGCTGGGGTCTCACACCTGGTGCTGAGAGACCGCCACCTGCCAGGGCACCAATGGCAGAGGCAAAGTCTTGTAACGGGCCTGAGGCAGAGCCACACCCGCCTTGCGGGGGGCTAGGAGGGTGCAGGGGCTTTGCAGCCAGGACCATGGCCGGGACCCAGGTAGCCACACTGGGCAAGCATTTCACAGGCGCTGCTTCGTTCAGCCTGATAAGGACAGGAGTTCTTCTCTGTCCCCCAGATGAGGAGAAGTGGAGTGACTTAACCTACATCCAAACATCCCCACCTCCCTGATCCCAGCCGAACTGCACCTGTGGCCTCCAGCGTCCCAGGGAGCACACAGCGGGGCCTGGGCTGGGCTGTCCCACATCACCTGGAAGCTGGAAGCTGCTCTCTGAACCAAAAGCCAGTAAAGAGGAGGGTGGGAGCTCGAGTCACAGAATGGAACCTCCTCCAGGAAGACCCCGTGTGGACTCCAGCCACTCTCCACCCACAATCTGAGGAAAGCATTTCATTGGCCTCCCACCTCAATGGGGGGGTTACAGACTCAAGCAATGCCTCAAAATACACTGTTCTCACCCCTCCGTCAGTGCCGGTCCCCTCTGACTGTCTCCAGGCCCCCTCTCTTCCCCTGTGGAGGCAGACAGGTTCCCAGACGTGGCAAGGTGACCTTCTGCAGCCCCCTGGTCCCATGTGGGAGGGGAGGCACCCAGCACTGAGCGCAGGGCTTCAAGCTGACGGCTGCAGCTTCCAGGTAAGTGACGCAGGGCTGGGAATCACAGAGGAGGAGGCGGTAAAGACAGGGATCCCTTGACTCTGTCCAGGCTACAGCCACAGCCAGCACATGGAGTGGAACCCTCTTCCACAGCTCGGCCATGGCACGAAAGAAGGCAAGTGGCCCAGAGGGGCCGACGGCTCCTTCCCTTGGTTCACCACCAGAGTTCCCGGCCACTCCACACCCTCCCAGGCCTCGGACTCCCCTAGCCCCTCCTTACAGAAGGTCCCCCCACCCCTGGCTCAGCGTCTGGGCCACTGGAAGGAGGGAGCCTGGTTTGAATTTGTGAGGCTGGGGCTGGTTCTCATTGCCGGCAGCCTCCTTCCTAGAGCCCCTACAGGAAGATTCAACCTGTTCAAAGTAGAAATAAAATAAAATACAACAGCATCTCTCCACCCCTTATTAAATTAAAAATTCTGGCCAGTAAGGGAAACCCCTAAATTTGATTTCCTTTTCCAGGCTGGTTTTGGTGGCGGGGGTCTGAGTCTGGAAGAAGACGGGACTATGGTATTTGCTGAGTGGAGACGGTTCATTTTTTTCACTCATATAATGATCCTTTCTTTCCCCAGCCAGCACGTGAGTTATGCTCATTCTGCCCAAACCTGTAACCCCTCCATGAGGCTGCGCAGAGCTGTCGAGAGGCGCCTGGCTGGGCAGGCCCTTCTGAGAGGCCCACTTGCCCTGAGAGGCGGACTTTGCCTCTTGAGGGTATAAGAGGGTCAACACCTCCAGCTGGACACCTGACCCTCCTGAAGAAGCCTGCAAATGCTGGGTTTCCCATGATCGGTGCCTGTGGGAGCTTGATTCACCCCAGTGGCCATACTTGGCCATCTGGGGTCGGACTTGAGGTTGTAAAATCGGACAAAGAGGATGATCTGCACAGAGTGTATCTCTTGGGGCCAAAGTAGCAGGAGCGGACTAGAAATAGTTGGCAAACTGATGCTTTTCTGCCACAATGGATGGAGAGGTGGGTGGGCAAGGTGGGCAGGGGGCAGTCCTGACCGTGCTGCCACCCTGCTGGCCGCCATGGGGCTCTGACCTCCTCGGCATGTGCATGGAAGAGGCCACAGTAAGCAGGGCTCCCTAATAGAATCCATATTCCGCCGGGTGCACGTTTAATATAAAAGATCTGGCGATACCCACCGCCCGCGCAGCTCTGGTCCCACTGAAAGGCCTTTGTTCGGGGAGATTAGAGCGGGATTTGCTTTCATTTTTCACGATGTTTCACTCACTACATCACCGAGGTTATTGACGTGGCCACAGCCCCTCCTCCCTTCGCGTCCCGCCCAGCCCTCGCATTCCAGGGGTCTCCAGCGCCTTGGGGACAGGGGCCTGGTTGAAGGGACACCTCCCCGGGCCTGGCTGGGTTGGGCCAGGCTACAGGCCGTTGTCTAGGCTGGTCCACAGCCCCCCGAGCCTGCGTGGCTGTGCTCAGTCCTTCCATCCTGTCCAGACTCACATCTACTTCTCGGCACCCCCTGGTCATTCTTCCCTGCCATCCTTTGTCCCCCACTCCCGGGCCCTGGCTGGAGCCAGGGAGCCACACTCGGGCCAGACACTGGGCCTGCAGGCCAGTGGCCACACAACTCCTGCAGGTCTCAACAGAACGGTTTTGTTCTGGTCAGGGGCCTCTGGCTAAGGCTTGATCTTACTGTGTTTTGTTTTAATTAAGAGCTGATCTTTTTTGAGCCCATTCCTGAAAATAGCTTCGTGCTACTCTCCTCCAGGACATAAGGCTTTTAAAATAAAAGTCTTTTTTAAAAAACAAGTAATGTTGTCCCCCACCACCCACCCCCACCACCCAGGTTGTTTCACAGGCAGATGCCAGGATCAGAGCTCTTGTTGGCCCCCAGGCCCTGCTGGGAGGGTGGGCTCCAGGGGCCTAGGCCAGCTGGGTCAGCATGGGGAGGGCAGAGGCCACCCCGTGGCTGGTGGCTTCTCAGGGAGGCCGGGCTCCGGGTCCTCCGCTGCCCTTTGCTCACAGCCTCCACAGCCTCCCCCAGCCCAGCCTCCGGAGCCCGGGCACTAATTGCGGCATTTTCCTGCACAACAGAAAGACAGAGGAGAAAACACCCACTTATGTTGTCCCAACACGAGATTCTGACATGTTAACAAGTTTATTATATCCTGTTTCTAATCTAAACACGGAACGAGTTCCCCCTGCAGAAGTGGGAAGTCGGCCCTAACGGTCCCTGGGGCCGCAGTCTCCCTCTGCTCCTGGCCCAGGCTCAGCTGGCCGCCCAGTGTCCCCTGCTCTGCTGGTCAGGGTCACTCCCAGGGGCCCCCTGCTCCTGGACAGCAACCCCCACCAGCACTGCCCCAAGCTCTTCCCATTGAAGGCATCAGAGGCCCCAGCCCACCCTGTCCTTCCTGGGATCCATGGGGCACAAGCAAAAGGTCTGAACTCCACTCTGGCCATCTGGGTGGGGGATGACCCTTTGAGGTCACTCAGTGGAAGCAAAGGACGCATGTGCACAGGAATGACCTCGGTGATGAATGAAGCCCCAGCCACCGTTTGGCTCCCACAGTCGGTCCTCCAGCCATACCCCAGACTGGGTGGGGGCCCTTCGCACCTGTGGGATTTCACACAACTCCTTGCCTGTCTTTATGTTTTGTCCATCTCCCGGCAGGCAGGGGTGGATGGGGACAACGGCACCCTGAATGCAGTCAAGCACATCATTCTCATCCCCCGACCTTCCAGCGCTTGGGGAGGTGTGGCCGGCAGGCTATGAGAGAGGACGGGGGCCACTGGATATTTGTAGAACCACGTGGTGTGGGACCAGGGAGGAGAAGATTCAATCCTCCCCTTAACTGCTTGGATTTCAAGCTGCAAGCTGATAAGAGCCTGGTGGTAGCGGCTGGCCCACATCGTCTTCCCCAAAGGCTGACAGGAGCACCCATGGACCCAGGCCAAGGACAGGCGACAAACCACTTCAGCCCCCACTGAGCACAAGGCCCCACCTGTGAGAGGCCCCCGCAGCACCCGCCCACGTCTGGCGGGGCTCAGATTTCAGGGAGAACAGGCAGAGCTGCCGGCTGGGAAGGGGGGCTCCCCGTTCCCCTCCCCAGAGACGAAATGGCAGCCTAGACCCCCGGCTGGGCAGGGGTCCTCCCTCCCACGGCTCTCGGGGCTGCAGGGATTGGGGTGCAGGCTGTCCCCCAGCCTTCGCCCTCCCCCACAGCCTGCAGATGGGCCTGTCAGCTGCTAAGTAAGAGACAATCCAGCGTGACCAGAGGGCAGGCCTTTCTCAGCTTCTGGAACAACTTTCAAACACTTAACTCCATGGCTTACATTAAGGAAAAGGATCAGTCATCAAAATCTCATTGTGCAGGCAGGAAAACCTGGCACACCCTCCGTCCCCCACGCTCTCCAGCCCCAGGCCTCGGGCTCCTGCCAGCCCGGGTGCACTGCCCCAGGCTCCCAGAACCCTGGCCCCAACACGCTGCCCAGCCCAGCGCCACTCAGGGCTGCAGAGAGGACACGGAGCAGGGGCCCGAGGAAACGGGTGGCCGCAGCCACAGCCCTGAGCCAAGGCCTTGGGACCACTGCAGCGGCACCCAGTCCTGCTGCCCCCAGCCTGACCCAGACCCATGGGGAGGCAGGACTGGCTGGAGAGTTCCCCTCATCGTGTACTTTCAAAGAAATGACTTTTCAAGCCGGGGTCCAGAGGAAGGTAATTAACTGGACCCCAGAGGGCCGAGCCTGCAATCAGGTCACCTGCCTGGCCACACAAAGAGCCACCACTGGGCCACATCAGTCTTGTCGCTGCACTCCACACACCCCGAGAGAAGGGGGCGGCTCACTCGCCTCCAACCACACCTCAAAAGGAAGCCCCGCTGGGGCGACAGGAGGCCGGCCTGCTGCTGATGAAGGCAGGGTTGACCACGCAAGCCTCGTGGATCTATGGGCACCGAGACAAAGTCACCAGGCTAGCATGTTTGCCCACAAAGGCTCTTGGCTTGAGAGAGGCACTGGGAGCAGAGTAGAGGTAGCCCAGAGCAGCCCAGGGGTGTCCCGACTATGCTGACCCCACCCTGCATGCCTATGGCTGAGGCCCTGGTCTGTCTGCCTTGCAATCAAGCAATCCTGAGAGCTAAGACCTCGCAGACATGGTGGCCAGTATCTCTCCCTCCAGGAACCAGAGACAGCCGGGTGGGGACTCCAGTTCTTCCTGTAACGGGAATCCTCAGTGCCACCCAGCCACAGAGACTGCCCGTGCCCTCCCGTCCACAGGCCTGCATACATACTCCAAACGTGTGCACACACATGCACTCACACATGTACACATGGGCCCATCCATGTATTTACATGTGTGTGTGGTGTGCACATATGCACGCACACATGCACACGCATGTGTGTCCATGTGTGCCTACATTCTCATGTGTGTGCACGCACCGTGTGCACACATGAACGTGCATGTGCGCTCACTCGTGTGCACACACACGTCCATCCGCAAGCTCACATGTGTGCATCGTATGCTTGCACATGTGCAGATACGTGTCCATGCATGTCCCAGCAGAGCCTCACCGTGTGTGCCTGGTGCTCACATCCCTCGGTGGCTCCCTCCCATCCCCAGGCTCCTGCCTAGCAGCTGAGGTCACGTTGGCGCTGGGGTCCTCCTGACAGTTTGCTGCCCGTCCATCAGAGAACTCCCTCCAGAAACAGGCTGGGAAGGCATACAGAAAGGCTCCCATCTCCCAGCATGGCTGGAAAGCTCCTTTCCCAAGAGGGTGAAGCAGTCAGAGGCCAAGGAGCCAGCACCTGAATCTCCTCTCAGTCAAAAGAAAGCACTAGAGTTTGCTCAGAGTCCTGGGAAGACCAGTGAGTTCCAGGCTCACGACCTCACTGAGGAGTCAGGGCGAGGAGAGCTCAGATGCCCACCAGGACCACCCAGGTCTGCGGCTCCAGCTGCCCTGTCATCATGAGGCCCAAACACGTGTGCAGCCTGGCTCTCTGGGCAAGCCGTCCTCTCAGCACGGCTCACCACACTGGAGATGGCCAAGCAGAAGCCCAAGAAGGAGCCAGGCCTTTTCTGGTCTGGGTGACCCATGGGCCTGCGTGGCAGCCATTGTGAGATGGCACTGAGCTCCCCACACCTGGGCCCCACTCCTGCACCCGTCCCAAGGCTCTCACTCCTGCCCGGAGGACCGGTGATGACGGCGCATGACGGGGATCTGGCTCCGAGGCGGCCTCCCTGTCAGCCCTCAGCTGCTCCGCATGGACTCTCCAAACCCCTGGTTCCAATTGGCCCTGGCCCTGCACGGTCTAATCTGATTTCCTCCCGCTAAAGAAGGCCGTGGCCACAACCACAGGAACACGGGGGTCTACCCCCGGGGCCCCTGGTGCCATATTTGTATTTAAAATGGCCTTAAACCTGCCCTGCCTCACAAAGCTGGGCATAGGGATGGAAAGACCAGGAACGAATTATCCCAAGAGGATGTGAGCCCGCAAAGCCATGTTTAAAAAACTAAGAGCAGAAAACCAGGAAGGGGGGTCTACCCCACCGAGGACATACTGCCCCCCAGATGGGAGCCCACTTCTTGCAGGCGGTGCTGGGGAGGCCATCACCACCCCCATGGGTGTCTGTAGGACAGGCCTCCCCATCTATCCAGTGCTACAAACTCGCTCTTCCCACACTCAGGACCAGTTGTTGTTGCTGTTCAGTCACTCAGTCGTGTCTGACTCTGTGACCCCATGGACTCAGCATGCCAGGGTCCCCTGTCCTTCACTATGACCCAGAGTTTGCTCAGACTCGAGTCCATTGAGTCAGTGATGCCGTCCAATCATCTCATCCTCTGCTGTCCCCTTCTCCTCCTGCCTTCAATCTTTTCCAGCATCAGGGTCTTTTCAAATGAGTCAGTTCTTTGCATCAGGTGGCCAAAGTATTGGAGCTTCAGGTTCAGCATCAGTCCTTCCAATGAATATTCAGGGTTGATTTCCTTTAGGATCAACTTATTTAATCTCCTTGCAGTCCAAGGGACTCTCAAGAGCCTTCTCCAACACCACCACAGTTCAAAAGCATCAATTCTTTGGCACTCAGCCTTCTTTATGGTCCAATTCTCACAACTGGGGACCCAGAATTCCCAGTGGTCCCCAGGTGTGAGTGGTGTGGAGACTGTGGCTGTTGCCAGGCCGTGGCTGTTGCCAGGCCGTGGCTGTAGGGTGGCCGAGAGAATGGTTTGCTGCTGGGCTCTGTTACACTCACAAACATGTGTCTGTTCTGAAGCATCTGGTGCTGAGCTCAGTGACAGCCAAAAGAAGGCCCGGTGATCTTTGCTGAAGCTGAGGGGGCGGCCTGCTGGAGTCGGAGCCCTAAGCCCAGCCATCGACCAGGGCCCGACCCATGAGCAGAGCCAACCTGGGCACCCCGAGTGCCGGACAACCAGACCTTTCGCCCATCCCTACGTCAGCCTCCTTGCCTGGAGACCCCTGTCATACCTGGCCTCGGCTTGGGATGCCCTGGGGTCAATGTGTCCATATGGTATCTGTAAGCAGAGCCAGGCTGGGGACCTCATAAGTCACCTCTGTCACAGGCGTGGAGAAAGAGTGGCCTGGCAGGGCAGTCAGTGGCATCCAGATCGAGCTGCCATCTTGGGGGTGAAGAGACCAGGGAATCGGACTGACTGGCACCGCCAGGCCCCCAGCACTTTGCAGCCCACACTTTTCACACACTCTTCTGTCCTTGGCTTTGACTTTGGTTTTGCATACAGCAGGCACTCAACACAGGTGGAGTGAACACACCAAGGGATGGACATATGAGTGAGCCTCTCTTGGGTGACCTTCTAGAATGCAGGGCTGCCTAGCGGCCTGGGACCATCCTTCTGGCTCCCGAGGAGGACTTGGCCTGGTGTCACCAAGTGAGGACCTGGCCACACACCTGCCTGGGGTTTGTACCTGCTGTTGAACCTGGGTTCCTGGGGAGCCCCAGGGCAGGCAGGAGCTGCCACAGAGCCCACCAGGAAGGCAGCCTGGAAGGCGGCTGCCAGTGCTCGATGCAGGGTGGAAAGGCCACAAGGCCAAGTCGCCAGGGAGGCCAGAGAAGAGACAGGTGGGGGTTTCAGAAGCCCCAGCCCAGGAGCAGGCATCGGAAGCCCCTCCAGTGCACTGCCCCGCAGCGGGGGAGGCGGGCAGGGCTGGACCCTCGGGCAGTGCCACCCCTCATGTGGGCTTGCAGCAAAGCCGGCACTGCAGGCGGCGTGTGTGGACGGTCGCCATCGCCCCTTTGTCCTCAGGAGCGCGGCTCGCACGGCCTGCCTGATGGAATATTGATCCTCGGAGTGCAGAGTCCGGCATGCCATTAGTCCAATCTGCTCTCAAGCTGACACAATCCCATCATTTGTCATCTGCCCTGTCCTGCTGGGTTTGTTTAGGAGCTGGGGTATTTGCTTTATCTGCCACTTTCCAAGCCTCCCCCCACTCCTTCCCTGACAGGCGTCCACGGGGCCACTGTGTTCTCAGAGTCCTGCACCCCCTTGCCACAGGGACGGTTGTCCAGGACTCCCAGCTTCCACGAGAGGGTCCCATTAGCATGGACCCACTTGGCCGCATCATCCCCCGACCAGGGTCCCCTCAATTATTAAATGAAGCCAGTCCCACCATCCTCAACCCAGCATGACAATGACAGAGAAGGGGCAGCTCCTGACTCAGGGTCACGCAGCAAGACAGGGGTTGAGAATTAAGAGCCTCAGACTCCAAAGGCTACGTCTGAGGCATGGGGGTAGCTATCACTCACTAAGCAGGGCCTGGGGGGTGAGCAGGGCAGCAGGGCTGTGACCGGAGGAGGGGGAGGCCAGGCTTACTGTGCAGAAGGGGTGCCCTCTCTTACCCAGGGTCTGAGCGATCTGTGCACCTAGCATCTGGGCGTCTGCAAGAGCCTCCTCTCTCCCCACCCCTGACATCTGGGCTCTGCCTCTCGTCCCCAGGGCGTCTGGTGTTTGGAGGTGGGAGCGATGCCTGGTTGGTGAGGTTCAGGGAACAGACTGTGGGTGGGACAGCAGTGTCCCACTGGCTCAGGAGCTCAGCAGCAGGGGCAGCGCCTTCCCTGAGTGTGACTGTGAGACTGTGTGTGTGTGGGTTGTGTGTGTGCACGTGTGAGCACAAGTGTGTGCATGTATCAGTGTGTGCATGTGTGTATTAGTGCACGAGTGGGTGAACACGTGCACGTGTGCATGTATGTGCACGCCTGTGGGAGTAAGTGCTGCTGTCTGCAAGCAACATCGACACTGTGACATTTCAAAGGAGCATCTAAAAGCCAGTCGGCAGTTTAAAAACCTGGCAAACTTGTTGCTCAGACTCCTCCACACATTACTTGGGATTTAAAAACAAAATCAAACAAAACATTGGCAGGCGGAGAAAACTACTCCAGTGTTTGTCCCCATGCATCCCGAGTGTTTAAAATAAAAGAAGGAGAAATAGGAAATATTCTTGAGTCAAAATATAACTCCTTAGATGCCGTGGCCCCTGAGCTCAGAGATAGCTGGTTGGGGCGGGCCAGTGCCGACCCCTCCCTGCCTGGACCCGGGCTTCCATGGTGCAGGGAGGTATGCGGGGGGCATTAGTACCTGGGTGGCATCCAGTGGGTAGGGGGCAGGAGATGCTGCTCAATACCCATGATGCCCAGGACATGAAACCTTCCTGAACAAACTGCCCACAGGGTGAGAAGCCTTGCTGCAAAGGTGCCCTCCTCCCCTGCCCAGGGCCCACCTCCCTGCCTCAGAATATGTCTGCTCCAACCCACATCCCTCTTTCTTTCCCTCCTTCCTGCACCCTTATTGAGCACCTACTCTATTCGGGGCTTTGAGTCTCTTTGGGGCTTGGACCTGGGTTGGGGGCTATTGAGCAGACATCTCTCTTCCTCCCACCCTTCTACCTACCCTCCACTCAGCCCCCCACCTCCCTCCCACAGCGCACAGCAGGACCACAGAAGGCGGAGCTTGGGGCCAGCATGTGTGTGGAGTGTTCTGGCCCCTCTGCAGAGTCCAGACACCCAGACCCTCTCCAGATGCCTCTGACCTCAAGTGGGAATGGGTATGGCTGTCCAGACGGACCCCAGGGAGTGGCTCTGCCTCAGGCTCAGGGTACCCAGTAACAAGGCTGGTGCTACCCTGGTTGTGGGGGGGCCCGCCTGCAAGTGGGGGACAGTCCCAATCTTCCTAATGGTTGGCTGAGCCTGGAGCGAGCTGCAGGCCGGGGCTGAGCCTTCTGCATGCCTGACTTCATAGTCCCTGGGGCCCTTCCCCACAGGACAACCTGCTGGTGGTCCTGCCCTCCACCTCCCTGAAAGACTCCAGTTAGGGGTGCTGCAACTCAGACAGATCTCTTCTGTAAGGTGGGGCTTTCCCTCAGCCCAGAACAGCTGCCCGATGGCCGCCGGGGAGGGGCCGCTGGGGGGGCAGCATGCATGGTCATCGCCGGGGCCCTAGGCGCAGGGTTCGAGCTGCTGGGAGCTGAAGTCATCAGTAGCAAAAATAAACACCCGAGAGTGAGAGGCCGGCCCCATAAAAGCAGGCGGTATGGCTCCCAAGCACAGAGCGTTTATGGGCCCGCCGCCTCCCTGCCCGTCTGCAAGCGGGGCTCCGGTTTCGTTTTATTTGGGAAAACTTTTACTGCAGCAAAATAGTGTTCATGACTCAAGAAAAGCAGGACTCAGAGGCTGGGCGGCCGGGCACCTCGGTGGCCTGATGCTCACTCGAGCCGCATTTCCTCCGAGTAGAACTCGGAGACAAAGGCAGCCCTGCTCTCAGCTTCCAGTGTCCATTGTGCCAAAGAGAGACGCCGGCTTCCCTGAGGTCTGTTTAAGCCTCTCCAGCGATGCCCCAGGTCCCACTTTGCCTTCACCTAAGACCTTTCTGGTATTTCCTTCCGATCCCCCACAAAAGTAAAGGAAAAACAAGAAACCAAGAAACGACAAGGAAATCAAGGGACTTCCCGAGCGGGTAACCTGGACGGGGTCGCAGTTTTATGGAAGTCTTTTCTATTTACTTCCCACCTAGATAAGATCTTAATCACAGCCCCCAAATTATCGCGCTGACATTTGTCGAGGCCGGGCCGCTCCCGCCCGCGCCGGCCATCAGCCTTTCTTCCTCCCTCCCTTTCAATGCAAGTTAATTTCGAGAACACGATTTATCTTGCTGGGCGAGCAGCGCCGAGGCGGCCCACCTCGACAAAGGGCGGGCTGGGGAGTGAATTGCAGCCGCGCTGTCCGGTGATTGGGTTCCGTGGGGAAGGAGAATAGGCAGCAGTATGTTGCCTGATGTGATGCTGGGCCTTTTCAGCCCGCGAAGAAAAAAAGATTAGGCCTCTGACGGCGGGGCTGACAGGCGAGCTCGGGCAGCAGACAAAAGGCCGGTACCTGAAAGCCGGACCGAGCCGGCCCGAAGGGGGGTGTGCGGCCGACCCGCCTCCTCCGCGTGTGTCAGGCGGCCTCAGCGCCCTCCGCTGACCACTGCCCACCTCCCTCCTGCCCTCTCTCCCTTCTCCCTCCTCCCCAGCATCCTCCCCTCCTCCTCTTCCTCTCCCTCTTCTTTCCTCCCTTCCTCCTCTCCTCTCCCCTCCCCCCTCCTCTCCTCTCTCCCTCCCTCTCCCCTCTCCCACCACCCTTCGCACACAAACCCTACAGCCCAGTCGCCACTCAGGTCACCGCCTGGCTCTGGCCCTGTTGACAAGAATCTCGCCTCTGTGTGCAGATTCCTCCCCATCAGCACCCTCTCCGGTGGGAAGATCTTGTCTGTCGTGCCCCCCCCCCCCCGCCCCGCTGGCCCCCTCCAGCTCAGGGAACACACAGAGCCCTGTGCAGACCTGCCCCCACAGTCCGCTAGTCCCCTAGGGATCTGGCAGGGTCAGCTGTGAGCGTGGGTGCAGGCTTCCAGCTGGGACCAGTGGTGGGGCAGGATGTGGGGGGCGCCCAGGGTGGAGCATGGAAACCCAGGACCCTCCAGGGCACAACCAGCACAGGGTCCTCCCTGACCCAGGTCCTCCTTGGCCGGGACACAGGCACAGATGTGCGGGCCTGGGGCAGTGTCCTGGCCAGCCCCCTTGCCACCATCCTGCCCAGACAACATCAGTCTCTGGCCTCTCCTGATTTTGACACTTCTCCCCCTGGAAGCCTCAGGAGGGCAAGGCCTGGGCAGCCATTCGTATCCACTGACCGGTCTGTGTCCCGACTCTCAGCCTGTGCCCCCTTGCACTGCCCTCCCCTCCCTGTTCTTCTCTGGAGATGACTATGCCAGGACCTGCCTAGCTTGGAGCTCTCGATCCCAGTAAAATGTACTAAGCCTACCATGTCTAGAACCTTCTGTCCAGGAGTGCAGGACCCCACGACTCAGACACATCATGCGAGGGGAAGGAAAATCCACATCAAGCCGACCGTGACTTCCTAACAAAAATAAACCAGCTCTTTGGACACTGGCTTGCAGGACTGTGAGGAATAGCCTACTTTAGATGAAACTTGTTCACCGAGATACGCTAATCTGAATATTAGGGAGACAGAAAAGAGCCTCAGGTAGAATAAGCAGAGGAGCCCTGGGCAGGGGCCCCCAGGTCCCTCCAGTCTCCATCAACACAGCCCTGCGTCCCAGCCCGCGAGAAGAGGTGTTGAAGTGGGCAGAGTCCAGGACCTTGAGGACCCCTAGGACTCAGCATGAGACTGTCCTCTGAGAGGGTGCTGGTGTCTCTTCTCCATCCCAAGGGGCTGGCCCAGGTGCTTTCAGGGGAGCGGCTGGGCTCAGGGAGGCAGGCTCCTGTCTGTGCACCAGAAACCTGGGTGTGGTGGGGCAGGCAAAGTGGTCGGGGGATGCCCTGCACGCTGGCTCCAGGCCAGACAGAGCCTGGCGTCCAGCATCATGAAATGTCTGCCTCGGGTCCAACAGACCAAGTTCACAGCCTGACCCGACTCTAGCCACGTGCATGCAAGCCAGTCATCCACACCCTCTCCCAGCTGCCTCTTTACCCTTGTGGGTGGGGGCGGGGGTGGTTAGGAGGTCGCAGAGGTGACGATGAGCAAAAAAACAGGGCTGTCACCCACAGGCATGGTTACTATGCAGATGATGCTAGAGTGGAAGTGAAGACCGAAAGTCTCAGGCACCCCTCCACCCCGCTTCCCCCCAAATAACGAGCCTGCAGATGCCCTGCGCCTGGAGGGGCGACGCCACCGCCCAGGGACTGGCGCCAACACCTGGGAAGATGAGCTCCCCGCACAACACACCGGCTCTTCTCACAGACTCCAGGCCAAGGTATCTGGGGACACCTGGCTTTGGAGGGACCCCGACTTCAGCACCTTAGACGGGGCCCGAGACCCTCCCTCACCCCCTCCCCCAGCGCGAAAGCCACACCCTTCATTGAGGACCACAGATTCCTGCCCCAACACAAAGCCATTCCCTAATCGCCATTCAATTAATCCTTGGCTGAGGACCCTGGTCTCGCGATGGGTCAATAGGCCCTGGGGAATATTAAGTATGAGACAATTATTAAAAGATGTCTGACTTCTGGGATCTCCATGGAGCGGAATCATTTTACATCCGTTTAGAGAGCCAGGGGGCTTCCCCAGTGGCTCAGCAGTAAAGAATCTGCCTGCAATGTGGGAGACCCAGGTTCCATCCCTGGGTCAGAAAGATTCCCTGGGGAGGGAAATGGCCACCCACTCCAGCATTCTTGCCTGGAGAATCCCATGTAGCCTGGTGGGTACAGTCCATGGGGTCATAAAGAGTCGGACACAACTTAGCAACAAAGAGAGTCATGCCAGGTGTAAGGGCCCTGCCTCCCTGGGGCTACAGGGACACAGCTGTTCCCAGTGGCGCCGTCCTCTGGCTAACAGTAAAACAACAACAATAACGTATACAAGTTTGTATCGGTAGCATTCAGTCTCGTCCAAGCAGCTGGCGGCTCACTGAGCTGCAAACACTGATGAACTCAGGAAGCACACGCAGCCCCACCAGGAGGATGACCTGAGACACCCAGAAGAGTGGGCAGAAGCCCCAGCCTTTCTAGGGATCACACAGCACACACCTGTGTGCTCAAGGTATGTGACTTCATTTCACTCCATTTAAAAATGTTCTGGGACTTCCCTGTTGGTCCAGTGGTTAAGAATTCATCTTCCAATGCAGGGACATGGGTTTGATCCCTGATTGGAAAACAGATTCCACATGTCACAGGGCACCTAGGCTGAGCACCACAATTACCAAGCCCGCGAGCCACAGCTAGAGAGCCCACGCGCCGTAACTAAGACCCAACACAGACAAATAGATAAACCAAATATTTTTAAAATAAAGATAAAAATGCTCTGATACCCTTTGGAACAATCCCTGGTGATCCTGGAGTGACAAGGGGTTATTCCCTTGACTTTCCTGTTCCAGAGTTCCCTCTCCTCGGGTTCAAGGAGAGGACTGGCACCCGGGGCCCAGCCCCTAGAGCCTGGCAGTGTGGTCTGGCCTGGAGCCTGTCTGCACACTACACGCAGCCCTGGAGGCTGCAGGGCTTCTAGATCTGTGAGTGCAGATCACCACTCCGGGCCTCGCCATCCTCTCAGGGTGGACCTTGGTGCCGGCACTGTGTCTATTCCCATCCACGTGCCTCACTCTGGTGGTTCCATCAGGGGCCAACTGGCCCTTGAGAAAGGACAGGAGATCCGGAAACTGACCCTCACAGGCACAAAACTCAGGCCTCTGACTCTGCGGTGACCTGGTGACATCTCAGATCATAGACTCTTGCGCCACCACTCCCCAGACCAGCTCAGAGAGCGGCTACCCAGGTGCAGCATAAAATAGAGTTAGATCCCGACCTCACGCCACACATACAGTCCCAGAAGAGGAGCTGAGGGATTTAAACATAGAAAGTCAAACTTCAAAACTTCAGAAGAAAGTGGGGGTCGTGGGAAGATATGACCTGGGGAGAGAGAGGATTTGTTACATAAGACACAAATGCTGGAGGACACAAGAGAAGACCGATTGCTCGGGGCTCCCTTCATCCAATAAGCAAAATATCTTGAACGCTGTGTGCAGTGGGTGGTGGGCGTGTTCCCAAGAGCTTGGCAGGGCCAAGACCCTGTTACACAGGCAGGTGCCTCTGTCCCTCCCACCCTCCAAGGGCAGGAGCCACATACAGGCTGCTTACAAGCTCCCAGGAGAGTCAGGCCCCAGGCTGGCTACAGGGCAGCGTGGCCGTTGGGGGCTGGCGCTCAGCCAAACCTGAGGGCAGAGGGTAAGAGCAGAGACCTCTTCCGGGGACTGCCTTGGGGAAGCATGTGGGGTTGGGCCCACAGAGCTCCAGGGGATCATGTGTGTCTCTAACAAGGAAAGGTGGTTCTGAGGTGTCAGTCCAGCCAGGAGGACAATAGGGCCTGAAAATCCTCAGGGGCCCGCTTCCCATAATTACTGTGACACCCTACCAGGGCTTACCACCAGCACAGCCCGTCGGGGAAATGGGCTGAGACCAGAGGTATTGTGAGCCTGCTGGTGTTAAGGAGATCTGCAGGCTCCCTGTTGAGCATTAAATGATATATACTTAAAGGATTGCTCTATTTACATTAGAATTAGTCCAGCAGACTGACACCAAGGAATTGCCGGCTTCCAAATCCCCAGGCCGGTAATCCCCGCGTAAGCCTCGCGGTCTAACCACCTGGGCACAGAATCACGAGTCAGGGCTCCGCCAGCTCCCAGCCCTCTGCCTTAGCTCCCGGCTGGGATGGGGGGAAAGCTGGTCTGCAGTCCACCAGACTGTCCAAGACCTGCAGAGCAGGGACCCTCCCCACAGTGGGTTCTAGGAGCCCCACAGGGGGGTGGCTCCCTCCCCGACACCAAGCAGCTTTGCCTTTGAGCACTCGACACCTACTTGGCTGAGCTCCCCACGGCCCTGCTTCCTAGGCCAGGCCCCTGAGGCCAGAGCAGCAGTGTCCCTGGACACCCATAGAGCTCCTACTATCTCCGCACTGATGAGGCCTGGGCTGCCCACTCCACACTGCTGGACTTGACCCCAGGCCTCCTAACCTCTCAGCAATCCTGCCCTTCTGACCAGGACAGAGACAGGGACATGCGGGGTACCCCTCCCCACTTCCCATCAGCTGGGCTGGCCCCTGGGACGAGTTGTCAGAAGGCCACACACGCCTGCCAGCCCATCAGGCCTGCAGCCCCAGCTCTGTGTGGCTCACTGGTGCCAGGTCAGCCAGGACCCTGCGTCCTGTGCAGACCCGAAGGCAGCTGGCTGGGCCCTCCTGCTTGGTGTGACCCTACAGGCCCAACAGGCAGAACAGACACCTGGAGGTGTCTTCCCTGCCTACACCCTACACACAGCCCTTCAGCAGCTCCCGTAGCCCCTTCTTCCAGCCCTCTAGCACCTTCCAGCCCCACCTGGCCCATCCTCACCCCTCCCCTACGCAGGAGGAGCCCCCTCACCTGCACCCACTCGGACACCTCTATTCTCTGTGCTAGAACCAAGGGGATCTCTGACAAATAAGGCCAGGCTCAGATCAAGCCCCCGAGGTACCCCCGGAACACTTCTGGGCAGCTTCCATCACACCTCAAGCAAAGCTGCTGGTCTCCTCAGGCCGACCCTCGCCCCACAGACCCTCCTGAAACCTGACCGCCACGGCACCACTCCTTCCACAGCCCAGGCCAAGCATCTCCATCCCCGGGGGCAGCCTCCTTCCTGCAGCCTGGGTCTCTCCTCCAGGCTCCACCTCAGACCCTCACCTCACCTGGGGAGCCCAGGCCTGGTCATCCTCAGACATGAGCACATTGGAAGCCTGGTCCCCTGCCCACGGGCAGTGCCCTCCCTGGGGGCTGCTCCCGCTGCATTCCCCACATCCCCAACTCTCGCCATGCAAGGAGCTATCTGAGATTTTTTTTCCCCCTGGGATGGGTCCTGCCCCAACTCTGACAACAGGGAACCTGGGAAGAGCATCACTGAGGGTGGGGGCTGCCCCCCAGCAGAGGTGGTGCCTGGGGGACAAAGGGAGGTCAGTCCTGGCGGGGGAGGGTGAGAAGCATGCAAGGCCCCTCTCGTGGCCTGGCTCCCCTCCTGGCCCTTCCGTGGCCAGCTTGGCCCAGCCGCCCAGAGCATGTCACCCACTTCCGTCCCTTCTGAGGAAGGGGAGGGGCAGGGGCTGGGTTAGAGACAGAAGTGGCTCCTGCCCCTTTCTCAGGGAGGGACCTGCAGCCCCTCCAAGGGGCTAATTAGCATGCTGTTTGTGGGCCGAGCTAGGAATGTAATTACCGAGGAGGCCGGCCTGCCCAGGAATGCATTTTGAAGGTTACCATAGGAATCGCCAGCCTATTCATCCGGGTGCGGCCTAATCATGGTCATGAGGAAGGGATTGGGGACAGGCCGCGGGTTACACCACAGAGACGTGGAACAAAGCCCCCGCACTTGCCTTAACCCTTTGGGGTCCAGGCCAGTGACCATGGGAGGGCCTGCTCCCTGCCAACGCAGGCCTAAGCACTCTGCCCACCACCGAGCTGCCAGAAGAGCCCACTGACCGGCAACTGGCCAGAGCACCCAGAATCTTCCAGGATGTGCTGCCCACCCAAGCATCTATCCATCTTTGAATGAGCAGTGGGAATGAGAGGTGTTTAGTCCAGAGGTGAGCAGCTAGGGTCCTGCTCTGGGCCGGGCCGTGGAGGAGGCAAGACAGCCATGATGGCCTGGATAGGTGGACAGGACAAAATGGACACAATATACCTGGGGGGCAGGGCAGGCCTGGAGGGCTGGGCCAGGGGAGGCGAGTGGGCAGCGGGAGCGTGGCTGGACTGCGGCCTCCACAACGCTGCCCCCGCTCTTGGGTGGAGAGTTTGTGGCCCCCATGCCAGCCCCCACCATGCAGTCCAGGGAGACCTGGCTGTCCGGGGAGGTGAGACAGCCTGCCCTCCCACCTGGGCACCCCTGAGCCAATGCCTGCAGCCCACATTCCAGAACAACCTGTCCCACCTCCCCGGTTCCACCCCTGCACAGCTGGTGCCTTCTTTCTGATAGACTCACCCTGAGGGTGGTATTAGTTGCTCAGTCGTGTCTTTGCCATCCCATAGAGTGTAGCCAGTCAGGTTCCTCTGTCCACGGGGTTTCCCAGGCAAGAATATTGGAGTGGGATGCCATTCCCTTCTCCAGGGGATCTTCCCAACCCAGGGATCGAACCTAGGTCTCCTGCATTGCAGGCAGATTCTCTACCATCTGAGCCACCAGGAAAACCCATGAGTACTGGAGTGGGTAGACTATCCCTTCTTCAGGAGATCTTCCCAACCCAGGAATCGAACCAGGGTCTCCTGCATTGCAGGCGGATTTTTCACCAACTGAGCTCTGAGGGAAGCCTAGGACTCACCCTGAGACCCACCCCGCGACCCACCCCCATCTCTCATCATGCTTTCCATTAGCATTTACTCAGCAGCAAGGTGCCAGGAAGAACAAGAAAACCATCTTGGTGGAGGAGGAGCGTGGGCCCCAGGGAAGGCTTTCCGAGAGGGGCCTGCAGGCATGAGAAGGAAGGTCTCGGAAAGGTTGCTTTCAAATGTGTGGGAGGGGCAGCCCTGAGGACCTGAGGGCACTCCAGGCTCCTCTCACCTGCCTACATCGGCTTCCTTGTTCCCACATCCCTCTCTCTGAGGGGGCTGAGGGTTTCTGGGGGGTCAGCTCAGGTACCCCATCCCGCTGGACCTCTGATTGGTGCACACAGCCCTGGGCAGGTGGGCCAGACAAGGAGGGAAGGCAAGTCTTCACCCTCCACCCCCAGGCTGTCCTTAGGACAGTGGTCCAGGCCCCTGTTAAGGGCCTCCCTCCACTGGAGGTGCCCACACTGTCCCCACCCCCCCAGAACTGTCCATCAGCCCCTCTCCACCCCACCCCCTATCCTAGGATGAGTTCCACCCCTTCACAGCAGGCACATGGACAGCCCTGGGCACTGAGGCCCTGCCCTCCACTCCCTTCCAGGAAGGACACTGTCCCTGGGCTGCCTCTACAGTCTGGCCTGCCTTCTGGAGGCCGCTTCCCAGGTCCCCACAAAGCCGATCGTTAGCTAGTCTTCTGAAAAGACGGGAGGGGAGAGCGTGCGCTCGGCCCCCGAGCCTCGCAGTTCTCAGCAGACCTCGGGGGAGCCTGTCTCCGTGGGATCCGCCATTCAGCGGTGACCCAAGGAGCTGTGTGTTGTCAACACGCCTTCACCCGGCCAAGGAGCAGCCTTGGGGGGAGGAAGGCAATTTCTTTGTGAATTTTGCCCTTTGTTATGGAAAGCTGTTGGGTTTAAAAAATTGTAAAGGTTTGAACCGTTAACTCCCAGGGCAGTCCCGCCCTGCGGATGGGGAGGTTTGAGGATGTGTTTATTTCTTAAAAAAAAAAAAAAAAAAATACAGAATTGATGTTAAGTAGCCGTATGCAAATTTCCTGGGGCCTGTTGATTTTATTCTCTTGAAATCTTATTGAAAAGGCTCAACCCCACAAAAATGAGAAAAATTGTGCTCTCCAGCCAAGCTCTGATTTCCATGGACGTTTCTCAGGTTCAAGGCCTCTCGTTTAAGCCCTCTTGGCCTCAAAAAGGAGCGTTTGTGCTAATTGCAGATCTCTGGCCCCTCCTAGAACACCTGCTCGCTGGCTACCCAGAGGCCCCGCCATGCTCGTGGGGCTCCGAGGTCGGGACACCCCCATGTGAAGTGAACCTGCCCCAGCCCATCCCCCACCCCAACCCCCCAAGGGCCTGGGCCATCCTGGGGCCCATTTGCAATCTGGCTTCTGGGGTTGTGTTGGAATATTATCAGACAATGGTGCCCTGAGAGCCAGACCAAGTGCAGCCTCAGACCAACACATATTGTGGGGCAGGGCATTCTTTCAGGTCAAATTATGACCCCAAAACTTGATGTTGGAATCTTGATCCCAGGACTTCAGAGTGTGACTGTATTCGGAGGTGAGACCTTCACAGGGGTGACTAAGGTAAAATGGGGTCGTAGCTGGGCCCCGGCCTTCCCAGGTGGCACTAGTTGTAAAGAACCCACTTACCAGTGCAGGAGACATAAGTGATACAGGTTCAGTCCTTGGGTCAGGAAGATCCCCTGGAGGAGAGCATGGCAACCCACTCCAGTATTCTTGCCTGGAGAATGCCATGGACAGAGGAGCCTGGCAGGCTACAGTCCATGGGGGTCACGAGAGTTGGACACGCCCGAGCCACTGACCATGCGTGCAGGGTGGGCGCTAACCCCACAGGACCAGTGTTCTTGTGAGAAGAGATGAGAGCACAAACATGCACAAGGGGACGACCAGGGAGGACAGGGGAGGAGGTGACAGTTGACATGCCCAGGAGAGAGGCCTCGGGACAAACCAGCCAGGCCCACACCTGAATCTCAGGTGCTCGTCCTCCAGGACAGGCAGAGGATAAACGTCTGTGGGTCAGGCTGCCCTGTGTGTGGTGCTCTACCAGGGCCGCCCCTGATAGAGTCCAGGTCAAGCTCAGGGAGGGGCCAGAGCTCACTAGCCATCCGGCTGCAGCCACGCCCGCAGGGTGAGATGAGCCACGTGGATGTCAGCACCGCGGACAGGACTGGCAGCGGTACTGGCCTGGAGGAAGGGGTGTATTCATCTCACACAGCAGTACTCTTGCTCCGCTGTGAAGCTGTCACTCAAGTCGAAAATTATCGGCCCACTGGGCACGTCTCATCTGAAGCAAGAAGCAGGAGAGGCAGGTAGGGAGACCAATGTCCTAGAAAGTCCGCATCAGACGCAGCTGGGCTTGGCAGGCTGTGGGTCCTACTGCACATGTTCCAGCTCTGCGGTCACCTCACGAAACTCTGCAACAGGAACCAGCCTGCTCGTTCAGGTGGCAGCTGGAGACCCCCTCCAAGTTGGTCGCGGTGTTCTAGAAACGTCTGCATCAGAGCATCAAAGCCCCTTGACCTGGGAAACTTCACACCCAGCACAGAAAACCCCAATTAGCACTTCCCCAAATAACCCAGAGCATTCTGAATCCCACAGTGCCTTACAGGAGAAGAGCCGGCGGTCCCCCACCTGCTGGTCAGAGCTGGGGACGGGGCCTCACGGGCTGATGGCAGACACTCTCAGCCAAGACCCGCAGGCAGCCTGAGCCCCACGGAGCCCAGAGGTGCCTACCAGTGACAGCCCTCACTTCCTGCACTAGTTCATTCCATGACGACGTCTCAGTCGGCTGCACTGTGTGCAGCCGGCCCAGCTGAGACTCCCAAAGACCAGGGATAACTCCATGGGAGGTGCATACCTGCAAGCCCTCCCTCCCTGGACCCTCTTCCCGGCCCTGCAGGAAGATGGGGTATGGGCACCTCACCCCAGCCATGGATTGCCTGGATGTTCTGAACACACAGTCTCATGACAGTTCTGCATCTGTAAGATGGGCATCACTGGGGATCCCAACAGCCTTGAACTGGGCATTGCCATGGCCCGGGGACCCCAGGAGCTCCCACTCCTCCTCCAAATACTCACTTCATAAATTTGCCCCTTCCCCAACGAGGTTCAGGTTTAGGAGGAGCCCTGTTGCTAAAAGCATCAGGAGATAGCCCCTTTATCCTGCCCTCCTGCCTTAGATGCACGGCAGATGGGGCAGCAGGGGTGCCACTGCTCTGAGCACGCACCCAGCCAGGGGGCTCCCTGTCCCCACGCAGGACTCCACTGCTGGGTCCACCCGGGCTGTGGGGGCTTAGGGATGGGGGGCTTCTCTAGAAAGTTCCAGGTGGCTGAAGTCAACACCTTCTCAGACCAAGCTGCCCTGAGGACCCCTGCAGCTCCTCTTCCGCTGCTGACTCACCTCTGACCCTGCCAAGCTCATGTCCTCTCTGGGCCCCTCCCCTGGTTGACTCTGCCAGGGACCCGAGGGTTCAGAGCCTCCTCTCCTCGTGGGGGGGGCAGGGTGCGGTGGGAGTCCCAAGGTGCAGAGGGAACCTCAGACCGAGCCCACCCTCCCCGCAACGGGGAGCCGTCCTGCACAGCCCCCGCCCAATGCACCGGCTCGAAGGTGCCCAGGACAGCCGCTCCCAAACACGTCCGCTCCCGCTGCGGTGTGGCCGCCATTCACACAGATAAACCCCTTTAGAAACGAGGGGGATTTAATTCAGGGTCTGAGTGACAGCGCGAAGATTTATCCCCTGCGCAGACAATACCGCGCTGGGGCTTTAATCTCCCTAGACAATGCGCTGCCGCTCGGCCCTCAGTGCGGGCCGTTCCCACGATGCTGGTGATTAGCGAGGTGCCCTGGATGGAGCACTATCTCTCTCAGGAGGCTCGTCTGCACCTCCGTCCTGACAGGCGGGGAGGAGGGGAAGGTTGAGCTCCTCCAGGCAGCGCTTCTGTGCCCCAGCCTGAGGGGCACGGCCGCCAGGAGGCTTCCCTCCACGACCTCCCCCCCACCACCTTCCCAGCCCCAGGTGGGCCCAGGTAAGCACACACTTGAGCAGGAGGCTGCCTCCGCTCTGGTCGCACCCCCACGGATGGTGCAGCTGCACACTGCCCGGGCCCTGGCCCCTTCTGGGCGCCCTGTGGCCGACGCCTCCCCTCTTCCCCCGGAAGCTCTGGGTCAGGACGGCAGCGTGCGGCCATGACAGAGGTCACCTTGAAGCGAGCTCCGCCCCTCCCGACGGCCCCGCCCTACTCTCTGCCTCTTGGAGGAGCTGTAGCCCAGTCCCTAGGACCACCTGTCGTGTCTCCCTTCTCCTCGGAAGGTGAGGACACACGTATCCATTGTCTCCCACGCCCACAAGACCTCTCCTTCCCCCTGAAAAGACCAGGGAGGCCTCACACTGACCCAGGGGGCATCTCTCCTCCTCAAAGGAAAGTTACAAGGGTGTTCCCTGAGACCCTGAGGTGAGTGGAGGCTCCAGGTGGCAGTGGGGGTCTCAGAGCACCTGCCGCAGAAGACCTGGCCCCCTTAATGTCTCCAGGACACCACCCAGGAGGCCCCTGTGAAGGGTCCATCCACCAAAGGAGGGTGGATGTCTGCATGGCATCCATGGAGGGTGTGGCCGCCCATCACCACTCATCGCCATAACTACTTCGTTGGTGGAGCCAGGGGCAAGAACTGACACATTATCTCTGCCTCCTCCCCTAGCCCATCACTTGACCCCCGCTTGTGCTCAGCCACTGGACCCAGGGCCCCTGGGGGCCAGTCCAGCCCACAGGTCTGAGCCCTGGGGTCTTTCAGAACTGGGCTGTGGAGGACCCCCCTTCCCTTTATTTCCCATGGCCCCTTCCACTGGGGAGATGCTCCAGGGAGGAAGGACTTGTCTCCAGGGACCTGTCCTACCCCGAGAGCCTGACTCTGCCCAGATGACCCTGCCTCTTATATCACCACCTGTCCAAGCTGTCACTTCCTCCCTCCTCACACCGCAAACATGCAGTGTCCCCATGGTCCAACAGCCCACTGCCTGGACAGTCCATCTCAGCCCTCACCCACCTCCTGGACACGCATTCCTCCACCCAGGGCCAGAGAGGAGGGTAGCCCAGGTGGGGCCCTGCAAAGGAGGCGCTGGGCAGAGAACTTACAACAGCAATGGAAGATGATTATTGTCTACCCTGTATTACTGCCAAGCGCACCCACCCCGAGCAAGGTCAGGGGTCCAGCGTCCGCCCCATGGACTGGTAGTCGGGGGCGTCCCCACAAGGGTTTCGGCGACACAGTTAGACTAAGGCACCAGGAAGCTTCACCCCAGCATGTGCCCTCCTCCCCGTCAGGTTCATGCTCGGCATGGGGACAGCGCCCCCAGAACTCCCCTCCTGAGGCTGGGACTTGGGTTGGGCTGTTGTGGCCCTGCTAGTCCACAGAGCTGAGGTGGGAGTCAGCACTGACTGCATCTGTGAGGTGGGAGGAGCCTCAGGAGTCCCTGCCCACCTCTACCTGCGTTTACCTGACCACCTGGGGATGCCCTCTGAGACTAAAATCTAAAACTGTGAAACTGTCCCAAGTGTAAATGTTATGAACACGGGGGTTTCTTCTCTTTTTAGGGGCAGTTGTTTTAAAGGTAAAGGAATGAATCAAGAAAACCATGAACGTGGGGACTTCCCTGGTGATTCAGTGGTTAAGACTCTGTGCTTCCACTGCCAGGGACACAGGTTTGATCCCTGGACAGGGAACTAAGATCCCACAGGCCACTTGGCACGGCCGAAAAATAAAAATAACCAACCGGGATCATGATAATAACCAGGTTGTGACTAAAAACAGTTTTGCCACACAAAGGAGAGCACAGTTAAAAAATGGCCATCATGTCAAATTCCCAGGTGCAAGGTGGCCCTTGAGGCCACCTGCCCAAGGCCCACCTACCACCTGTAGAACTGGCTTAGCCTCACTCTCCCTAAATACTCCTGACCATCTCATGTGATGGCTGGGCCTTATCTGTCTTTCCCAGCAAGCCGGTCCCACCCTGAGGCCAGGGGGCCCCTGCCTGGCTTGTGCCCAGCACACAGTGAGTGCCCACAAATCCCAGCCAAGTGGCTGACTTTTGGCTTATTCAGATGAAGGGAGGAAATGGGGTATCTGAAATAGGGGGAGCTTGGCCTTTCCCTGGGCACAGCCTCCCCACAGGAGGCCAACCACACCCACAGAACTGCTCCTATCCAACCCCGATCCTGCACCTGGGCCCCCTACCTTACTATGGGAGGCAAAGACCACCCTCAAAATGCCACAAGAGGCAGGAAGAGATCCCCTGCCCGCCCCAGCTGATGGGTCCTACCATGGACAGCCTAGCCTGAACTAGTTCCTGGAATTTCACTCCAAAATGATGAAATTGAAGCCAGCCTAAAGAGTCCACTTGCTCTTTCCTTGCCCAGGGATGGAGGAGGGCGATGGGCTCTGACCGAGTGCTCAGCAGGCACAGGTGGGTCCCCTCCTCTCTCTCCCCTCAGTGAGTGCCTGCTGGTGCCCCTCATCAGATCCTCTTGGACCACACAACTGGGAGTCAAAGGAAACAGCCTCTGCCTGGGCTGAGGCAGAAGAGGTTTCAGAGGGCAGCCCTGTCCACCCAAATGAAGTTGGGACTCTTTGAGGAGCTTGTGAGTGACCCTAGCCCACAAGGAAGCTCCCTGCTCGCTGAGACCTAAGACCCTGCTCCTCTCCAGTCCTGGCGAATCCCGCATTCCTGGCCAGTGGGGTTTGGTGGGAGGCACCTGAGCAGAGGTGGGCATGGGGACTGAGCAGTCCCAACACAGATGTTCAAAGGAAGTGGCCAGCAGCAAGCCCCTCTCACACAGCCTGGGGGTCCCCACCCATGGGTGTCTGAGGGTGGAACTCACCCGTCCGGCCCCAGCTTGTGGCAACACCAGTGCAGAAGAACCCACTGGGCTGCGATTGAGGAAGGGGAGTGGGAGTGGGTGGAGATCTCCCCACCTCTGGCTGTCTGTCCCTGTTTGGGGAACCAAATGCAGGGCTGGGATGCTGGAACCAGCCTGCAAGGCTCTCGGCCAGGGTCTGGGGACAAGGTATGACTCAAGCAGAACTGCCCTCAGCCCACTCATGTCCAGCCTGGGCTCCCCTTTACAAACTGGGAAGGACCCTTGGCTTCACTGAAGGCTCTGCCTGTGAGGTGAGCGCAGGCAGTGAATGAGTGGTTGGGCTGGGTGGGAGTAGGCATGGGGCTGTGACTGAGAACTGGCCCCCTCCCCGAGGGTCCTGGCTGGGGGCTGCTTAGACGCTGGAGGTAAACTCCTCTTTGGACGGGGCCCCTGCGTGGGTGTCACAGTGACGGGCACCAAGGACAGCGGACCTAGGGGTGGGCGCCATCGAATCCCACCCGTGGTGGTGGCAGCAGGCCCAGAGCTGGGGCTTTAATCCAAGCCGTCTTCACCTGCCTCCTGACTGTGAGCTGTGTGCCTGGGCTACCCTGGGCACTTCTGCCAGGGGCTGGGCACGTGCCCCATGCTCCCCGCCAACACCCCGGCCGCAGGTTGAGGAGTCTCCCCAGCCCCCCGCATGGCTCAGCGGCCGTGTCTCCAGGACCCCTAGAAATGCCCTCAGTGGAGACGGAGTAGCAGCACCAGGTGGGAGGTCAGCTGGGAGCTGGGGGTTTTGGGGACGAGTCTTGAGGGTGAGTGGGAGGGTGATGTGTGTCCCAGAGCATTTCGACTGTAGTTCGCACGATGCGAACTGGGAGGTGAGGGGACCTGGCGGCTGCCCCCACCCAACTTGGGACCTCACGGGACCCAGAGATGCAGAGGCAGCTATCTCACCCACCTGTGCCCAGAGCCCTGCCCTGGGAGCATCCTCATCCCTGGCCTGTAGATGAGGAAACAGACTCAGAGAGCTCAGGAGGGCTGCCCGAGGTCACCAAGTCAATGAAGGGCCAGCAAAACCCTGAGCCACACCCTGTCCTGCTCACCCAGGGCTCTGACGCCCTGCCCTTGACCTTTCTCATGACCTCGGCAATGTAGGTGGCTCCCCTGAATTGCTCTCCTCACCTGGGAAATGGGCAGTGGCACCATTGAGCCCCACCCCAGTCCCAGTCTTCTGGTCCCCAAGGACACACACCTCGGGCACCAGCGCAGGCAGACACATCTCAGGGAAAGCCTGGACGACAGAGTGAATAGGTGGCCAGCAGAAAGAGGATATGGGGGCACTAGCATGGTAGCAAATGGCCCCGCTGGTTCATCTCACTGGGCAGCGGGGCAGGGGGGCCCACAGTGGAGGCCACGGGGCTCACCCTCCTGGCAGCACCAAGGGAAACCCAAGGGCACCAGAGTCCCACCTCTCAGCCTACTCACCGTCTGCCCCAGCTCGGAGGCCCAGCTGCTGGCTCGGGAAGCTTCCGACGCTCACCAGCCGGGGGACAGGGCCTCCTTCCTCATCCAGGAGCAGAGAAGGGAGACCATGCAGGCCCCTCGGTACTGACTGTGTGAAGGCAGAGACAGTGCCCGGGCCGGGAAAGAGGAAGAGGCCAGGCCCGAGGGGAAGCATGGGCCCAGGAGCGCCGAGGTGTGGGTTCTAAAGCCAGACCCTCCCCTTTCTAAGCACCCGTCCCCAGCACACCCCCCTCCTCCAGTGACCTCATTCCCTCTCACCTGATGTTGGGGACAAGGACAGCCTCGGGGGGAGCAGCAGCAAGGGATGCCGTGTGGGGCCTGAGGGGCAGGGTTGGTGACGGTGGAGGAGCAGAGACGGGCCCTGCCCTCTGGTGGGCGACCTGAAGCGTGTGGTCCAGGGTGTAGTAGGGCCTGGTCCACTGCACACCCACAGTGGACAGGTACCAGGGCACAGAGGCCAAGAGGCCATAGGCCACCCTCGCCAAGGCGCGATAAGAGAGCAGGTCCCTGGGGCTTCACAGGGAGGTAGTCCAGGGACAAAGGTTACTGGGCACTCGTAAAACAAAGGTAGGGACAGAGGGTCCCCTACAAGTCACCTCCCCACTCAGCCCCTGCTGCTCACGGCACCTGCAAGGCCAGCCCAGTCTGAAATGGGCACAGGGTCCCCCAGACTTGAACAAGGAGGAGCCTGGGCTTCGTCCAAAATATACCTGCTGAGACTGCCCTGCTGGGCCAGCGGCTAAGACTCCGTGCTCCCAGTGCAGGGGCCTGGGTTTGACTCCTGGTCAGGAAACCGGGTTCCACATACAACAACTAAAGATCTCATATGCTGCAACTAAGACCCAGCACAGCCACACAAATAAATAAGAATAAACATTAAAACAAAAAACCCAAAAGAGCTTTCCCCAAACAAAACCAAAAACAAAAAGAGCCTCCCCAAACACCACGCACCAGCTGGCTAGAGCCTATTAGCAGCAGCCGGGGCCACAGTAACCATCCGTGCAGCCCTGTCCTCTCACAGATATGGAAGCTGACCCCAGGGAGGCTGGGGAATCAGGGGGAGACCAGAACTTGGCTTCTCTTCCCACAGCTCACTGTTTGGCCTCATGGCATCTCTTCGTCTTCCAGAACTAACAGGTCCTCCTCTCTCCGTCCCACCTCCCTGGGGATGGTGGGACTGCTCTCAGGAGGCCAAGGCCCTCCAGCCCTGGGAGAGGGTAAGGCCTCTGAGACCAGGCCAGCTGAGGCCTGATCACACACTTCACCACACCCCAAAATACTGAATGCTTACTGGTTCTCAAATAACCTGCATTCTCTGAGAACCCCAGAGAGTGAGCCAAGGCCTCTTGTGGGTGGGCAGCCATTAGGTGTTCAGGCTGCACTGATACCCCAGGGCTCCTGGGCCAAGGATGAGAGCGTTTCTGCCTCCTCACCACGAGCAGGCAGACAGGGCAGCAGGGCTCCCAGTACCCTGGCCAGCGCCCAGTAAGGAGGACCCATGGGCACCCCTCAGGTCTTCACTTCCCCAGGTTGGAGGGAGCAGCCGAGGGGCTGGCCATCTGTGCAAGGCAAGGCAGAGGTGTGGGAGGGACCTGGAGGAGCAGAGGGATCCCAGAGACCCCAGCCCCCAGTCTCGCCTTGGTCCTGCTTTGTCTCACCCAATGCGGACAGTTCCCCAGGCTGATGTAAGACCCCAGGGCTCTGTGCCTTGGCGGTACCCCCACCCCAGGGAAGAGAAGGAGGGAAGGTCCCTGCCGGGCAGACGCAGCCCTGTTCCTTTCTTGGCCCAACAGATTCTCCCAGGAAGGCCGGGGAGAGGGTGCATGGCCTGGAGTCCCCACAGTGACAGCATCGATGGGAGATTTCCACCAGCTGCACTTGAGTGGAAATGAACGGGCAGGAGAGATGAGCTGGGTGTGTCCAGAAGGTGCAGCCAAACTCGGGGAGGACAGTGTTCGCCACTAAAGCAGTATGCTCACATCCATGCACAAAACGCTCCAGCATGGAGTCACCTGTCCATCACTGCTCTCCAGGGCCCAGTGTGGGTGCTGCCGCCCTCGGCAGGGTCTGGGCCAGCACTGAACCTGCCAGGGGCCGAGGAGCGCTGCCTCCTGGGTCCTGGCCACCCTCATTTCCTCAAAACCCCCTATGATTGAGGGATACGGGTCCTGAGATGGGAAGTTGGAGAACCCACTTTTACTTAACACGGATTTATTTTTAAGTCATTTTGCTCTGTAAATTCCACAGCTGTTCTTGAGACGCTTAGAAGCCTGGGGAAAGCGGAAAGGCAGGCTGGGAACCTCAAGTGCACGGCTCTGGGCCCCTTGCTGTTCCAGGTGCCCAGGTGCCCACCCCCGCCCATGAGCCCCCGGCCCTGGCACTATGAGTTCCTCCTGCCCTCAGCATTCAGCCGTTGGTTTCTAGGTCACCAGCAGCCACAGACCACACTGGCTGTGGCCACTGCTTTTCCCCAGACCACGGTCACTGGCCAAAGTCACCACTTCTGTCTGGTGCTTCCTGGAACACAGCAGCCTGACCACAGAATCACAGAAGTCCACATTCTGGGGCGACTTTCAAAAATTCTCAGCACTCAGGGAAATTTACCGAGAACTCCCTCCTTGACTCACTTGCTTAGGTAGGTTGCAGGGGGTGGGGTGCACAGACCTGCCTCCCCAACCACCCCAGCCCAAGCATCCCCCACCCTTCCCCATGCACTGGAGCCTGCTTGCACTGGAGCCCGTCTGCCCTGCTATGGTCCAGGCAGGGGCTGACATTTGTCCCGAGAATCAACAGGCACCTAACGCTGTGTGCCTCTGTCACCAGGCTTGCCTGGGCCCTGGACAGGACCATGAGTGGGTGAGAGTCCACTCCTGGCTCACCCCACAGCCGGGTCAGGAGGAGCATCACCAGGGAAGTCACCCACAGCGAAGCTGTCAGCCAGGGCCCCCTGCTGGTTCAGGACCACCCCAACGCGGAGGCATCATCTCCAGAGGCCAGAAAACTCCCCCACGGAACCAAAAAGGCCCACCTGTCCAGAACTTCCAGTGCCCCCGCTGTAGCATTCTGGTCACTCATTTCAAAGGTGGCTATAGTGCAAGCCTTCACCATTTTCCCTGAGTTTTCCAGGTTTTGCTCTGAGACATCACGGCCTGCCTTGAGATAAACGGAGACTGGGCACACCCTCAACCATATTCCCAGCCCAGAGCAGCCTAGGGACCCTGAAATGTATCAGCCCCCCGGACACGTCACCACACAGCACAGCACCCAGGCAAGGGCTAACCAGGCCTAGAGGGGAGGGCTCCGCACCCAGCGGCACCCAACTCAGGACTCATCTAGAACCGTCGGCAGAATCCCCAGTGGGAGGCAAGGCCCAGTCATCCTGACTCAGTTCCATTTTCCCCTCACAGACCACAGTCGGTGAGTATCCTTTGGGTTTTTAAAAACTAAATGGCATATTTTACCCTGGAAATGAAAATGGAACTCCCGACTAAGCTCAAGGACTGCCCCTAGGCCAGGCCCGCAAAGCCCTCTGCCAGGACCCATCACGTGCCCTGGATGCTGGGGGCCAGTTCAGGGCCACCGGGTGCACGGCGGGGCAAGGCTTAGGACCTGCAGTGGGAAAGGCAGCTGGGCCCCCAGGGTCACATAGCACCCTTGACTTGGGGTTCACTCCGAGGCCTCACACCACTCCATCTCTGCTAGGCCCCCTTTCCTGCCCCCTGTAGGGTTCTGGCCCTGGGATCCTGCCATCAGTGTGGCCTCGGAGCTGGGGTGTGCCTGCATGTGAGCCCTCCAGGGGGACCCATGTGCCAGCGCTCGTCAGTTGCTGGCTCCATTGTCTCCTGCCCAGGAGACCTTCCCAGACCACCCACCAAATCACTCTTCCTGCTCTCCTCCTCTCTCTCGCCCTGAATCTCTCGGCAGTTCTCACGGCTGAGTTGCCTCCTCTCTGACCACTTGTCAATGTGCTCGTCCTGACCCCAACGACCTGCCCTTCCTCTCCTGCCTTACTCTCAGCCATGATTCAATGGCTTCCACAATGATGGCAGGTGGTGATAAACCTGTGACCAGTGAAAGCAGGTGGCCCAGCCCTGAGCTCCTGCCGTGTGTCTACAGCAGAGATGACAGCTTCCTGTGTGTCTGCAGGGGGGACCCCACGCCCATGTGTCTGCAGGGGGAACCCCACACCCATGTGTCTGCAGAGGGGGCCCCACGCCCGTGTGTCTGCAGAGGGGACCCCACGCCCGTGTGTCAGCAGGGGGGACCCCACGCCCGTGTGTCTGCAGAGGGGACCCCACGCCCGTGTGTCAGCAGGGGGGACCCCACGCCCGTGTGTCTGCAGGGGGACCCTGCACCCGTGTGTCTACTGGGGGTCACAGGGCAGGAGCCCAGAGGACCCCAGGACTGATAATAGCTCAGGGAGATCAACAGTGGTCCCGGCCCAGGGCCCTCCTGGGGCCACCTCTCTGGGGGGTGGCCCTGCCCCCAGCCCCTTGCAGGCCCCTGGAGGTGGGAGAAGCTCGGCAGGCTCTCCTGCAGGAAGAGATGGCACTCTACTTGGTGGGCAGATGGGCAAGAGGGCGTGCAGCCATGGCTCCAGCCTTTCCCATTGGTTCCCACACAGATGTGAGCTCTTCTGAAACTGGAGGAAATTGGGAGGAGGAGCTTCAGAAGATGGAGCAACTGGCCTCGTGGTCTCATCCCCATGGGAAGTCCAGTGCAGCCACGGCCAAGCTATCTCTGCTGCTCCTGCACTGTCCACCCCAGTGGGTATCAGGTGACCAACAGGTCTGGGCCTTTAGAGCCAAGAGCTCCATCCTGACGGGAGCCCTGACTGCAGGGCAGGCTTTGACTGGAAAGTGAGACTTCTCTTGCGGCCACGACCAAGCCTCCTTCTCCTCCACCAGGTATCAGTGGATAAGAAGGGGCTGTCCTGTTCGGTGGCCTCGGCCTCCTGTCCCGAGAGCCCCAGACCTGGGGCCTCAGGGAGGAACCTGGACAAGCTGCCCTGTCTGGCTCCCTGTCAGACTCCACACCGGGTTCGGGAGCAGAGACAGGCACCCCACCCCTGCAAGCCTGGGGAGCTGGTGCCGAAGCTTCTGCTTTCAGCTCGAGGGTCTCCTTCACATCATGTCCCCTCAAGTGAGGATCCTGCTGCTGCTTCAGGAACCTGGGATCAGACGCCGGGCTTGGTCTCCGGGGACAGATGCAGCTACAAGGAGAGACCCCTTTCAAAATCGGGGTGCCTCAGCCAGAGGCTGGAGGTAGGGAAGTTTGGGGTTTCAGTGAGAAGTTACCATTTGCGTCAGAGGGAGCAGGAAGATGCTGGGCCATGCCTGGGGTCCCCCTGAGCTGGAGGTCCTAAAGACCGCCCTGAGGCACATCCCAGGGTAAGTGTCCTGGTCACGAGCAGCCCCTGAAGGGTCACCCCTGGCCCACCTCTTGAGGGGACACAGGCCTGGAGGGGGCACAAGGGGCCAGCTTGGCTTCTTGGGGCAAGCTGGCCACTAGATTACTAAGGAGATCCCACTGTTGGGGGGCCGCCGCCATATCCTCCCAGTACAGTGATAAGAAGTGCTTCAGAGATGCCAATGGTTCCTCCATATTTCCCGGCAGGAGAGGACGAGGATGCCATGCCCGGGGGTCACTGAGGGTACCATCGGCACCAGTCTGGTTCCATTGCCTTCCAGACCCCCGGGCTGTAACTTGGGGGTGCTTTTACTTCACCTGCCCAGTTACACTGTGAGCTCCTAAACAGCCAGGAGAGAATGCCCTAGATATCTGGAGAAGCAGGGCGCCTGGTCACCATCACTGAGGAAATGAGTGGGTGGACAGGGGGATAAGTGGAGGGACTTTGAGCCCCGATCATGGTCACTTGGATGCTCTCCAGGTGACTGGCTGTGCACGAGAGCCGACGCTTGCTTTTCCTAACTTCAGTAAATCAGAAGAAACGCTCACAGGGAGCAGACTGAGGCCTCGGGGTGAATCTCGGGCCTAGGCTGGGCCCGGAGAAGATGTGGTAAAGTGGGAATTTGCCGAAACGCACAGGACAAGGGCATCTGGCCCGCGCTTGGCGAGCGCTTCTGCTTCAAGGAGGAAACTGTTGCATCAAAGGGCCGATTGACCAGCATGCACTTTATGGCCTGAGGACGTTTCGTTTCTCCTGGACAGAACGTGGGCAATTGCTGTGCCCTGAGGGCTCCCGCCACCTCCCACCCAGTCGGTGATACTGGCAGACTGCCTCCAGCATCAGGTGGACAGTCTCCTCTCCAGCCCACCCTGTGAGGACACAGGCCCAGGCAGAGGTGGCTTAGGTGCACAGGGACCCAGGGTGGAGAGGGAAGGCCCTGGGACCGCACCTTTCAGGGAGCCAGGCTTGGCTAGGCTCTCAGCTGGCTACCACAGTGCAGGCAGCGGGGCTACACAAAGCTACAGGGGCAGCACCTGTGCCATCTGTGGCAGGACCTGTGGAATTCCATCAGACCACAGCATGCGCGCGCGCACACACACACACACACACACACACACACACTCGGCCAGGGGAGGATGAGTGTGGGGTGACAAAAGCTAGCCAAGTGCCTCTCCCAGGCACATAGGCAGAGAAGATCCCCTAGTCCCTCTAAAGCAAGACTGGGTTCTGAACTAGATAATCCATCTCACAGCATTGAAAAAGGGCAGGGGATGCCCAGGGGCGCCCTCCTGTGAGTGGGAAGCACAGAAAGCTACCCAGAATGTGGGAGCTGGCGTTTGGTCACTGGCCTCAGCCTCATTTCTTTCCAGAAAATCTCCCCTGTCCATTCTCACCCAGAGGAGTGGGTAGGCATGGGGAGCAGTGACGGGAGAGGGTCTTCTGCAAATGCTTTTCACGCCTCCCACTCCCACCTCCTCCAAGGAGCAGCTGCAAGTTTACTCAAACACCCGAGAACCCACGGGGGAGGTCGGCGAGGGTGGGGGCTTTGCCATTAGTTTCTGGATCATCCTCAGTGATTCAGGCCCCAGCTCCTGATTTAATGCCACAGATACTCCTAGAGGGGGTTTCTCAGCCGAACAGAACTCGCGTGCACACACTGCGCAGAGAGCAGGGACCGAGGTCGCGGCTGCAGCGGCCGAGAACGTATGAAATAGACGTCCCGTTAGAAGCTTCGAGCTCATAAATCCCCGCCGTGAGGCCGGCTGGCTTCAGAAGGTGAGAGAAACAACATTAGAAAGCAAGACGAGGGGAGAAAAGGAATGTAGCGTGAAGGCCAGAGAGCAGGGAAGTCGCGGGGGACCGAGGAAACACAGCGCGCTGAGAAATTCAGGCTAATCTTTGCTCGACCGCAAGCAAGAGGCAGGACCCCAGTGCCAGTGACAGAAACGTGCCTCCCTCCCTGGAAAATTGATTTGTCAACAGCCAGCAACTAGTCCAAAGGCATCTCAAGGTTGTTTTTACCAAAAAAAAAAAAAAGTAACTATGAAAACCATACGCAACAGCATATATGACCAAGAACTGTTTCTTTTGAAAAAAAAAAAAGGGGGGGGGGATTCCAACAGTGGTGAGGCTGCTGGCCTCTAGACCTAGGGAGGGTCTGGAAAGGTGGGGTTTGTACCATCCGAGGGAACAGGGGATCCCTGGCTAAGAATTTGTTTGCAAAAAAAAAATAATAATAATAGCAAAGTTGGTTTAAATCTCCTCTTGTGATCTAAAAACTCCCTCCCACAAACCGGAGAAATGTGAATTTCCTCATTTGGGGTTGAGTCGCCTGCCAAGTGCAAGGAAGGAGCCTTGACCTGACCCTGATGTGGATGACTTCTCCGTTGGGACCCCCGCTCCGGTCCGTGTGAGTGGCACACTGACCCAGACGGTGGAGCCCGGCGGGTATTCCCAACACCATGGCTTTGAGGGTCCTTCCATGGGGTCTCTTTCTGCTGCAGACTGGCTGCACAGGCAGAAAGACCCCACCCCATCCAGCTTCTGTCATGGGAAGACACCTGCCCTCCAGCCCACCACTCGCATTGGTGGGTTGGCCAATGCCCTTTAAGAGGCAAACCTCACCTTACCCTTCACCTGCCAAGGAGCAGGCACTTCCAAGGAGGGACTGGGCAGTGTGTGGGACTCCCCACTTGCACAGGCCAGGGTCCAGTCCCAGCTGCACACACGCGATGCTGGGCTGCAAGCTGCCATTGCTCGGACCTCAGCTTCCCCTTTCCTTCACCCCCTCCCCACTTTTGTTAGAGGAGAATGATATCGTGTTTAGATTGCGGAATTCCATCCCCTAATTGCTTCACTACTGGAAATTTCAGGAGGGTTCTCGTTTTTCGCAGAAATCTCCAGGCGCGAGCACATTTCTGCAGATCTTTCGCCTAATTAACAGCATACTTCATAGAAATAAATAAATAAGGCAAGCACTGACAGATCACACCAAGAATCCTTCATTAGCTCCACGAGGACGCCTCGACGGTGGGAGAACTCAGGCAGACCTCCACCTGAAAGGCTGTGGGGTGAGGACAGCGGCGGCTCACCTCAGGTCAGCCTGGAGGATAGGGTCCACTCTGTCAGGCTCCGTGGCCCAGCACTCAGGGGGTCCCACCCACGGCTCAGCTGGATCGGCCTCCTGGCCTCTCTCAGGCCTCCTGCTTCCAACCAGACCAGCGTGTCCACATGAAAATGTAGCCTGGGGAGGGGTCAGGCTGCAGGCCAGCAGGTGGGAACCAGGCCAGTGATCTGGGCTCAAGGTGCCTCTGTTCTGAGGGTGTGCAGGCAGTGGGGAGATGTCTCATGGGAGGCCTGGACTTTGGGGAGCCTTCCTGACCTGGAGAGGCAGACGCCATAGCACCACACCAGGGGCTCAAAGGAAATTATCTGCAGCATCAACTCCATGCCGAAGGGATGCTGAGCTTGGGGGACAGAAGCAGTGATCCCGGAGTCCAGCTGGCTGCCCTGGCAGTGAGACCTCGCAGGGCAAGCACTCTACAGTTTTCCTAAAGACTCCCGCATTCCTGTGTGTTTCAAGTGTACCTCGGTTTCCCCAACCTTCCTGCTCCCTAAGAAAAAGGGATCTGGATTTCGTGAACCACGCAGGGCCAGAGGGGTGGACGGCTGCCCAGCCACCCCCGGCCACCAGGACTTTCAGCGGCACCTGTGGCCACTTCTGAGGCCCTCCTGACTCAGGCTAAAGGAAAGTGCCGGCACTGTGCCCAGACCAGTGGGTTTGTGGTCAGGTGCGGAAAGCCTCAGAGCTCCAGAGACGCGACAGCCCAACACCAGTCAGCCCAACACCAGTCAGCCCGTGTGTCTGCAGCATCAGAACTCAGGCCTGTGCCCACCTGGAGTCCTGCAAGCTTGGGGCGTCTTGCCTAAGGCCTCCCGCGGGCACCCGGGGAAGACCTGTCACGGGGCCCATTGTGGTCCCTGCCGGGGTTCCAGGAGGTGAATGCGCCCAGGGGAGGATCTTGGTTTCCAGGAGGGACAGGCAAGTGGGCTTTTCACTCAATCTCACCCCTAAAAGTTATGAGTCATTGGCTTCCCAGATGGAACCCTAGGCTCAGGGAGGGTCTCAGCTCGTGGGAGGTGGGTACAGGATTTGGAGGGGTCTCTGAGAGCCCCAAGGCTAAACCACCTGCTCCCTAACAGCCAGCTGGTAAGCTCCAAAGCCCCACCTGGATGGAGACTCAGAAAGGAGCCATCCAGCTCCTGCGTGGGTCCATCCCTCCTCCCTGCCCTCCTCGGAGCCACATTCAGCAAATTGAACCTGACACCTCACTGATCCTCCCAGGCCCTACCCTGTAGCACACGTTCATCCTTGGGCTGAGTGATGAATCCTACTTGGTGAGGCAAAGACCTTCCCTTGCTCGGCTTTAGAACACACTTGGGTTCTGAACACAGCATCTGGCCGAGACACCCCAGGGTCTCCAAGGCTGTGGTGCCACCTGCACAGGTGTGGTTGCACCCAGGCCCACGTGGACTTGCGTACTAGAGTCAAGAGTGAGTCCCGGGCACCAGCCTGGAGCAGCTGGATGTGCGGGAATGATTTGTGAAGAGATGAGCTAGGAGAGGGGGCCTGGAGGATCAATGGAGACAGACACTAAGCATCGGAAAGCCCCGCCAGCCTGGCAGCAGGAGGACTGTGGGTCCACCTGGCGTCTCCACCCAGGATCCCACAGGCTTCCTGACTGCAGCTCATAACAGGCACCCAAGAGTTCCCGGCCCAGAAAGGGGCCCCTGCCCTCCCCACAACAGCTGCATCCACCGGGCCCACACTGTGGGTCCCCAGGGAGGCCTGCGACCAGCCCTGTCTGGAAAGTAAGATACTCTCCCGTCTCTCCAGACTGTTTTTTGCAGTGAGCCCCGGGTACCAGCCCCGGCAGACGCGGTCTGGACTCAAATTCTCCAGAGCCAGGGCAGAGCGGACAGAGCCTCCCTAGCTCATATGTCCTGGGCCAGCGGCCTCCACTCTGGGGCCGCACCTCAAATTTCGGCGACAGAACAGCCACGGAAAGCAGCCCGCTTTATCTGCGGCCTCGCGAGCTCTATACAGCGTGGCCCCTCGCCCCCGGCATTCCACGCCTCCCAGGGGGGCAGATAATCCCACAAAGGGCCTCATGCCAGAGCCCGGCTTGCAAAGTGCTTTCTCCAGCCGCTGAGTGCTTTTGACTCCATCAGCGAGGGGTTCGCAGGAATCTCCTTACTGGGCCCCCGGGTTCAGATCGAATGTCCCTTTGAAAGGGCCAGAGGGGACCCTCTGCCCCTGTTCCTGGGTCTGTATGACACCAGATACAGCCTGTCCTGGCATTTGGAGACCACTGCCTGTCCCACCCCAGAGGGAAGGGCCCCCGACACCCCGGGGCCTGAGGGAGGAGGGAAAGACTGGTCCGCCTGGCCGAGCAGATGCCAAGACTCCCTCTCCTGCAGGGAGCCCACAGCCAGCATTCAGATTCACTGCCCCAGTCTCCCTCTCCTCTTGCTCCGTCTACAGGCCTGTGGGACCCAGTGACAGCGCCCTGACTGAGGCTCCCCTCCACCTGCCCAAAGGATGCTCCTCTCTGCTATCGTATCAGCCACCTGTATCATCCAAGACTGACAGCAGCGTCTGGTTCATGCAGCCATGTCTATGCACATGGGCACTCTGTATGAGCATATACCTGTGTACATGCATCCACGTGTTGCACACATACACTGCATTGTGCGATGCGTGCAAGCATACGCATGTGTGTGTCAGCTGCATGTACCTGTGTGCGTGTACATACATGTGCACATGTATGCACACTATGTACGTGCACAGAGCGTGTGTCTGTCTACACACACGTTCCTGTGCAGGTATGCACATGTTGCCTGCACACGTATGTGCAACGCTTGCACAGACTGATGACAGCGAAGCCCCAGTACCCCATGGTTACCTGAATGAATTCCCGGGGTGTCCCCATGGGCCATATCAGAGACACAATGTCAGGGGTCAGAGTGTTAGCCCAGGGCGGAGACACTGCTCGCTTTCAGCTTTGGGACCTGCCACTCAGCACACTAAATGCCCTGGAACTAAAGCAAACAGGAGACCCTAAAAGGCAAGGTTGGCTCAGAACTCCAGTGCCCAGAGGGTGCTTGTCCCCTGCCTGGGGCTTATGCTGGAGGGCAGCCCTAGACAGGAGGCTTGCCACCACCCCGGTTCCCCTCCTCCCAGAACTAGGAGGTGGAGCCCCCAAACCCAGCACAGATATCCCCCTGGGTCCCACAGAGAGCACCCCGGCCTGAGCTACCCCAGACACCCCTCCAGACCTCCTCGTGAAGGTGGCCGGACTCCTCCTCCCAGGGCCCAGTGACCTGCCCAGGCATCTCGCATTCACTGGCTCTCCACTTATCACAACAGGGTTTGAATGAGATTTTTAATCACTAGGCCCATCCAGAGGCCCCTGGGGGAGACTGTTCAAACCTGCATGGGTGTGCGTATGTGCTTGGTCCTTCAGTCGTGTCCAACTCACCTACTCACACACAAATCTGCTTCTGCCAAGTGCAAGAAAATGCCAGAAGCCCAAAGTAGCCACTGACTAAGACAGCCTGGATCCTGCAGAGAAAACAAGGATAATAATACTGTATCCAAGCATCTGCAGGCCTTCTCCCAGTCTTCACATCCCTCTCCAGCAGGTCGGGGTCTGGTCGCCCCCAAACCCCTTGACAAGGGCAACTCTCCTGTCAGTTTCTGCCATGGCCAAGGGTGTCTCCAAGTGAGGATGGGCCACTGTCCCCATGACACAGGTCCAGCTGGCTTAGAGGGGCTCCTGGAGACCACAGGGCGCCACACGCTTTTATCACATTCCCAGACACCCCAACCCCCTTCCTTTTGCCCGGCAGCCCGGAGTCCCAATGGCCAGCCTTCCACCCTGGGTACCAACACACAGCTCACTGTGGCCCCACCTGGTTCCTCTGGTTTGGTCCAAGGTCAGCTAAGTGATGGAGCTGCTCACCCTGTTGTACTTAGGGAGTGAAACACCAAAAGCTGACCCACTGTCTGCAGGCGCAGTGCTGGGAGCAGGATGGATGGGCCCCTGGTACCAATTTCTGGGGTGTTCCCCCATCCCCGCAGCACCCTGGCCTCATGGCCCAGGTCTGACAGCTGGCCCAAGGCCCTGAGGCCTCTGTCTCCAGGGAGGCAGGATGCAGAGGTTTCGGCTTGTTTTGCTGTTGCAGGTTCGGTCAGTGTCAGTTGGGGGCTGCTTTAAGGAAGACAGTTATGTGACTCCAACCCAGCAGTGCCCTTCCTGTGCCCCCTGTGGCCAAGCTGCGCCCACTGCTGGCGACCACCACCCTGGGAGGCCCATGTCCTGCCGAGTCCAGCACAGACTTCACTGAACCGGGGCTTCTCTACCCGCTCCCCACAGCCAATAGGCCCTCCAGGTGAGGCCAAGCTTTGTGCTCTGTCTGGTGGATAAAGAATCAGGGGCTCTTTGTCAGAAAACTCAAGGCGGCATCCCCCTACGCCTGGCCCTCCCCTCACTCGGCCACGTGGAGTCTATGGGTCAAAGAGGGGTCTCCCAGAGGAGCAGAAAGGCCTTAGGCTTTGGTAATGGGCTTCTCACCTCGCCATGGCCATGGGCCCCTCCTCTTTGAACGAGGCTAGTCTATCAGGATCTGGAGGCAACCTAAAACCCCGGGTAAATGGAGACCTTGGTTCCCTATCCAGGCTGCCGGCCGCAGGGACCAGTGGCACAGCTGAGATGGGCCTGCCCCAAGAGATCTGATAACCAACAGCAGCCTCGGGTGGCTTTATCTAACCTTAGGAAGGTAAGATTAACACCTTCGATGCAGAGAAAGTTAAGACTGGGGGCCCCTTCGCTTTGCAAGTCTGACTCCCAGCCGTGAAACGAGAGCCCCCCCTTGGGCCGGCAATCTGCCCAGGGATTTCTGAGCAATCTTACTTTCCACTGGTTTTTTTTAGCCCTTTTGTTCATAACGACACTCAGCCAAATGCACGGCCACCGAAACTACCCCCACCCCCCCGGGGACACACTCCTGCACAAGCACGAGCTTGGTAAACACACATGGGAGCGCCAAGCATCAAGCATCGAGGCCCAGCCTCCCCATCTCACCCGGCTTATTTATTGTCAGAGACGCTAGTCTCTGCAGGCCCCGGGAAACCATGAAAAACCTCCCATCACCCTTGGGTTACTTGTTGCTGCTCTCATTACATTCTCCTGGAAGAAGCCGGGGACCCCGGTTCTTTGCACGGAAACCTATAAAAAGCTCCTGGTCAGAAAGTGCGCTGGGCTGGCTCCAGGCTGCATAGGTTCAGCTGGAGGAGCAGCCAATGGATGCTTTACCAACCACATCAGCGAAGCGGATGGTGTGGACTTTGAGAGGCCGAAGGACAGAACCAAGCAGCCCATCGTGGGGCTTATTTTTAAAGTCACTTAAAATCACTTCCAGTGAAAAATTGATCTGTCTGTGATAGCTTTTCCTCCTGCTAATGTGATAAATAAATAATTAGCCACATCGTCGGGCTGTTTCATTAAAGGAAAGGATGCTGGATGGGCCAAGATAGAGAAGCCGATCAGAAAGACGGAGCCCGGCTGTAAACCCCCCAATGTTTTATGACACCATTTGTATTCTGTCAGTCACAAGCTTTATGTTCAGCCCAAGCTGGGAACTGAATACCCTATTCAGAGAGGTACTCACGGGCGTGTTATTGCAATTTAATATTTTCGCACACAGACACATCATTATCTCGGAACCTGACACTGGCAGCATAATTCTGTAATTTTTCAAGAGGGCCTAATTTTTCTAAATGTGAGCGCAAGGGCCCGGGATTATCTAAACAGCCCTCGCTCCTCTTTGTTTCTTGTGGGGGTTATAAACTGCAGCAAAGTGCTCGCACATCGCCCCTTCGCACATTTGAACTTCTCCCGTCTCTGCTCACACAACAAACAGCTGCGAACGGCTCTGGGCCAGGAGGCCCGGCGGCCACAACCCCCATTTCAGAGGCCTTGGGGAGCTCAGCAGCATCAGGGGACAGTGAAAGTGAGGGGGGGTCTTTGCAAAGTACGAGCGGGCAGGAGGTGCCATGCTGCTGATGAGAAAGAACAGCCTGAAGGTGCGTCTCATTTGGACGGCAGATCCAGGCTCACCCAGTGGTGCCCACAGCTGTGCGCACATGCAGCACACACATGGCCTGGTACGCACGTTCCCTGGAGACCGTCTCAGCTCACTGCCCGGAGGAAGGGTGCAGGGCAGGGGCCCTGTCTCCCTCGAGTTGCATCGGCTCTGGCCAGCAAAATGCTACCTGACTTTCAGGCAGTTCAAGAATGCACTGGCTTTTCCAGGGATAAGCTGAGGGTGGTTTGCAAAGAAGACTGGGCTTCCCAGGGAGGTATCGCAGGGTGAGCAGGTGGCAGCAAGCTAGAAAGAGGCACCAGGACCCCTTGATCCAACTCTGATGACAGCAGGCATCACGGGGAACAAGGCAGCTACGTCTGAATTTGGGGGCTGGGAATGGCTGTCAGTTCGGCACAGGCCCAAGACACAGATTCCAACATAGTCAGGACCTGATTTACCTGCTTCCCCTGGATGGAGGATGGAAGCACCCTACAAGGGGAAAATATGAATTCTGAGGATGTGGCCTCACTCTGAACCTTCCAGAGGAAGTGTCACCTGAGGGCAAAACGGTGCCAGCGAGCAACAAGGGCCCCCCTGCTCGGCTGCACACAGGAGGCAGGACGGACCCCAGGGCTGTCCTGCGGTCAGCACGCGGGCTCCCAGTGAGCCTGATTCTCGCTCTTTGTTTCTACGTTTTAAGACCAATGTGACCAGGCATCTCTGCAAAAGCCGTTACAGCCCACTGAGCAGATACCAATGTCTAAGCATTTTTAAATGCCTGCTCCTTCCCCTCGGAGACACAGCGAGAAAGAACAACTTAGATGGGAGCCTGTTATGTGAATCCATATCTGGGTATAGTATTGACCTGCAGCACCTGAACACAGACACGGGATTAAACAGCGTCCCAGGAAATAATTGCTACTCAGCTCCCATCATCCCTGGCTGAGCCGGGCACTTCCCACTTGCACTCAAACACCGGAGGTGCCCTGCCTGCCATCGGTACAGAGAAACGCTGTACAAATCTCAGCTGAGTCACTGGATTCGGAGCCGGGGCGGGGGAGGCTCTCAGGGAAGCAATGACAGAAATGGAGTTGTCTTCTCCGCACCCCTCCGTCCCTCTCTGTCCCTCTCTCCCTTCTGGCCTTTACAACTTGAAACAGAATAGTTGGTTGGGGGTCCAGCAACTTTCCATCAGCACAGACCCAAGGCCCTGGAGATCCCAGAGCTGGGCGTCTCCCAATGTGCTGAGGTGGGGGCAGCCTGTGGGCTCACTTCTCATCCAAACAGTTCAGACACAGAGGCCCAGCACCCAGGGCAAGGACCTGCTGGGGCCAGTGAGGACCAAGAGTCTGGAGGGAGTCTGTGGCCCGCACTTCCCAGCCTCGCCACACTGCCCAGAGCACAGTGACGTCACCACATTTTCCTCTGGGGAAGGGGAGTCCACCCTGGGCAAGCATCCTGCAGCTGCCCAGGGAACTTGGGCACTTCTCAGCATCAAGCACATAGGAGGCCCACAGACAGCAGGCAGAGATGAACCAACGGATGGAGAGGTGCCGTCAAAACAGACAGAAGACCTGACCCTGTAGGACGTGGGAGGCCTCTGATGAGAAGACAGCCAGCAGATGCCCCCAGCTGTTGAAGCCTCAAAGGTGGAAGTGAGGATGGAAGAGGTTTGGCCTGGCTGGGGGGACGGGGGGAGCTGGAGGGAGGGGCCCAGCTGGACATCAGGGGCCAAAACAGACCCCAGCACCTATGCTACTCAGCTTGAAAATAAAATCATGAACTAAGGACCACGTGGGCTTTATTTTCTGGCTGAGCTGATGGCCAGAACCAAAGCGCTGACATGGACACTTTGTCATGGCCCCAAACAGCCCCCAAGGAGGAGGCAGGCAGAGGACCAGCAAAGTATCACTACAAGCAGGCCCAGGAGGTAAAACTGACACTCGGTTCTGTCTACCTGGAGGAAGACATCTGGACTCAGCACCACCAGCCCCCCTGAGGCTCATCTCCCCAAACACCATGCTCCCTTCCAGAACCTTCTGTGCCATACTCTTTGTAGGCAACCAGGGAGGAGGCAAATACCCACATGTCCACACCCCACAGTCCCTCCACTGAGTCACAACTTTCACTTTCCCAGGTGGCCTACCTTTCCTGGCTTTGAAGGTGGGGGTCTGATAATCCTAAGCTGCACCAGGCATAGGGGTCAAGAGGGGGACACAGCCAGCCCAGAGTCGGCGTGGACGGAGTGCAGATTCTGAGGCCTGAGAACCATGTGTCACCAAACCCGCCCAAGGGCTGACTCTGGGTTGAGGCCCCCATGTGGCCTCAGGAGCAGCATCCAGTGGCCCCTCAGGCACGGCCTTGCTATTTGCACCAAGGATGCAGCTCTGCTATTCTTTCTAAAGTCAGAAAGTAGACAAAGACACTCATTTCTCAACAAACACAGCAGAACCTGAAAAAAGAGCAGACCTCATGCCTGACGACCACCAGGGGCTCATGCAGTCACGGTGACATGGCCTGGTCCCCAGAGCCTGGTGGGAGTCTGGGACCCAGCCTGGGTCCTCCTGGCCCACCCTTTCCAGGCACCTCCTTGAGAAACAGGAGGGGGCTTCAGACCCAGAGAGGAGGTGCTAGGTCCCCCTACACATCAAAATTCATTATGGAATATAAAGTTTATATCAAAAAACAAATCTACCTGAATCTATCCAGGGGAGTCAAGAGGCAGAAGCACAGGGAGACAGTTCTCAGTGTGGCCAGAAGGGCCCGAGTATGTTTCTGGAACCTTCCTAGGAAACCCCTGCACCTTCCACGAACCCCTCTCTCCCCACATCAGGACAGCAGCCCTGGTCTCAGAGCCTCCTGGGCTATTTTCTTCCTGTTAATGCCCCTTGGCATTTCCTAGGACTGGGAAGGCAACACCACCCCCCCCGCCCCCGCAGGGGAAGCCCATGGTCCAGAAGCTGGACAATGACAGGAGCACGGAGATTGAGCCGCTGTATCCTGCCCCTCCCCATCCGCATGCTGGGGAACCAGGGGCTTTGGGGCCTGACTCAAGTCTCCTAAAAGTATCTCAGAATCAGGAGGCAGCAGGTGAGAGGGGCCCTGCACTCTGCCCACATCCCTCCCACAGATGCCTCTGAGCATCTCCAGCCTCACGCCTGTGGGAGCGAGGAGCAAGCCTGCTCTGCCACGTGCCGCAGAGCAGCTCAGGCCGGGCCAGGACTTCCAAGGGCGACATGGATCCCAACGCGTACACACACACACACACATACACATACTCACGCTCGCACATGTGCGTGTGATCTGGGGCTCACCCCCTTACGTGCCCCACACTGGACAGGATGCACACACCATCCTGGAATTGTGTGACCCACTGAGAAGGAGCACAATTCTCGTGAATTTCCTGACCAAGTTCATTTTGCAGAAGCAGAAAGTGGGTGCTCGGGGAGACTGGTTCTCTTTCAGAGATGAGCATGGCAAGGGCTGCTCTCACTTCTCCAGGTTGGAGCTCAGGAACCCCGGGCACGGGATAGGGGGCCTTGCTTCCACGCTTGTAAAGCCTGTTTGTTGGCCCCCTCCTCCCACCTGCGGGGCCTGGAGGGGGAAGCTGGGTATGCTGAGGGTTCTGCAGCATCTTGGGGTGCCCTCTGCCCCGAGACAAATTTCAGATGCGTCTGTGTCAACCATTCCACCTCAAGGGCAGGGTCAGGCTAGAATGAAAAAGGGAGCTGGCACTCATCAGGTTTGTTTAAAGACAGCCTCTGCTGTCTCCACCCTGAAAGATGCGTATTCGGGGTTGGGAATGGCACACTCTTCAGACAGAGAACGTGCACAGGGTAACGCGGAGCCTTATTTGGAGGAGATAAAATATTCACCAGGACCTAGCTATGTTTTAAAATGATTATAAATTATTTTAACAGTGAATTTGCAAAGGGTTATAAAAACAGCCATAATATATTTTTTTCCTTAGATTCTAGAATTACCAGTGTGACAGCTAATGCAATAATGATTTGTTTCAAATGCCAGTGTTTAAGCTGTATAAAGCTGATTTTATACATTTTTCCAGTAGGCCGCATTGTAGTTAATGAAATTAAACACACCAATCGCATTTGTCCCCAGGGGATGAGGAACTGAACACACCACTGGTTTATTTTTTTATTAAAATAAATTGCAGCCGGCAAGATGGACTAATTGCATACAGAATTGAAAAAGAAACATTCCATTGATATAATTAAGCCAATTTTCATGGACAGAAATAGTTATAGTGGATATAAAATAAGCAAAGCCTTCACCAGAATCTGACTTTCTTCCCTTTTTTTTTTTTTCACAGAATGTTAACTATTAAACAAATATGTATCTCAGGCCGGCACACTCCTATCGGCAGCCCCAGGGCATTGTTCCTCGGAGTCCAGAGAGAGGCCGCAGCCTGGTCAGAGCACCTCCAGACCGAGGAGGACTGGCTGGGGAAACCCAGAGACAAGAGAGTGGCCAGAGCCAAAGAGGCCACCCAGAAATGCCCTGGGAGCCCCGAGAGCTCAGGAGCACTGGCCAGCCTGGAATGGCCACTGTGGCCCTGGCTGGAGCCTGTGAAGTGCCCAGATTTGAGGAACAGCGGCTGATTCCCGGCTGGACCTGCAACTGCAGCCGCCAGCCCTGTGGGTCAGTCCGGTCCACGACCACAGCTCCTCCTCTTCCCCACTGCCTGGGGGAGGGGCAGGATTACGTCCCTCCAGATTTGAGGTGGGAGTGGGGGTAGGAAGGTGAGCCAGCAGGTCCAACACCCCCTGTGTGGCTCAGGCAAAAGGCAATAACTGGGGGGCAGACAAGACCAAGCCCTGGTCAACGTTCCAGCTTTCTTGCACCTGTCCTGGGGAGAGGACTCGCAGAGCCAAGGCTAAAGACACCCAGACAAGGCCTCTGCCCAGCCCGAGTAGGGAGAGCAAAGTGGAAGAGTCCAGTCCTGGGTAGGGAAAGAATCCAGTCTGAAGGAGGCTGAAAGTAGCCAGTTGCATTCACAAGCTGTATGCACATGGATGTCTTCTCTGCTTTTTACAAATAGACCTGTTACAAGCTGACCACTGGCCCTGGGAAAATTCTTAAAACCTGATACACTTAAAAAAAAAAAATCCTTGGAATTAACTACAGCCGGCAGTGCCCTGGTGGGAGGCAGGGTACTAAACAGAAAACCCTGGAGGGCTTTACTAAAGTGACATTCAGTTTCACCATTAACTTGCTGTGTGACCTTGTCAGGTTATTTGACCTCTCTGTGCCCTGGGTTTCTTACCCAGAAAAATGGTGCCAGCTCACCATATCCTTCTCAGGGTCAGTACAAGGGGGTGAGTGAAGTCTCCCAAGTGGACCATGAACACCTCTACAGGCCCGTCTCCCCGCGGCTGCGGCGGTGACAGAAATCTAGGCAGCGGCTCAGGCTGCAGCCTGCTCTGCTCAGGGGTCTCCCTGCAGGTGCGCGCAGCCCCAGCGCCAAGTTCGGCGGAAAGCAGAGACCGCTCCTGGAAAGCCGAACCTCCACCCTCACCTCGGTTTTCCCGCACCCGCCCAACTGAGAGCTAGTCTTCCGGGCGCGCTCGCACGTATCTCGGGTCCCAGATCCGCGAAGCGACTTGGAACCGCACACGGTCTGCAGCCCTCGGAGTCTGGGCGAGGGTCAGCAGTCGGGGCGGGGGATGGGGAGGGTTGAGGAGGCCGCCCTTCTCTGTCCAGGAAATCCAGGGAGGCTGAGAGCCCTGGGGCCAGACTGCGGCCGCGGAAGAGGAGGGCTGGGCTGAGACCAGGGGCGCTCGGGCGTACGGAGCCACCGCCACCGACCCCTCGGGCGCGTGTAGACGCGGGCCCCGCAACGCCCGCCGTAGTTGCAGCGACTTTGTGCGCGGAGAACCCCAAGCCGCGGTGACTATCGGCTCAGCCCCGGGTCCTCAGGCCCCGCGCCCCCGCCCGCGCCGTCTGGAGCCCGGGACAGCCGGAGTCCGCGCCCGCGGCGAGGCCTGACTGGTTCCCTTGGCCTCCAGAAGTTTCTCTGCCGCGCGGGGACGGTGCCCCGGCAGTTCCTTGTCCTCCCGCACCAGCTACGTGAGCTGCAGCATCCAAGACTTGTTACACGGGTTTGATTCAAAACCTGATAAATTGTATTTAACGCTATTTGAAATTTTTAAACGAAATTATTCACAAGATTTTTAATCCTGGATAATTTCTGTTGAAACTCTAATTATATGGCACCTTAATTACTAGCCCAGCCCCCAAGGATCCCTAATTGCCTCCTAATTGAATAAAACAGGGGGTTAATCACACCCACGGAGGCCCAGCAAGCTGGCGAGCCTCCCCGAAGGGGCTCCTTGATGGGACCCCTGGGCTGGCCCCACCACCCACACCAGGCCTCTCAACAGAATCGCCAGATTGGGTCCCCAGTCCCGCACTCTGCCCAGAGGGGAGCTGCCTGGTGAACTGGGGCCGTTGGAGGGTGGGGGAGGCTCAGCCCGCACCTGCTCCAGGCCAGCAGCTGAGAGGAAAAGCCGACAGCCCTGAGCAGCCTGAGGTGATGGGGCTCAGTGGTCCTGAGCAGCCCCTGGGCCCAGCGGCTCCCCTTCCCCCAGGTAGCCCCAGGCGGAGGTCATGCCATGAACCCGCATCTCCCCTCCCGCAGGCCTCGTTGCCCCGGCACATCCGAGGGGCCCCTGGCCAGCCAGAGGCTGAGGGCCATCTGCGCACCGCTGCGGGGCACCTGGCCTTGGCCGCCAGCCCTGTACCCCGCCCCTCCACCGCGGCCTCCGCATTTTCGTCCGAAGCGGGGAGAGCCGCCAGACTCCCGTTGGACATTTCCTGGCGCTGCTGCCCTACCAGGCGTCCAGATGGGAGGCTGCTGTCCCAGCTCCTGGAAGAGGACTGGTGGAAGGGGCAGGATTCCCCCAGGGTGGGAGAAGGGCTAGGCCCAGCAAGTCGGGAGACTGGTCTGTTTCTGCTGGGGAGAAGGAACCGGCTGGGAGCTCAGCCTGCAGCCAGTCTCCCCAACCCTGTCACACAGACCCTTTTCCAAGGAGGTAGCAGGGGTAGCAGCCCCCACCTCCCCCCCAACCCCCATCCCAGAGGCTAGGTGGTAGCTGGCAGCTGCGAACGGTAACTTCCCAGGCCTGAAATACACCGTATCTAGGACTCTGGGGTCTGTTGCCTCCATGGGGATCAGGCCTCATGGGTGCTCTCATGGGGGCCCTGGCTGGACACAGTTTTGGGGGCACATCCTCCCTCACACAGGGTCCCCCAGCTGTGCTGTGAAGAGGTCAGGAGGGCACGATGGCTGTGCTGACCTGCCCACCTGGCTCCCAACAGCGCCAGAAACACAAAGCTTTTGTGTGCCATTTCATTTTTAAATACAGGGCAGGGACGCCTGATTTCCCACTGGCCAGTCAAGCCCCACCGAGTGTGAGGGGACCCTGCCAGATCTGTCCTCACCCAGATCAGCCTTCCCAGGCAGTTTGAGACAGAGGGCTTCCAGCAGCTGACCCATAGCCCCGGTCTGAGAGCCCCAGTGGCCTCTGCCCCTGCAACTCAGAGCCCCCAGTGAGGGCTCCAAAGGTGCTACCAGCTCACCCAACACAGACTCAGCAGGAGAGAGCCCCTGGAAAGGGGTCCTGGGGACACACAAATGAAGTTAGAGCCCCAGATACACCGTCTGGAGCAGTCCCCAAGCTCTGAATCAGGGGATCACAACATCCCACCACCACCGCAACCTGGCTGTCCTTCCATGCCTGGCACATGACTGCAGGCACAGCCCAGTGCAGCACAGTGGCCCTGTAACCAGGACCTGTTTCCCCTCCCCCAGCCCCCGACCCTGGCAGGATGTAGCTTGGAGGCAGAGGTTCCGTTGGTGGCACCAGGACTGCCCCGCTGCCCTGGGGATTCAGGTAATGGAGTCAGGCCCCAGGGATGTCTACATCTGGCAAAAATATCGTCCAAAGAAATAAAATTTCCTGGTGGACGCAGTGCTCTGTGTCCAGCAGGCAGTGAGGTCCCGTTGCCTGCCTGAACCATCTTCTTGGGGAGGGCTGGGGGCAGCTGTCCTAGCTGTGCGACCCAGGAGGAGGAGTTCCCAGAGCTCGCTGGGATCTGGGTCTGACAGACTTGCCTGGAGCTGCGTTTTCCTCCATAAGGACTCCCAGGAAAGGGAACTCTGTGCTCTGCCCTCCCCTTGAGTCCAGTTCTCCCGCCGCCGCTGAGCCAGGCTGTAGGTCGATGCCAGGCATCCACTCTAGGCCACGAGCAGAGCCAGGCAGGGAATCTTCCCCACCTGTGTTGGGTGGAGCACACAGAGAGCTGTGGGCCAGACCGGCGGGTGGGGGACGCTCGGAACTTTCCCGCGGCCGCGCCGAGCTCAGGGAGCCGGCCTCTCGCTTGCAGCGAAGGCCGGGCGAGAATTCGGCCGCCTTCCACTTTCTCACTCCACCTTCGGGCCGTTCCTCAGGGAGTCTGACCCGGGCGGCCTGCCGCCGGGGAGCCGAGTCACTGAGAAGATTCGCGGTGCACAAACAGACCCCGATATACACACGAACACGCACACTCCACGCGTCTTCCGGCGGACAGGTAACACACACACAGTCCAGCCGCACCAGCCACTAAACACAGGGCCTCTTTCGCACCAAGAGGGGCCAGAGGTCACAGAAGGCCAGGGAGGCCGAGGCCAGGAGCACTTGGCACAGGAGACTGGAAACGGGCGCTTCAGCGAGGGGCCCAGCGGCCGCCGGCGGGTCCAGGGGCGTCCTGTGGAGGCTGGAAGTTGCTTTTCCCCCGCGGGCCCGACGCGCGGCCTACAACTGGGCGTGGAGCGGGGGCTGTCGGGTCGAGCCAGCCGACCACCGAACCGAGAGGGTAGAACTTCTTCGGAAAACTGCCGTGAGTTTCGCGCCCCCTGAGCTCATGTTTGGGGGCTCGGCCCTGGGCGCTGCGAGGCCCGGCCGGGCAGGGTCTGGCCCAGGAGGAGCGGACTGATCGGCCTGGTGGTCCCGCAGGGATTCCCAAGGGGAACGGGTCCCTCAGGGATTCCCAAGGGGGAGCGAGTGGGCGGGCGGCCGGGGAGGAGGGGGCGGCGAGAGCTGGAAGCGCCGAGAACGCTCCCGGCGACGCTCGCCGCTTCGCTGCAGCCGGGCCGCGGCCGCGCTTCGGGAGCCGCGCTCGCCGGGCCGCGGCGCCGCTGCCCCCACCTGCCTGCCTCTAGGGCCGCAGACCCGGACCGGTGGGCCTGGCAGTGAATGGCGCCAGCAACCGGGGCGCGGAGGGTGCGCGGGCGGCCCTAGGCGCCGCGGCGGGCTGCGGGGCGGGCGGTGAGCGCACCCGGCCGGCGGCGAGGACCGGGACGGCGGCGGGCTGTGCGCGCGGAGCCCGGGGCTCGGCCCGAGACGGAGCGAAAGAGAAAGTAAGACCGGGGACCCGGCAGTCTCGCCGGGGGCAGCTCAGTCCCCGCCGGGCCTCGGGGCTGTGCCAGGCGAGCGGTAGCGGGAGGGTCCGAGCAGGGCCGAGATCGGGGTGGCGGCGGGGAGGAAGGCGGCCCGGTGGGGACCCTCCTGCTGGGGGCACCGGCGCCGGGGCGGCCGCGCGGGCAGCCGGAGCCGCAGAGAAGCGCCCGCCGCCGCACGGGGCACCAGTTGGGAATAAACTTCACGACCACAGTTCCAAGCCCAGGGAAACATCTCCATTTTGCTCTCCCAGTGGCTGTGGCTATCCTGCCGACAACATCCCTGCCTTTGCGCCCGCGGAGCCGGGTGGGCGCCGGCCCGCGCCCCCTCCTCCGCCCCCTCCCCGGCTCGGGGTCTCCCTCCTCTGCGCCCGGCTGGCGGACGCCAAAGGCGGTGCTCTAGCGCCCACTATTTCAAAAGCCCGGAATATGATTTGACCAGGACTGAGAGCCACTCGGAGAGAGAGGGAGAGAGCGAGCGAGGAGGAAAAAGTTGCTCTCCCCTTTCGTCAACTTTTCACTAACTTTCGCTTTTCGCTCCCCTCCACCCCCAGCCCTCCCCCTCCGCCCCCCTCCCCGGCCCCCACCGCGCGCCTCGGGTTCCCGGGCCCGAGCGCCTGACACTGGGGGCGGGGGGGGAGGGGGTTCGGCGAGGAGGGGGCCGGCGCCTTCGGGGAGCGCGCGGGCCCGGGCGCCCCGAGCCTCCGCGCCGAGCCCGGCCGCCCTGGAGCGCGGGAGGCGGAGCAGCCCCCGGGCCGCGCGGCCGATCCGGGGGCCGAGAGCCTGAGGCGCGCCGGCCGCGCCCCGACGCGCACCCCTGGCCCGGACGCCCCGGCCCGCGGCCCGGGCCCGGCGGCGCGGCGCGGCCGAGCGCGGGAGACTTACTTTTGGCTAGCTTCCTCGCCCTCGCCTTGGATCGCATGGTGTCGGCTCGCGGAACCTCTCTCCTCCTCCTTGAGTCCAGAAGCAGCTACACACTATCTTCATCTCCCCAGCATTGTCAGTTTGGACACCTTCGCACATGCGCACAGAGCACTCAATCTGACACCCCTCGCCGGGGCCAAAAAAACTTTGCAATGTATTCATCGTCTTCATCGTCGCGCCGCCGCCGCCGCCGCCTCCTCGGCGCGGGATTGGGGGGCTCTCCTCGGCTTTCCCGGTCTTCACCTCACTTATCTCTCACCCCCCCCGCCCCCTCCCTCCCTCCCCCCCCCTTTTCCGCGCAGCTAGGAACTGGCCCTTTAAGAAAACATTCCGTGCTCTGCGCTCCCGCCCGGGGCCCGCACCCCGGACACTTTAAAAAGACCCAGGTGGCCCCGGAGGCGAGGTGACTCCCCCCCCTCCCCTGCGTCGCGTCGCGCGGCTGCTCCCGCCCCAGCTGGGCCGAAGATGGAGTGGCGGCGGCGTTTGTCCTCAAGACTTCCTTGGATCTGGGGGCAAACGCGCCAACAGTTCGGACGCGGGTCTGGCTGGTTTTGCTTCGTTTTATTGCATTTTATTACTAATTAAAAAGCTTCGCGTTCACCGTAGTCCCAGCCCGCTTTCCTCCTGGCTCTCCCCTCCGCCCCTGCCCCTGGCTCGCGATCTCCAGAACCCGGCTCCTCCGAAGCCCCTTTCAGGCCCCGCCGCCCCCCTCGGGCCTCCCCGGCCCCCGCCCCCTCCCCTTCGCCCCCACCCAACCGCTCTAGCTTCGGGCTTCGCGGCTCAAAAACAACAGCGGTAGCGCCGCCAGCTCCGCGCTCAGCCACTGCCCGGGCCGGCGGGCGGGACTCGGACCCGCTGCCCTCGGTCTCGCGCAGAGCTGCGGGGAGCAGCGCGCGGGGCACTGGGGAGGTGGCGTCCGGGCAGCCGTCCCAAAGCCCGGCGCCCCGCTCCTCGCCTTCCTCCGGCAGGCCCGCGCTCTCCTGCCTCCGCGGTCCCAGGTGAGTACCCAGCGGCGCGAGCGCCCAAGCTGGGCCACCTCGAGCGACCGGAGCCTCTGGGGACACGTCCCCCTCGCCTCTCGCGGCCCAGGTGCGTCTCGGGCTGGAGAGCGGGCGGAGGAGCAGGTGCCGGAGTGCGGGTGGGAGCCAACTGGGTGAGTGTTTCTTCTGCCCCGCAGCCCTCAAATTCGGAGGTGCGGCAACGAAGGGGCAAGGCTGGGCGCAGGCCGGGTGTCCGGGCCCAGGGCCCTGGTGGGGACGGTGAGAATTGCCCTGTCGAGCATGTTTGGGATTCAAGAATGAATTGGAAGCAAACGGAAGAGCTGACATCCCCGCGCCCTTTCAAGTACTGGGGTTCCGCCAGTCTCTGGGACTTGGAGCTGCCGGCAGAGTCAGCCTGAGCCGGAGAGGGGTCCTGGGCAGCGGTGCGGGTCTCTGTTTCTCCGAGGGGGTCCGGGCGCGCCCCTCCCCTTTGTTGTGCAGTGAGACCAGTGGGGCCTCCTCTGGGATCTACATTCGGAGCCCCATGCCCTTGCCATAACGAACGTGAACTGGCAGTGTCCAAGGAGCTAACATGAGACCCTAGAGTCCTAGCAGAGGCACCCTGATGGCGAAGGGTGCATGGCCCACGCTACCCCAGAGGAGAAGCCCGAAGAAGCCCCGCTTGTCAAAAGCTAGCGGCAGTGTCCTGGGCCTTCCGCCCTGGCCTCTCTGTAGTCCGAATTGCTTCCCTGCCAGGATCCCAACCCCGACAGAGCCCCTACTGCTGGAGGGTGTCCAGTCTGGAGCCCCTCACCGCCCTGGATGGAGAAGGCACTCTCCCCGGCTCTGGTGCCCACCAACTGCCACCTCCACTGTTTCCAGCCCTCGGTGAGTGTTGCCCGTGGTGGCAGCGCGGAATTTACCTGCAGCTCAGTCTCATGGCCCACCCGCCTTTCGGCTGCTTGTCCCCCACCCCCAGCCCTCCCCCTCGTCCTGTCCCAAACCCTGACCATCTTTCCTAGGGAACTGGGCAAAGAACCGCTGGGATCAGAAGGCTCCTGGGCCTTGCTACTGGCCCCTCAGGGGCTTGCAGGGGAGTTTGCACTTGCAGGGGGAGTAGGGCATGGCTGCAGGTCCTAGTGGGCTCAGACCTTCCCTCTGCCCAGAGTGTGTGAGGGGAAGAGTCGCTGGGAGAGGGAGGAAGGTGGCTGGAGTCCTTCATTTGGAACTGTCTGCCCCACCCAACCACCGCAGGCTCTAGCCAGAGCAGAACAGGGCTGGGCACTGGCCAGAGAAAACACAAGGTCACCCTCATACCTCCGCACCCCATATTCTCCCAGCTCCTTTAGGCCAAGGGTGCTACAGTGGCTCCTGTGAAGCACACCCGCCTGCTGTGAGGGTCCCTTCCCCACCCTGATCCCCAACTTTGCACTGTTTCTCTCACCCTGAAGGCCGGGCAGGACCTGAGGTCAGGAAGGCCCAGCTTCCTTCTGGGGGTGCTCCAGCTCACTCAGGACCTCTCCATGCTCCCTCCCTCAGCTCAGGAGGTGATTAAAATTGTGGAGCACCCTTCAGACTCTGGGATCACACCCTCCCTCGACAGCCAGCCTGCCAGCCCAGGGAAGGAGGGTAGGTGTCCTGCAGAGAGCCGTTTGGTGCCCTTGTCTCTTTCCTGTGGTCCCCCAGGGCCCTGGAGGGTCGGGAGGGGCTCAGCTCAGAGCCTGCTTGGGGAGGGGTAAGCTAGCTATCAGGGATGGCCAGGAAGGCAGCTGAGGTACTGACACCCCCCAGGGCACTCTCTCAAATTAGCCTTGTCAACTAGAGAAGCACCGGCAGGCCGTCCCCAAGGCCATGGCCTGGCCTGGCCAGGCCCTGCCCCCACGTGGTGAGACTTAGACCTGACCAAGAGCAAGCAGGTCAGGCTTCACGGAGAGTACTGGAGAGTGAAAGGGTGGAACAGAGAAAATCAGAGACAGGTCCTCCGGCAGCCAGCTCCATGTCCTGCCCCCCTTCCCCGCCACTAACCCCTCCCTGCTGACATGAGGAGTCTTGGGGAAACAAGCCGGGCCAGTGGAGGCAGAAGATGGGCAGTTTTTATTTCGATGGTACTAAAAGGTTGAAAGGCCATTTTTCAAAGTGAGCTAAGCTTTGGGGATTCTCATGACTGGTGCAGGGACTTGGGGACCCCGTGCTGGGGTTTGGGGTACAGAAATGCCACCCATCCCCGTCCCTGGTGCCCTCCTCAGGGGCACTTCCAGCTTTGTCAGACCGTCTGAGGGCGGATGGGGTGTGGGCAGCCGTGTGCTCTACACCCTATGAAGTTTGGGAACAGACTTCAACCCTGGGGTCTAGGACATGGGAGAGGGACTTTTACCAGCAGCTTCTGCCACAGTCTAGAATCCTGCTTCAACCCAGAGCTCAGCCCACTCCCAGCCTTCCCAGCAAGAGAGGAAGTGTGGTTGGAGACCCAAGACCAGATGAACTCCTTTGGGAAAAGGCTGGGTTTGGGAGGGAGCAAGTGAAGTTAGTACGGCAGGGCTGTCAGAAGCCTCTGTGGGCCTGGGGCTCCCAAGAAACCCAGACTAAGACGTCATGCACTCCCAGGGGCCACACTGCGGGGCTAGAGGGTCCCTTTGCTCGCCAGGAAGGGGCCCCATGCCCACTTGTGGAGGCCTGGTCTCTGGAGAGGAGGTCCGTATGGCGAGGTTTGTGTGCCTGGAGGTGCAGGGTCAGATATGCCCAGCTGTCCATTCGAGGTCTTCAGGCCCAGAGAGCCCCTCTGCTGAGTGCGGCTGGGAGGTGGGAATGGGCAGCCTACGAACCAGATGCAGTGACCCTGCTAGGTTCCCCTCTGTGCTCGCTGAACTTGACCACTGGCTTCAGGTACTTAGTCTCCCGGCTCCATCAGATTCCAGGTCAAGTTTTGTTCACCCTCAGATTCTTGCTCTGAAAAACAGTAGCTGGGGAAATAAAAGCAAGCTCCATTAGTTTTAAGCTGGGGCTCCTCTCCGAGTTCCAGAGCTGCCCCAGGTGGGGGTCCAGACCGCCAGCCTTGGCCTACCCCCAACTTTGGGCCAAGCGTCCAGCTGAGACAGAGGTCTCCCTCTCTGGGCACATTCTGCCCAGAATGGGAATGGCTCCTATTTGAGCAGCAGGAGGAGGAAGACCACGAGGGACACTTAGGGACAAGCAGTATGGTTCCCAACTACACAGAAAAGAAAGCAGAGATGGTCTCGGAGCCCAGCAGGGGACCCTTCGGGGACTGAATGCCTTCCAGCCTGGGGTGATCAGGGTTTGGTTCAGCAAGGGGGTGGGGGACACAGACAACGCACAGAGCCCTTTCTTCCCCAGCTGGACCTCCACACCGGCCTGTCATGGGTGCTGCCCCAGCACTGCGCCTCACCTGGAACCACAGGCACCTCCCTGGACCCTGGGGCTGATATTTCAGGCCCCTGTTTGACCCTCTTCCTACCCCAGACCAAGACGCACTCGCTGTGACCCAGGCAAGGTTACAGGACAAAAGGACACAGGTCCTGATTTCTGGCCCAACGAGTTCAGACGCCATGTGCCAAAGCCTTCCTTCTGCAGCTCAGAGCAGATGCCTCCTGGCCGGGCACCCACACCAACTCCTGGCTTCTAGAGTGGGTTGCAGAGAGGGTCCGGACGCTTCTAACCAAGACTTCCCGGGAATGTGAACCATGCAGCAGATGCCGAACAAACCCCAGATGTTCGGATCCGGGGCAAGGGGACGCTGTCTTCTGTACATGGGCTGCCTCCTGGGAGGGCCTGCTGGTTCTTCTGCCTGGTCCTGGAGTCCTGGCCTGGGCGCCACCGCTCAGGAACGCAGGTGCCTGGGAATCGCAGCTGGGGACTGCCCAGGCTTCGGGAGGAGGCGTTTAACCGGGACTTTCGTTTTCTTTCTTTCTTTCTTTTTATTTTTTTTAAGAGATTGAGGCTGTGGGCTTGACCTCCCTCCTTTGAGCCATGTGGGAGATGGCTCTGGAATGCCGGCCCAAACTGGCGGCCCAGGAAGCGCAGGAGGCGCCCGGCGACTCCTTCCCCGCGGCGCGCCAAGCGGGCCGAACTCCGCGGCTGAGTCGCGCGGCTCCACTCACCGCGCGCGGGCTCGGGCTCTGGCCCCGGAGAGCGGTAAACGGAATCGGTTTCCCACGGTCTCTCCCTTCATCCTGGGGCCTTTCAAAAGCCGCTCACGAATTCCGTCGTCCAGTTTACGCGGATTCTGAGCCTCGCGTTCACCCCGCGCCACCTGGAAAGGGGACCCTCTCACCGTCCGCATCCCCGGGCCGCCCGCCCGTGCACACGGGGAGCAACTTCGTTCCCCTGAGAGCCCTGGCCCCGCGGCGCGGGCAGAGCTCCGCCCGGCAAAGGTGGCACTGTGGTCGCTCCGGAACGCTACCCGCGTGGACGCGGCCGCCACCTTCTGCTCTCGCTTCTGGCTGCGCGCGGGCAGAGCCCTGGAAACAACGAAAACGGCGAGCAGCGTTGCTTTCCGGATGTCGGAGTCCCGGAAGCCTCTGGGTGCCAGCCGGTCCTCCGCGTCCCCAGACGCCCCAGAGCCGAGCTCACCGCCTGGCCGCCGGTACCGGAACAGACTCCCCCAGTCGGCTTGCCGGCAATCCACGCCTCGGTTTGCAAAGCCCTCTCCTCCGGACCTTGGTCCCTGGCCCTCCCACCCCGACCCCGTTAGTTTGGAAACCAAATTTCTCCTTTGGTCCCGCTGCAGACGTGACCCCGGAGGAGGAGCTGCGGGGAGATGCTTCTTCGAGCCTCAGTTTCCCCACCTGTGCAACGGGGCCATATGTTCCTGAGCCCTTCCCGGGGTTGATGTGGGATTGGCGGGGAGAGAGGACCTGGAAAACGCCCGACGGGGCCCAGTTCTGCCCACCTTTTGGGGCCAGGTTTGCGCCGGTGGGGTTCAGCTGTCGTGCACAGACTAGAAGGGGCCCAGGTTGCTCCTAGCGATCGCCGCCCTCGCCCATCTCCTCCATCTCCCCCCGCCGCCCTCACCCCGGAACTCCCCTCTCCGCGGGCGCAATGGTGGAGGTGTGAGGGTCCCGCTTGGCGCCTAGGCGTCTCCGCTCAGCCTCTGGCTGGGTTGTTGCTCGCCCTGGGCGGTTCTCTCAGGTTCCTTTGAGGCCCCGGGTGCATAAAGATTTTAAGGCAACAGGCTTCTACTCTCGGGGCGGTACCACTGGCCACCCCAGATCTCGAAAAGGGTGGGTAATGGGACTGCCCCGGGAGGGGACAGGATTCCAGCTGAGCTCCTAGAAAGGAATTTACCGCCCCCCCGCCCCCGGGCCCCATATGCCGCGGTGGGGGGGGGGGGGCGGTGGCGAGCGTGCCTGGGAGGGGCACTGGGGCATGACCTTGGGTTTAAAGATCAGCCTGGGGACTTCCTTGGTGGTCCAGTAGCTAAGAGTCTGCCTAGCAAAGCAGGGGCGCAGAGCCGATCCCTGGTCAGTGAGCTAAGATCCCACATGCCAAGATGCAGGGCCAAAAGATTAAAGTTAAAGAAAAAAATATCAGCCTTAAACTATGAAGCTGAGCCGTAAGGGAGAGAATTGAGGGACTAGATGCCTTCATTCAGGGGAGGGGCATGGCCTGCTCAAAATGTCCTGGCTGCTCACTGCTTCTGGACAAGACCATGGGAGGGTAAGCGGTGGGTAATCGGGTGGCCAGGGGGGACCAAATGGACACACTCTCCCCAGGTCCCTTTTACCTGCTACTAAACCAGTCATTGCAGGAAGCTCTCTTGAACAAGCAAGAAAACAGAAGAGCCCAGGATCGCCCCAGGCAGGGGAAAAAATTACCCCTCGTGCTGCCTGACCCGAAGCTGATGGAATCGGTCGAGGATTCCTGTCCCTTGGGGCAGAGCCGCCTGCTTCTGCCTCAGGCACCAAGAGCCCACAACCCTGGGGCTGCAGGGAAGGAGCAGGCACTCGCAGCTCTTGGCTTCGCTGCCCCTGCCAGGACTTCTCCACCTCCCAGGCAGTGGGGCTCCCTCCCCCTCTGCCCTCAAACATCTGCAGGAGGTTCCCTGGTGAAGGAAGGACCAGTGGTGGCCAGAATGGCAGGTCAGGGGACCTCACTGAGGACTGAGGGACTAGGGTAGCAGCCCCTCACTCACGGGAGCCCCCCCACCCCCACCATGGTATCAGTGAAGTTATTATGAATGTCCTGCCGGGTAGGGGGCAGCAGAGGGACTGCCTGAGCACTGCCCCTGCCACTCACACATGACGCCCCCTGCTTCCCTTCCAGGACAAGCAGGCAGCTGTGGGGGGGGGGGGAGTGGGGGGGGAGGTGTGGGCGGGGGGGGGGCAGGGAGCAGATCAGAGGAGCTTAGCTTAGTCAGAGCCAGAGGCTTCCCCATTCTACCTGGGGCTCTGGGGCAGCCCCCCACCAGCTTCCTGGGCATCCCAGTTTCCCACAGTATAATATGGAGGCGAAAAAATGGGTGTTGGGCATAGTTGCAGGCAAGTGTGCTGCCTGGTGCCTCCTGGGAGCTCAGGCGTTTTGGAGCTGGGACGGCTAGCAGCAGGGTTCCCTGCACCCTCTGACCCCTCCTCTCCCAGAACCAAAGCCTGTCCCTCGGGCTCTGACCTGGATTCATGGAGGGCTGTTCCTTGCTCCCTTGCGGGACACAGAGGGCCAGTTGGACCAGGATGAAGGACAGGGCTCCTGGGAGCTGTGGGTTCCCTTCCCCCTGCAGCTCTTCATGGGTTCCCAGAGTCAGGCCCACCCTGCCTTCAGTGCCTCTCACAGGCACCATGTGCCTGCTGAGAGGCCAAGGCTCTCAGACCATGTGCAGACTTTTCATTTATTCATTCAATCAGAAGCCGTGGTAAAGCTGGGGCTCCTGAACTTACAGTCACACGGTGAGAGCTGAAGTGAAGGCTGTTTGTTCCCGCACACCTGCAGCTTCCAGAGCATCTTACTCTGCCCTCCCCCTGCTCCCCCGGAGTCCCAGTGCCTGGGACTGTGCTTGGAGCTCAGTGAACGAAAGAATGAATGAATGAAGAGGGCTGAGTGAGTTGAAAGTGACCCTGGGATCCCCGAAGGCTGATCTCAGCCCTAGAAATGGGGGAGGGGAGGTCCAGGTGACCTTCCCGGCCGTGGCCACGGGGCCACAGCCCTGTCCTGAGCGTCCTGTCCTCTGCCTTTCCCCACCCTGCATCCAGCAGCCTGTGCCAAGTGACAGGGGTGCAGCAATGAGCAAACCACCCAGATGCCCTGATGTGCAATGCACGATTTGAAAAAGGGAAGACCACCTGCTCAGGGGTGAGTGAGTGGGTGGGGTCAGCCTTGTGCTGGGGACAGTGGACACTGGCAGAAAGAGCATCCTCAGGAGACATGTGGTCTGTCCCTCAGTTCCCTGGCCTGGAGTATGGAGCCCCGGGGGTACTGGGGCTCCAGAGCCAGGCAGGGTGCTGGCTGCTGCCCCAGTCACTCCCACCCTTGGGCTCCACCCCAGTGCATATGGCCCTAATCGCACACCGTGGGACCACAGTAAGGAGACACTGGTGCTCAGAGGAGCGAGAACTTTCCTGGGAGGCACAGTGGGAGTCACCTGGCTGACACAGAGCCCTGCTCCGGGCGACCCTCAAAGGATGTCTGCAGTGGGGGGGGGTCTCCATCTGGGACCTTTCCTGGTTTCATGCCCTGCCAGAATTGTGAGCTCCAAAGGGAGATCCTGATGATGACTGAGATGTTCATTTGCCTGTGTCCAGAAAGACTTGGCCACCAGGCTTTGTATTTCCTCAGAGTCTAGCTGTTGCTGGAGAGTCAGGACCCCTCTCAGTGTGGGCATCCCAGGGCCATTCTGGGGCACAGACCAGTGGCTTTGGGGGCCTGGTGTGGAGCCGACATTTCAAGTAAGTCAGGCTTAGAATCTGGGCTTCTGGGAAGAAATTCCCAATCATGAAATGTGTCATTTGAAAAAATATATGTGTCAGTTAAGTGTGCACTGAGCCTGGACCACATGGGATAGGGTTGTTCTAATAAACACGAATAAGCCAGTTTTCACATTAGAGAAATAACAGTTTCAAGTAGAAATGTGGTGCTTTTAAAAGAGGTTAATTAATAAACAGCAGGTAATTGTTCATGGCACATGGTGGCAGAGGGTAATTTTCATTTTAGAGGAGAGAAGGCCCAAATGCCCCCCCAACTCAGATTTTTTTGTGTAATAATCACCTTGGCTTCACCTCCGCCTTTAATTTTTACAGCTGGAGCTGTTTATCATCGCTCCAACTTTCACTAAAAAGGAAAAACTATCACTTAAACAAAGCCATTGAAAACTCAGCATCATATGTGGATTTCTTAACATAAATAAATCATACAAACCAAGATTTATGTTCTCCCAATGATGTCATTCGCTGAAGGCTGCCTTCCCAATCAAATCAGCGGTTAGTGACTCTCCTTTTGTGTGTGTGTGCTTTTTGCAAAATAAGAAAAGCAGTGCTGGCATCCTGGCTGCTCTCTTTCTCTGCTCCGCCCAGCACATCAGAAAGGTCTCTCCCTGCATCAGCGCAACCGGTTCTAAACGGTGAGCACGGATTCAATGCCACAGATGGCATTTCAAGCCTTTGTTTTTGAAATGCAGGTTCTAAGTTGAAAGACTGTTAAGGCTTCCTGAAGGATTTGCTCAGACTCCAGCAGAAGCTGGGGGCTCTGGGGGTCTCTCAGAGCCTAGGATGAGTTTCGCTGCAGGGTCATCACGTTGAAATGAGCGAGGACCGCGACAGGCACCCGTGATGGGGAGATGAGATGTGGTCGCTCCGTATAGTGGAGAAGTGTCAGTCACAGCAAGGAATGAAGCCCTGATATGGACCACAGTGTGCACGAAGTTGGTGAATGAAGTCAGTCAGAGCAGGTCACGTACCATTCCATTCTACCTTTGTAGAATGCCCCTACCACGTCCAGGACGGGCAAATCCACAGAGACAGAAAAGAAACAAGTGGTTGCCAGGGTAGGGGAGAGGACGTGGCAGGTGACTGCTTCCTTGGCACAGGGTTTCCTCCTGGGAAGATGAAAATGTTCTGGAAACAGACGCCCACTTTGTTTATTTACTAAAGTCTTCCTTGTTTTTTTGATTTTATTGGCTGCACCAGGTCTTAGCTGCAGCACATAGGATCTTCATTGCAGTGTGCAGGATCTTTACTTGCAGCATGCAAAGTCTTCGTTGCAGCATGCAGGATCTAGGGGTCAAATCCGGGTCCTCTGTGTTGGGAGAGCAGAGTCTTAGCTACTGGACCGCCAGGGACATCCCAGACAGCCCACTTAAAAATGGAGACTGTTGTGCTATGTTAATTGTATCTCAATAAATCTGTTATTTAAAAATCACTACTGAGAACATATGTTTAAAAAGCTTTATGTTCATTTTAAAGTTTTTTCCGTTTTGAAATGATCACACAGATGGGTGAGTGTGTAAGACTGCATGTGCACGCCTGGAGTGTATGACATGAGCACTGGCCCCAGCTCCTGGGTGAAGCATGAGCTTGTGATAATTTTTCTTCAAAGTTCTCTGTATAGCCCCTTCCCCTAACTGCATCCCCTTCAACCAGACCAGAGGTACCCAACCCACAGGTATTTGTGTTAACCATCTCCTTGACTTGTTTTCCAGTTTTATCACCCAAGACAGATTCCTGAAAATGGGAGACCAGCCACAGAAGCTTCAGTTCAGTTCAGTTCAGTCACTCAGTCGTGTCCAACCCTTTGTGACTTCATGGACTGCAGCACACCATGCCTCCCTGTCTATCACCAACTCCTGGAGCTTGCTCAAACTCATGTCCATTGAGTCGCTGATGCCATCCAACCATCTTATCCTCTGTTGTCCCCTTCTCCTGCCTTTAATTCTTCCCAGCATCAGGGTCTTTTCCAATGAGTCAGTTCTTTGCATCAAGTGTCCAAAGTATTGGCGCTTCAGCTTCAGCATCAGTCCTTCCAATGAATATTCAGGACTGATTTCCTATACGATTGACTGATTTGACAGCATCTTAAGTTGAAATGACTGAAGAATGTTGAAATACCCAGTAGTGGGTACATGAAGCGTAGTGAATCCAAACCGTGGTGTCCTCCTCAGCCATGGAAGGGAGTGGAGTCCTTGTACCCTCTACGGCACAGAGGGCCCTTGAAAACATGGTGCTCAGTGAGAGAAGCTGGTCACAAAAGGCCGCATGTTGTAGAATGCCACTGATACAGAGTGTCCAGAATAGGTAAGTCCAGAGAGACAGAGCACAGTTCCGTGGTTGCCTAGCTGTGGGAGGAACAGCTGTGGCATCTCAACAGGTGAAGGTTTCAAGTTCGGCTCCAGCCCCAGGTGTCGACAGGAGACCTTCATTTGGAAGCCAACAGCCAGCAGGAAAATAGGGCTGACCTGGTGGCTCAGCGATAAAGAATCTGCCTGCCAATGCAAGAGACACAGGTTTAATCCCTCAGTAGAGAAGATTTCCTGAAGGAGGATGTGCTAACCCACTCCAATATTCTTGCCTGGAAAATTCAATGGACAGAGGAGCCTGGTGGGTTACAGTCCATGGGGTTGCAGAGAGTAGAACATGACTGAGCACAGGCACACACACACACACAAGGTTAGGTGCCCAGACCTCGCAGTGTAGGCGATAAATCCATTCAAGAGCATACATTCATTGTATACCTACTATTTGCCAGGGCAGTCATAACCTCAAGGATATAGTGTGACTGAAACACAAAAGCTCCCCCCATAGCCCCGCACATCACCCAGCTCCCTTTCTCATGGGGAGGCAGTGACAAGCCAGATTCAGCAAGTGGGAGGCTGCACTGCTATGGAAATAAGGAAGAGAGGTGAAGGGTCAGGGGTGAGGAGGGTGCAATTCCCAGGAGGGTGGCCCAGGGAGACTTCTCTGAGATGGTGGTGTTTGAGCAGGGATGTGAGTGAGTGAGAAAGTAGCCACGTGTGCATCGAGCAGAGCAGCATTTGCACAAAGGGAACAGCCAGTGCAGAGCCCAGAGGTGAGAGAATCCAGTGCTGGAGCAAAAGGAAAGAGGGAGAGGGAAAGGAATTCAACTGGGGGCGGTGGGCTGGAGGAGGCTGCAAATTGAGGTTGCGGACAGAATTAAGGTGATTAATCAGCTGATCTCAAAGTAGGGCGAGCATCTCCTGGGTTACGTGGCTGGCTGCCGTATCTTTAAATGTGGTAGATGGAGCAGAAAGATTCAGACAGACTTGGCTTTGCTCGTGGGAGGGGCCAGGAGCCAAGGAAGGCAGGCAGCATTTGTAGAAGATGGAAAAGACAGGAAAATTTGTTCTGGACCCTCCAGAAAAGAGAGCAGCCCAAGCAATAGTGCCTTGATTTCCACCCAACAAGACTCATTTCAGACTTCTGACCTGCAGAAAAGTAAAATGATACCTCTGTGCTGTTTTAAGCCACCGTGTTTGTGATAACTTGTTGTAGCAACCACGGGAAACTCATACATGAAGGAGCAGGACCTTCATCCATCTGTGGTCAAGACAAGTGAGGTCATGATATAGGTCTGAGCCAGGCTCCCCGAAGTTAATCTGGGGAACAGTGGCTGTAGGCATACTGGTCATGATGGTCCTCACATCTGATTCCTTATTCTCTCTGCTCTGATATGGCCCATGACATCCTGCCCATAGTCACAGTCCTTGAAGCTCTATTATTCCCTGAGGAATTATTCCTCTGCATCTCCTGCTCCTTAGTGCTTGTATTTTTCTGGCTTACTTTCTTATTTGGGGTGGAACACATCCTTTAGTAACTTCTGGTAAACTGGAAAATACATTTTTTAGGACAACACATGTCTGGAAAGGTCTTTCCTCCACCATACCAGAATGCTAGCCTGGCTGGGTATAAAGTTCTAGACTGGAGATGATTTTCATCCAGAATTTTAAGAGTTTGGCTCCATTGTCTTCTTACTTCAAAGGTTTCTGTTGAGAAGTTCAAGGAGATTCTGTTTCCTTATGCTGCACACGTGACTTGCTTTTCTGTCTTTGGAATCTATAGACTCTCCTTTTCCCAAACGTTGCAATGTTTCACAACAATGCACCTGAAATGTCTGATCCCATCCACAGTGGTTTCTTTTAAACTGGAAGCTTACTCTTCAGTTCTGGGAACATTTTTTGAAATGTCTTTTTGCTGCTTTTCCGCAACGCGTTTCCTTTGTTCTCGGTTTCTGGAAGGATGATTGGATCACGTTTTCTCCTGCCCATGTGCTCTGTGTGTCCTCCTAATGGCTTTGTTCCATTTGTTTCAGTCTCTGTCTTTCCTCCTTGGCCGTCTGCCCGTGATCCAGAGGGGGGCATGCAGAGCTGGCTGGAAGGTCTGAGAGGGAGGGAGAAGCTATTGCTTTTGAGATTCACAGAATGGTGACCCTGGGAACCCTTGGTGACACCATCCTTAGGGACTGGTTCAGTTCCTATAGATTGAGGCAGGGTCTGGCCTTCAGCCTTCTGGGGGCCACACTGGGGTGGAGACAGGGGTCTCTTCGGTCAGCAGGCACACAAGGCTGCCTGCATTGCAGGTAATAGAACTTCAGGCTTTCTTGACATGGGGGAGGGGTGACTGGAGGGGGAGGGGCAGCTAGAAGGGGAGGAGACTCCTCATAGTCCCCTTTCATATAGCCTTCCTGACCGTAGCCGCTCATGCATCCCTCATCCAGGGATGCTTTTATGGCCAATCCTGAGATCAAGCAGGGCTGCTCTGTCTCCTTAATCTGGCAAAATCTCACCTTCCAACTCTCCGGTTAGGGCTGTCTCTCTCTTGTCTGTGACCCAGTTACCACGGCTCCATCTGCAATTTGACTTTCAGATACTTGTGGCTGCTCTGTCCTCTCCACCTTGTGGGTAAATGTCTTTCATCATCTCTTTATTGTGGTTCAAGTGGGTTTGCAGTACATGTGCTGCGACATGTGTTTAATCTGCCATCTTAATCAGCGGCTTTTGTGGCTCTTTGAAAAAGGTTCTGTCCACTCTTAGGTCCAGGTCTGGTACTGTGCAGGGTCCAGCTTCCCCAAGCAAGATTTCCTGGGTCCTGATCTGCAAATTCCCCAAAGCCTTCCCAACAGCAGATTCCAGCATCTCATCTATGAAACCAGTTAGTTCCACTGATGTGTCTCTGAAACTCAGGACTGGGGGAACTTCAGGAACATAAATTGAAATATTAACAGTGGTTTTCTCCAAGTGATGGGACTTTAGGATATTATAACTTTTTTCTCTTTTTATGCTTATGTGCATTTTAATTTTTCTCCAGAGAGTATATATTAGTCATGTAATTGCTAATTGTGTTTAAAATTAAGAACAAAATCCTATCTGTCTTTTGAAAATGAGCTCAGAATTCATCACCTCCCTGGAGCTTCTCCTGGTGGGACTGTCAGTACTGCTCCCTCGCTGCATGTATGGGAGGCACATGAAACTTGATTTCTGAGCTGAAGCATCATTTCTATCAGGATGTGTGAGACTGGAGGGAGACAGGGCGAGGGGAGCAGGTGTGCAGGCTCTGAGGCGAGCTGCCCCTCGCCACCCCATGCCCTGTTTAGGCCTCGGTCTCCTCCCCTGCAGATGTTAGAACAGCACACACCTGTGGACTGCTGTGGGGTGAAGGTCACTGGTACCTGTGAAGGGCATCTATACATACAATTGACCACCTTAACCATTTTTGAGTGCACAGTTCAGCGACATTCAGCACATCCATGTTGTGCAATCATCCCCACCATCTGTCTCCAGAACTTTCTTACCTTCCCAAACTGAAGTTTTGTCCCCATTAAACACTTGTTTTCCCTTTCCCCCATAGCTTCCCTCAAAGCTCAGTTGGTAAAGAATCCACCTGCAATTCAGGAGATCCCAGTTCGATTCCTGAGTGGGGAAGATCTGCTGGAGAGGAGATAGGCTACCCACTCCAGTATTCTTGGGCTTCCCTTGTGGCTCAGCTGGTAAAGAATCTGCCTGCAATGTGGGTGACTTGGGCTTGAACCCTGGGTTGGGAAGATCCCCTGGAGAAGAGAAAGGCTACCCACCCCAGTATTCTGGCCTGGAGAATTCCATGGACTCTATAGTCCATGGGATTGCAAAGTGTCAGACATGACTGAGTGACATTCACTCACTCCCCACTTCCCCCAGTCCCTGGGCCCCCTTCCTCTCCTTTCTGTCCAGGGATTTGACTCCTCCAGGGACCTCCATGAGTGGCACCAGACAATATCTGTCCTCTGGTGTCTGGCTTTTTCACTGAGCAGTGTCCTCAAGGCTCATCCTGTTGTAACAGGTATCAGAATCGCCTTCCTTGTCAGGATGCCTGACACTCCAGAGTGTGCTGTACACACCTCAGTCACCCATCAGGCTGTGGCTGGACACTTAGGTTGTTTCTGACTCCCTGAGCTGCTTTCGACAATGTTCTTCTTCAGCATCTCTCTTGGGGGATGGTATTTCTTTCCTTCCTCAGCACGGGGAGGGACTTACAGGCCTCTTTGGGGTTATCTTTGGAGATGCAAACACTCCATCATGCCCATCTGTCTACTCCCTCCTGACTCTGAGCTCTGGGAGGCTGCATGGAGTCTGATCTGATTTGCCCCTGTCCCCAGTGGGTGTGGGGTGGACCCCTCCCCAGAAATTCCCAACCTTGACACCAAGTGGACAGCTTCACCTCGTACTTGAGGGTTTTTTTTTTTCTCTTTCCACCTGGCTCTTGACCCCGAGGGGTGCTGGGGGCTCTGACGGCTCTCAGGTCAGATCCTTCTCATCCTGGACCCCAGGAGGACGCAGGGGATGGAGCAGAGCCCTGCAGGGGACAGGAAATCAAGGGTTCTTTGCTGAGGGCTTGAGGGCAGCAACTGGCTTCCACCCACACATTTAAAATTGGTTCTGAAATGTCCCTGAGATGGCCATGCTAGCCAGAGCTGGGGGCACAACCCAAGGGCTCCTAACTTCTCCCCCCAGGGAGACCCCTGGATGAGCAGGAATCAGCACTCACCCCCACTCTCTCGACCCAAGACCAGGCCCTCAGCCTCAGCATCCTCCAGGGAAGGAAGGCCACACCCCGGACCCCAGCCTCCCCTGAAAGAACAGACCCTTGGAAGACCTCAGATGAGGCTCCTTCTGGATGTCAGGCATTGAGATGTTTACAAGTGACAGAATGAGATTCCCCTGAGGTTCAAAATGTGGGCATCACAGAGCCATAGGCAGCAAGCCTGAGGGGTAAAGGGGGGCTTTGTAAACACAGGCAGGAACCCCTGGGGAAAGGACCTTGTGGCTGAAGCAGCTCAGTCTTTGAGGGCCCATGCTTCATAGCCACTCCACACTGGGGTGGGCTCTGCACAGACCCACCCAGAGAGCTCCAGATGTTCCATTCAACCAAGAGAGCCCTCCCTGTGACACAGATACAGGGGGCACTGCAGAAGGGGAGTTTACCAGAACTGCAGAGCCATCTCCTCCAGGAAGCCCTCCTGACCCTCTCCAGCCCAGTGGAACTTGCCTCTCGTCTCATTGTCTCAGGACCTACTTGGGTTCTTCCTGAGCCCAGGAATAGCTGGGCTCCCATGGGAGGGTGTTGCAGACTGACACCCCACCCCTGGCTCATAGAAGGGGCTCCAGCAGAGGCCCCTGTGGGACTGTGTGGTCAGAGGAGACCCATATGAAGAAACACACAGAGGCAGGCTGCCTTGTATTGAGCCCTGGAAGTGGAGGATGTGGTGGGTGGCCTTCTCCTCCCTGCAGCGGAATGCATCATCCTGGCCCCCTCAGTGGGCGTGTCTGGTGCTCTTTCACTGCCCGCTGCACCCAGTCCTCCCACACCTTCTCCAGGACAGGGGACTGGGGGCTCCAAGGGGCCAGAACATGCCCAGTTCCCTTCAGGTATGGGGCCACCCGGACGGCCATTTCCCTCCCTCCTCCTGCACCACCACGAGTGATGCTGGCTCCTCCCATGCCCCTGCTTGTGGGTACATGAGGACCTTGGGGCTGCCAGCCAGGAGGAAGCCATGCGCAAGAGGTGAGGGGCAGTCTGGTGGGGCCCCTAGGCATGGCCCAGGACACAGACATGACTCCCCAACAACAAGGACAGCTGTTTTCCATTCATTTTCACCTCCTGCTGTGTGAACCCCCTGCTGCCACCTCGCCAGGCTGCCCCATCTGTCACCTGCACTCCTGCTGTACACACCTCCTGCCTGGTCCTCAAACTTCCATCTCCTCATGCAACTCTCAGAGTGTCACTCATGTGGGGGCTGCTCACCTGTTTTATTTCCTTATGTTCTCCAGGGCCTGACAGACAGTGTGACACGGGAGAGATGACTGATAGTTTCGGATGGATAGATGGATGGATGGATAGATGGATGGGTGGATGAATGGATATATTCATGGAGGATGGATTTACTGATGGGTGAATGAATGGTTGCATGAAGAATGGCTGGATGGTGGATGGATGGATGGATGGATGGATGGATGGATGGATATTTACTTGGAGGATGGATTTATGGATGGGTGGATGGATGCATGAAGAATAGATGGATGGGCAGATGATGGATGGATGAATTCCCTGTTCAACGAAAGAAGGAAATTGCATTTCATGATGACACTGAGAATGAACTGGGTAAACCGAGGCCTAGCAAGTGGTGGGATAGAACTTATTCAAAGTCACAAAGGCACCCAAGCTGGCCCAGAGCCCCAGACCTCTGTCCTCCCTGTCCAGCTGCCTGCAGTAGCAAATTTCATCTTAACAAGCAGGTGGGACCTGTGTCTTATGTCTGCTGTTGGCCCAGGGATGGAACCTTCCAGGGCCCAGGACCTGCCCCTTCTCCCCTCCCTCCGCAGCACCTGGAGGAAGCACAGCTCCCCTGTCTGCCCTTCCTGGCTATGACACCCTGGACACAGTACTCAGGAAAGATGGTGCCCACCTCAGGGTTACTCCTGTGCATGTGTGCTCAGCTGTATCTGACTCTTTGTGAGCCCATGGACTGTGACCCACGAGGCTCTTCTGTCCATAGAATTCTCCAGGCAAGAATACTCGAGCGGGTTGCCATGTCCTCCTCCAGGGGATCTTTCTGACCCAGGGATTGAACAGGCATCTCCTGCATCTTCTACACTGTCAGGCAGATTCCTTTTACCACTGAGCCACCTAGGAAGCTACTCAGAATAAATAAGGTGATGGGCTTGAAGAGACCAGGTGAGTGGCAGCCATGTGACACTCCTGTCCCACCCCTTTCAGACACTGCCCTCTTCCCCAGATCTGCTGACACTGCTCTTGAGGGTCTCCAGAGATCTCTGAGTGGCCCCTGCTCCATCATTGTCTCCCTGGTGCTCCTGCAGCATCACACATGGCTGTTCAGCCCCGTCCAAAGATGAACACCCCCATCACACACACACACAGCCTTGCTGAGATGGACTTCTGGGTCGGCAAAGCCTCAAGTCTAGCTTGCTCCAAAGAGGGCAGGAAGCCCCAGAGGAGATGCCCTGTGGTGCCAGATTCTCCCCTCTGTCCCCTTTCCTTCACACCCTCCCCCTGCCCAACTCACAGCCATGTGTTTCATATGACCAACTGGCACAGCCCAGGCTCTGCTCTCCCCAGCCCCTTGTGTGTCCCTGAAGTTGACCCAGCAAGGCCTGGCTGGGATTCTGACATTACCCTGCAGAGGGGGTTGTGATGAACCTGGCTAGCCTTTCCTAGACCGTCCCTGAGGCTCATAGGCTGCCCTCCTGGGCCAGGGTCGTCCTTGGCTATGGACTCTGCAGGGCTTGGCAAGCCTCCTCCAGGGTCTTTGGCCCAAGAGGAGACTCCATGACCCACTGAAGTCCCCCGAGGGCAGCCCCCTGTAAACCAGACTCTGCAAGGAACAGCCGCCCTGGGCTCCAGGGCTTTTATGGGTTTGCCTTAAAGATTTTATTTCCAGAAAAAACCAAAAGCAATTAATCCAAATTACAGAGTAGTCATTTGCAATAATATTTGCTTTAAATATATGTATTTTTTAAAACCCCTAAGCTGTGAGCCTCCAGTGAGTTCGAGGTAAAGGACACCTTGAAATAATTACATTTTTTGCTCATTTTATGTTGTGAAAATGGCTTCGTTGGTTTGGAGAAGAATTGTAAAATGGTCAGCTGACTCACTTATAAAGGCAACATTATTTTTTTCTCCAAATTCTGCCAGAATAACCACACTGCCCCCAAGGTGGATTTCTTCCAAAGGCACCTCAAGCGCTGGTCCAGCGGCTGCTCAAGCCAGCCCCGTGCAGCCAGGGGAGCAAGCCCAGCTCCTGAAGGCACTTCTGGTGGGTGGCATTGGGAGCCCAGGAGGACAGGGGTCCAGCATGCTGGGGCCCACATGCAGGCAGACTGGCTGAACATCCTACTCAGGTGGGAGAGGGTGGGATCCTGGGTTTGCCTGCCCCCTTTGTCCTGGTGATAACTGGGAACCTTGCCCACTGGGAAGAGTGAAGCCAAGAGAGAGGGCAGATCAGTCCAGCTAGGACCCTCTGGCCGATGAATGTGCACGGTGAGAGGCTTGGACACTTGGAAAATGAAAATTCACTAAAAGATTAGATTGTGCTTAAGGGCTTCCCAGGTGGCTCAGTGGTAAAGAATCTGCCTGCAATTCAGGAGACCTGGGTTTGATTCCCAGGTCAGAAAGATCCCCTGGAGAAGGGAATGGCAACCCACTCTAGTATTATTGCCCAGAGAGTTCCATGGACAGAGGAGCTTGGTTGGCTACTGTCCATGGGGTTGCAAAGAGTTGGACATGGTTAAGTGACTAACACTAATACAACATCAGAACCTTCAACCCAGCTGGGTCAGAATACCTGGTTTTGGTGCCAGTGCAGCCCCTGAGTGTCCAGGGACCTTGGGCAGGAGGCTTTCCTTCTGTTACCCCAGATATTTTATCATCCAATGCCTCCTCTGCAGACATGTGACTTGTGGATATATTTTCTCAGGAACTGACATGTCCTTTCATTTTCTCAACAGTGTCTTTTGAAGAACAAAAGTCTTAAATTTTAGTAAACTGAAATTTAAAAGTGAAAGAATTACATATATGTATAACTGTACACACATACAGTTATATGTGTATATATGGCATATAATAAATATATAATATATAACACATTACATATAAGAGTCACTTTGCTGTACAGCAGAAGCTAACACAGCATTGTAAATCAACTACACTTCAATAAATTTTTTTTTAATTTGACATAATTTTGACTTTTGTTTCTGTTTTAGAAAATCTTTGTCCAATCCAAGACTACCAAAATTTTCTATTGTGTCTTCTCTAAAAGTTTTATAGTTTTAGTTCTGTTTAGATCTGGAATCCAGTTTGATTTTTTTTGTGTGTGTGGTATGGGTTGAAATTCATTTCTTTGCATTTGAGTGTCCAGTTGTTACAGCATCATTTGTTGAAATGTCTATAGTTTTCCCACTGAATTGCCTTGGCAACCTTGTCAAAAATTAATTGACCAGATATATAAGAGTTGTTTGTGAACTCTGTTCCATTGATCTATTTGTCCATCCTTTCACCAGTACCACACGGTCATGACTCATCTAGCTTTACAGTAAGCTTTGAGATACCGTACAAGCCTTCTAATTTTTTTCTTCTTTTACAAAATTGTTAGCTTACTTTAGGTGCATCTTGTTTCCTCATTAACTTTAAAACCAGCTTGCCAGTTTCTATGAGAAGTCACTCTGGGTTGTTGTTTTTAACAGTTATTTCTTTGAGTCTATAGATCAATTTCAGGAAAAATGTCATTCTAACAATACTGAATCTTCCAATTCATGAACATGGTATATCTTCTCCATTTTTTTAGATCTTTTAAAATTTATTTCAGTGATATTTGGTAGTTTTCAGTGTATGAGCCTCACATACACTTTTTTTCCCCCCTTTGGTTAAACTGATTGCTAAAAGCATCATTTTTATCTTATTATAATAAAAAATTTTAATTTCCAAATGTTCATTGCTAGTATGTAAAAGTTTGATTAATTGTTGTACATTGACCTTTTGTACATTGTGATCTTGCTAAACTCACTTATTAGTTCTTATAGGTTTTTTGTAGTGTCCTTTTAGATTTTGTATATAGAGAAATATATTAGCTGCACCTATTTCTTCTTAAGAGAACATTAGTAGTCTGCGTTTTTTTTGAGAAATTTATACTTTTCATCTCAGTTTTCAAAGGTATTGGCACAAAGTTGCTCATAGCATTCCTTTATTATTCTCTTAGTGTCTGTAGGCTTGGTAGTGATGTCCCCTCTTTCATTTCAGGCGTTGGTCATTTTTGTCTTTTCTTTTTTATTCCTGATAATTTTGTTGAAAGGTTTATCAATAAAACTTTTCAAGAACAGCTTTGGTTTTATTGATTCTTCTTATTGCTTTCTGTTTTCTATTTCACTTATTTTTCTCTTTTATCTTTATGAATATTATTTCCTTCTGCTTACTTTGGATTTAAATTTTCTTCATTTTATAGTTCTTACAGAGGGAGCTTAGATTATTAACTTGAAATTTTTTTTCTCTTCTAACTTAAGAATTTAATGTCATAAGTTTTCCTCCAAGAACTACCTAGCTGCATCCCACAATTTAAAAATATTGTGTTTTCATTTTTATTCAGCTTAAAACATTTTCTAATCTTTTTGTGATTTATTTTCTGACCCATGAGTTATTTAGAAGTGTGCTGGCTAGTTTCCAAGTATTTAGGGATTTCCAGAGATTGTCTATTATTGACTTCTAGTTTAATTCTCCTGTAGTCAGAAAACATATGTTGCATGATTTTAATCCTTTTTAAGCATATTTGAACTTGTTTTAGGACCCAGAATATGGCCTCTCTGAGTGACTCTCTCATGTGCACATGGAAAAAACTTGTATTTTGCTATCGTTGGGTGCAGACACATTTGGGATCACTTCATCCTCTTCAAGAACTGATCCTTGGGTGGGATGTGGGAGGGGGGTTCAGGACTGGGAACTCATGTACACCCGTGGCTGATTCATGTCAATGTATGGCAAAACCAATACAGTAATGTAAAGCAAAATAAAGTAAAAATAAAAATTAAAAAAATACATAAATACAAACAAATACAAACAAACAAAAAAGAACTGATCCTTTACTATATTTTGACCACCCTCTATTTAATTTATTTTTTTAAGGTGAATATTTTTAATGATAAACAGTACAGTTCACAAAGAAGATAGACATCATACATCATCAGGTACTTAACAATTAAGAAACAGGTTACATAAAGCAAAAATCAGAAGAAATAAAAGGGAAATATATATATATAATATATATATTATATATGTATATACTGATTCCTTTATTATTATGACATGTCATTCCTTGTCCATGATAGTATTGCTTATTCTGAAATAAACCTTTATTGATGTTAATTTAGCAACCCCTTCTTTCTTTTGGTTGGTGTTCATATGGTATATCTTTTTCCATACTTTTAACTTATCTATGTTTTTTTATTTAAAATGAGTTTTCTTGTAGACAGCATATAGTTGGATTTTGATTTTTTTTTTAATCCAATCTTACAATTTCTTTCTTTTAATTGGAAGGTACAGGCCATATACATTTAATGTGGTTATATATATGGTTGTGTTTAAATATACTATCTTACTATTTGTTTTCACGTATTTCTCTCTTTTTTTGTTCTTATTTTACTGCCCTCTTGAATTAAATGAATGTTTTCAAATATCCATTTCACCTACAATATTAGCTTATTAGCACTACCTTTTCTTTTTAGTGACAGCTCTAGAGTTTACAATACACATCTTTAACTTATCAAGATGCTTTCAAAGAAGTTATACCACTTCACATGTAGTGTAAAAGCTTTGCAACATGCACCTCCGTTTCCCCTTTTCTGTCCTTTGTATTTTTATAAAAAATGTCACTTATAAAACTTTTAATATGTCATTACTATTTTCTCCTTAGAAGTTAATCATGTTTTAAATTTTTAAAAATGTAAATTAAGCACTCTTTTATCTACCCACATAGTTATCACTTCTAATATTCTTTCTTTGCTTGGGTTCATATTTACATCTGCCATCATTTTCCTTTTGTGTGAAGAATGTAAGTTAATAGCTCTTATGATGCTGGCATACTGACCATAAATTCTCCTCTCTTAATTTCAACTGAAATATTATTTATTTTGCCTTTATTTGAGAGATATTTCTATTGAGTACAGAAGTCAAGGTTGAGAGTTTTTCCTTCAGACTTTGAAGAAGTCTGTTCATTGTTTTCTGGTTTGCATGGTTTCTGGTGAGAAATATATTTATGTACCTAACTTTGCTCATTTGTACACAGTAAATCTTTTTCTCTGGCTGCTTGTAAGATTTTCCCTTTATCTCCTTAGCAATTTGGTTATGATATTCTTGGTATGATTTTCTTCTTGTATTTGTTTTTTTGCAGGGATTTTTGTTTATTTGTTTGTTTTATGGGCTTTTTTGCTTTGGGTTTATTTGTTTTGTTTTCACTTGGGATTCATTAAGATCCTTGGATCTGTGAGTTTATAGTGTTGTTATTGTTTTTAAGCAAACTTTTTAGTATTTTCAGCAGTGATTTCTCCAGATACTTTCCTGTCCTTCATCTCCTTCCTCCCTGTCAGAGATGCTGATGACATGTGTGTTTGACTGCTCTTATTACGTCACTGATCACTGTTGCTCTCTTCATTTTTTCAGTCATTTTTTTCTGTATCTAACTTTGGATAATTTCTATTGCTCTCCTAAAAGATCCCATTGATCTTTTTTTCTTTTTTGAAAAAACCTCTACAGCATCTAATCTGGTCTTAATCCTATTCAGTGTATTTTTCCATTTCAGATAATGTACCTTTTCACCTCTAGAAGCTCATTTTGGGTCTTTTCTATCTCTTCTATTTTCTCATCATGTTTATATTTTCCTCTGCCTTTTTGATGACATAGGTTATACTTACACTAGTTCCTTTAGTGATCATTTATTGTTTCTCTCATTTTTGTCAAATCTGGGTCTATTCTTAGTGATTGATTTTTCTCTTGGTCATGAGACATATATTCCCACTTATTTTCATGTCTGGTAATTAAAAATAAAGCTATATTTTATTTCATGCTTCAAGAAGTTTCAAAACAGCACACAGAGTTACAATATACTCTTTGTTCATCCTGTCCTGTGTTAACACTGTACCTCACCCTGACACAGTTGTGCAAGCCAGGAATATCATCTTGACACAAAGCTATTGACTTATCTATACCTTCATTTGAATTTCATCAATTGTGAGAATGTGGGACACTCAGGACCCATCTCTCAGCTCACCAGGAACTCTGGGCTCCGTTCAGATTCCTTGCCCTGCCCTGCAGCCTGGAAACTCTCTCCAGACCGTGAGCTGGGCAGGAGGAATCATATACTCATTATAAACTCAGACAAACAGAGTGCCTCGCACCTGTCTGGGCAGGTGGTACATTTTGATGAACACCATGGAGCTCCAGTGGAGAAGGAAATGGCAACCCACTCCAGCACTCTTGCCTGGAAAATCCCATGGACAAAGGAGCCTGGTAGGCTACAGTCCATGGGATCACAAAGAATCAGACACAACTGAGTGACTTCACTTCACTCACTTCATACTTAATCACTGGAGAAGGAAATGGCAACCCACTCCAGTATTCTTGCCTGGAGAATCCCATGGACAGAGGAGCCTGGTAGACCATGGTCCGTAGGGTCACAGAGAGTCAGACATGACTGAAGTGACTGGAACTCCACGGGCTTGCCTCATAGCTCAGTTGGTAAAGAATCTGCCTGCAATGCAGGAGACCCTGATTTGATTCCTGGGTCAGGAAGATCCCCTGGAGAAGGGAAAGGCTACCCACTCCAGTATTCTAGCTGGAGAATTCCATGGACAGTATAGTGCATGGGGTCACAAAGAGTTGGATATGACTGAGTGACTTTCACTTTCATGAAGCTCCAGAGACCTCCCACTTAGGGTCACATAGTGTCAAATCATGTTGCTGTTGCTCCTGCTAAGTCACTTCAGTCATGTCCGACTCTGTGTGACCCCATAAACGGCAGCCCACCAGGCTCCCCCGTCCCTGGGATTCTCCAGGCAAGAACACTGGAGTGGGTTGCCATTTCCTTCTCCAATGCATACAAGTGAAAAGTGAAAGTGAAGTTGCTCAGTCATGTCTGACTCTTCGTGACCCCATGGACTGCAGCTCATCAGGTTCCTCCGTTCATGGGATTCTGCAGGCAAGAGTACCAGAGTGGGATGCCTTACCAGAGACTTATTCTTTTGTGCTTTAAAAATAAGAATGAAAACCTTCAGAGCCTCACTAGCACTGCTTCATTCACCTCTTGTGAGCTGTGTTTTCACTTTCATCTCACTGAATCTATCTTGTCCCCAATATACACCTGAGGCAGCTACCACAACCTACTCTGTCCCATGCACACATGTGAGGCAAGTACCACAATCTGCCATGACCTGTGTACATGCCTGAGGGAGATACTGCAATTCATACCTTGTTCCCTGTGAGGCAGGTATTGCCATACCTGTTCCCCAGGCAAGGCCCCTGAGGAGCCTTTTGGGAGTTCACACTGACTTCAGAGCTGTAGAGTGCAGGCATCTTTCTGGATTTCCTTGAGGGAAAACGGCTCATCCCTTCAGCTTCTCCAAGGCCAGGGAGAGGGCAAAGCATTGGGAGGCTCTCAGGGTCCTGGAGCTCAGAGCCCACCCCAGACTCACCTCCATCTTGAGGCCTCCTGCCCTCCTCTGAGCCATACTGGTCTTGGGGAGCAGTTACCCTTGATCTTTTGACACCTAGTGAGTCCCCAGGTCTATCATTATGCCCAGCTGAGTTATTAGGCAAGGGATTTAAGGGAGACTTTGAGATCAGATGGGCAAGTTTCTGGGAAAATACAAAGTGCCAAGCCTTTCCTCTGAAGAAATAGAAAACTTAAATCAAAAATGGGAATCAATGTCCTTACCCTTCTCAAAAAAGAGCATTTCACCAAGACAGTTTACAGATGAGTTCTTTCAAGGGACAAATGATTCTTATATACATTTTTCTAGAAAATAATACAAGGGGTAAAGCAACCTGTTTCATTTTAAGAGACAGGTGTCAGTTTAGTCTAAATATGGATCGGGACAACAAAAGGGAAGGAAGTAAAGGTCTTAGAATCTTCTTACACAGAGACAGGAAAATCTTGAGTAAAATATTGGCTCCCTGGATCCAACCAAGTGTTTTAAAATACACACACACCAGAGTGGCTGAATTTTGAAAGGCTGAACCCCAAATGCCAATGAGACTGTAGAGTAGCTGGAACTCCCAACAGTGCTGGTGGGTGTTTGGGGGAAAGATCTGGTGGTTTCTTGTAAATCTAAACATATAATTACCCCATGACCCAGAAATTCCACTTCAAGATGTTTACCCAACAGAAATGAAAACATGTCCAGAAAATGACTTAACATAAGAATGCTCATAGCAATTCTAATGATAACGTCAAAAAGCCAGAAAGATTCCATGTGTCCATCAGTGGGAGGATCAAACTCTCCTTAAAACCATGAAATCAGTTGGACTGCTGATCTACCCAAAGACACAGCAAACCCAAAAACCTTCATGTCCACTAAAGAAGCCAGACACAAAAGGGTGGCTATCACATAACTCAGTTTATGTGAAGTTTTGGAGCAAGAAAACTAACTAGAGTGAAAAAATCAGAGTTCTGCTTACCTCTGGGGAGGCGAGCTGGATAGGAATGTGAGTGAGATTTTTGGGGTGACTGTTCTTGATCTCCTGTATTTGGGTCACACACTGAGGTGAGTGCATTTGGCAAAGTCACTTATAAATTTTACTACAAAAGAAATAAAAAGGACCCTTCAGAAATACTGAACTCAAGTTATGTACGGGTGGTGGTGGTTTCATCACTAAGTCATGTCCATGACAAGTTAAGGATATGCCTGCTGAAATATTTAGGGGAAAGCAAGCTGAGGATTTCAACTTACCTTAAAATGTATCAAAACATAAAATGAATTATTGGATGGACAGAGGGAAAGACAGATGAATAGCTATGTAATAAAAGACATTTAGCAAAATATCAATGTAAATGGTATACAATATTAGTACATTTTATTAGTTATATATTAATCTCAATGGCAGGTATATAGATGTTCAATGGAAAATTCAACTTTTTTATATATTTGAAAATATTGGGAAAGATAAATCATGATCAAATATGGTTTATCTCTTCCAGAAATGCAAAGATGGTTTAAATTCAGGAAATTGATCAATTCACAGTAAGGGCTTAAGGAAAAGTTAACAGGTGCAGAAAGAGCACGTGGTGAAGCTTTAGCATTTCAGGTCTTTCTAAAACTGCTCAGAGAACTAGGAATAAGAAGAAGCTTTCTTAACTTGGTGGTCTTCAAATAAACTAGAGCAGGTTTCTCACATCATAGACTTCAGAATCCTCTCTGACCCTCCATGACTGTTCAAGGTCCTCACACAGCAATCATAAGCAAACAAGAAATAAGGCATCAAGAATGAAAGGAAGGGATTGACTTACTGTTATTCATAAGAATAAAATAGAATAACAACAAAAAAAGAAAAACAAGAATGATTATATAGCGGTCACTCATAATAACAATTCTAAATAACTTAAAACAAACAACATCAACAACAACAAAATAATAAGTAAATTCAGTAAGATTCCAAATTAGAGATTAACTCAGAGCATTCCTCTACATTGACAGCAATCAATCAGAAAAAGTAATAAAAAATAAGATGCCATTCACAGTAGAAGCAAGTCCCCCCAGTACCTAGGAATTAGTCTAAAAAAGAATTCACAAGACTTTTCAGGAAAAATGGTTGATCACTATTAAAAAACATGAAACGTGATGACTAAAAGTGAGATGGATGGACAACTCAACATTGTAGGGACAGTAGTTCTTTGTTTTGTCTTTAGAGTCGATTCAATTCCAATCAAAATCTCATCAGTGTGTTTGGAGGACCTCAATTTATTCCAACAGGGATGTGGCTGAACACAGCTAAGACATTTTTGAAAAGAAGTAGCAAGGCTACTAAACACTGTGTGTGCTAAGTCGCTTCAGTCATGTCCAACTCTTTGCGACTCCACAGACTGTAACCCATAAGACTTCTTTGTCCATAGGATTCCCCAGGCAAGAATATTGGAGTGGGTGGCCATGCCCTCCTCCAGGGGATCTTCCTGACCCAGAGATTGAACCTGAGTCTCTTACATCTAACCCATTGGCAGGTGGGTTCTTTACAACTAGCCCCACCTGGAAAGCCCACTAAACTAGACTGCTGCCAAACTACAGGAATAAAGCCAGTGAAAGAGATCATGTGTGAGTGTGGCATGGAAAACAGAGCTCAGAAAGAGGTGTAGGTGGCCATAGGTCTCATTTCTGGAAAAGGAACAGACAGTGGTCTGGGTGCATTTGGAAAACAGACTCCCTCTGTCGGGGTGGCGGGGTGGGGGAGCCCTGTACACATGCTCTTTTGTTGGATCAAGGCCTGGATGTGAATGATAAAACTATATCAGTTTTATTAATGGAAGGATATGTGGGGGTGATATCTTTGTCATCTGGGGGGCAGTAATAAATTCTTACATTAGACCTTGTAGCTGGAAATTCTTTCCTTGTAGCTGGAAATTAAGAGATCTGGCTCCATTGTAATTGGAGATTTAAACAGATATAAAATAAAAATTCGTTGTTGTTCAGTCGCTCAGTCGTGTCTGACTCTTTGCACCCCCATGAACTGCAGCTTGCCAAGCTTCCCTGTCCTTCAGTATCTCCCGGAGTTTGCTCAAATTCATGTCCATTGATTTGGTGATAGTATCTAACCATCTCATCCTCTGTTGCCCTTTCTCCTTTTGCCCTCAATCTTTCCCAGCATCAAAGTCATTTCCAATGAGTTGGTTCTTCACATTAGTGGCCAAAGTATTGGAACTTCAGCTTCAGCATCAGTCCTTCCAAAGAATATTCAGTGTTAATTTCCTTTAGGTTGACTGGTTTGATTTTCTTGCTCTCCAAGGGACTCTCAAGAATCTTCTCTAGCACTGCAATTCGAAAGCGTTAATTCTTTGGCAAAATAGATAAAGATATCTGGTCTAGTGAAGAATATGGTGGGGAAAATTCGTGGCATGGAAAAGCTACAACTAAAATGACTGAGTGATTAATTCAGACTGTAAAGGACAGGCTACCACTGAAAGAATCCACATGGGGGAGAGTTTAGTGGCCAACACTTGCGTGGAGATTTTTCAGACCCAATAGTAATCATACAGATGTAAAATTTAAAAAAGGTTTTCCACCTCTCAGACAACCAGTTTGCAGAAATTTGAATGTCAAATACCCAGCAGGAAGACAGTATGGGGACAGGAACCCCATCCTGTAAGTGGACATGTCCAGAGCAGAATCGGGCAGAGCTTAGTGAAACTGCTCTATCGTCTGTCACACACTCCAGAGACCTGTTCCCAGTTCCATGCAGGGCAGTGGGGGTCCCTGTTTCAGGGGGCCATGGGTACCCTCTGTGGGGAGCAGGGAGGAAAACCACTGAACTGCTAGAGACAGCAGTCTGGGGGTCAGTACTGCCAGGCAGATAGATCTTTAAAAATATGCCTTTGATTGAAAAGTACATGAAGCCGTGTAAAACCAACAGGGCAGAAGTAAATTAAACACACAGCACATACACACATGCACACACCATGTGCAGCACAAAGCCTGAAAATAGCCCCCCACTCCATTCCCCGGGGCTGGAGATGCCTCCTCTGGGCTCACAGGTTTTAGCAGTAGGTAAGGTGCCAAAGGGACCAGTCTGTTGCAGTGTGTCTCAGCAGGTGCCAACTTTCCCTTGGGCCCCGCCCCATCCACATCCCCTGGCTTCAGCCCTGACTCTTCTGGTGGACAGAGCTCAGGGCCCTGGCTCCTGATCTGTCCAGACTTAGAGCATGGGAAAAGGGGTAGGGACAGGGAGCTCAGACCATAAGACGCCCCCCACCCCCATACGCTGGTAACTGGGGCTCAAACTGGCCCTCAATGGGGCAGTTCCAACAGGTGCAGAAGGACCTGAGGACCTCAGTATGACTGGCAGTGACATGGGCTTCTGCGCTCATCCTCACCTGCCCTCAGTCTGTCTCCCACAATTTCTAGATTTTCTGTGCCTTCATAGATGGGGAGGCAGAGTCACAGAGCAACCAAATGACCTGCCTGAGGTCTCAGAGCCAGTTAGCATTGGACAAGAGGCTGCTGGCCGACCCTACACCTGATTCTTAGCTGCTCTCAGTCACCTGGGCAGATAAGGAAAGTAGGGTCAATAGGGACAGTGAAGGGACCCCGGGTCTCAGGGGGCAGGGCCATGGGAGGACACAGGAAGGCTGGAGTCACTGACTTACAGACTGAGGAGGGGCACCAAGGCTAAGATGCTGGGCAGGCTGTGCAGCAAGAAGGGGAACCAAGTGAGACTCAGGGCAGTTCCCTCTGCCTTAGGCGCTTTGCACGTGCTCTTCCCACTCCCTTCACTTGTTTCCTCCTGCTTTTTGCTCTGGGCTCAGCTCCGCTGTCACTGCCTTGTGGGGCAGACTTCATGTGAGCTGCAAACAGAATGATGAGGGGCTGAGTGAGGGCTGGTCCTGTGAGAAGCCCTGCCACACAATGGACTCTGATGCTCAAACCAGGTCTGAGGTCTGAGGGTGTCCCAGAGAAATTGTGCCTGATACTAGTCAGCAGGACAAAGTTTCTTTGCCCCCTCCCCCCCCCCACCCTGCACCGTGGGCAAGACTCCAGTGCAGGGCTGGCACAGCACAGCAGGGGCAGCAGGGTCTGGAGGCTATGGGCATATGGACGGAGCAGTGGGTGGGAGCTTCCAAGGGGAGCTTGGTTAAGCATCCAGAAGGAGGGGATGCTACTAAACCTGGGCTCGGCAGGCCACGGCCAAGGCCCAGAAGAGTCCAGTCAAGGAGGGAATCATGGGTGTGTGTGTGGGGCCTCCCTGCTCTGCCGTGGGCTTGGGTTCCCACCCTGCCCATCCTCCCACCCCAGGAAGAGGTCCCTGGATGTGGTCTTGCTGAGACCCAGGACTGCTGGGAGCTGTGACTTCTCCGACAGCCTCAGGCATCCCAAGAAGGGGTCAGGTCCCCCAAGAGCCTAAACATCACCTCCCTGGCTGCTGGTGCCCAACCAGGCTGCCCCAAGCCCAAGGTCTCTGTGACAGAACATGGCAGACCCCCCCACCCTACAGCCAGCAGCTCCCCCGCAGGCCTTCAGTAGTACCACCCCCAGGATATACCAATGGGTGACTCTCATCTCCCCCCGTGTTTCCCCTCCAGGCATCTCTGAAACTCTCAAAGCACATTTTGGCCCTCAAAATATGTCTCTTCTTGGGGGACATGTCCAACTCTCTCAGCTTATCAGCAGGCAGAGAATCCCATCACCTTTCCATGACCCTCCTGTGACCCCCTACAGACACACATCAGCTCCCCCGACCCCAGCACCTCAGGCAGGGGTCCCTCCAGAGGTGAAGACCCTCATCTGGGCACCAACACTGGAAATGGACCAGGCTGCATCTGTCCCCTTGGCTTTGTCCCATGAAATAGCCTCTGTCATCCAGCTAAAGCTTCAAGAACTGGAGGTTTCCTGACACCCAGGACAGAGAGAAGCATTTAGAATAAAAGAAGTTGTGTGATCCTTGCAGAGTGATTTTGGTCTCATGTAAACCCCAGCAGAAATTCCAGAGTCATTTCAGATTCTACCTGAACATGCGCTTCCAATGGGGAGGGGGCCGACTGGATGGGATGAGGAGGAGAGGGCCCATGGGACGGCAGGACACACTGGGTCCCGGAGTCATCATTACACAGAGCTGGTGGGGGCGATGTTTCTCTTCTGTCTTCACAGGTGGCTTCTGGAAGGCTGGTTGGAGCAGTGAGATGTCAGGTACAGCCCAACAGCACCCTCATGGCTGTGGTCTCTGGGAGCCCCTGCTCACCCATGCCTCAGCCCCTGGCTAATTGCCTTGAGCAAGCCTCGCGTGAGAAGATGCTCTGTGGGAGGGTCGTGGGGAGATGGGCTAGGAACCTCTGCTTCAGGTCCTCGGGCCAGAAGCCAAAGCAGCACCCCAGGGGGCCAGGAGCAACTTTTACCCTCAGGTGCACCCCCCAACATCCATCATGAGAAGAGACCTCCTACTCCAAGCAGCTCTCCTGGAAACCAGATTCAAGCACAAAGCAGGGCCATGCTTTCCATTCCCGACATGCTTCTTCCTGGCTTGGCTGCTGGGGCTGCTTTGTGAGCCATGAGTCTGAGCTCCCCACCAGAGAAGCCCCCACCCCACATTCTGCCCCCAGCCTCTTAGTCCCACCACCCTCAAATCAGGTCTGCAGAGCAAGCACCTGGGGCTCCTGGCAAACCATCTCCTGCCCTGACCCAATTTAGACACCTCCCATGACTGCCCCACTCAGGGCCACCAGACAAGGGGCAGAAGCTGGGTGGGAACACGTGTTTGGGTCTGTGTACTAGTCCCCACTGTTCCTCTGTGAGTATCCAGGCTAGGGGTCCTGCCACCCTGGGCTTCCCTGACCTGCTGGCCCCCCAGACCCCTATGATGTGCTCCAGTTCAGATGGGAGGGGAACCTCATGCGTGTGCTTGGTGATACCATGTGCTACCCCAATGCAGGGGCCCTACAGCTCCCGCCCTGCTCTGGACTTGTCCAGGAAACCCTGCCTCTGCAGAGTGGTTCAGGCCAAGGAGTCTGTGTTTTCACTGTCAAGCCTGCAAGTCTAAGGCACTTTATTTGCACAGCAAGGAATGCCCTCTCAGGCCCTGGGTGGAACCCTGGCAAGTAGGACATGGAGCTGATTGTTGTTGTGGGGGCTCACTTGGTGTGTGTGTACCTGTGTGCATGTATCTCTGTATGTTTGCAGCTACACGTGTGTGCATGTGTATGTATGTGCACACATGTGTATATATGGCTTGTATGCCTCACACACTTGTGTACGTGTATATCTCTCATATGTGTGCATGTGTTTAAATGTGCATCTGCATGTGTGTACCCCCCCCTCAGCCTACAACAATACCCATACACATCAGGAGAACTCCCAAGACCCAGGAGGTGACAGGCGAGAGGACCAGGTCTCAGGGTCAGGGGCCACTGGGTCCTCACAAATGTTGGGACCAGAGTCACAGCCCAGGAGCTGAGTCACTGCAGACGCACCAGCCAAATGTCACTCGGCTCATGCTCTCCAGGCCCATGGCAAGGCACGTTCATGGGTCACTCTCAAGTACAGTGCACAATATAGTGAAAATGAGTATACTACCCAAAGCAATCTACAGATTCAATGCAATCCCTATCAAGCTACCAGTGGTATTTTTCACAGAGCTAGAACAAATAATTTCACAATTTGTATGGAAATACAAAAAACCTCAGATAGCCAAAGCAATCTTGAGAAAGAAGAATGGAACTGGAGGAATCAACCTGCCTGATTTCAGGCTCTACTACAAAGCCACAGTCATCAAGACAGTACGGTACTGGCACAAAGACAGAAATATAGATCAATGGAACAAAATAGAAAGCCCAGAGATAAATCCACACACCTATGGACACCTTATCTTCGACAAAGGAGGGAAGAAAATACAATGGAGAAAAGACAATCTCTTTAACAAGTGGTGCTGGGAAAACTGGTCAACCACTTGTAAAAGAATGAAACTAGAACACTTTCTAACACCATACACAAAAATAAACTCAAAATGGATTAAAGATCTAAATGTAAGACCAAAAACTATAAAACTCCTAGAGGAGAACATAGGCAAAACACTCTCCGACATAAATCACAGCAGGATCCTCTATGATCCACCTCCCAGAATACTGGAAATAAAAGCAAAAATAAACAAATGGGATCTAGTTAAAATTAAAAGCTTCTGCACAACAAAGGAAACTATAAGCAAGGTGAAAAGACAGCCTTCGGAATGGGAGAAAATAATAGCAAATGAAGCAACTGACAAACAACTAATCTCAAAAATATACAAGCAACTCCTGCAGCTCAATTCCAGAAAAATAAATGACCCAATCAAAAAATGGGCCAAAGAAATAAATAGACATTTCTCCAAAGAAGACATACAGATGGCTAACAAACACATGAAAAGATGCTCAACATCACTCATTATCAGAGAAATGTGAATCAAGACCACAACAAGGTATCATTTCACACCAGTCAGAATGGCTGCAATCCAAAAGTCTACAAGCAATAAACGCTGGAGAGGGTGTGGAGAAAAGGGAACCCTCTTACACTGTTAGTGGGAATGCAAACTAGTACAGCCACTATGGAGAACAGTGTGGAGATTCCTTAAAAAAATGGAAATAGAACTGCCTTATGACCCAGCAATCCCACTGCTGGGCATACACACCGAGGAAACCAGAATTGAAAGAGACACGTGTACCCCAATGTTTATCGCAGCACTGTTTATAATAGCCAAGACGTGGAAGCAACATAGATGTCCATCAGCAGATGAATGGATAAGAAAGCTGTGGTACATATACACAATGGAGTATTACTCAGCCATTAAAAGGAACACATTTGAATCAGTTCTAATGAGGTGGATGAAACTGGAGCTGATTATACAGAGCGAAGTAAGCCAGAAAGAAAAACACCGATGCAGTATATTAACACATGTATATGGAATTTAGAAAGATGGTAATGATAACCCTGTATGCGAGACAGCAGAAGAGACACAGATGTATAGAACAGAATTTTGGACTCTGTGGGAAAGGGAGACGGTGGGATGATTTGGGAAAATGACATTGAAACATGTATACTATCATGTAAGAAACTAATCGCCAGTCTAGGTTCGATACAGGATACAGGATGCTCGGGGCTGGTGCACTGGGATGACCCAGAGAGACGATATGGGGAGGGAGGTGGGAGAGGGGTTCAGGATGGGGAACTCATGTACACCCGTGGCGGATTCATGTCAATGTATGGCAAAACCAATACAGTATTGTTAAGTAAAATAAAATTTAAAAAAAGAACAGTGCGGTGATTTCCCCCAAACCTGGGCTTGCTGTGGTTTTGTTGCCGAAATTATGTTTGTTCTGCATTCTGAAACCTTGACACCTGCCTCTTACCCATCTGCATTCATAAAAGCGAGTTGGTTTCCTACGTCCCGGCTGGACCACGTGCTGTGAGGTTTGTGTCCCTGTTAATAGGAGCTTGGGGCATAGAGGGCTGGGAGGTGCCTGACTCCTCAGTGACCGGCCATCACTTCCTGCATGTGTCACCCTCAGACACAGGCACCTCTGGAGACTCAGGGGTCTGAGCACAACTGGAGGAGCCTGGCCCATGGAGGCACAGAGGCCACGTGTCCGCAATGCCCACGGCTAAGATGCAGCCAAAGTGCCAAGTGAAGCAGGTTGGCAGCAAGCAGTGAGCAGGGAGCTGACTATCAGAAGAGGGATCCCAGCTGCTAAGCACACGCTCCAACCTCCAAGCCTGGGTGCAGCACAGCCTGGATGCTGGCTCTGCCCAGCTTAGGCCCAGGGCTCTCCTGGGATCGTCTCTGGCATCCCTGCTGGTGGGACACACTTGCTGGTGGGGGCATTTCGAGCAGAAAGCAAGTTGCACTAAAGTCATAAACATTTTCCGTTGTAATCTGTGTTAGTCAGCTCCTGCAGAGAAACAGAAACAATAGTGTGTGTGTGTGTGTGTGTGTGTGTGTGTGTGTGAGGATGTGTGTGTGTGTTAAGGGATGTGTGTGTGTGTTAAGTTATGTGTGTGTTAGGGTGCGTGTGTGTGTTTGGGTATGTGTGTGTTGGGGTGTGTGTGTCTTTGTGTGTGTTAGGGTGTGTGTTAGGGTGTGTGCATGTGTTAGGGTATATGTGCGCTAGGGTGAGTGTGCGCTAGGGGGTGTGTGTGTATGTTAGGGGGTGTGTGTTAGGATGTGTGTGTGTGTTAGGATGTGTGTGTGTGTTAGGGTGTGTGTATGTTACAGTGTGTATATGTGTGTGTTAGGGTGTCTGTTAGGGTATATGTGTATTTTAAGGTATGTGTGTTTTTGTGTGTGTTAGGGTGTATTTTAGGGTGTGTGTGTTAGGGTATGTGTGTGTTAGGGTATGTGTGTCTTTGTGTGTGTTACAGTGTATGTTAGGGTTTGTGTTAGGGTGTGTGTTGAGAAGGAGACCAGGGAACTGGGCAGCTCAAGCCCAAAGGCCATCTGCAGGCAGAACTTCCTCCTGCTGGGGGAAGTCAGCCTTGGTTCTAGTCAGGCCTTCAGCTGATCAGGTGAGGCCCACCACAGTCCCCAGGGCAATCAGCTTCGCTCAGAGCCCACTGACTGAGATTTTACTCTTATTACAAAGCATCATCCCAGCACATCTGGACCCACGTGGGACCCAGTGTCTGGGCACCATGGCCTAGTCAAGGGGACACAAGTTCCTTGCTGACACATAGGAAGCAGAAAACATGCTCTGAGCTCCACAGTCAGCACTGAGTTTCCCAAGAAAACAAAGGTAGCAGTTGACAAGCGTGTTGACCAGCCCTGGAGGCCTGGCACCCCGGCCTGGGGCCCTCTGGCTGCAGGGTTAGGAAGAGCTTTCCAGGCTGCTCAGGAGGGTGGTCCCAGCAGGGAGAGGATGGGGGTGCTTGTCCCTCCCTGGAGAACCTGATGCCTTCTTCCCCAGCTCCCTCCCCAAAATAACCTCCCTGGAATGACGAGAGGAAGGGCTCAAGCCTTGGGAAGCTTGAACCCTGGGCACTGGGCCTGGAGCCATGAGACCAGCCCATAGGGGCAGAGATACCAGGTAAATGTATCACTGGTGTGTCTTTCTAGTAGCGGTGAGAACCTTTGGTTTCCAGTGGCACTTACCCTACTCCCAACCCTGCAGCCTTCATGACACACACCAATGTCTGTCTGAACAACTGGGAAGGAAAAGCAAAGGGTGACCTGGAAACCGCCCTGGGAAGGTATTAATACAACCGCCTGCTCCAGGCCCATAAGACCCCTCCAGGAGAATTCAAAAGTGATCCACAGAACCTGCTGGCATTGCTGTATCACCAGGGATGCCCAAGCTGCTGACCAGAGTAACATAGGGAGAATGGGCCAGGCCCTGGACCGAGAGCCTGGGGTGGCCACTCTATGATGGTGGCTGGACCCAGGGCCAGGGTTCTCTGTCAAGGGATGTGCCTGGATCCAAAGAGGACGGCCCTCCTCCCAGTCTTTCTCAGGGCTTCCCCAGGTCCTCTGTCACCTCCGCCCACCTGCCCCCCCACTCCCAGCCCAGGAGCCTCATCTCTGGCTGCAGGGCTGGCGTGGGTGCATTCTTGCTCCCTGCACACAGCTGCTGGTCTGGGAGGGTCCTGGGTTCTGGGCGCCCCTCTTCCTGCTAAAAGAGGGCAGAGGTTGCTTGGCTCCCTTGCCCCCACTATGGGGGGAGCTGCACTTGGCTCTGAGCACGGAGGCAGAGGAGACTTTGTGGGGACATATTAGCCTTGGGCCTGCTTGGAGCTCAGATGTCAGGGCTTCCGCCAGGACAGGGGCTCTGATGGGGAGTTGCTGCTACCCCCCAGGGCTCCCCGCTGAGCTTTGGTCATCAGGTGGGGAGCGACACGAGGCAGGAGCCACATTGGCCGAAGTCTCTGCCGCCCACCAGATCCCCACAGACCCAGAGCAACTCTGGCGTAGGTCAAGGGCATCCTGTTCCCAGCTTCCCTGGGGCCTTAGAAATAAACCTCTCAGGGACTCAGAGGTTTTACTGGTTAAGTGCCTTACCGCCCACATGCACAGGCTGCAGCCAATATTTTCAGGTCTTTATAGAGTCTTCCCTCCACTTTCTGACTGATGCTCCTGTGGATGAGTTTTATGTGAAGCGTTCTCCAAGCCCCCATGAGATAAAAGGCCTGCCCTCTCTGGCGGGATGGAGTGTCTCCTTCCTCCCTCATCTGTCTTCATAAAGCCCCGCTTCCTGGCCCAGCCAGCCTCCCATGTGGGCAGAAGGCGGGGGCTGCACTTGTGGCTGGGACCACCTTAGCCTGCTGGCAGGACTCCAGCCTGGGGTGGGGGCCAGGGGACTGGCGGCACCCAAGGAGTCCTGTGTTCCCCCCACATTCCCCCTCATCCTGCTGACCCTGCAGGGCGCCACACCTCCATCCCCAGGCTCAGGCAATACCTCACCCGGTCCTGTGGCTCCTACTGCCCATCTCAGGCTTGGAAACACATTGGCCGGAAGGCGGGAGCTCCCTCTACACTAAGGGCCCAGGACAAGGGTGCTTCCTCTTGTCTGCCCTTCCTGCCTGGCCTTCCTCTCCATCCTCACTTGAAGCCTGGACCGCTCCTCCCATTGTCTGGACATTTCCCCCACTTAGTGGCCCTTAAGGGGCATCCTCGCTGCTTCAGGCCTTTACCAGTCTTCGGTCACCTCAGGGAGAGCGGGGTCCCTGTCTTCCCTGAGTCGCAGGTGACCCAAAGCCTCCACTGTGGATTTCCTGCGACAACCAGGCTGTGAACCTGGGGTCAGGGCTGCCCTGGCTCCTATCGGAACCTCCAGGGCCCTCCTGGCCCAGCACAGAGCCACTGCTGGACAAGCAAGTGTTAAGTGAATAGACTGGGCACAAAGTGTCCCTGGGGCACAGAGAAAGGAAGGCAGAAACCTCTCTATCCGACCCCCCCAACACACATGCAGGGTTTGTGGGTGAAAAGTCCCAGTCTAGCAGGGAGAGGGGAGAAGACTCTGGAAGCCCCACCCCTATCCCCCCACAGGGCGTTGGGGTGGCCCTGGGGCCAGGCTGGCCTCTACCAGACCCCAGAGCACAGGCCTGCCACAGGGAGGCTGTGATCCATGTCCAGCCCCCTGCCTGCCTCCCCAGCTCCCTTTAATAGCGCCCAACAATTTCACACTCTGGAGCCCGGACGGTGCTTGTTTTGGCTGCTCGAGCGGCCCATCCTCGCCGACCCCGGGTTGCATAACTGGGAGGTATCCGCTTACTCTCACTGACGCCTGTCAGCGAGGCCCGAACGGGGGCCGCAGTGGGTGGACCAGCCTCCAATGCTCCCTTCGTGCCAGGCGTGGGGTGGGGTCTCCTGTGGCAGCCCCCGACCCTGTAGGCAGGCTGGCAGCGGTGGACAGAGCCCCCAGCTCCAGGGGCCAGGAACGGTCACCTCTGAGCGGAGTTGGCCGGCACGGGCGGCGGCGGGTGGCGGGGTTGCCTCCACCCTCTGACTGCATCTCTGTCCCGCGTCATCCTTGGCCCTGCCAGCACGGCGGGCCTCTGGTCAAGAGACAACTGTGGGGAGGGAGCCAATTCTGGAAATGCTCTGCACTCTGCCTGGTGTCCTAGTCTCCAGCCAGGCCCCTCGTGAGCAGCGACCCAGCTGCAGCCCTTGTGGGATCTCAACGCGGCCTAGCTGCCCAAGTGCGAAGGCGTCCCAGGGTCCTGGGCCCTCACCGCCCAGCCATCCTCTCCCTTTGGCTGCTGCGCCAAAGGTGGGGCAAGGGAAACAGGAGATTTGAATAATGGGAGAAAATTATTATGTCTTCGTGCGAGCTGGAACCCAGCCCTGTTCCCTGTGAGCGTGATAACCAGGGACGTGGCGTCTAACGTTTCTGAGCTCCGAGCCAGGGCCGGCCGTGACAATAAGAGCATTGTTCCCAGTGTGGGGCATTGTCACTGGGGGACGGAGCCCCAGACACGCGGACTGGCATGCACGGGAAAGAGGGATGATGAAGCTGGCTCAGGGCATCCCCAGAAAGAGGAGAGCCTGGGCCTGGGCTGAGGGCCGAGGAGGGGGAGGGGGACTGGCCTGTGCTGACAGTGCTACCTCATAGCTCGGTGAGTGACAGCGCTTCCTGGGGCTGAGGGAGGGCTCTGTGGGAGGTTCTGGGGTGCCCTTAGGTGTGGGGGCACAGGGGTTTTCATTTTTAATGGAATTATGAGGCTGGAGCCAACTCTGACCCCTGGCCTGAGAGCAGGCTAGTGACCCAGGAATCCACGAGCTGCTTTTGGAGGTCCCCCTCTTGGGACGAGAGCTGAAACCGCACCAGGTCCCAGGGGACCAAGCCCCACCATCTTCTAGGGAGCCAGGTCCCTGCTGCAGAGTCCCTGCCCCTCCACCAGTCCCCAGGTGATCAGAACCACCCCTCCTCCAGGACCTGTCAGGGACAGGGGCACCCCACCTGGGGGCCCACCAGTCAGCTCAGCACCGTTGAATTCCAACCAGCCCAACCAAGAGCTTGTCACTCCCGCTCAGACGAACATTCTAGGAGCCATGGAAAGAACAGGACTGAGCCCCGTGCAGGCTGTCCTGGCCCTGACTGCGCATATCCTGCTTCAGGTCAGGCAGGCAGGAGGTGGGGAGCAGGGGAGCCTGACTCTGTCCCTGCTGCCCCACCCCTCACCAAGCCCTGGGCATTGTGCCTCTCCCCCTTTTTGCAGCTTCAAACACACCTCCTCACCCAGGGACAGGCACCTTCTCTGGCCTGTGCCCTTGATGAGATGGTGGCCAGCAGCAGACACACTCCTCAGAACACAGCCTCTCTGTGCTGGTACCTGGCCCTTAAGGGAGGAAACTGAGGCCAGATCCAGGGCTCAGTGAGACTATCCAGCTCCTGGCTCCTGCCTGGACCCCAGGCTCTCCTTCCCAGGACCTCAGCACTGATGGCATCTCCTGGAAGCACCAGACATTGTGCAGCCCATTTGGCCCCTACAGCCCCATGTCCACTCCCTTCTCGTCTCTTGCTGAATCCCCCATTGCTATTCCTGTGGGCCTGGGTACTGGGGCTGCCTGGCCTGGGCTGCCACCACCCAAGTACTACCACGTATGCCCACAACCTGGGGCACCAGGGGAGCTGACGGCCTGAGAGTCCGGCACGTCCCTTCTGAGGGTCTAGGCCATCAGCCTTCTCTACCCCAGGGCCTGGTGTTCCCGGGGTGGCTGGGCTCCCTACAGAGAAGGGAGCCACTCCTGGGCCTCCAGAGGGGGTCAGAACAACATGGAGGGTGGTGTCAGGATGAGGTCACCCTAGTGGAGGGTCCTGGCTTAGTGTGTTGGACCCTGGGCTTCCTCTCAGTAGTATCATTTCCACCAGTAGCCCCCCAATTCTCTTGTCAGGTCCCTGGAGGATGAAGCTAAGCTCTAAGCACCCGTAAATACCCCTCACATGGACGTTCGCAAGCCTTATGATATTCTAACTGTCCACAGTTGTACCTCACCTATTTACAAGTTCCCTGTGTTGGCAGGGAGCCTGGGATCTGCTGTCCTGGAGCCAGAGAAGCCTCCCCCCAGCACAAATGCTGGGAAAGAGCAGGGGTAGGGGGAGCATAGGGGTTTCAGGGTGGACACAGGGCTTGAAGGTGCCCCTGAGGCCCCCGACTCAGCTGTTGGCCGTGGGGCCTCAGGATCCAGCTTCGTGCTGAAAGGACCCTGTGGAGGCCCAGCCTGCTCCTGTCTGCTTGCCTCCCCCAGGACTGGCACCCCTCCCAGGTAGCCCCCTCTGCCCGAAGGCCCTGGTGAGAGGATCCCATGCCGGTCTTCAGACCTCAGGGCACAGTCGGGGGGCAGGAGGGGCGCTGAGCCAGGACCTCTGGCCGCAGGCGACTCTGAAGTGCTCAAGAGCTGGACACACCTAGTCCATGCATGGGGCAGGCGCTGCACACAGTGGACACCACTGCTCACAGCTCTGTGCCCACAGCCACAGCAGGATGGGGGTCTGTATGCAGAGCCCGCTGGCTGCCAGATGTGCAATGCCCCTTGCCCTTTCCCGGCCCTGTCACTTGTACCCTGAGGTGTCCTTCATAGCGCACGGCAGGGTTCCATCTGAATTCACACCTCTGCCCAAGGCCCTGTCTCCTCCTCAGCAGCCACGTCTACCCCTGGGGGACAAAGAAGTGTGGCCATTTCCTGCAGGACCCCAGGCACATGGAGCCCGCCTGGAACTTGGTAGGTCTGTGGGGTGAATGAGTGGGTTTGGGGGCCTGCCGCTGACCAGTCCTGCCTGGGAGAAGTGCTGTCAGGGGGCAGGGCTGCACTGAACTCCTCAAGGGTGACCCCCACCTGAGGGGTGAACCACACCTGAGCCGAAGCCCCCACGGAGTAGGGCAGCCAGGGCAGCCCTGGGCAGTTTGGGCACATCTGCACACCCGGTCCAGCTCCTTGGCAGGTCTGGTAGAAGTCTTGGCTGCACATGGTCCCTCTGTTGGAACTGGCTGTGAATTTAGGGTCCTATGTTCCAGGTGGGGTAGCCCCTGGGAAGGACATAGTCACACACATCATCCTGAGTCCCTTCTAGGGGCTGACACCGTCTGCTTAGTGTCTTGCCCAAGTGCATCCTCAGTCCGGCCTGCAGAGGGCGTCCCTGCTCTGGCAGGACCCAGGTACCAGGGGTGTCTCCCCCTCTGGCTCACATCATGTGGAGGGGCAGGCTGTTGTCCTGGTGGACACGCACAGTGGCCATCACGGCCTCCACACCATCCACAATGAGGCCTTGGGTTTGGCCAAGGGGTGAAGGGAGCTAACACACCAGGTTTCCCAAAACACCTGCTCCACAATGGCTCCATTCTCTCTGGATTCCTGATTCTTAATCAGAGTCTGGCGTCACAGGAGCCCTGGTGACAGAGATGCCTCCACAATGTCTCAGGAGGTGGGAGTGCCATGCGGTGGCTGATGGGGGTTATCTGATAGGCAGCATTGCTCCTGTCTGGTTTCCGCCACATCACGTGGTTTGTGGGTATCCCACAGTCACTGGTGGGATCTTTCATGGAACCCATTCCCAAGCTCCCAGCAGAAACCGAGGCTGCTGTCCAGAGTGGGAGCTGAGCTTTGAGGGGTGGCAGATTGAACATCATGGTAGGGACCACTATAGAGGATGGGGTGGCCCTGAGCATTGTCAATCCTCAGGACACATAGGGGTCTGGACTTCAAAGTCATATCATTGGCCTCTGAGGCATGAGTGGTCACCTCTCACAGGGCCAGGAGAGAGGCCTTTGGCGGGGTGATGGTGAAATTGACAGCATATGGTCCCCATCGGAGATACTGGTGGGTCGCTCTACTCAGGGCCAGGGTCATGTTCTGGCACAAGTGGCTCTGCTGTCTATGTCTTCCTTGCCTGCCTGCAGCATTTCATCTCATCTTGCATCTAAATGTTGCTTCACAGAAAGATTTTGGACCAAGATCTTGGACCAGGACCAAGGGGATGAGAAGCAGTCAGAAGAGGCCTCTGCAAGATGTGGGGAGTAGGAGCCCATATCTCAGAAATGGGAAACTGGCTCAGATTCATTTCTTGGCCTCCTGGCAGGCAAGGTCTAAGGAGCCCAAAGCCAGAGGGCTCCTCCTCCTCCTCCAGGACTTAGCCTACCTCATTCCCAAACCCTGGTCTTCTGTATAGACAAAGCAGGGGCCAAGCTCTATTTCTCTTCCCTCATTAGCAGCAGCCTAGCCTACCGGACACTTCCCTGGACCTCTCACTCTGCTTAAGCCAGATTAGAAGCCAGATCAGTTTCAAAGCTTCTGATATAAACTCTGTCAGGGACTTGAGTTACTTTCCCTTTCCACGTCCGAAACAGCACATCAAACTCAGTGCTGAAGATGACCTAGAGGTCAGAAACCTACAGTCATCACCATTATATCCACCATCATCACCAGCATCATCATCAACATCACCACCATCACCATCATCGTCACCATCATCACTACCATCGTCTCCATTGTTGTTGTTTTTTAGTTGCTAAGTGGTGCCCAAATCTTTGTGACCCAATGGACTGCAGAACACCAGGTTCCTCTGCCCTCCACTATCTCCCAGTTTGCTCAGATTCATGTCCACTGAGTTGGTGACGCTATCTAATCATCTCATCCTCTGTCATCCCCTTCTTCTCCTGCTCTCAATCTTTCCCAGAATCAGGGTCTTTTTCAATGAGTCAGCTCCTCACATTGGGTGGTCAAAGTATTGGAGTTTCAGCTTTATCACCATCACCATCAGCAGCAGCATCACCATCATCATCATGATAATCGCCATCATGATTTGAGCCCCAGCCTCACCCAGCAGCAGTGAGACTAGGGGAGGTGTGTAAGCAGGGTTTTGTCAGCACGGCTTCATCACCCCACCTCCATATCTGTGGGACCATGCAGAGGTCTGACTCTCCACCCCACTCAGCGTGAACAAGATGAAAGTTGGCAGGGGTGGGCTAATTGACACTCTGCCTCCCCCCTCCACTGGCATCACTGTGGCCGTGCAGAGAGCTGAGCATTTACCCACCTCCCACTAAGGAGCAGTGAGAGGTGTTAGTCAGAGCCCACTTTCTCCAGGAAGGGCTAGTGGGGCTGAGAGGGAAGCTGAACCTCCACCCCACCTGTCCGCAAGAAGGGTGCATGTGACCCATTGATGGGGAGATATCCATGGGCCCCACCCACCCACCCACTCAGCCCTCACACTTCACCTCCACAGGAGTGATTGCATGCTACAAAAAGATTAAATAGGATCCAGAGGCTCATTAAAATTTTCAGGGTAAAACAGAAAATCACTCATCATACTAAGAACCAGGAAAATCATAATGTGAATGAGAAAAGACAATCAGCAGATGTGATTGTCGGAGCAGATGGAGACGGAGCAGATGTTGGAGTTATCTGGGTAAAGGTTTTAAAGCCTCCATCATAAAAACATTTCAGCAGGCAATGACGAATTCCCTTGAGACAAATACAAAACTGGAAACTCTCAGTAAAGAATTAGAAGTTATAAGATGAGAACCAAGCAGAAATTATCAAACTGTAAAACACAACTCAAATAAAAAATGTGTCGGAAAGACTCAAAAATAGTGCGATAGCAGAGGATAGAATCAGAAACTTTCAGGATGAGTGAAGAGAATTTATTCAATCTGAAAACACAGAATGTAAACTTGAAAATAATGAAGGAAGGGGCCTATGGACAGAAAAGAAAAAAATTGAGACCCAGAAGGAGAGAAAATAGGACCACAAAAATATTAGAAGAAATAATAGCACAAATTTTCCCAAGTTTGACAAAAGACAAGGCTGCAGGTTCAAGAAGCTGGATAAATCCCCCAAATGATAAATCCATAAAGAAGGCTGAGCACTGAAGAATCAATGCTTTCGAACTGTGGTGCTGGAGAAGATTCTTGAGAGTCCCTTGGACAGCAAGGAGATCAAATCAGTCAATCCTACAGGAAATCAACCCTGAATATTTATTGGAAGGACTGATGCTGAAGTTCCAATACTTTGGCTACCTGATTCAAAGAGCTGGCTTATTGGAAAAGACCCTGATGCTGAAAAAGATTAAGGGCAGGAGGAGAAGGGGGTGACAGAGGATGAGATAGTTAGATAGCATCACCGACTCAATGGACATGAGTTTGAGCAAACTTCAGGAGATGGTGAAGGACAAGGAAGACTGGCATGCTATAGTCCATGGGCTCACAAAGAGTCAGACAGGACTTAATGACTGAACAACAACAACAGGATAAATCCAAAGAAATCCACGTCAAAACACACCGCAGCTAAACTCCTGAAGACTAAAGATAATGGAAACACTCTTAAAAGTAGCCAGAGAAAAATTACCTGAAGGGAAACACCAATCAAATAATAAGATTTCTGATCTCAAACCCACAGAGGTGATGGAGAATGAACCAGCACCATATTTTTCAAGTGCTAAAAGAAAATGGCTGTGAATTCTATATCCAGTGAAAATATCCTTTAGGGGTGATGGGGAAGTAAAGACACTCTCAAATGTTGGCAAACTAAGAGAATTTGTTGCTAGCAAACCTACCCTAAAAGAACTGCTAAGGGAAGTTCCTACAAAGAATGGCTTGGAACTCCAGAAAGGGCAAAAGAACGTGGGATTGAGTGAAAATAGCAGTAATCATATTAGACTATTCTCTTGAATTTCTGAAATCATTTTATGGTTGAAGAAAAAACAATTCTATTTAAAAGTTGGGTGGGTAAGGAGACCTAAATACACTTTACTCCAAGAGGAGTAAAATATAATACCAGGAGGGGGGTGGTGTTTACTCAGAACAACCACTAAAAAATCAATACACAGCCATAAATAAATATGGAATAAATAGAGATGGAACCCCCCAAAAACGTTCAAGTAACTTGCAAGAAGGGGTTACTGAAGCAGGATCATTTGCCCAATTCACAGCAAGTCAAATGCAGAGATGCTGAAGTTTGCAACCAAGAAAGGGTTTATTCACAAGGCAGCCAAGTGAGGACATGGGAGAACCAGTCTCAGATTCCTCCCCCGCCCCTCCCCACAAAGGCCAGGGGCTTGAGATATTTGCGGGATAGAGAAGTGGGGTGGTCTTAAGTGTGAGGAAAGGTGCCTGGAAAGGTTGTAACCAGAGCTCTGTGCAGGTGTATCTGAGTTACCTGCTTCCTCATGGGATGCATATTCAAAAATATCAGAGCTTAGCAGGATATGAGGGGGAGGTATTGCCCCTCTGATGTCAAAAAGTTCTTTGTAGGACACCTACTTAGGCCTAGTTTTAGGGTCAGTGGTCCCAACAAGTCTTAGCTGGCTCAACCTTGAATTAGACACAGCTGACTCAAAGCTCCTGGCAAACAAGTAAGGCAAATATCTTATAGTTTGGGCTACCTGAAGCTTGGAGGGCATGCAGTTTGCAATATAATAATTAAGTGAAGGCAGGCTGCAAGCAGAGGGGTTTTTAACAAGCTCTAAGACAAGCTCAATAATTTCTGCCAGTCATGTTTCTTTTAACCCTATGGGACACGGTTTCAAAGGTAAGAAAAAAATAAAGAGGAAACAAAATGATGAAACAGCAGACTTGAGATGGACCTTAAATGCAAACCACCTACATGTAACATCTACATATACCAATTATTATTTAAAAAATAGATATTGGTGGATTTTTAAAAGTGGGATTCCCTGGTGACTCAGATGATAAAGAATCTGCCTTCAATGCAGGAGACCTGGGTTCCATCCCCGGGTCAGGAAGATCCCCTGAAGAAGGGAATGGCTACCCACTCCAGTATTCTTGCCTGGAGAATTCCATGGACAGAGGAGCCTGGTGGGCTAAAGTCTATGGGGTCACAAAGAGTCAGACACAATCCAACTATGTGCTATCTTCCGATACACTGTATGCACATTTCAAATATGACCTAGGTAATCTGAAGGTAAACGGATGGGAAAAGATATACCAGGCAAACATTAAATACACAAACACACACAATTTAGGTAAATGGGTTTATTTCATTCAAGCAGAATTTCTTTAGTAAAATTTCCTAAAGGAAAGATTTCCTCTCCCCCTCTACTACCTCTCATTTCTTCCTTCCCCACCATCACATGGTGTCTGCCCTTCATTCTTTTTCCCATGTGCTTATAACCCCAGAAAACACATATTTACTTATGCCTGTACATACTAACCTGCTCAGGTATACATGCTAAAGTGTTATGGCTTTCTTTATCAAAAAAGGGGGAATTCACTTTATAAAGATATCTCTATTATTTTCTACTTCTCTCCCAATAACATTTTGAGAGGGTTCCACACCATCAATGTGGAAACAATTCCTTCTATGCATAATTTATTCAAATGAGATTTTATTGATGGCCATTAACTCTGTCTCTAGTATTTACCCCCAAACAATGCTATAAACATCTTTGAAAGTAAACAGAAACATCACAATAATCAACCAGTGATTCTTAAACTGCCACTAGGAGGAGGACCTTCACAGAGCTGTAAACCGATGGCAATTTCTGCTCCTTCCTGAATCCTTCCACCCAGGCAAGGGTTTCCACCTCACTCAGCTGCCTGTCCCAGGTTTAGGCAGACTGTAAACCCTGTGGTGCTATCTCAGAGGAGGATTTCGTGACCTCAGAACAGCACAGCATTCCTGCTTGTTTCCCCTCTCAGCCCCGACAGACATAAGACACATGTTTAAAATGCAGGTTCCAGGTTCTGGGCAGGAGCCCTGGGCCCTTGCTTTGGGCACAAACTCTACGTAAGGACACTCAACTCATAACCCAGGGCTTTCTCAGGAGAAAGGGGGCCAGGAGATGGAACTACTGAAAAGAGATTCCCTACCAGGGTCAGAAATTTTTCTGGTGCCCCGAGAATGAACCAAGCCTGACATGGCCAAACACTGCACCATCTTGTCTTTTATTGAACATCCTGAGGATGCCACACAGTGAACTCACATCCCACCTATAGTGCTGCCCTGGACTCAGGGCCCCTCAGAAGCATCTTCTCTGAACCACAGTTGTCCCAAACTCCTTGAAGTCTGCAGAGGTGACCCACATCTGCTTGAAGCTGCTTAGGGAAGTGACGATGGAGGCACCAATCCATGTGGAGAACCAGCGGTCGGGTGGTGCCGTGATCTTGATGGGGGTCCCCTTGGTGGCCAGCTTTTCCAGCTCCCTTAGAAGCCGGTCATCCAGCCCCTGGAAGAGCGTGGTGCCACCGGACAACACAATCTCCCCATAGAGGGTCTTCTGGATGTCAGCGTCACATTTGGTGATGCTGCAGGAGACCATCTTGGAGAGGCCCGGGTTCTGGACGCCCAGCTGCTCAGGTGAGAACAGGGCCTCGGGCGCCTGGTACAGCTGGTCCCCGATGGGAACGATGTTGCCATCAGGCAGCTTGTACTCACGGAGAACCTCCTCCGGCCTCCGGCCCAGCTCTTTCTCCGGCTCCAGGGCCACATAACACAGCTTCTCCTTGATGTCGTCCACCAGGGCTTTGTCCAGCACACACGGGAAGGTCCTCCCGCTGGCCAGCAGCAGCCGGGTGAGGTGCTCCGTGATGTCCCTCCCTGCCACATAGAGCTTGGTGACAGCATGGGGCAGGGAGTAGCCCTCGAAGATAGGGACAGTGCAGGTAACCCCGTCCCCGCTGTCCACCACCAGGCCTGTGACGCAGGCCGAGGCGTAGAGGGCCAGCACGGCCTGGTCCGACAGGTAGAAGGCAGGCACATCGAAGCTCTCAAACATCAACTCGGCCATCTTCTCCCGGGTCTCCCTGGGGTTCAGTGAGGGCTCTGTCATGAGCACCGGCTGGTCATTGGCCTTGACTCCCAGCTCCCACTCAAAGAGGTGCTTCCAGAGCTTCTCCATGTCTTCCCAGCCTGTGATCAGGCCACGCTCAATGGGGTAGTGCAGGTGAAGGATCTCGTGCCTGTGCAGGGCCTCTTCCCCTACAAAGTACTTCTTCTGGTTGGCCCCCGTCAAAGGCGTCTTAAACTTGGGGTGTCCCACGACAGAGCTGACGACGTGGCGGGGGCCAATCTCTCCAGACAGTCCTGCCTTACAAAGCCCGGATCCATTGTCAAAAATCACTGCTGGGCAGTCTAATACGTGCGGGTCAAACATGCCTGCAGCATCCTCATCTGCGCTCCCCCCAAATAAGCTGGAAGCCCCTCAGGCCACTTTGTGACATACGAGGCTCCTCTGGAAGTTTCGAGGCACAGGATTCCACGGTCTTGGGGTGTCTCCCAGGCAGGGCTAGCAGAAGGCCGGTCCCCGAGAACTCTCCATCCCCACCTCGCAGAGCTACTCTCCTCTCAGGAAGCCTGGCTGCTGAGGCCTTTTCAGGGATGACGGCCCACATGTAACAATCCAGCCAAGGTAACGATTGTCTTCAGCCAACATCAGAGGGCCTTTCGGGGTGGGGGCCCAGTCTCTGCACACACCTTCCCTGCCTCAACTGGTGAGACTCCAGACAGGAAGGCTAGCCATTCTTGCAGGTCTACGACTCGCTGGCCTTAGAGCCAGTGGAGCAGCCCAGCCAGGGCCAGCCCATAAAACTGGTGTCTCTGGCCCTCTGTCTGGAGGGAGCTGCTGTCTGGAGGGTGACAGACACACTTCTCTTTGATAAAGGGGATGACCAAGCACCTGGCACAGGTCCAGGTGGGAGGGGCAATGCCCAAGACTCTAATACCGCAGGCACTCAGTATGTACTTTTGGAATTCAGACTCTTCCAGGAAGCTTTTGGAGATTTCTTTTTTCTTTGCCCCATGAGCCCTGACCCTGTCTCACAGGGTAGCTGGCTAAGCAGAGGCCTCTGGGCCTAATAGCTCTCTCTCCAGGCACATGTGGCCATGCTCTAGTTTGATGTCAGGGCCCCTCCTTGCCCTCTGCAGCCCCAGAAGCACTGTCACAAACAATATCCAGTGGTCGAGATGTTGGGAATCCATTGAGCTGTGAAGACAGAGGTCTGAGGTTTCATGGCCAGGCAGCCCTGATCAAAGCCTGAGACATCTCTGTTAGTGAGTGGTCTGTGACACAGTTGGCCAAGCCCACTGAAGCATGGTCAGAAGTGACCAGGTCATCAAGGCTGGCAAGGCTGCAGGTTTAGCCAAGCCCATGAGCGGCTGGATGGGGGCCACCTGCTCCTATAGCCCCACGCTCACACCCTGGGCTGGTTCCAGCTGGGAGAACAATCTGGAATGGAGCACAGACCTGGAAACCAGGGTTGAATTTTTCTTGATGAGGGTGGAGCCAGTCTTAGTGAACAGGATGCTGACTTGACATTCTGTCACTTCCACAATCACCGCCCCTCTCCCCTCCGCAAGCTCCTTCCCCTTTCAGAATGCTCTCCCAGGGGACCACCGCCCTTCCAGACCCCACATCCATGGGTGGCCCTCTCTATGTGTCTTGCTGACCCTTCTAAGTGAAGCAAAAGTGAAAGTCACTCAGTCGTGTCCAACTCTTTGTGACCCCATGGACTATACAGTCTGTGGAATTCTCCAGGCCAGAATACAGGAGTGGGTAGCCTTTCCCTTCTCCAGGGGATCTTCCCAACCCAGGAATCAAACCCAAGTCCCCCACATTGCAGGTGGATTCTTTACCAGCTGAGCCATAAGGAAAGCACCCCTCCTGCCACCGCCACCAGCAAAAAGGGAAATAGGTGTTAGACATGCAGTGTTGATGTACAGTGTGGGTGTGTGCTGTAGATGCATTGTGTAGACCAGCTTTGTGGGCGCCCCAGTGCTGAGCCTGGGAGGGATCAATAGAGACTTAGTGTCACTGAGATTCTCCCCTGAGGACAGAATTACACACACGCGGGGTTGATGGTGCGTGATGCCCCGCCCCCAGCCACACAGCCCAGAACAGCGGGGACCTCAAAGATGCAGGCTCTGATGTTGAGGGAGCCTGTGTGCATGGAGGCTGCTGGGCTGAGAATGGTCAGAGAATGCAGTGTCTTGGGGATTCCAACCTGCTTGAGTCACAAAGCCCTGTGCACTCGGGTTCTCAGGCTTTGCTAGAACTTTCCCATTGTTGCCAAACACTCCATGCTGAATCAGGAATGTGACCTCAAAATTTCTAGATTTTGTCTCTAAAAGTGGCCCACATGGGTGGTGATATAAGCATGATGTGTGCAGAGGTCAAATGCCAAGACTAAGCTGTGTCCTGGGGGCCCAGGGCTGGCTGAGATGTGGGCATTTGTGGGGGAACAGAGCCGGGGGGTGGGGGGGACAAATGCTCATGAGAGCTTGGACTGACCAGCTGGGTGGTGGTGTTCTGAGGATGCATGACAAGCATGATGCATAGCGATGCCCAGGCCAGCACCCCATCCTGGTTCAGATCCACAGACACACACCGCACTGCCCACACCATCTCCAAAGGCCCAGTGTGCACGATGATGGCCTGCCTGGCAGGTCCAGGCCCTCCCACCAGTGCCAGGCAGGTGGCACTGGTGCCAGACCTGTAGTGGGCAGTGCTACATCCCTCCATCACCCCTGCCCATCCCGGACAAACTCAGACCCTCAAGGAGAGAGCTGTGAAGGCTGGGTCGGCCGTTGAAGCCGTGTCTCCAAGCGAAGCTGTCTAAGGAGATCCAGGACCCCGCTTCCTAAATGTTTTCACTCCCCATTCCCCCGACCCTGGCTGAGCCTGAGAGTCAAACAGCCCTCCTCCCTGGACCTGAAACTCTCTCACTCCTGACCACCCATGATGGTCATGACAATTGGGGGCCACATGCCTTGCAGAGTGGACCCCTGCATTACTCGCCTCTGTGCATGTGACTGAAAGGACCACAGCAGGAACTCAACTCCCCTGTTGCACTCCTGGGTGTGCTGTTTCAGCGGTCCCAGGCTCTGGGAAGGCTTCTGTCTCCACCGTTGAAAGTGTCTGACCTGCTGACAGATTGTCCATCACCTGGAGAGAGACAGGAAGACCCCACTGCCAAGAAGCAGGCTACTCTCTGGGGGGTGACACCATATGGTCACTGGGAAAACCAGTGGTTTATGAGCTACGTGATGCTCTGCTGGTTTCAAGCTCCCCTCCAGAGATAAATTCCAACTCATGCTGCTCAGGTACCCAGAAGCCTCCATCAAGCCCTCCTTCCTCCTCTCTGTCTGCCGCCCATCCCTCCAGCCCCCTGGTCTGGACGTCAGGGAGGGGCCATGGGTATCTTGGTGCACGTGTCCTCATGGATGGCCGCAGCTATCTCAGCCCCTTCAGTGGCTGCAATGCTCTGAGCAGTCACGGTGGGGTTGGGTTTGATATTAATCCCAAATGGTGCCCCTCTTCCAGCTCCAGTCAGAAGCCTCTGTCCAGGGCCACCCTGTCCCCAACCCATGCCAGCCATGCCTCATAAATCACTTGACTGAGTTTACGGGAGAACCAGCCACGACTCCATCTCCCTCTGTGAGGCAAGACTCACACCATGGTGACTCTGTAGGGCTCACTTCCATCCTGTGAAGGAAAGCTTGCTCTGGTTTCTGCCCCAGTGGTCACATCCAGTAGCAGCCCCCCAGCCCCCACATGGCCCGTGCCCTCAATGGGAGTTGGACGGCAACTGGGCAGGCTTGGGCAGTTGCCAGGCATTAGACCTTGGGAGTGGCTAACCCTGGATCTGCTGGGCACCCTGCTGCTCACTGCCCTGGCTACTGAGCCTAGGCCAGCTGAGCCCTGGGCCAGGGCCCCTGTCTGTCCTGTCATCCCTCATTTCTTCTGTCACCAGTGCCCAGAGCCTTAGCCAATTAGTGACCAGCAGACTGAGCTCATTAGAACTGGCTGACATCTGGTGGCCAGACCCTGCTTGCTGAAGGTCTGGACCAGGGTCAGCTGCCAGCCTGAAGGAACAGGAGGATTCTGTAGATGGCAAGACAGTCACTGCTTATGCGAGAAAGAGAATGGTGGATGTGTTGGAGGGAGCTTGTGGGAGTACAGCCCCCTGCCCAAGGATGACTTCTCTTCCACCGCTTTGTCCCAGGCATTCCCAGAGGAGCCCAGAGACCCAGGCACTCTTCCTGGGAGACTAGTCCCTTTGAATCTCTTAGATGGAAATTGTATCACCTATCCACCCATCCGTTTTTCCATCCACCCTCCATCCATCTATCCAGCCACCCACCCATCCATCCATTCACCCACTCACCTACCCATCCATCCATTTATCCATCCATCTACCCACTCACTCGCCCACCCATTCATCCAATTCACCATCCACTCTTCATCCATCTATCCATTCACCTACCCCATCCACCATCCATCTACCCACCAACCCTTTCACCCACCCACCCACTCATTCACCAGCTCCATCCATTCATCCACCCAGTCTCCTGCTTAATTATCTTCCCTCCTCCCCTCCCTCCTGCCCTTCCACCCACCTTCCCCTTCTTAGTAGTTGAGCTGTGCATCCGGTCTTGCTGTCCACCTCCTTTCTTGGTGAACTTTGAGCTGCAGTATGGCACCCAGGAGTCCTGTCTGCTCTGTCGTTCTCTTCAAGCCAGCTGGGAAAGGAACAAAGATCACTCCTCTCTCAGACTCCCATGAGGCTGGCTCGCTAACCTGGACTGGACGTCAGTCACATGGCACTAAAGAAAGCCAGTATTGGTGAAGCAGTAAGAAGGAACTGGCCCCGAGCTGATATCCTCTGAGGACCTTAGTAAAGCAGCCCTTGGTGGGGCTGTCCACTTCAGCATGGCTTAGTGGAGACCCCACTAAGTGGTCAAGTGAGACAGATCTGTTTAGGGGAGAGGAAGTCTGAGGCCAGACCACCAATTACCCCCACCACTGCTTTTTGTCCCTGGGTCAGGAAGATCCCTTGGAGAGGGAAATGGCAACCCACTCTCTCCAGTGTTCTTGCCTGGGAAAGCCCATGGACAGAGAAGCCTGGTAGGCTACAGTCCATGGGGTTGCAAAGAGTCGGACACGACTGAGTGACTAACTCTTTCTGCTTTTTGCCCTTCACTTTATGGATCCCTGGTCCTGAGCACTTAATATTTTTTTAAAATCTTGAAATGGGATGGATGGTTAGGTAGATGATGGATAGGTGGGTGGGTGGGTGGGCTGATGGATAGATGGACAGAAAATTTGGGAAACACAAGAAAAGCATTGCAAAGCAGATATTAAATACAAGTGACCCCGCTTTGCTCATATCTTGGAATGCTCCTTGGGATTTTTCGATTTCAAAATCCAAGGAGGATGAGCGTATCTATGTCCAACTGCCCACTTTCTCACATGATGCCTTGTCTGACTGTCCTGTGTGGTCTGTATCCTCCACATCCTGCCGGTGTGCTGGAGTTCTCGCAGAGCCGCTTCTGTGGGGTCTGTGCTTCCCCGCTGGGACCCGTAGGCTTCCATCCCTCTCACCCTCACTTTCCCTGGCCACAACTGCTCAGGCCAACCCAGCAGCTTTCATCAGAGCCCTGGGGAGGGGCCAAGCAGAGCCCCCACATCCGGAGCCCATTGAAGGGCTCTTGGGTGATAGGGTTTCTCTCGCATTTCAGAGAGAAACGCTCTTGGTCATGCATTGAACTGGGGGTGCTGTTGGCTCAGGAGCCAAGTGCCCCAGGGCTATGGGAGAGTATCTGAGATTGGTCACTCGTCACCAGTCATAGTTGGACCCTGTGGGTGTGTCCACAGCTCCAAAGGCAAGGGCTTTCCTCGTTCATCACTCATCTAGGTGGAGGTGGGCAGTGATGATGGGAGAATGTGGAGGGACCTCAGACTTCACCTGGGGCAGCTCCCCTCCCCATCTAGGTGGGGTCTCCAGAGCACCCCCTGCCCTCCACCCAGGGCAGAGTCAGCAGCAGGCTCCCTGAGGATCAGAACCGGCCTCCAGACTCTTCAGTGGAGGCCAGCCTGGTCAGATCCCCTGCAGAGGCACCCTGTGTGACCACAGTCTCCTGCTGGTGCTCCTAGCCCAGCACCACCAGCATTTCTCCAGGGGCTCCCAGGGGCCAGGTAGTCTGGGGTCCCCACCTGGAAGACAGGCAAGAGCCTGGAACTTCAGCCACCTCTAGTTGCAGGTGCAGGAGGTGGGAGGGGAGAACTGCTCTGGCTGCTGGCCTCCTGCACCCTAGTCCCCCACCCCTGCACTCCAGCCCTGGCCCCCGATGTCTGCACTTCTCCCACTCCCCTTTCTAATCGTCTCCCTACTCAACCGTATTGTCACCTCCTGTTTGCTGCTGTGACAGGTCGCTGATCATGTCCTTCCAAAGTAACAACTGGCCTCTTCATGTAGGTGGGAGTGTTGGGTGGAGAGTTTACCATCAGGCTGCATTATCTCCACATTTACTCCTGAGCATGGTGGAAACCTGTGGCTGGCGGGCAGTGAACCTGGGGTCGCACGGAGACTGGCTGGCCCATCAAGCCTTGTAAGTGTCTAGACTGCTGATGCCCTGAAACCAATTGCAGCCTCAGAGGACATGTACCTCTGTGTCCAGCAGGAGGGGACCAGTCCCCACCTGGCAGGAGACACAGAGAGGTGGACCCTCACCTGGGACAGGTGTGGCTGGAACTCCAAGACTGAGGTTTTGGGGACCCACATTCTGGATCCAGCAGGACAGCCCCCACACCTCCCTGCAACAGATCCAGGGCTTTTCAAGGAACCCACAGATCTCAGCAGATCTGGGAGGCAACCTTTCCTGATAGGGGTGTCAGTTGCATGTTGGCCATCTGAAACGCTGAGTGGCCCAAGCCCACATCTCAGGAGTGTGGACACGGTTTTGCTGGCCTTCCTGGCGTAGACCAGGGTGGTCCAGAGGCCCAGCACTGCCACCTGGGCAGGGTGGGGGGCGATGCTGCCCTCACAGCTCAGTGGCCATGACTGAATACCCCAGGCTGGACAGCTCCCACAGCAGACACCTACCCCACACAGCCTGGAGGTTGGATGTCCAAGATCCAGTCGGGTCCAGCTTCCCGGGCTCCTGCTGTATCTCCACAGGGCCGAGAAGGCTGACTCCGGGGTCTCTTCCTGTTCTTCTAAGGGTGCTAATCCATCCTGGGTCCCCACCCTCTTGACCTTACCTCGCCCTAATTGCCTCCCAAAGGCTCCACCTCCAAATACCATTGCACTGGGAGTCAGAGCTTCCACATAGGAACTGGAGGGACACATTCATCCAATAGTAGGGGCCGTCCTGTTCCTCCTGCCACAGAAGGGAGCAGGAGCATTGCTCTGCGGGCAAGGTCGCTGGGGCCTAAGCCATCAGCAACTCAGCCCGCACAGCCTTCTGGCAGGTTCATCTCACTACAGGGCAGGTGGGAGTTGCCTCCATCCTGGACAGAGGAGGGTGAGAGAGAGGCCTGAATGTGCTGAGATGCAGGAGTCTCTGCTCAGGAGGCCAGAGGGGAGAGGGGAAGGGGAAGAGGAGGCAGCCAGAGGGGAGGACAGCATTGGAGGGGGCTGGGGCAGCCAGGAGCCTCACCCACCTCCAGAGGAACCACAGACAGGCTTTTGGGCAGAGCTGTCCCCTCTCCTCTGGGACTTGGAAACCTCAGGGCCCCAACGTGTCCCCTTCCAGATGATGCATATTCTTGGAGGGGGCCATGGCCTTGCAACCATTAGAAGCAGCAGAGGTGGGCAGACCAGAGACAGCCTTGGAACCAGCCTCTGGTCATGGCTTGGCAAGCCCAAGAGGCTCCTTCGGCTGGGGTAGGAGTGATGGCCTCATCGTGTCCTCTGTTCCTTTTGCTTTTATTCTTTTGGCTTTGCTCCAAAGGCAACAAGCCACTGATGGAAGCATTGAGGCGACGGACATTATAAAGTGACAGAGGAAGACCCCTCCTCACATCCCCTCCCCACGATGTGAAGTGACGACGTGTGTGCTCAGTCATAGCCGAATCTTTGCAACCCCATGGACTGTAACCCGCCAGGCTCTTCTGTCCATGGAATTTCTTGGAGTGGAAATATACTGGAGTGTGTTGCCAATTTCTTCCCCATCCAGGGATCGAACCCACGTCTCCTGCGTCTCCTGAACTGGCAGGCTGATTCTTTATTGCTGAGCCCCCTGGGAGGGACCCACCCCCGCCAATCCAGGTGCTTCTCCAAATGTGGCTACAGTCACTGCTGGGTCCAAATCTTCCAGATGTTTTCCAGGCACAAGTGCATCTGGAAACACCCAGAAATAGGCTTTTTCTGGAAAACAGATGCAGCCACACACACCATTCTGCCCTCCCCTGGAGAGTGTTGTGCCCTTGTCCCCAAGCCTGAGGAGCATGGCCTTGACCTTCTCAGCGCTGCTTAGTGACCTGTCATCCGAATGACCGAATTCCTCCAAACGATCTCTAACGAGGCTTTCCCATTTAAGAATTTTTCAGTTATTGACGTTTTTCAGATTTTTAAAAAAGTATCATAAATGCAGTCTCAGTCATTCCCCACATGCCCCTCTCCATCCCCATGGTGTGGTCGAGGATTGGACGCTAACTTGGAACCACACAGGGACAACTGCACATGTTTACAGTGTGGGGGGGGGAAGCTGCCAGGGTCGGAAGCCCCATTTTTTAGATTTAATTTTAATTTTATATTGGAATAGAGTGGATTTACCATGTTCTGTTAGTTTCAGGTGCACAGCAAAGTGATTCGGTTACCCATATACACACATTCTTTTCCATTATAGGTTATTACAGAATATTGAATAGTGTTCTCTGTGCTCTAAAACAGGTCCTTGTTGATTATCTATTTTATATATAGTAGTGTGTCAATGCTAATCCCAAACACCTGGTTTATCCCCCCACCTATCCCAAATGGGCTTCCCTGGTGGCTCAGAGGTTAAAGTGTCTGCCTGCAATGCAGGAGACCTGGGTTCGATTCCCGGGTTGGGAAGATCCCCTGGAGAAGGAAATGGCAACCCACTCCAGCATTCTTACCTGGAGAATCCCATGGACAGAGGAGCCTGGTGGACTACAGTCCACAGGGTCGCAAAGAGTCAGACACGACTGAGTGACTTCACTTTCGCTTTCACTTTATCCCAAATGGTAACCATAAGTTTGTTTGCTGTGTCTGAGTCTGTTTCTGTTTTGTGAATAAGCTCATTCACATCCTATTTTTAGAGTCCATATATAAGGGATGGCACATGGCGTTTGTCTTTCTCTGACTGATTGACTTCACTTAGTGTGACAGTGTCTAGGTCCTTCCATGCTGCTGCGAATCATATTATTTCATCCTTTTCAATGGCTGAGTAATACTCCATTGTGTATACACCACATTTTCTTTCGTCATTCACTCAGCTCTCGATGGGCATTTAGGAAAAGACTCAAACCAATAAAATTAGAAATGAAAAAAAAGTTACAACTGACACCACAGAAATACAAAGGATCGTAAGAAACTACTGTTACTACTGGCAACTCTATGCCAGTAAAGTGAACAGCCTGAAAGGAAAGGACAAGTTCTGAGGCACCATTTCTGAAGGATGATGGAGCAAGTCCTGAAGGGTCGCTCTCCTGTCCAGGTGCTGGAAAGCTGCCACATGGAAAATCAGAGGCAGGGCATTCTTAGATCGGCAGCTCCTGCCAGGCAGTCTCCTGGAGCTGCAGGGACAAAGGGCCACACCCGAAGGCCTTTCACAGCACACACGTCTTGCCTCGCAGCTCCAGGGCCTGGAATCTGGGCGTGGCTCACCCGGAGCCACGGCATGGGCCCTCATCACATGGCCATTCAGCTGCCAGCCAGGCTGTGGTCACATCTGAAGGGTGGATGGGGAGGTGAGAAGGGCTCCAGTTCCCAGTTCACCATGCAGTCGTCAGCAGGCCTCAGACCATCACCTGGGCCCCCTCCCAAGAAGCCTCATGACACAGCAGCTGGATTCTCTTAGTGAAGCAGTTGGGTGTGGGCATCCAGGACGGAATCATCCTCTTTAAGCTGATCTCGAGGTGATGTCTCATCACTACCCCTGCTGTTCCTGTTGGTCAGAGTGAGTCAGCCCAGGGTAGAGCAAGGAGGGGTGCCTAGAGAAGGAGTCACTGAGGGCCATCTTGGAGGCTGCCCTCCTGGGCACTGACCGGAGCACCAGGACTGGAGGGAAGGTCACCGGCTGGCAGTGCAGACCCACTCAGCTCAGCAGAGATGCTGCCTTCTGCTGGCCACTCAGGGCACTAATGGAGTTTAATGGAAAGCAGTGCGTGGCTGTTTTGGGAGAGCAGGGGACACAGTCAACCAGCAGGAGCACCCCAGCTGGGCACAGCCTCTTCTGGACCCCTCCCTGGCAGCATAGCTTGTGTAAAACACTAACACGGCCGCTTCTTATTGCTTCAGAATGCTCCTTCCTGATCTAGGACATCCCGGGGGACCTAGGGTGACATCTTTCCCTCCACACCCCACCCCACCCCCTGCTTCCTGACCCTGGAGTCTCTGAGCTGCCTGGCACCCCCTCACCCACGTGGCCCTCAGACAAGGGGTCTCTCGCCCCCTGCCGGTGCCCTGCTGGAACCGCCCATAGAGAGATCTGGGGCGGTGGGGGTGGCGGGGGCGGGGCTGGGGCGCGGGAACAAAGGAGGCTTGTCAGCTTCATGCAGGCAGGACACCAGGGGGGAGGGAAAAAAAATCAATGTTTGCTAAATAGGGGGAAAAAAAATCACCCTGACTCAGTGGGGACAAGGTTTATTTTCAAGTGTATTAAAGTGATTACCCAGAGGAAAAGCGGAGCAAATGAACAAGTGTGCAGAGTGGTGAGCCGCTCGTTTTCCCGAAGAGCTCGGAAGAGCAGGCTCTGTGCGCGCCCCCCGCCCAGGCCGGACACAGCCAAGCTTTCGGTTTTAAATAGTTTATAACATTTCAGAGGCAGCGTCTAAGTGGGGGCCGTCCCTGGAGAGGCCCGGCAGACCTCTGCATTTAGCCAGTGATAAATAACCCGGAGCGCACAGGGCCCGGAAGGATCCCAGATTTAATTCAAATAATTTAAAATCTAATGTTGAAAGAGCTCTTTGCATTCATGGGCCGTGCGCATTTCCAGCTGGAGAAAGAAAAGGCTTTGTGTTCCGGGTGGGGGCAGGGTGACAGGCTGGAGCCCGAAGTTTGGGACTAACCTTTTTACCATGTGCTGCTTCCAGCCCGCTCACCAGCATTTTTCATACTGCAAGTGGCATCGGTGCTGAAGCCAGACAAGGGGGGAACACGATTTATCCTCTCCTGGAGTTTTGACTCCAGGTGAAAGGATTTTTGTCCATGGCGAGGTTGCTTCCTCACAAGCCCCTTCTCTGACGATGCTCGTCCCTCCCCACAGCTCAGATTTCTAGATGGAAGCATCTTGATGCAGTCGCGGTCCCCCACGCCACCCCTGCAAATCCTCTGGGGCCTCATGGCGTGGTCCCTGTCACAGTAGGAGGCTGAGGCCCATTTGAGGATGGAGCCCCCACTCCGCATCACCCCCAGCCAGCCTCACCCACACATCAGGAAGACAACCAGGGCCACCAGGAGATGATCCCAAGAGGCTGGATAGGAGGCTGAGACTGGCCAGAGAACCCACGCTCAGTTCTGAAGGATGTGCGAACAGTGTGTTGTGTCAGTGTTGGCCCAAGATTCAAGGCCACCCAGAACCTCAGAATATGACTGTTTGGAAATAGGCTCTGCAGATGCAATCAGATCATCTTGGGTTAGAAAGGACCCGAATTCCAATGATTGATGTCCTAGGAAGAAGCAAAACCAGAGACACACAGGGAGAGACGCATGATGACCGAAGCAGGGGTGACATGTCTACAAGCTGAGGACTGTGACCCCACCAGATGCTAGGAAAGACCTGAGGCAGGTAGTCCCTCAGAGCCTCCAGAAGTACCCAGCCCTGACCACAGCTGGATTCAGAATTCCAGCCTCCAGACTGTGAGAGAGCAGATTTCTACTGTTTTAAGTCCCTGCCCCCACGTTTTGGTGTTTTGTTACAAGTCCGGGGAAGATTCACAAGATGATGTCAGAGGTCTGAGTTGTGTAGCAATTGTGTAGTTGTGTAGTTACAACATGCCTCCATCTGTTGGCGTTACATAAACACAGGTGCCAATGCAGGAGACACAAGAGATGCAGGTTCGATCCCTGGGTAGAGAAGATCCCCTGGAGGAGGAAATGGCAACCCGCTCCAGGATTCTTGCCTGGGAAATCCTGTGGACAGAGGAGCCTGGAGGGCTACAGTCCAAGGGGTCGCACGGAATCAAACATGACTGAGCACACACGCACACAGGTGTCATGACTGGTGATAAAAAGCATCCCCTATGTGAGCTGCAGTCTTTCCAGGAGCTGTTTGGAAGTGGCTGCAGGCACCCGGAGCCAATGGACACATTTCTCAGCAGCTTTCCCACAGTCTCAGAATGTCATGGGGACAAAACACTCACCAGCTTGCCTTTCTAAAGTGACCCATTTCCCCAGTCCTGACTTACCTTTCTTTTTCTTTTAAGAGAATCTATGGGACCTTCTCTTAAAAGGTACCCAAAAGGCACCCTCTCCTGTCAGAATTCATCTCTGGCTTGGGTGGCAGAGGCCCTGGAGCATCTTGGAGGCACTCTCAGGAGAGGGAGGTAGTCCCCCCAAACCGTCTCAGTCCCACGTCACATCTCACTGTCTCCCAGCAGTGTCAGACTCTAGGCAACCAGCCACACAGATCTAGGCTGCCAGGGGCTCAGACAAGATTTCTGTAGAAATAAACATTATGGGCCCTTCAAGAGGGAGACCCTGGCTGTTTCCTATGCTCTAGCTTTCATTGTGACGGCACCCGTGGCAGCCCTGGTAGACGCAGGAGCGATGGCAGTGACTGATATAGCTGGCCAGGTGGGTCAAGGTTGCCGAATGGTCCCCTGGCTAGACATGTGGGGTTTGACAGCTTGCCCGACCAGCTGGTGAATAAGTCAGTCAGCCAGGGCTTCTGCTTCAACATCCTGTGCGTTGGAGAGACAGGTTTGGGCAAGTCCACCCTCATGGACACCCTGTTCAACACCAAGGTTGAGGGGGAGCCAGCCACCCGCACACGGCCGGGTGTCCAGCTCCAGTCCAATACCTATGACCTTCAAGAGAGCAACATGGGGCTAAAGCTGCCAGTTGTTAACATGGTGGGCTTCAGGGACCAGATCAACAAGGAGGACAGCTACGAGCCCATCGTGGAATTCATCGAGGCCCAGTCTGAGGCCTACCTGTAGGAGGAGCTGAAGATCTGCAGGGCACTGAACACCTACCATGATTCTCACATCCATGCCTGCTTGTACTTCATCGCCGCCATGGGTCATTCCTTGAAGTCTCTGGACCTAGTGACTCTGAAGAAGCTGGACAGTAAGGGGAACATCATCCCCAGCGTCATCAAATCAGATGCCATTTCTAAGAGTGAGCTAACCAAGTTCAAAATCAAAATCACCAGCAAGCTTGTCAGCAGCGGAGTCGAGATCTACCAATTCCCTACAGATGACAAGTCAGCAGCAGAGATCAACAGAACCATGAACGCCCACCTGCCATTTGCTGTCATGGGCAGCACAAAAGAAATAAAGATAGCTAAGAAGATGATGAAACTGTGGTGGTATCCCTGGGGCCCGGTGCAAGTGGAAAATGAAGCCCACTGTGACTTTGTGAAGCTGCAGGATATGCTGATCTGAGTCAACATGGAGGATCTCCAGGAGCAGACCCCCGGCCTGCGCTGTGAGCTGTAGCGCTGCTGTAAGCCGGAGGAGATGGGCTTCAGGGACACCGACCCTGGCGGCAAACCGTTCCGTTTATAGCAGACATGTGAGGCCAAAACGAATGAGTTGCTAGAGGAGCTCCAAAAAAAAAGAAGAGGAGATGAGGCAGGTTTTCGTCCAGACAGTCAAAGAGAAAGAAGCTGAACTTAGAGAGGCAGAGACAGAGCTGCATTAGAAGCTTGACCGTCTGAAGAAACTACACCAGGATGGGAAGAAGAAGCTGGAGGATAAGAAATCCCTGGATGACAAAGTGGATGCTGTCAAACAGAGAAGGACGACAGCCAAGCTGCTCCAGTTCCAGGGCTCCCAGGTTGGAGGCTCACAGACTCTGAAAAGAGGCAAAGAGAAGAAAAACTTTTAATAATCTTGTCTTCAGCAGCTGCACTAAGTCTAAAGGAGAAGACTCCCATTACAGAAGAGTTAGGGTTCCATATCGTCTCAAACCAGAAACCAACCAATACCTTCTCCCTCCAAATTGGGTGTGCATGCACACACACACACACACACACACTCTTTAACAAGTGTTCATGTGTCCAGGCAAGAAGCTCTCTTCCAACTTACATGGAATTTTAAATGGAAGTGTCTTGTCCTAATCTAATAAGGCAGGGAAAGATCCATCCGAGCTGGAGAATGGACCCAGTGTAACCTCAGAGAGACAATTGCAGGATGACTTACCCAAGTGTAAGTGACTGAGACAGGAGAGCTCAGCTGTGGGTGTGAAAGTACTGCCTGCAAGTTTTTCATTTAAGTTTTCTGTTTTTCCTTTCAAACACCAATTCTCCGGTTCAATGGGCTGATTGTCTACAGCTGCTATTAAACACTTCTAAATATGGATGAGAAAGTCAAGCAACATTCATATCTTCTTCAGCATTCACAGACTTTCTGCAGACCCCCTCAGCAAGAGGGGTGAGTGGATCTACTACCATTCAGGTGGAGAAAGGAAAGAAGAGATGAAGAAAGGAGAGATGGGGAGTTTAAGCTTAGTGAGAGCAAAATTACTCCATTCAGCCTTCCAAGGCCAGTTGGGGTTTTGAGAGAGGTTTCTGCTCAATGTGGGACCTGGAGGGAGAGCTTTGATGTTGATAAATCTGCCCTGAATTTGTTGGTTTAACTTGCATTGAAATACCATTTGAGTGTGCCCATCCCCATATAGCCCTACAACCATTGCCATTCTACTGTCCCGTGTCTCCTGAGAGAGCCTCTTTGCATGTTTTCCAGAATCTGTGTTCATTCTTCCTTTCTTCTCCTTTGTTCTTTTTGCTCAGAAATGTGACCAGTCATTGCTCCTCTGGGGCTTTTTTCGCCAGGAGAAACAACCCAAACCCAGCACTATTTAGCTTGATATCTTTCTAATGTCCATGTCAATTTTCAATAAAATTCAAAGAAATGCTCAAAAAAAAAAAAAAAAAAGGCGGGGGTGGCGGGGGTAGACCCTCCAGGGTGCTCAGGAGCGGCCTCTCTGGGCAGAGCCAGCGTTGCAGGTCTGAGGTCTTGGTGGGCATGAATTTGAGTAGGTGGAGTTGGGCTCGAACTACCTGGGATTTCCTAACCCAACACAGAGAAAACTGCAGGCCTGAGCCCCCTTCTCTGGTGTTTTGTCTGCCCACCTCCCTCAGGGCTGATAATCCCTTACTGCTCAGGAAACACAGCCGGGCTGGTAGACACCGTGAGCACCTGGCCAGACCCACTGCCCGAGACGGGAAAGGATCAACCGGTGTCCTCACCGCTTCCGTCCTTCAGTCTGAATAAATCCCCGCCTAGACTGTGTCCAGACTGTGTCCAGAGACAGCCGACCCTGCCTTCCCTTCCCTACTCTCCCTTGGCTCACCTTGCTCCCCATGCTCGCCTTCCTTGGGCTCCTCATGGTTGGGGTGCTTGGAGAGAATTTCCTCCGAACTCCCAGAGACTCAAAGGGGCCTCCTGGTTTCCCCCTCCACTACACTGTCCAGCAGGGGAGCCGCAGCCTCCTGTGACCATGTCCGCCCACACTCGCAGGGCCCCAGGCCACTGAGCAGTAGCCACGTGCAGCTGGTGGCTGCCAGGCTGGCCCACAAGGGCATGGAGGTCTGTGGACAGTGCTGTCCAGGACCACTCCTGAGCAGCCTTCCTGGCACTGCCCAACGTGGCTGGTGAATCAGGGGTTCGTCCGTGTGTGGGTTTTCTGACCATAGCCTGTTGTCAGAGATGGGTTGCTGCATGTGTAGGACCTGCCTGCAAAGGCATTTTCTCTGGTTTATCTGAAGCTCAAATTTAACTGGGCATGAATTTGTGTCTGCAAACCTGGCTGCCCCACCTGCCTGCACCCAGCTCACAGACATCGGTTCAGAGTCCTAAGCTCCCTGGGGTGGGCATGTTCACTGCTGGTCTGGCTGGTGTTTTCCTCAAAGAAACCCCAAACGTGGAGCAGCTCTGATTGCAAGTGCCCTCCCCATCCCGGCCTAAGGAGGCAGGCAAAGGGGGAACGTGAGCCTCGGCGAGGCCGGCTGGGCATCCGTGCCAAAGACATGCCTGCAGCTTTCCAGAAGGGAATTCATCCTAAAAATGGAAACCACCCATCCCCCATACCCCACTTGTCTGCCCAGACTCCCAGGAGAGGGACCCCTGGAAACCCTGTGGCAGACACTTGACACAGCCCCAGTGTACCCGCGGTTCTCACAAGAGCTGGGCGGTAAGCGTTACCCACGCTCGGCCCTTATCACCACGTTCCCAAGTTATCAGCAGCAGCTCCCTTAGCCTGAAACAGCCAGACGGAGAGCTATGGGAGCCTGGCGGGTGCCAGGAACCTGGGACAGAGCCTGCCATGCGGGGGGGAGAGCGACGGTTTGTGCCGCTCCTTCCTGTGTCCTTCAGGGCCCAAATCTTTGAAGATGCTGTTTCAAAGGTTTAGTGTGGATGAGCCCAGTGTCCCCACCTTGGCCTCACACTCCACCAGGGTGTATCGAGTGCCTGGCTGAGTTTGCTGGGGACACTCGGTGGGCAGTGGGGTGGGCAGGGGCAAGGTAACACATACTTGTCTGGATGGTGTCAGAGCCGGGTACGTGCCATGAAGAATAGGAAACAGTTGGAGACGGACTGGGCAGAGGGACAGGTGGTCAGGAATGTCCCCACTGAGCTGAGACCCCAGAGGCTAGGCAGAGGGCGCCATGGGGGCCTGGCTGCAGAACGTTCCAGCATGGCAAGGGAGCAATACGAGGGGCAGAGTAGGCAGAGGCCTGGGGCAGGAGGGACTTGGCCCTCCCAGTTCTCTGCTCGCCATAGACAAACACTGGCTCTTGAATTCGGGATGTTTCCCCATCAGCCCTGATCTGATGGATTTAAGTCAGAAGAAGGACCACATCTGATGCCAGTGGGCGAGGGGTGGGGATGGGCAGCCAGGCCTTCGGGGCAGGGCTGGACTGGGCTGGAGCAGCCAGAAGCCCCAGGGCTCAGGTCCCCTAGCCTTCAGCCCCTTCTCTGTGCACCCACAGTCAGGGAGGGTCCTCTCTGCAAAACGTGGCCAGGTGGCCTGGGCTTCTGAAGGAGGAGGCCCCAAGGAAAGCCATAACCCCCACAGAGAGGCCTGGGGGCCCCATCTGTAACAGCCACTGGCCTACAGCTTTGTCAAGTGGCCCCAGCACCCTGGCTTGTACCCCACACTGTAGACAGGGGGCAGGGTTTGTGTGCTTGCTGGGGTTCTCTCCCCACTGGAGAGTCAGTTACAAGGGAGCCAAGTGGCAGGACCCCACATGATTGCTAGCCTGATTCACTCTTGCCTCCCAGGAGCCCAGTAGAAGCGAGGTTTTCTGAATTAATTTTGGTTATTAGCGTGGGCTCCTAGGAGCAGATAACTTCCATGCAGGCGGTGCTGCAGTGGGCGTTCTTGTACACATATCTTTGCACAGGGGCGTCATCTGCTCCTTACAATCAAATCCCTGATGCAGCGGGACTTCTTGGTGGTCCAGTGGTTAAGACTGCCTTTCAACTCAGGGGGTTCAAGTTCAATCCCTGGTTGGGGAGCTAAGATCCCACATGCCTCCAGGCTGAAAAACCAAAGCATCAAACAGAAGCAATGTGGTAACAGATTGCATAAAGACTTTAAAAATTGTCCACATCAAAAAATCTTTTAAAAAGTCCTTGAGGTGGGATTTCTGGGTAGACGCCCTGTTAACCACTTGTCTGAGTCGGTCTGGGCTGCCTCCTGGCTGTATGTCCTCTACAGCAGATGCAGTTGGAGGGAGGGCAGAATGGAGAGAAAGAAAGAGAGAGGGGATGAGTGCCCTGGTCTCCTCTTCCTCTTATCAGGGCACTAATCCCTTCCTGAGGCCCCACCCTCACGACCTCTTCTAAACCTAGTCACCTCGCTGAGGCTCTGCCTCCTAATACCATCATATTGGAAGCCCACACTTGAATTTGGGGACACACCACATCTCACAGCTGCAGAGGAACCCCAGCTGTGGCACCACTCCACATGGAGGTGGCCCTTGAGGACACGGTGAGAGGAACTTTCTACCGTGCAGAGCTTTGGGTGGAGAGAGACATGGCCCAGGTGAGGATCCAAACACACTTGTGGGTAGTGGTGACCAACTTCTCAAGTCTCTTGGAAGACTAGGAGGAAACAAACAAGAAGATGAGGGATGAGGAATCCAGGGAAGAGGCACACAGATGGACTGCTGAAGACAGCACAGTCAGATGGCAATGTCCACCAGGGCCCCAAGCAGCCCTGTGGGCAGGACAGCATGGCCAGTCCTCAGGCAGCCTCTGGCCTCAGCCATCTCTGTTAAGGGCACTGGACTCATGGATGAAGTAGTCATGACCATAGATTTTGAAGCGACCGTCTGGACTTCTTCTCACTAAGGCTGGTAGTATCAGGGACTTACCATGAATTTCTGTCATGACATCACAACATCCCCCAAAGGTGCCAAGCAGCTGCTCGGTGGCCGATTGGTTCCATGAAACCACTTCCCTGCTGGAAAGGCCAGGGACTCATCTTGATGGATTGCTGTGTGTTCTGGGTGTGGGTGTCCTCTTCCTGCATGCAGGATCTCCTGGGCACCCCAGCTCCCCTGACCTTCACTGTCTCCCAGAGTTTGCTCAAATTTATGTCCATTGAGTCAGCGATGCTATCTAACCATCTCATCTGCCATTGCCTTCTCCTTTTGCCTTCAATCTTTCCCTGCATCAGGGTCTTTTCCAGTGAGTTGGCTCTTCACATCAGGTGGCCAAAGTTTTGGTGCTTCAGCTTCAGCATCAGTCCTTCCAATGAATATTCACAGTTGATTTCTACTAGGATTGACCAGCTTGCTCTCCTTGCAGTCAAAGGGACTCTCAAGAGTCACCACAGTTCAAAAACACTAATGATTTAGCACTCAGCCTTCTTCTTTATGATCCAACTCTCACATCTGTACATGGCTTCTGGAAAAAACCCACAGCTTTAACTATATGGACCTTTGTCTGCAAAGTGATGTTTCTGCTTTTTAATATGCTGTTAACTGTAAATGGACAAGTACACTAATTGTGGTCATAAAAGAAAAAGCAACCATGACATCTAGTGGATCCCCTCACTAGTCAAGTCAGCTAGATCAGAAGGAGCACGAGTTCATGGGGAGGACATCCAGAATAAGGAAATGATGAGTCAGTTGCATCGCGAGTTTCCCTGGAGCTGTGGGGCTGCAGTTCATCACACTAACCCTCTTCTTATAAATTTTCCCAGGAATGAAGAGCAGGCTCATGGAGGACCTATGGATGGATGGCTGGGTTTGAACTGAGAAACAGGTGACTCTGAGCCAGCGAGGGTGGAGCGTAGTAGATGCTACTGGGGCTCCACTCAGATCCTGGATCGATGGCACAATCTCCTCACTACCCGAGTGGTGGGTGCCGATGGTTTGTGTCACCTCCTTCTCCAGAGAACTGCTTTCAGGTCCTGGAAGGCATGTAGCCCCCAGGGCAGGCTCCTGACCAGTGAATGTAAGGGTATGAAAGGACAGACCATGGCCTCTACTGCACACTTTATGTATAAGCTAGAGCCCATCCGCTTACATTCCAGGGACTCTGCTGGGACCACAAGGGACCATCTCCCTCCCTTCTCTGCTACTACTTCTCCCTTACAGGATTTTTCTGGTGAGAACATCCCTGACACATGCAGCCACACCCCACATCTGGGGAAGCAGACGCAAAGAAGACATGTGAACAGACCCTTGCTGCTGGCAAGGGGCAACTAGAATTTTAGGAAATGGTCAGGAAAAACCATGATATTATCACCATGGTGATATTATCACATGGTATTACCACTATGCTCTCCAGAGTGAGTAAACCCTGGGTTCACATCCCAGGTCTGCAACTTGCCCCACCCCTCCTTAACTCTCACTCTTTGCAAAGTGCGGAGGATAATGGAAATCCCGGGTGGCCAACACGGTGCCCAAAAAGCACTTGGTAAAGCACCTGCTCTTGATCAGTGCTCTGGGCACAGTGGTCACTGATAACACAGCAATAAGGAGGAAATCTGGCTCTACCTCCCAATGAGATGGTTGGATGACACCATCAGCTCAATAGGCATGAGTGTGAGAAAACTCCAGGAGACAGTGAAGGACAGGGAAGCCTGGCATGCTGCAGTCCATGGGGTTACAAAGAGTTGGACTTGACTTAGCTACTGAACAAAAGCAACAACAACCTCAGACTCCATTCACTCACAAGTTTCTCTAGAAACAGGACCCCAGTTACCTCGATGCCTGGAACCTGATCCCAACCCTCTGTAGATTTCTAAATTGAGAGCTTACAACAATAGTAAATGATTAGAAAGCGGGGGGGGGGGGGGTGCGGAGAGAAAACTGGAGTTGTGTGGATGTGTATATTCAAATGTTGGGGCTGAGAGAAATACAATACTTATGTCTTGATGAGTGGGATAGCTCCAAACATTTTTCCTAAGAAGACATACACCCTCTAAACAATTTTGCCACCTTCTCTGTCCTTGGTCTACACATATCTCCCTGCTGGATTTTGAAACTTGTAAGATAGATGCACTCTTTCCACCAAAGGAGAGTCCTTGGTAATGCAGCAATTACCCTCATTCCCAGTTTATAAGGTTCCCTTATACAAATAGATCAGCTTCTGGGGTACCAACTTTATCCTGGCCTCTCCTGGGGAAATTCCCTGTGCCTTGGTCAAAACTGACCACTTGGCAGAACATCACAAGCTGGGGGGCTTATAAAAAGTAGACATTTATTTCTCAGAGTCTGGAGGCTGGAAGTCCAAGATCAAAGTGCCAGCAGATTTGATGTCTGGTGGAAGCTCAATTCTGGGTTCATGGATGCCATCTTCCCCTGTGTAACCCTCATGTGGTGGAAGGGTGAGGGAGCTCCTTGGGGGTCTGTTTTATAAGGGCACTGATTCCACCCATGAGGGATCCACCTTCATGAACTAACAAACTCACAAAGACCTCACTTCCTAATGCGATCACATTAGGATTTAGGATACCAACATATGGATTTGGGGGAGGACATGAGCAATCAGTCTATTACAGTCTCTTCTAATATCTCCTGGCACCTGCTGTAGTCTCCTCCTGAACATTGGTCTGTGAATCTCCCGCTATTTCTAAATACCGATGAGGATGGTGGGCATCCTGAGGTCCTGACAATATTCCCTGAAGTTCCAGACTGCTGCTTCAGGAAAATTATGTCCCTTTATGGATGGGCAGAGGCTCAGGGCTGATGCAGCTCCCTTAGTCCTGGCTGTCAGCAGCAGCCTAACTAAACCCTTCCCTCCCATCACATCAAATACCTCCAGTGAGGACCACGGGTGGACTGAATGGTAGTGAAGACCCCTGGACTCAGGTCAGACTCTCATCTGCCTCCAAGACATTCACATTGTCTCTGTCATGGTTTAATGTTTCCTCTCTGTACCTGTTGCATTTTGGTGGTTATGTGTGTATGTTTATGTGAGTTTTGAAATAGCTTGCTCCTTTTTTCCAGGAATATGCCAATCAAGATAACCTGAGAACATTCCTATTTTTAAAAAAATAGCTTAGAAATGCCAGGCAAATATGATACACATCTTTCAAAAGGAGAGCTGAGGTTGCAGAAGAGTAATGGAAATTTTCAGGGGCACAAAAATGAATAACATGACCCAAAATAGTAGGTGAGGTGAGCTAACACTGTTGCTGCCTGGGGGCTGGTTCCCAGATGCTGGTTGTGATATAAGGGGCTTGAAATGGGCTGCCAGGACAGGGGATGAAACCCATAGGCACCAAAGGGGCAACTGTTTGGACTGAGACTTCTACATAAAGCTATGGTCTCCATACAACTCAATAAAAGGAACAGATATTAACAAAATCCACTTGGCAGCACACAAATATTACAAGGGAGCTGATCAGTCTTTACCTTGACTGAGATGGAAAATGTTAAACTCTGAAGAGAGGCATTTCCAGAATAGTGGAGTAGGGATCTCCAAAACTCTGCTCCTCCCTAAAAGCAAGGAGACACTTTTAAAAATTGTCAAAATAAACCTTTTTAGGACTCTAGAAATTCATCTTAGGCCTCCAACAACTTGAAGAGAATCAGTTCAATAAAATGCTTGAATCTCAAGAACAGAAAGCTTTGTGGCATGTTAACTTGCCCTACCCTATTCCCCACTCCTAACAGTGTGGTGGTCTGAAAAGCAACTGCATAACCATCACAAGAGCTATGAAAAACAGCAACCCAGTGGGCACTAGAGGAGGGTGTCCAACACATTCCTGCTAATCCAGAAAACCATGAGCATATGTAGGGGTATGCACATGCCCAGGAAAAATCTGAGAAAGCCCTAGCCTCTCACCTCCAGCTAACCTTGAAATTCTGTACACGGAGGAATTGAAGACTAAGGCAGAGTTGTTACCTGCCTGATAGAGCACTGAAGTTCCCTCAGCAAACTCTCAAGGGTTTGTTGATTAAAGATAATGAAGGAAATCTCTGTCCAAATATTAAATGACCACTAAGAAACCTATATACAGGTCAGGAAGCAACAGCTAGAACTGGACATAGAACAACAGACTGGTTCCAAATAGGAAAAGGAGTACATCAAGGCTGTATATTGTCATCCTGCTTATTTAACTTATATTCAGAGTACATCATGAGAAACACTGGGCTGGAAGAAGCACAAGCTGGAATCAAGATTGCCAGCAGAAATATCAATAACCTCAGATATGCAGATGACAGCACCCTTATGGGAGAAAGCGAAGAGGAACTAAAAAGCCTCTTGATGAAAGTGGAAGAGGAGAGTGAAAAAGTTGACTTAAAGCTCAACATTCAGAAAACTAACATCATGGCATCTGGTCCCATCACTTCATGGGAAATAGATGGGGAAATAGTGGAAACAGTGTCAGACTATTTTGGGGGGCTCCAAAATCACTTCAGATGGTGATTGCAGCCCTGAAATTAAAACATGCTTACTCCTTGGAAGGAAAGTTATGTCCGACCTAGATAGTATATTCAAAAGCAGAGACATTACTTTGCCAACAAAGGTCCATCTAGTCAAGGCTATGGTTTTTCCAGTGGTCATGTATGGATGTGAGGGTTGGACTGTGAAGAAGGCTGAGTGCCAAAGAATTGATGCTTTTGAACTGTGGTGTTGGAGAAGACTCTTGAGAGTCCCTTGGACTGCAAGGAGATCCAACCAGTCCATCCTAAAGGAGATCAGCCCTGGGTGTTCATTGGAGGGAATGATGCTGAAGCTGAAACTCCGATACTTTGGCCACCTCATGTGAAGAGTTGACTCATTGGAAAAGACCCTGATGCTGGGAGGGATTGGGGGCAGGAGGAGAAGGGGACAACAGAGAATGAGCTGGCTGGATGGCATCACCGACTCGATGGACATGAGTTTGAGTGAACTTCAGGAATTGGTGATGGACAGGGAGGCCTGGTATGCTGTGATTCATGGGGTCGCAAAGAGTCGGACACGACTGAGCGACTGAACTGAACTAAACTGAACTGAAGCAAACTGAGCAGAGGCTTCAGTAACTACATATGACAAAGGGCACAGACTTTATAGAAGTCGTTCAGGAAAGTCACTAAGTAAACAAACAATAGTGACAGCAAAAACATGAAGGCAATGGGAATCTGATTTCCATAGCTGTTATATTATGTAAAATGCTCATTTTTCAACAAAAAGTTATGGGACATGTACAGAAACAGCGGTGTGGCCCATAATAGAAAAAGAAAAAATAGTCAGTAGAAACTTCCCCTGACAAAGCCCATGCATTGGACTTACTAGACAAAGATTTAAATCAGCTACTCTAAATATGTTCAAAGAACTAAAGGGAATCATGTCTAGAGAAATAAAAGGAAGCATGAGAATGACATCTCACCATGTAAAGAATACCAATAGACAGATAGAAATTATAAAAAAATAATCAAATAGAAATTCTGGGATTGAAATTATAATGACTGAAATGAAAATAATCACTAGACGTGCTCAAGAGCAGAGGTAAGCCGGCAGAAGAAAGAATCAGTGAACTTCAAGTTAGTTATACTGAGATAATCCATTCTGAAGAACAGAAAGGAAAATGAATTGAAAAGAATGAACAGAGAGAGACTTCCTTGGTGATCCAGTAGCTAAGACTCCGAACTGCCAATGCAGGAGCCCAGGCTTAATCCCTAGTCAGGAAACTAGATCCCATATGCCATAACTAAGAGTTCACAGCCACAGCTAAAGATCCCACCAACTGCCAAGTAAGACACAAAGAAGCAAAATACATGAATAATAAAATACTTTTAAAAAAAAAGAATGGAGTCTCAGAGAACTGTGAAATACCATGAAGCACAGCAGCATACATACAATTCCGGGAAGACCCGGAATTAGAAGGAGAAAAAGGAAGACATTTGAAGAGATAATGGCCAAAATTTCCCAAATGGAATAAAATACATTAATCTATAATTAACATCAAAGTGGTCCAATGAATTCCAAGTACAATAAACTCCAAGAGTTCTCCCCCAGGACACATCACAGTCAAACTGCCAAAAGACAGAGAGAGAAGCAATGTTAAAGCAGCAAAGAAAAGCTAACAATCTATGAGAAACTTTTACGTCAGAACTCAGTGGGATCACATATTCAAAACTCTGAAAGAAACATGCTGTCATCCTCGAATCTATATGCAGAAAAGGTATCCTTCAAAAATGAATAAGATAAACAGAGTAAAGCAGTTTATCACTAGCAAAACTGCTCTACCAGAAACACCAAAGGAAATTCTTCAAGTTGAAATGAAAGGACACTAGACAGTAAGCTGAATCAGCTGCATTCACACAAAGATACTATAAAGTGAAGTCACTCAGTCATGTCCGACTCTTTGTGACCCCAGCCCCCTACCAGGCTTTTCAGTCCATGAGATTTTCCAGGCAAGAGTACTGGAGTGGGTTGCCATTGCCTTCTCCAAGGGATCTTCCTGACCCAGGGATCAAACCCGGGTTTCCCGCATTGTAGGCAGACAACTTATCCTCTGAGCCACTATAAAGAGAACTACAAAGGTAAATATAAAAGATGGTATATGTGTATTTTTTTAAAACTATTTTCTTATTCTATTTGATTTGGAAGACAACTGTATACAACAATACTTATAAAACTGTGCTGATGGGCTTAAAATTTATAAAGATGTAAATTTAACAATAATATGGCACCAAATGGGGGACTGAATAGAGAGAACCATATAGAAAAGCAGAATTTGTGCATACTAAAGAAATTCAGTTGATATCAATTCTAACTGGCTTGTAATCATTTAAGATGTTAACTGTAATCCTCAAAGAAAATACTAAGAAAATACAGCAAAGGAAGCAACAATAGAATTAAATAGACAAACCAGAAAATATCTGCTTTACACAAAAAAGAGTGGTGACGGAGGGACACGGGAACAAAAATGATATGAAGTGTTAGTCACTCAGTTGTGCCTGACTCTTTGCAACCTCATAGACTGTACCCCACCAGGTTCCTCTGTCCATGGAATTCTCTAGGCAAGAGCACTGGAGTGGGGACCATTCCTTTCTCCAGGGGATCTTCCCCACCTAGGGACTGAGCCCAGGTCTCTTGTATTGCAGGTGGATTCTTTACTGTTTGAGCCACCAGAGAAGCCCACAAAAATGACATAAGACATATAGAAAACAAGCAGTAAAATCACAGTAAATTGTATATGATTTGAACTATACTTAATGTAAATGGAATAACTCCTCCTATCAAAAGGCAGAGATTGGCAGAATAGATTTCTAAAATTCATAATCTTGAGAGTTCCTTGGACTGCAAAGAGATCCAACCAGTCCATTCTAAAGGAGATCAGCCCTGGGTGTTCTTTGGAAGGAATGATGCTAAAGCTGAAACTCCAGTACTTTGGCCACCTCATGCGAAGACTTCACTCATTGGAAAAGACTGATGCTGGGAGGGATTGGGGGCAGGAGGAAAAGGGGAAGATAGAGGATGAGATAGCTGGATAGCATCACCGACTCAATGGACATGAGTTTGAGTTAACTCCAGGAGATGGTGATGGACAGGGAGGCCTGGCGTGCTGCGATTCATGGGGTCGCAAAGAGTCAGACACGACTGAGTGACTGAACTGAACTCTACACTGTGTACAAAAGACACACTTTAGATTCAAAGAAGAAAACAGCTTGAAAGTAAAGAAATGGGGGAAATACACCATGCAAACAGAAATTAAAAAATGATGGGAGTGGCTGTATTCATATCAGATGAGACACAATGTAAGACAAAAATTGTATGATAAACAAAGAAGGACATTTTCTTAATGATAAAAAGAATCCATCAGGAAGATAGTAATTATAACATATATGTATCTAAAACCAGAGCCCTGAAATACATGAAGCAAAAAATGATAGAATTGAAGAAAGAAGTGGACAATCACAATAATAGTTGGAGATTTCAGTACCGCAGTTTTTGATAATGAATAGACTTGGTAAGGAGATCACTGAGGAAATGGAAGACTTCAAATCATGCTAAGACAACTGCACCTAACAGCCGTCTGAACAACATGCCACCCGGCAACAGAGAATACACTTTCTGCTGGGTACACATAAAACATTCTCCAGGAGAGAACATTTGTTGTTCTTCAGTTGCTAAGTCATGTCTGACTCTTCATGAACTAACTCATGGATTTCAGCACACTAGGCTTCCCTGTCCTCCACCGTCTCCTGGGGTTTGCTCAAACTCAAGGCCAGTGAGTCGGTGAAGCCATTCAATCATCTCATCCTCTGTCACCAGCTTCTCCTTCTGCCCTCAATCTTTCCTAGAATCAGAGTCTTTTCCAGTGAGTCAGCTCTTTGCATCAGGTGGCCAAAGTATTGGAGCTTCAGCTACAGCATTAGTCCTTCTATGAATATTCAGTGTGCCAATTTCCTTTAGGGTTGACCGGTTGGATCTCCTTGTGGTCCAAGGGACTCTCAAGAGTCTTCTCCAGCACCACAACATATGTTGAGAGAACATACATTAGGTTATAACACAAGTCTCAGTAATTTTAAGAGGACTGAAATCATACAAATTATGTTCTCAGATCACAGTGGAATGATAGTACAAATCAATAAAAGAAGAAAAATTGGGAAACTCACAAATACCTGGAAATAAATTTTAAAAAACACACTTGTAAATAATGGATGGATCAATGAAGAAGTCAGAAAGGAAATTAGAAATTACTTTGAGAAGAGTAAAAATGAAGACAACATACCAAAATCTTACAGGATGCATCCAAAACAGCAAATAGAATTAGGTCTAAAACACCAATATTGAAAAAGAAGAAAGTTCTCAAGTCGCTAAGCTAAACTTCCAACTTACTACACTGGAAAAAGCGGTGCAAACCAAACTTAATGCAGAGAGGAGGAAGGTGTGATGGTTAATTCTGCATGTCAACTTGATGGGCCATAGGGGGCCCAGAGATTTGGCGAAACATGATTCTGAGTGTGTCTGTGAGGATGTTTCTGGAGAGTTTCACATCTGAATCAGTGAACTCAGTGAAGCAGGCTGCCCTCCCTAAAGTAGGTGGGCCTCATCCAATCAGCTGAAGGCTTGAATTAGAACAAAAAGTCTGACCTTCCTGTGAGTAAGAGGGAACACCTTTAACCTGACCACCTTCAGGAAGGGAAGTCAGTCTTTTCCTGTAGGTCTTCCTGGGTCTTGAGCCTGTCAGTCCATGGAGCTACACCCATGAGCTCTCCTGGCCCTCTAGTTTCTTCAAATATTTAAGATAAGTCTATACAAACTCTTACAAAAGTAAAAGAGAGAATATTTTCTTTCTATGAAGAAAATAATGTCCTGATATTAAAGCCAGACAAAGACATTCTAAGAAAGGAAAACTATACTAGAACCTAGGAAAAAGACTAGGATTCTTTATGAATATTAATACTAAAACCATACAAAAAAAAAACAAGCAATTTGAATCCAATGACATGTAAAAAACTTACTATGACGAATAAGAATCTATGTCAAGAAAAGAAGGTTAGTCTGACCCATGAAAATCAACCTAATACATCAAGTTAATAGAATAAAGGACAAAAACAACATGGTCATCTTAATAAATACAGAAAAATCATTTGACAATATTTAATACCATTTAAGGTAAAAACATTCAACAAACTAGGGATATAAGGAGACTTCCTCAATCTGATAAAGGACATCTATGAGAAGTCAACAGCTAATATCATACTTAATGCTAAAATACCGACAATCTTTCCTTAACATCAGAAATAAACAAGGATGGCAGCTCTCATCACTTCTATTCAACATTGTACTAGGGATAATTGCCAGGGTAATTAGGCAAGAAAAAGAAATAAGAGGCATTCACTTTGGAAAGGAAGCAAAACTATATTTACTCACAGATGACATAGTCCTGTATATAGAAAATCCTAAGGAGTAAGCAATCTATTAGAACTAATAAACAAGTTCAGCTGGTTGCAGGACACAAGATCAATATACAAAAAGCAATTATATTTCTATACACTAGCAGTGAACTCTCTGAAAATAAAATTAAGGAAACTATTTCAGTTATAATAGCTTCAAAAAGAATGAAATCCTTAGGAACAAATTTTAACAAAAGATATTCGTGACTTGTACACTGAAAATTCTAAAACACTGCTGAAGGAAATTAAAAAACTAAATAATGGTAAGGCATTCATGTTCAGGGATCAGAAGACTTAATATTGTGAAAATGACAATATTCCCCTAATTGGTCCAGAGAGTCAATGAAATCTCTATCAAGCTCCCAGTTGGCTTCTTTTGAAACAGTAATTGACAATCTTATCCTAAAATTTATATGCAAATGCAAAGGAACTAGAATAATCAAAAGTCTTAAAGAAAAAAAGAAAAAATGGGGAGGAGGTACATGTCTAAAGGACATGGGAACCTATCAAAAGAGCTTTCAGTGACCAAAACTGAAACAATTCGAGTAATATATTAAATGCATTCATAGTCTCTCAACCACATCTGACTCTTTGCGACCCCATGGACTGGAGCCTGCCAGGCTTCTCTGTCCATGGGGTTTTCCAGGCAAGAATACTGGAGTGGGTTGCCATTTTCTTCTCCAAAGGATCTTCCTGACCCAGAGACTGAACCTGTGTCTCTTGTATCTCCTGCATTGACAGGCAGATTCTTTACCACTGTGCCACCTAGGAATCTCTAATAAATAATCATAGTATAATATTAAAACCCAGAGTGGAATATATCCATGAGTTCATAAACATAGGATTAAATAGATAAGTGAAAGTGGAAGCATAGCAACTTTTACTTATAGAAACATTAAATTAATAAGTTTAAAATGAACTGATGGAAATTTAAAAATCACCATTAGGAAACAGCAGTAATAATTGCTGTAAGCAGGATCCACCAATAAAAGCTAATATTAGTATGTAAAAGTTTAAGGACAAACAGGATATTTGTATAGCCTCAAAGTATTTCCCCTCAAACATTTACTAATTACAAATAAAAAATCATGAGAAAATAAAACAAACCCAAGTTTGTAGATATTCTTCAAAATACCTAACTGATACTCTTCAAAAGTGTTGCAATCCATGAATGACAAGGAAGGACAAAGGTGTCATAAATTGGAGGAGACCAAGAAGACATGCCAACCAAACACAGTGGATTGGATCCTGGGACAGAAAAATCACCTCAATGGGAATGCTAGTGAAATCCTAAAGAGGTCTAGAATTTAGGTTTGTTTTTTGGTGTGTGTGTGTGTGTGTGTGTGTTTTATTTTGGTCACACCAAAAACACACACACACACACACACACACACACAATGCAGCATGCAGGATCTTAGTTCCCAGGCCAGGGATTGAACTCATGCCCCCTGCAGAGGAAGCATGGAGTCCTAATGACTGGTTCAGTTCAGTTCAGTCGCTCAGTCCACTGGACTGCCAAAGAATTCCCTAGAATTTAGTTTTCCTTTTTTAAACTTACTAAAAAAGAAATACAAACATCAGCAAAAATCCTTTACCATTAAAGATTATACCAAATATACCCATGCAACACACCATTAGAATCACAGCACTGTTAGAGGATAGTCTCCAAAATACTCAGTAATTATAAAGTTCAAATTCTAAACAATTTCAAAAATTAACAAAGAAATGCCCCTCCCAAGTCGTTAATGAAGCTAAAATCACTTTGATAATAAAAAACCAAAAAAGAGCAATACAGGGAATTCTCTGATAATCCTGTGGTTAAGACTTCATCTACCAGTGCAGGGGCTGTGGGTTCAATCCCTGGTTAGGAAACTAAGATCCTGCATGTCTTGTGGCCAAAAAACACCCAAAACATAAAACAGAAGCAATATTGTAACAAATTCAAAAAAGACTTTAAAAAACGGTCCAGATCTAAAAACAGTCTTTTTAAAAAGGCAATGCAAGAAAAGTACAGGCTAAATTCACTTATGAACAGAGATTTTTCAAAAAATTCATAAATAATACAGCCAAAAATTAAATCCAATAATGTGAAACACACAAACAAATGGGAAACAAATGTCATCACCTAACTGGATTTATCAGAGCAATGCAAATGGTTTAGCATTGCTGTGTGCCATGCTTAGTTGCTCAGTCATGTCCGACTCTAGGCAACCCCATAACTATATCCTGCCAGGCTCCTCTGTCCATGGGATTCTCCAGGCAAGAATACTGGAGTGGGTTGCCATGGCCTCCTTGGTCTAACATTAGAAAGTTTAATTCACATAAGTCACTGTGAGTATGAATTAGGCTTAGTAAACTATTTGACAAAAAAGTCAAATACTCAGTAGTTTAAACACATAAGGTTTAATTCTCCCAGGGGTGGAGAGAGGCCCTCCATGACTGGCAGGGCAGTTTCCTTTAGGAAGCTGTCTGAGAACCGGGGCTGCTTCTATTTTTCCCTCCCCACCTCTAAGGTGTGACCCATAGCTCTCTGATCCAGGAAGATTCAAGACTGCACCCCCATGTCTGTGTAAGACAGAGGGCACAAGATCAGAGCATCCTGAAGTGCACAATTCTGAAGTCATTTATTCACTTCCACTCCAGTGGGTCAAGTTGTCATGGCTACAACTAGCTGCAAGGGAAGTTGGACAGTCATTGGCTTAGCTCACAACCACCAATTCTATTGCTGCAAGAGCAAATGAATTTCCATCTACTCTTTATACCATCTTAGAGCCCAAACTGTGTCAATGATACGTGTTCCTCTACCCAGATCTGGGTAGAACAGTGGGGAACATGTCACCCACCCCAACACACACAACCCACATGGGAAGAATAGGAACTTAACTCCTGGTGTGATTAAGGTGCTAAATCAATAGAGGGGGAATTTCCTCCATGGGCCTCACCTACTCACATGAGTCCTTGAAGGGAGCAGGGCTGTGCAGGGGGAAGAGATTTGGAGCATGGGAGCAGTCAGACGTGAGGGATGGTCTTCATTGCCGGTTTTGAGGTTGAGGAGGCCACCTAGAGAGGACTGGGAGCTGAGACCAGACCCTATCAGATAGCCAGAGAGAAAACAAAGATCTCGGTTCTGTGACCCCAGGGAACTGACTTCTGCCAATAGCCAGAAACTCCAAAGAGGATCCAGAACTTCAGAAAGGAACCCAATCTAGCTGACACCTGGACCACAGCCTTGTGTAACCTTGAGCAGAGAACAGCTGGCTGTACCCGGATTCCTGACCCACAGGAGTTCTGAGATGTTGGGTGATGTTCTCAGCCACTAAGGGTGTGGTATTTGTTATACAGCATAGGAGACTGATACACTGCCCATCTCTCTTTACAACTGACCAGCTCCATGCTGGTTTCATCCTCATTCTCACAGACTGATGGAGCAGAACAGAATTCAGGAACAGGTGTATGCTTATACAGATACTTGCCTCTGACAAAGAGCGTGGGGTAGAAGAGGAGGGAGAGAATGGTATTTTTAATCATTGTGCTGGATCAACTGGATAGGCGTACAGCAAAAACATGAAACTTGGCCCTTACCTCATACAATACAAAATATATATATTCTAGGTGGAGGGCACCTCTAACTGGAAAAGGGGAAACAATAAAGATTCTAGTGTTCTCATGGACTATGTCCATGACCTCCTCAGGCCAAGATGTTGAACAGGGTACCCAGAGAACTAACCAGGAGGAGAAGATGAATAAGCTGAACTACATGCTGTGAAGGGAGATTCCATCCATTATAGAAGATGATTGAGAGTGAGAGAAAGGAGAGCATGGACCAGGACCTTTGCATCAGCGTCACTGACCAAAGGATGGCCTCTGGAGCCACAGGGAACATGCACAGGGCAGGAGGGATCAGCGGGAAACTTTACAGAAACCTGGCCACGTGTGAGTGAGGCTCCCGTGAAGGTGAAGCAGCAAATGCCTGAGAAGCAGGAAACAGTCCCAACTGTCTCAAGCTTCAGGAAAACGCAAATTTAGACCACCGTGAGCTCTTCTGGCTTGGCTCACTTGGAAAGACTGACAAGGCAAGTGTGGACAAGAACAGGGAGCAACCCTCCCACACTGCCAGAAGGGCCCACGTCAGGCCAAAGCCTTGGAGAGATGGCTGAAAAGAACCTACAGGACCAGGACACGTGTGGCCCAGGGTGCCCGCCCCACGTTCGTGCCTGACAGGAGTATCACAGTTAATCACAGGTTTGTGGATAAGACCCTTCCTCGAAATACCATAAGACTGGAGACAACTCAGTATTAGAATGGATGGATAAACCTTTCATTTAAACAAGAGGACGCTTCAGGGGGACAAGAACCCACCAGCAATTACTCCCTACAGGAAACCAGAACCTCACCCACGTTATTGTGCCACCTAATTCCTCCTTCCTGAAGTTCAGAAATGCAGAGCAAATCCACGGTGTCACATTCGGATAGTAACCACCTTTGGCACCAAAGGCAGGGTCATGATGAGAAGGACCCGTGGTGACAGACCAGAATATTCTGTTTCTCAATCTGGGCTTTGAGTACATGGTTGTGCCCATTTTGTGAAAATTCACCCAGTTGCACACTTACAACTTCTGCATTTTTCTGCATGTATGTCGTCTTTTAATAAAACTTTCATTTAAAAAAACACAGAAAGCAAAAAGACCAAGCATTCCAACAGAAAATTGGGTAAAGGCCACCAGGGGCTTTTATAAAGGCAGTAACATGAGTGCCTGAACTCCAGACAGAGACCCTCAACATCATAAGCCCTGAGGGAGACGCTCGTCAAAATAGGAGTGACAGGCCCCTCAAACCCCAGCCACTGACACCAGTGCTGGGGACCTCAGGTACACCACCCACAGCTGCAGTCACCCATCTTGGCACAACACCTCCAAGTGACTTGGCAAGTTCTGTTGGTGAAGATACACCTGCCCAGTAACCTCACTCTTAAAAAGCTCACGTGAATGTGTAAAGGAGTCTTTGCAAGAAAGTCCATCTTAGCATCATTCACAACAGCAGAACCTGGGAAGGACCCCGGATGCCATTCCCAGGAGATAGGGTGAGAACAGGGGTTGGGGCGTTCACACCCACTGACCTGTAACGTCACACAGCAGCACAGCTGGGGAAGCCAACACCAGCACATGCCTTTCAAGCAACACATGAAACAGAACTGAGCACGTGACCCCAACAGGAGGATGCAAACCAGACCTGGGGAAGGTCAAAGTCACACTGAGAGATCCTGGTGGACTCAGAACGGGATTGAGGGCTGTCCTTGTAACCAATGTGAAAAGGTGGTGACAGTGTGAGTGTGGGTGGGTCTGGCATGCTATCCTCCATGCTTTTTTCTGGAAAGGTTCCATGCTTCTGAAAAGTCCTTGAAGAAGCCTTGAGAGCTGGCCCCATGGTCCGTCATCCCTCTAATGGAAACAGACATGGAAATGAAGGTGGCCTCAGAGAGCATCTCCACGCCCCTCTCCCGGGGGAGCCCTCCTTGCCTGTCATCCACCCTTGGAGGTGCACCTCTCCCTAGCAGGCCGGTCCTCCGGTCCCCTTAACACTTCTCACCTGGGACTGCAGCCCCAGCTGGTGTCTTGGACATGGTTTGCTCATCTCCCCCAGGGGATGTGTGTTGTGGGGTAGCTTCCTAAAGGGGCATCTCTGGTCCCCAGGAGAACAGGCCTGAGTTCTGACCCCAGCTTCCCAGGTCACCAGCTCCCTGCCCTAGTGACTTCCCTGGCCCCCCTCACTGTGCCAACCCAGAGGACACCTGCAGCAAGGCAGGCAGGGTAGCTGCTGCCCAGAAAGGTTCTGCAACCATTAGAGGTATGACGGACCATGGGGCCAGCTCTCAGCCAGTTCAAGGGTAGGGCCACCTGTGCCTTGGTTGTGGCGACACTGACCATCCCCGTTGTGAGTCTAGGCATGTCCTCTGCTATCTGAGTGCAGGAGGGTCTGGCAGCAGGACCCTACTGCTCTTGGAACGCTGAGCCCTGGTTCCCACGGCAGGGACCTTGGGCCAGAGTCACAGGAGGGCCCCCACCCCGCTTGACCTGCATTTCCCTGGCCTGGGGCTCTCGGAGGGCAGGACAGGAAGGCTGGCCCACCCCTGGTTAATGGCCCCTGACTCTCACTTCCCCGGGTGTTAAGCACCCCCTCCCCTCTGCCCACTAATTATCTGGAGGTTTTCCAGAGCCCTGAGCCTGAGAAGGGATTTCTTGGGGGATTTGGTTTGGACATGGAGATCCTTTCCTGCAGGAAAGGCCTCCAGGTGCCGGCCCCCGGCCCCAGACAGAGGACCCCTTCTTCATCTCACCTCTGTGCCCCTGCAAAGTGGATGCACTGACTTCCTGGTCCTTCTGGCATCCTCTGGGCCACCAGCCATGGGCACAGGCCACCCAGCCACTCCATGTGCACCAATCGAAGAGGGAGGGAGGCCATACACTGGTTGAATGCTTAGTAGGAGTATTAGCTGAATGGATAGATATGTGGATGGATTCATGGATGGTGGATGGAAGGATGGGTAAATGGATGACCATGGTGGTGGATGGACAGCTGAGTGGGTAGATGGATGGATAATGGATGGGTGGGTGGACGGATGGGTGGATGGATGGGTGGATGGGTGGGTGGATAGAAGAATGAATGGAAGGGTTGGGTTCTACCTGAAGCCAAGTTTTCCTCCTGAGACATTCGTTCAGATAAATCCTACCCACCATTCCCCCAGGCTCTCAGTAGTGCTAGCAAATGGAAGTCCTTGCCAGCCAGAAAGCCTACTTGTTTCAGCTTTTGTGATGGAAACAGTGCTGTAAGGACCCTGAGGCAGTTTCCAGACCTGGACTGCCAGACCAGGAGTGCTTTCAATGCACACCCTTTGGGTGGCTTCTGGGTCCCTATCTGAGGCTCCCTCTTAGCAGTCTTCTGACATCCATTCTGGCAGGATGGCACAGGCAGGCGGGGGCCTTAGGACAACCAGGAGATAGGCTCTTTCTGGGTCCCAAGAGAACCTGGGAGCCATGGGCCTGGCATGTTTTTCTGAAAAAGCAGAAGGCATGACAAATGAAGCCAGTTCAGCTCAGCAGCGGACTGGAAGCTGTGTGTGAGCACCATCAGCCCTGGCTTAGGAGCTTTCTTCTGGACTGGAAGACTCACTTTAAGATATGAAAAGCGGAAGCACTCTCAGAAGAGGAAAGGCAGGAGCAGCAGTGCCTCGGTGGGAACATGACGGGTGTCTGAATGAGGAGGCAGCCTGACCAATGGGAGGCCACATCTGCAAGACCTGCAGCCTCAAAGCAGGGCTGGGCAGGTGCCCTGGGAGGCCTGAAGCTTCAGTCTAGGGGAGAGGCGAGAGCGGTGTTCACCGGAACACAGTGGCCGGGTGGTGGGCGTCTCGCCGAGATTTGCCGTGAGGTCGTTGCCGTCTCTGTGCAGGGTATTAGTGAGTTTTGTATATGCCAATAAAAAAAATAAAAGCCACTATTAAAATGAACCCCTGGCACATACCTGGTTTCGATCACAGAGGAGCTGGTCTTTTGCACTGGAATTTGCAGCATCTGTTCCAATTAAGCCTCGCTTCTCAGCTTAAAGATATTAGCCCGATCTCTCGTGTTCTGTTTGGACATGAATAGCGCATTGTCTGCCCCAGCAGCCCTGCAGCCGCGCAGACACCATTAAACAGCTTTGTGGCCCAATTAGAAGTGGTGGTGGGCTGGCAGGGGAGGGGCGGGACTGACCACTGGGGCCAGGTGCTTCGTGGACACAAGGGGGTCAGCTAACATGGACCATGTGTGGCAGAGTGGGCTCTGTGACAAGCGTAGCCTTGTCATCCATCTTGATGCTGATGTGCCCACCGGAGCAGTAGGCGGGCAGCTTCCATGGGGCCGGGCAGATGGAAGTCTGGGCAGATGGTGGGACCCAGAGTTCTCATGGAAGGCCTGGGCAGAGCTCACGCCCGTGTCTGCCAGCCTGGCACCACACACCCCTCTCTCTCCTGGAGACGCATGAGCATACTTGCACACTTTCACACACACTTACTCCAACATTCTCACTCACACACTTTAACACGCACCCACACACACATACACACACATACTTAAGCATACAAAACTGCAGATGCCACAGCATCCCCACTCCCACCCCACAGTGACCAGCACATTATACTTATGATAAGCTTTTTTCCTGGTTAAATACCAAATCTAGGAAACACATCTGGGGAAACTGAGGTGTTCAGTCAAAAAGAAAGGGTGTTTGAAAAGATAGATGGATAGATCGATGGACAAGTGGAAGAAAGGTTGTATGAATAGATGGATGAATCAGCATATATGTGTATGGATAGTGGATGGATGGATGGAAGAAAGGATTATGCATAGATGGATGATGGATGTAATGAATCTATGTGTGTATATATGTGCCGTGGTTGGATGGATGTGTGGGTGGATGGACAGGCGGATGGATGGATCAATGATGGATGGATGGATGGGTTGATGGATGGATTGATGGATGGATCAATGATGGATGGGTGGATGGATGGGTGGGTGGATTAATGGATGGGTGCATGGGTGGATATATGGATGGATGGATGGATTGAAGGATGGATGGATGATGGATGGATGGGTCCATGGGTGGATGAGGAGTAGCTAGGTAAGTAGAGCTATGTGATGGAAGACACTAGGAGTCAGTGTAATGGAGTGGAATTCTTATTATTTTCTATATCTTCTTGCTTCTCTAGACTTCCCACATCCTCTACAGCAAGCATGCATCACTTCCATGACCTGACACAGACAATGATTCCAGCACGAGCCCTCTCATTCCCAAGGCTGAGGGGGAGGAATTCTTAGACATCAAGAAGCTGGCCTGTCCTTGTGCTTGGGTTTGAAACAGAGGGGCCTCTTTCTCCGCTGCCTCGGCTGGCGGCTGCTATGACATCACCCATGTGGTGTGTAACTCGAGAAGCGTGTCAGGAATCGTTGGGACTGATTGATCACGCGTGCTAGGGTCCTCTCCCAGCAGCCTTGAGCAGGCCTGGCGGGCAGCTGGCTATGTCTCTCAGCAGTGCCTGGTCCGGGAGCTGCATCTTCACCCTATGGGACAGAGCTCTGCAGATGAGCATGGAGGGCTCATGTTTCAGACCAGCACAACAGGGTTGGCACCTGGGCGCATCCTTGCTAGGGTCGGCCCTGCCTCCTAGCCTGGCTCCTGGGTGGGCTGCAGTTGCTGCTTCTTCTCCACTCAGGACAGAGGGGCGGTTGAGGAAGGTCAATGGGGAATTAGGGCGGCCGTGGCTGGGACAGTGGGGTCTGGAGGAGTCCAGGCCGCCTCACCCACACACTGGAAAGGGAGACAGATGTCCTGTCTACTTTCTGTCTGAGGCCACATAATGAGCAGGTGCATTTGTGAGGCTGGGTAGGGGGTGGGTCTGGTGGGTTCCATCAGAGTCACTCCTTAATGCATCAGCACTGAAGCTGTAAAACGGAGCTACTGCCTGCCTCAAAGGGTGGAGTGGGAGAAGCGGGAGAGCTCAGCTCAGCTCCAGGACCCAGGAAGGGGCTGGCCAGAGATCCTGCCCCCACCTCCTGGGACAGAACATGGAGTCCTAACCCTGCTGGGTTTCTGGGATCATGGGGAGATCCCACCTTGGCTGCAGACCCCCAGTAGGGAGGCTGCATGGGACACCCTCCCCTCCCCCACTTCCAGCATCATCCCCGCCTCTCAGAGGGCGAGGGCTTGTGCCCACGGAAGGAGCACCTGGTGACTTGGGAGGGGTCACCTGGGATATCCTCTGCTACTTTCTATCAGTCAAGTGCTCAGGACATGGGTCTCCCAGCAGGGGTGCCCCACAATCTCTCATGGCAGAGACCCCCCCACATGTCTGGAGCTCACAAATGGCACCTGGCAAGCATGTCCTCCAAAGTTCTGGGGCCAGGCCCTGGGAGTCAAAGCCTGTGCCTGATGCGGGTCCCTCTCTGCCCAGAGCTCCCCCTCCATCCACTTCAGGGGCTCCAGGGCAACTAGCTGGCAGAGTCCAGCAGTCAGCCTCTGCAGGGGTTAGAGGGCCCATCATGGCCCTTGTGAGCATGTTTTGAGGTTTTTTGTTGAGCAACACCACTGGACACTGGGCCCCAGTCCCCACACCAGCTCAGAAGTGGGTCTACCCACCTGGTAGAAGGGCTGAGCCCAGACCAGGTACTGTTTCAAACCCTCAGGACAACTCCTGAGGCCAGAAATCGTTCTTGTTCTCACTTGTGCCAGGGGGACCTGGGGCTCAGAGATGTGAAGCAACCTGTTCAAACTCACACAGCTTCCAGCAGCAGAGCTGGGACTCCAGATGAGCAGGTTTCCCCCAGACACACCCTCCCTGGTTTCAGGTCTAAAGGCCTAGGCCAGGCCCATGGTCCCTGCCACTCCTGCGGGGCTGGCCTGCAGCACCGTATTAGCTAATGCAATGCACAGAGGATGTTAAAGAAAAAAATCAATTTAAGATAAAACTGGCATCTACTTCAGAGCAAAGACAATTACCTTTATGTTCAAGAGAAACAGGGTGGAAGTACTTATTTAAATTGCCGTCTTATAACTAACCAAGAAGCTATTTTCAGACTCTGTTCAATGTTTTTCCTTCTTTTCCTGGAGAAATCCACCTTCTCTCTGCCCTGTGCGTGTCAGGCTCGGGCTGGGAGGGCGCATGTCTGGGGAGCCCACCGGACCCCCACCTGGCGCCGGCCGTCCAAGCAGGGCCCCCTCCTGAGGGCCAGGGAAGTGGGGTCCTCAAGATGCCTTTCCAAAGCTGCTGAAAGTTGAACTTCGGAGGCTGCGGAGTCTCCATTGCCTTCCCTCCGCGGTGGGGGGAGACGGGTCCGGCCGCCCTTACCAAAGCAGTTAAAAAGTCAACATAGCCCCCAAATCGCGTTAAATATGTTAAGCAAACACACGGCAGGCGGTGTGGATATTAGGTCATTTCTCATAAATATTAATACCGGAGTTTTCCAACGGGCAAAATTAACGAAACAAAGATGCCTCTTCTCTTGCAGCCTCATATACTCGCCGTCCCTGGAACAGGCCCAGCTGGGAGGGGAAAACCGAGTCAATCCAGCCCAAAAAAAGGCTCTGAGCGCTCGGCTCACATGGAGGCTGCCAGTGGAAGCTGGAGGGGGCGGGCTCTCCAGGGCCTCAAGCCGGCTGGCCGAGGTGGGCGATGCTTCAGCGATAAACGGCAGGACGGGCCTGGGGGCTGCCCTTTGTGCGTGCATGCTCAGTCGCTTCAGTCATGTCTAACTCTTTGTGACACTATGGACAGTAGCCTGGCAGACTACTGTGTCCATGGGATTTTCCAGGCAAGAATACTGGAGTGGGTTGCCATGCCCTCCTCCAAGGGTTCTTCCCCACCCAGGGATCAAACCCACCTCCCTTACATCTCCTGCATGGCAGGCATGTTCTTTACCACTAGTGCCATCTGGTGAGCCCCTCTGTGGGGCTTAGAACATCTCACCCCTGGGCCCCCACGTGCTTGCTCCTACCCCATCAGACAGCGTGTGGAGAAACACTGGTATTGTGGGCCTGCCTGGCCTCACTGCCCCTTTCTGCAGGGAATTTTCTCCTGGCTTCCCCTGACCACCCCTCAGGGCCAGGACTCTGTGTGTTCCCCAGAAAGGGTTGACCTTCCACAGTCCCTGGTGAGGGAATTGGTGACTTCACCTGCATCCTGTCAGCATCCAGACTCAGCCTCTCTCTCTAGTCTGCCTGCTGCCGTCCACTTGCGTGAGCCCTATGGTGTCTTACAGGGACAGGACCCAGACACTCTACCTTCGTCTCTCCAGCCCGTCGGCCCAAAGGAGACCAGGAAGGAACAGAGGAAGGGGGTCTTCAGTGGCCATGCGGGCTGGTGCTAGACACCAGGCTCACTCTGATTTTCCAAATGGAGCCTTCACAGTGGCTCCTGCCCAGCTCGGCCTGAGCAGACAGCAGAGAGAAAAGGACTCTAGAGTGGAGAAAACCTCATCCTAAAAATTAAAAAGTGTCTGCCTGGAATTTGCCACACAGATGGCAGAGGACCCCAGTAGGCCTCCTCAACTGCAGCCACAGCCACAGGAACCCTAGTCCAGGGGCCTTGCTGCCCCAGAGTGGGGTGACTCTGCTGGACCCAAACTCGCTGGCCAGGCCTGGCACCAGCAAGAGTTCCGGCGCTGGAAACAGGTGGACATGGCCCAGGCTGTGTCTGTTTCACCTGCCCACCAGGAACAGGTACCTGTCACCTCTGATTATCTACTTACTTTTCATTCGAAAGGGTGGTGGTAAAATTCAACCATTTAACACATAGAGAATCTGTTCATAATCAAGTGGCTCAAACCAGGGACATGGGAACATTTGAGAAGCAGCAAAGAGACATTTGGAAAAGACACTTAGACAATTCTAAAGTAATTCAACCCTGAATATTCATTGGAAGGACTGATGCTGGTGCTGAAACTCCAATACTTTGGCCACCTGATGCAAAGAACTGACTCATTGGAAAAGACCCTGATGCTGAGAAAGACTGAGAGCAGGAGGAGAAGGGGACAACAGAGGATGAGATGGTTGGATGGCGTCACTGACTCAATGGACATGCATTTGAGCAAACTCCAGGAGATAGTGGAGGACAGAAGAGCCTGGTGTGCTGCAGTCAGTGGGGTTACAAAGAGTCGGACATGACGTAGCAACTGAACAACAGTAACCACAAACACAGAAACAGGAAAATAAGGAGGATGGCAGAGTACCTGTCGGAAACAGTGCCAGTGAGAAGACAGTGGAGAGAGTCCTAGAAGGAAAAAGCCTCCTGAGCTCAGAATTCTACACCTGGTGAAAATAGCTTTTCAATGCAGAAGTGAAATAAAGACTTCTTCAGGCAAACAAAAGCTGAACAAATTTATTACTGGCCACCTTGAGCCACCAGAAACATTTAAGGGAAGGAGCTGTTGACAAGAGAAGATATGAAGAAGAGGTGGCCGCGACAACAGGCTCAATCTCAACGGAATTCCTGTGAGTCAAGGAGAAGTCCATCCTGAGCGATTACCTTTGGACAGAACTCTAGGAGACATGAGCTAAGCTGTAGAAAGGACACAGGCCAGTGCTGTCCCGGGCTGGGGGCTGGTGAGGAGGGCAGGTGACAGTGGGGCCCAGGGGGACTGTGGGCTGATGTGGACATTCAGTCTTTATTATGATGGTGGCTTCTCAGGCATACACCTATGTCAGAAGCTGCAGTCGCACGCCTTCAACAGGGCGGCTTCCTGCACGTCAGCTATGCTCCAATAAAGACCCCTCGAGCCGTTATGAAAGGATATAGGACAGTGCCTGACGTGGGACAGTACACAGCCCTACCTGCTGGCATTGCCCCAAGTTCTTTAAATTGGGGTGAATGAGTGAATGAATGAGCTCACCCTCCTCCAGCTCTCATGTGGGCCCATTTCACAGATGGCACCTAGGCCTGCTGAGGGAGACTCTTGGGGGCCTGGGCGGCCCCCAAGGCCAGCTCTGGGCCCTGCCCACTGCACTCCAGTACAGGTGCCCCCCCTTATCCAAGCTCTGCTGCTTGGAGGAGCCCTCAGGGACCTCGCTCTTGCTGGGTTATTTTTGGAGCTGTTAATGACTCTGTTTGCCTTTCCAATGACCTCAAATGTTCCACTGCCCCGGACCCCACCCCCATGCCGTGTGCCCAGCAGCCCCTCCCTGGCTCTCTCCCGCAGGCGAGGAGGCCCCCTGGCATGTCAGTCTCCCTGCCTTGGTTCAATCTCCTATGTGCCCATGGCCGTGGCTGCTGGTCTTGCATGGGATGGTCAGGTGGAACGCAGTGCCCACAGGTGTCGTGGGGGTTGGGCGTAGGAGACGGGAAGCCATTCCGTCCCCCAGCCCCAGAGTCAGTGCTGCCTCCCTCCCAGGCCGGGGAGTGGGCTTAGGGCTCTCCTTGAGAGACTCTGGACCTGGGGGGCTGGACTCTGAGGGCTTGTCAGCGTGTTCCCCTAACACTTGTGGGGAAAACACACGCGGCATTTTATTAGCCTAAAGCCGCTTTTCCCCTTGATTTCCAGACCCAAGTGTATTTATAAAGGAAATTTAATCGGGTTGTTTTTAATTCTCTCACACTTAACTCATCAAAATGCTATTTGGTAAGAGCGAGACCAGACCAAGGGTGCCTCTGGAGTCGATGTTCGAGGGCTGCACAGGGCTGGCCAAACAGCCAGGTCCACCCTGGAAGGACTCACAGGGCTGAGACGGAGTTTCACCCCGCGGAGCTGCCTCCTGCCAGCGGGGCCCAGAGAAAGTTCCCAATGGGGCATAGGGAGTGCCCTCTCCAGCCCCCACATGCCCCCCTTCCATTGGGTGTTGGGGATCTTAGAGCTTGGATCCTGCACCCCAGGTTCAGCACAAGTTCAGCCCAGGCCCCAGCTCTGAGGCCAGGTGGTCCAAGGACACAGAGGGTGGCCATGGAGATGGTGCGGCTTGCCTGCCCAGCAGCCCCCAGAGGCACCTCCCTGAGACAGAGGACATCCCCAGGAAGGAGGGGAGAGATGTCCACTATGGCCCAGTGTGAGCCTGGCCTCAAAGTCAAGTGGGGTAAGCCCAGGGGATGGAGGTCTTTGCTGTCTGCTGATGGCCTGCCCTGCTGTGTAGCCAGTTTTCATAGCCATGTGTCCAAAGCATAGCATCTACCCATGGAATAGGCTGCCGCACTGACCAGCCCTCTGTTGAGAGAGGTCCAGTTGGTCATGCCAGGAGGGGGAGGGATCACAGAAGTATCCTCCAAGCCAAAGGGCAGTGGACACGTGTGAGTGTCTGAGAGAGGGCCCCACACAGCCGGGCACTGACACACCCCTGCCCCAAAGCAGCTGCAAATCTGCTGGAAATGGAGTGTGAAGCATTAGCAAGCCAGGCATGGGGCAGCCCTGGGCAGGGCAGGGCAGGGCAGGGCAGCCAAGGAGCCAAGGCATCTGGGAAGCCAGGCTTCCAGGCACAATGTGTGGTGTCGGGAGTGAGAAGGGCTGGACAGCCAGACCCTGGGCCCCCAGAGAACTGGGGAGCAGTGGGAGTGGGCAGAGCTACCCCTCATGTTCTGGGCATGGCCCCATCTCTCATCTCCTCAGCCCCCCAGGTGGGACCAGGCACAGGCAACAGCAGGCACGTGAGCTCCACACATGTGCATGCACACACGCACTGAGACACTTCGCACTCATGATGTGCACACCCCGAGGCCCCGTGGCCCTGCCCCCAGCTCCTAGCTGTCCTCCCCACAGTCAGCTCGGCCAGGTGTGCAATGGGCGGGGTGGGGGGGCTCCAGTTCCATAAGTGCCCCGCCCCCTCCCTTCTCAGTGCCTGTTATTCACTCAGCATCCAGTCCTGGGCTTTCCTGCCTTCTCTTCCTTGTCCTCTTTGATACTGGAGAGCAAAAGGGGGCGGGGGGGTGTAAGGTGAGAGGCGAGGTGGAAAAACTTCCCCCTCAACCCATGAGGATGTGGGCAGGGGCATCTCAAGGTGGGTTCCAACCTCCCTCTGCTCTTCCCCAGGCAGGAAGTTCAGCAGGGATCTGCAGTGCAGGGTCCAGGGAGCCGGGAAGACCCTGACCAGCCCCCTGTCCAGGAGCCCAGCGTAGCTGCCCTGGACCCCACCCTCCCCATTGCTGCCCAGTGACTCCAAGGAGGGAGGTGGGGATGTCTGGACCCCACCTGAGAGGCTCTGTTGAGGGAGACACAGGGTTCTGACAGACAGCTGCAGACACCCCTGGGGTGAGTGTGGACCTGCCGGCCCAGCACAGGCAGACGTGAGTGTGTGTAGAGGAGACTTGTCCTCACCTCTCAGCCAACGGTTCTCTCCACCTCCCGGATGGGCTCCTGGCCCAGCTCAGGGTCTGGGGACCCAAGGACAACCCAGCTCTGCCCTGCCTGAAGGTGTAGCCTCAGTTCAGTGAGAAGGTGACCAGGGGCCTGGCAGTAACGGTCTAGTATGGCCAGTGCTGGGACAGGGACAGATAGGGCTGGGGAGAAGAGGAAGCCCCAGATCCAGGTGGTTTGGGGAGGGGAGGGTGGCATAGAGGGAATGATGGTGGGAACGGTTAGTGGCTTAGGCCAGGCAGTGAGCCACCAGCCAGCCGTTCAGCGTGCTCCTGGCTGGTGGGCAGCATGATGTGAGGGGCAATCCCCAAGCAGGACACGGGCTCTAGCTTAGGAGGACAAAGTGGCAGGGAGAGCCCAGGGTCCCTGAAAGCCTCAGAAATCCGGAGGCTGCCAGAGAGAAGCTAGCCCATCACGCTGTCCCCAGCAGGCCGGCTTGTGGGTTTGTTGTTGCCTGTCTGAGAAAAGCAGGCTCTTCAGGAGAATCAGCCCCTAGGGATATCCAAGCAGCCCTCCTTGGCCCCAGGGCTTCCTCTGGCCAGAGGGTGTCAGTGAATGAGGACGGAGAACCAGAGCAGACCCCCCAGTCAGCCCACCCCTGGCGTCTGCCCCCGCACAGGCCCTGGGAGCCCTGCAGCCCAGGGACCTAGAGACCCTTCTCCACCCAGGCAAGCACCCTGATCACCCCAAAAGTGGCCCTGCCTCAGCCATCAGGAAGCTGACCTTGGCCCAGCCCAAGGGCCCGTGTCCACCCTCTGAGAAGCCAGGTGGGCAGCGCTGGCCAGGGCACTGGGCAGCCGAGACCTGGGGGGTGAGGGCAGAGGTGCCCGTGGCTCCCACACTCAATGGCCTTTCTATTCCATTTACTTTCACCTCCTCCGAGCGTCCGTCCCCTCTCTCCCTAATAGAATTACTCTTATCTGCAAGTGATTTAAACTCTAAGGTTTACCGAAGATTTAAAGAGTGTGAACACAGTTGGAATGTTTTAAACTAACAGTACAAGTTGCATTTTAAGAAAATAATTAACTCCCAGGGGAGGTGTGGGTTTTGGAGCAATGACAGACTTTCAAGGCTGCCTTCCCTATATGGAGTTTCCAAATAATAAAATATCTTTGATTCCCTGCTGATGTCAGACGAGAACCTGTTAGTGTGCAAGCAAACTGTCATTTTTTTTTAAAAGGGCCCATTAGCGTCTTAAAGACACAGCAAGCCCTTCGCGGAGGGCGCAGGGTCTGGGGAAAGCCTGCGTGGAGCAGCCTCAGGCTCTCAGGGGTCCACGTGTCCTGCACCTTCTCCCTCAGGGTCCCAGACCTCTCCTGGGCACACAAAAGACTGTGTCCCCAACCATGGGGGCCAGGCATTATCCGGTGAGCCCCAGGTGCCCCACAGGCCATAGCACCGCCTCCCCGAAGTGCTGTGGCAGTGACTCTGGTCCAGGCTCTGGGGGAACATGAGTCTCCCCAGGAGGGCCCTAGCCCCCCTAGCTCTATGACCTGGCCTTTGGGGGCAGCCCCTCGGGGATCCACCCTGAGGCTCTGGTAACACTTGACCTTGTATAACACCTGGCGAGGTGCACTCATCAGATTCATTTACTGTTCACAAAGCCCAGAGAGAGCTCCCATTTCACAGACAGGAACAACACAGCACAGGGAGGCTCAGAGCTGCTGAGAGCCCAAGGGTCCCAGGCCCCGGGAAGCGAAGTCCACAGAGCCTAGACAGTGCTCCCTCTGTGCCCCCGCACCCCGCCCTCCCCAAGTCCGGCCTTGTCACCAGGTCTCCAGCTCCCAGGAGCAGAAAGCATGCTGTGGAGTCAGAGGTCACTGCTGAGCTGGGGCAGGGAATTCAATCACTGGTGACTTCACTGTCCCAGCAGCGGGGCCTGGAGTGGAGGGAGCAGGTGGACCACCAGGAGGGGCTTCCCTGCCACAGCCACAGCCCGACCCAGGGCCAGTTCCCATCCTCTGGATGGTACTGGGGGGCGGCTCGTGTGACCAAGACACCAGCCAACCCCAGGGTCAGAGTGCCCAGAACTCATTCATCACATGCTCTTTGTGCAGAGTCTGCATCAGGCCCCGGGCTAGCCAGGAGCCTCCACGTGGGGCACCCATCCAGGTGAGCACTGCGGCCACCACTGCCGAAAGCCCAGGGCCACACAACCTCCACTTTGGTGAGGGACAAAGTTTGCAGACCACCTCCAGGACAGGGCAGCTGGGGGTCCTTGGAGAGCCAGCCCCTCCTGACAGCGTCCACAGGCTTTCCGGAGGCTCTCGGGCCATGTCTGGACTGCAGGCAGCCCCTGCCCATCAGGGGAGTGGGCACAGACACGCTCCTTCATGCAAGGCCTGAGGTGCAGTCAGAGTGTAGGCAGAGGCAAGACGGGCAGTCCAGAGCCCCACCCCCTGGCTGCACCCAGACCACCTTGCAGGAAGCAGGGTTGGAGGGTGTAAGGGGGGTAGAGGATGTCTGTTCTGCCCAGCATCCTCTAGGGAGGACTTGGGAGAACTGTGGGCCACGCTGCCCTCATTCCAGTCTCTCTTCAGAGGGAGCAGCTCCTGGGGGTGGGGTCCATCAGGGGGGAGCAGGCCTGCCTGGGCTCTCGGGCCATCTGCCAAGAGGGACGGTGTGTAGGGACAGATACCAGCCATTTGTCCAGTTCTCTCACACCCCGTCCCCCTCACACAGACCTCTGCCTCTCAGGAATAATTCTTTCTGGTAATTTACTTGCAAAACATTTGGCCATTAACACCCAGCCAAGAGTGGACGGCGGGTCACAGACTGTTAAAGTCTCCACACCTGTGTCCTGCCGGCCTGTGTTGTGCTGCCTGGGTGGGGAAGCCGGTCAGCTGAGCCCCAGGGGCTGCCCCTACTCCTTCTTCTGCCAACTCACCCTCAGCCTCTGGTGGGATAGGGGTCCTCAGCCTCTGGTGGGGTAGGGGTCCTCATTCTTGGGGGTCTCTGAGCCCATGGGAGACCCTGCCCTGGTTCTTTGGCACGGGGCCTTCTGGCTGCCCAGGAGGAACCATCCACATTCCTGGTCATCTGTGGGGAACACGCAACAGAGCATCTGCTGCACCCAGTGGGGGTGGGAGCCCCAGGGGCCAGGGACTCCAACCCCATCCAGCCTGGCAGCGCAGCCAGTGGTCCCAGCCCCAGGAGAGACTTCTCACCCATCAGGTCACACATGAGCATTGCACGGAGGCTTTGGGGGCCCCGTGGGAACAAGGCTTCTGAGGACTGAGAAGATGCACACCCCCAGGACTCGGGGAGCACACGCTTCTTGGCTGGCCCCCTGGGCCTCAGCACTGGGTGGCTCGGGGAACCAGGCACCCCAACACACATCCCAGTGAAGAAGATGGGGGCAGCAGAGGCAGCACGTCCCCAGACTCACAGCAGGTGGCCACTGTCCAAGGTCAAGTCCAATCGCTTCTGTGTGGTGGGAGTGACAGACGCTCATTGTCCAGGCTGTCCCGGGACCCTCCCACCTCCCAGCCCTCAGCCCCCTCCTCCCAAACCCCAGAGCCACTGGAGACCAGGGCACTGGGTAGTGGAGGGCACAGTTTCAGGGGCAGGTGGAGTGTGTGGGGGGCATGGCCTCAGATAGGACATGTGCCCATGTGCCTGCCTGTCCATATGTCCGTGCGTGCATCCCTATGTGCGTGCACACGGGGCACGGCCTCACATAAACACACACATGTTTTGCTGAGAAATTGGGTTAGTACTGTTGCAGGGGGAGGAGAAGGATGGGAGGCCCAGGGGCCCTTGAGATCGGGGTGTGGTCTGGTGGGCTCACGGGTGAGGCTTGCCCTGTGTCACCACCGTACCATAAGCCTGGTCCCAGCCCCAAGGGGACACTGGACATTGAGCACCATCTGGGAACCTTCGTAGTCAGGCAGGCCCTGGAGATAGAAGACAGAGCCCGCAGGGAGGCGGGGGTCACCAAGGTCACACAGCCAGGGTGGGGGTGTGACCAGGATTCAGCCCTAAGCTAGGGGCCAGGCTAGCTTCCAAGGAGGCCAGGGACCACCCTCCTGACAGGCACTCAAAACCTTGACCCACCAGGCCGTGGGAACATCCCAGGGATGCAGAGACTGTGGGGGCTGCTTTTGTGGGAGAGCTTGTGGGACCCCTGGCCTTAGAGAGGTCAAGGCCAACAGGGCATGGGTTTCACCCCCAGGAAGGCTTGGGGCCCAGGTGGACTGCCCACTGCTGCCGTCTCTGCCCAGGAAAGCCAGAGGAAAGAGTCTTTCACTGAGTGGCTGAGACTCGAGAGCAGCAGTTAGAACTCTCTATGGCAAGTGACAAAAACTGTAGCCCCAACCAGCCGCAGGCAGACGGCGGCATCGCGGCTGCAACTCTGGCTCTCAGGGTTCGTGGTTCAGACAAAGCCATAAGCTCGAGGGTCTCAGCCTCCGAGAAAGGCCCTTTGCAGACCCGCTGCCCCCTACACCTCTGCCCCTCCCACCACGCCGAAGGAGCTTATAAAGACCACGCGGCACACCAGAGAAAAGACTGCTATCATTAAGGGAGTTAACGACAGCTTTGCCCGATATTGGGGATTTGTTATGTCTCTCATTACACATTTTAACAAGCACATTTCTCCGCGACGCGCCCGCGTGAGGACTGGCCCTCCCTCCACTCCGTGTTACTTTCATTAGAAGGCGTTTTATGAAGCCACCGATCACAGATGCTCCACCAACCCACAGCCAGGCTTGCGGGCCTGCTGCTGTGCGCTGGGTGGCCGGCTGTGCGCCCTCAGGTCTGTCTGCCCACCCTGTGTGCCAGGAGAGGGTCCTTGTGCCTGGACCCCACCTTCCCTGAGCCCCCGGTGTGTGAGGGGAGTGAGACTCAGGGCAGATCTCAGATGGAAGTCAGGATCTGTCCCCTTAACCACATTACCCCAAATGAGCCCAGGCCTGGCTCTGGCCTCAGTTCCCCCAGGGGCAAGGATAAGCCATCTATGTGGACAACTGACTTTCAACTTATTTCAGCAGCAGGATTCTGTTTGCCCACAAACCACCAAGTCATGTAAAAACAAAATTAGGACAGAAATGAAGCTGACTCTGTAGTAGCAGCTTGTCTACCCTGTGCCCCACCCCAGGAGGTCTTGGAGCCTCACAAATCCCAGGGGGGCCTTAAGACACAGCTGAAGTCACTGAATGGCTGAGGCCTGTGGGTGCCTCCAGCTCCATGACTCGAGCGAGGGGATGGCAGCCAGGCCCTGACAGCCAGCCTTGGGCACTGGGACACCACCAGCCAGCAGGACCCCCAGCTCAGCCCTCCGGGGGCCGGGACAGGTAACGGCATAGTGGCGGCTATAGGAGGCGTTCGTTCCAGAGGCCAAGCCCCAACTTCTGATAAGCATGTCCCCCTTCAGCAAGTCTCCTGAGCCCTCTGCTCTGAGCTTGGCCTCTGTGGACACCGACCAGGTTAAGCCGCTGTGTACAAGTGGGAACAGTCGCCTCTCTGGGGGGCAGCTGGAGGCAAGACCACTTGCAGCCAAGGCTAATTCCTGACAAGTTTCCAGACAAGCTGAATGACCGCTGGGAGGAGCTGGTGAATGGGGCACGGGTGGACAGGGGCTCCTGGTCCCTCTGGTTCCAGGGCCAGAACCCCCTCAGGCACTGACAGCAGTCCTATCGGCCACCCACACCCAGACGGCGTGACCTCCAGGGGCCCAGAGACCTCTCCAAGTGGCCAGAGGTCCTGCACAGCCACCGAACGTGGGGCCTGTTCTCTGGATTCCGTGAGCCTCACCCACCTCCAGAGGCCAGAGGCTGGAGCAGCGTTCGTTGGCTCTGACTCCCCTGTACCTAGTACTGTGCTCGTTCCAAAGATGCTGGTGGATGGGAGGCTCTGAAGAACTCAGTGGTGAGGCCGGGGGGAGGGCCAAGGCAGCTGTGTACACAGGCAGGTGAGCAGAGAGGAGGGCAGGGGGCCATCTCCCAGGTCCCCGATGCCTCTGGGCCTCCAGAGCATGGGGACATGCCAGATGGAGACAGTAACCATTCGGCCCCTTATTTTGAAAGGATTCCTATGTACGGACACCTTCCCTGAGGTCACCTGGTCCTCCCTGCCTGCCCCAGAGTAAAGGCCCTGGGACAGAAATCTTTAGCAGCCGGAGAAAGCAGGGACCCCGCCCAGCTGTGACCAGTGGCCCCTGCCCCCCAGCAAGGAATGGAGGGATAAATAAATAATAAACCCCGTTGCTCCTGCACCGCCTCCCAGTCAGGCTGGGCATGGCCGGCAATGGCGTCACAATACCTCGCATTCATTACGCTCCTTAAAAATGGTGTGCTGTGTCTGGAAAACAGGAAGTGGCCTTCAGTCTCCCGTGTAAAAGCCATCTGAGGCCCGTGGACCAGGCATGTTCTCAATCAGGAAGCAGGCAGTAAATAAACATTTACGTCCCGCGGCCGCGCGCACCCGCCTGCCCCCGGGCTGCAAGGGGGCACGGGGAGCGGAAATTTGTTTAGTCCTATAAAAGCACAGGCCGTATATCAATAGATGATTAAAAATGGAAACGTGGCCGGCTAATGGACGGTATTGATTTTAATAAGCGTTAAGTACATGGAGTTCAAAGATAAGGTCTGGCGGGCCATCTCTCCACGCTCTGAGAAACTGACTCATGCAAAGGAAAAAAAAAATCCTCTTTTCCAAATTGAAACTTTCACCTGGCATACAAGGATCTGGGGAAGTGGTTCCCAAATCAGCGTCCACTGCAGAATATTGAGTGTGACGTGGATGATGTATTAAATTATTTCTGCCCTGAGGTCGAGCACACCACCCTCCAAACAGTAGCAGGGCAGCTAGGCGCCACGGGATCCAGCCAGACCCCTTCAGGGTATACGAGCCTGGGCGGTGCCCACCTCATGCTACATGGATGCTTGCATCCACCTGGGTCACTCCTTGTTGTTAGGGAATCTCCCAGGTTCTAGGGGTGCAGCCCCATTGGGGCAGCCTGGGTTGAACACCCACACACTTATGATAACTTTATTTCTAAATCTGAAAGTAGCCTGTCCCCTCCAGAGGATTCAAGCTACACTAACTTTAATGAAAGCAGATGTGGCCTGAGCTCAGTCCATGAAGGGACTAGCAAGAGGAGGAATGCCCCTACAACCTGGCACTGTCTCCTGAACCCCAAGACAGTTACTCCAGAAAGCGGGACCCTAAGGCCCTGTGCTTTTTGCCCTGGGTCAGCTCACGGTTGGTCACTCAGCAAGTGGCCACGTGTCTGGAGGGAGGAGTTGGCTCCACCTGGGCATTCACTGTCCAAGGACCTGGCCAAGGACAGCCTAGCAGTGACCCACAGAGATGCAGCCACGACTCTCTTGAACTCCAGGCTTCCCTGACCACCCATGACCAGGGGACCTACTCCATCCATAATCCTGTTTCTTCTCCTTCTGTTGCCGTGAGGAGCCCACAGTGAGCTGGGCCCTAAAAGATGGGACCATGAGCCAGACACCAGCCCAGAATGTCAGGTGTCTGCTTGGGGTCCCCTTCTCAGAGGCAGAGGAACAAACAGCTCTGTGACAATGGCCAGACTGCTGACTGCCCATCTGTTTGGCCCTTGGCCAAACCGGGACCAGGTAGCAGTAGGGTGGGGTCAGGCCAGGAAGTTCCCAGGCCAGGAAAGACCATGGGCATCCTAACCATTACGGGTGGCCACTTAAAATTTTCTGATAAATTACTTGATCTCATACCTGCTTTCCAGGTGACCTCTTTGGCCTCCAAATGTCTTATAAATCATTTCTCCTGGAGTGGGAACTGGATTCTACCCAAGTCTCAGCTGCCAGGACAGTCTCTGTCCAGGGGAGACTCCTCATCCAACCGCACCAGCCAGTAAGGTCCAGGCTGGGCCATGAGGTGAGGGGCAGGTTCAAGATGAGGGACAAGGTGGGGGAGGGGGGTTCCCTGGCCACAACGGGCAGATTTTCCTAGAAAATTGGAAGGTAAGACTGTAAATGGGCTGGTCTTGGAGTGGGGAAGGGGTGCATTCATGTCTTAGGGCTGCCATGACAAATTCCTACAAACTAAACATTTATTCTGTCACAGTTCTGGGGCCAGAAGTCTGGAATTGAGGCATCAGTAGGGCTGTTCTCCCTCCAAAGCCTCCAGGGAAGACCCGTCCATCCCCACGCAGCATCCACTGAGTGTGTCTCCTTTGTGGGTCCAAACGTCCCTCTTCTTATAAATGACAGAGTCACTGGCTCAGGGCCACCCTAACACCCTCCTCTGAACTTGGTCATGCCTGCAAAGACCTGACTTTCAAATAAGGCCCTTCAAAGATGCTCATGCTTGGGCTCAGTCGTGTCTAGCTCCGTGCAACCCTGCGGACTGTGGCCCACCAGGCTCTTCTGTCCATGGGATTCTCCAGGCTAGAATATGAGAGTGGGTTGCCATTTCCTCCTCCTGGGGATCTTCCTAACCCAGGGCTCGAACCTGCTTCTCCTACATTGGCAGGGGGATTCTTTACCACCGTGCCACTGGGGAAGTCCTCACAGGTGCTGGTGGACACGAATTTGGGAGACACTGTTCAATCTGTTACGGTGTGCAATCAAGTTTCCCTAGAGACTGGCCATCTCCAGCCTCCACTTCCCAGAAGCACTGGTTCTATTCCACAGTGGGGGCTCTGCGCACAGGCACTGGGTGACTTTTCTGTGCTGTGGGTCCCTGCCAAGGCCCCTCACATGCTTTGACCCTCCCCAAACCCCCAGGGGCAACTTAGTCCAACCGCAGACCTCTCATCCTTCAAGTGTCCTTGTGCTCCTCAACTGCATGTCTGGACAAAATGCCCCTCCTCAGAAAGTTCTCCTCCCGCTGCATTCCCCAGAAACACGCTCTACTTCTCACATCATAATTGGTAACGATAGATTAGGTTATTTCTATTCCTTTAAGTCTTGAACTCCACGAAGGCAGACTACTTGCTTATTTGCTTCAGTCAGTCAGTTCAGTTGCTCAGTCACATCCAACACTTTGTGACCCCATGGACTGCAGCATACCAGGCTTCCCTATCCATCACCAACTCCCAAAGCTTGCTCAAACTCATGTCCATCAAGGCATTGATGCCATCCAGCATCTCATTCTCTGTCATCCCTTTCTCCTGCCTTCAATCCTCCCAGAGTCTTTTCTAATGAGTCGGCTCCTTGCATCAGGTGGCCAAAGTATTAGAGCTTCAGCTTCAGCATCAGTCCTTCCAATGAATATTCAGGGCTGAGTTCCTTTAGGATTGACTGGTTGGATCTCCTTGCAGTCCAAGGGACTCTCAAGAGTCTTCTCCAACACCACCGTTCAAAAGCATCAGTTCTTTGGTGCTCAACTTTCTTTATCGTCCAACTCTCACATCAATACATGACTACTGGAAAAACCATAGCTTTGGCTAGATGGATCTTTGTCAGCCAAGTAAGTCTCTGCTTTCTAATATGCTGTCTAGGTTAGTCAAAGCTTTTCTTTCAAGGAGCAAGAGTCTTTAATTTCATGGCTGCAGTCACCATCTGCAGTGATTTTGCAGCCCAAGAAAATAAAGTCTGTCACTGTTTCCATTGTTTCCCCATCTATTTGCCCTGAAGTGATAGGACTGGATGTCATGATCTTTGTTTTTTGAATGTTGAGTTTTAAGCCAGCTTTTTCACTCTCCTCTTTCACTTTCATCAAGAGGCTCTTCAGTACCTCTTGGCTTTCTGCCATAAGGGTGGTATCATCAGCATATCTGAGGTTATTGATATTTCTCCCAGCAATCTTGATTCCAGCCTGTGCTTCATCCAGCCCAGCAATTTGCATGATGCGCTCTGCATAAAAGTTAAATAAGCAGGATGACAATATACAGCCTTGACGTACTGCTTTCCCAATTTGGAACCAGTCTGTTGTTCCATGTCCCGCTCTAACTGTTGATTCTTGACCTGCATACAGATTTCTAAGGGGGCAGGTCAGGTGGTCTGGTATTCCCATCTCACTGAGAATTTTCCACAGTTTGTTGTGATCCACACAGCCAAAGGTTTTGGCATAATCAATAAAGCAGAAGTAGATGTTTTTCTGGAACTCTCTTGCTTTTTCAATGATCCAACAGATATTGGCAATTTGATCTCTGATTCCTCTACCTTTTCTAAATCCATCTTGAACATCTGGAAGTTCTTGGTTCACGTACTGTTGAAGCCTTGCTTGGAGAATTTTGAGCATTACTTTGCTAGCATGTGAGATGAGTGCAATTGTGCAGTAGTTTGAACATTCTTTGGCATTGCCTTTCTTTGGGGATGGAATGAAAATTGAACTTTTCCAGTCCTGTGGCCACTGCTGAGTTGTCCAAATTTACTGGCATATTGAGTGAAGCACTTTAACATCATCATCTTTAAGGATTTCAAATAGCTTAACTGGAATTCCATCACATCCATTAGCTTTGTTCGTAGCGATACTTCCTAAAGCCCACTTGAGTTTGCATTCCAGGATGTCTGGCTCTAGATGAGTGATCATACCATTGTAGTTATTTTGGTCATGAAGATTGTTTTTTTATAGTTCTTCTGGATATTCTTTCCACCTCTTCTTAATATTGTCTGCTTCTGTTAGTTCCATCGGTTTCTGTCCTTTATTGTGCCCATCTTTGCTTATTTGCTTGTTCATCATCAAATCCCGGAGCCAACATGGTACTTTGTAAATGGTCACTTGAGAAACAGTCATTGAATGAAGGTGTGGAAGAATGATGGATGGATGGGTGGGTGGATGAATGAACAGATGGATGGATGAGTAAATAGGTGAATGAATGCTTAGTGGCCGGATGAGTAGATGGATGATGGGTGGATGATGGGTGGGTGAGTAGGTGGATGGTTGGTTGGATGAATGGATGGGTGGATGAATGAGTAAATGGTCAGGTTTGGCATAGACCATTGCACATGGAAGGTGTTCAGGGAGTAGTGGATGATGGAGATCGTGGAAAGCAGGGAAGAAAACAGCAGGTAAGCAGGAAGGTTTGAACCCTCATGTCAAGGCAAAGGAAACAAGCACGGGGCATCAAGCTTCCACTCCACCTCCTGGGGCTGGAGCAGGCAAACTCTCACAGGGCGCAGATCATTGGAAGCTTGGGCACTGGCTGCCTGAGCACGTTTGTGAAAGCCCCAAAGCCTGTTTCTACTTTGCTCTGGGGTCACGATGCAGCTGTGCTCCCTACTAGGTAAGGTGACACTTTCTGGTCTTTGCCCAAAGAGTTCCTCTCATACAGGGTCAGACAATTTTCCCATAAAGAACCAGAAAGTGACAGTTCAGGCTTGGTGGGCCCAAAGAACTGGACTCTGCTGCTGGATCATGAAAGCAGCTTTGGGGAACACATGACACATGGGCGTGGCCATGTTCCAATAAAACTTTATGGACACGAGCTTGAATTTCACATAAACTTCATGTGCGTGAAATTTTGTTCATTCTTTTCAGCCTTTTAAAAATGTAAAAACCATTCTTGGGTTAGGGTCCTCTCCAGATCAGATACCAGGCCAGATTAGGTCTATCAGCTGTCATTTGTTAATGCCCAGCCGAGCGAGGACACTTCCCTTTTACTGTAATATTCTACAGTTTGGTGACTATGTATGTGCTCATTCCATAAATGACTCTCAGGATTTAACAGACCATGGGCAGATTCCCTCCTAAGTTGCCCCTTTCTTGACCAAAGTAAAAAATCATGTACATATGGCAATCAGTCAGCAAGGGCCACAGTCACACCATGTAACAAAGCTCCCCAAAGCACAGGCACCTGTCCTCACACCCATGGCCAGCTGGCCGGTGTGGCCCAGCTAAGCCATGCAGGCCCCAGCTGGGCAGCTCTTCTCAGGGCTGTGGCCAAGGGGCCGTGCTATATACATTCTGGTCTCTGGGCAGCAGGACATGAGAGCCCCAGGCCTGCTCTCATCAGGGTGTGTGCCCAGCCCATGGGTGGGAGGCCTCTTCTCAGATCACATCGCCACATCCAAAGAAGCCACAGGGACAGGCCCAAAGTTCACAAAGGGGCCACCTCACCCACCCTGAAGAGGAGGAGTGAGCATTTGCCAAGCAACAAGCCAAACTGTCACAGATGTTCCTGTTAGCTTCTCTAAGTGACTGTTCATTCCATTAATAGCTTGTGGGCTCTACCCACCCAGGGCCGTATCCACACCACTCACCTCTAGAAAGCACTGAGCAAATATTTGTTTGGCAAGAGTGATACCCAGATGTCTGTTCTCCCATCCATGTCGTATTGTTACCCCCTTTCTCCCCATATCCTCCCAGCAGCCGGGCAGGAGCAGTGGGCAGGGAGACACCCCAGCCTCAGGATGCCTTCCGTTGGTCTAGCCCAGGCCCACTGTTCGGCTGCTGCAACAAAGCACCACGGACCGGGGACTTCAACAGGACATGAGTCCTCTCCCAGCATGGGAAGCTGGAATCTGAGGTCAGGGTGAGCCTCTCCAGGCTCTCCCCAGCCTATAGATGGCCGTCTTCTCCTCGTGTCCTCACAGGGTCATCCCTCTGTGCATGTGTGTGTCCTAATCTCCTCTTCTCATAAGGAGACTGGTGCTTGAATTAGGACGCACCCATAGGACTTCATTTGACCTTGAAGAGGTAGTCGTGTCCAACTCTATGCAATCCCATGGACTATAGTCTGCCAGGCTCCTCTGTCCATGGAATTCTCCAGGTAAGAATACTGGGGTGGGTTTCTATTTTCTTCTCCAGAGTATCCTCCCAACCCAGGGATCGAACCCAGGTCTCCTGAATTTCAGGCAGATTCTTTACTGTCTGAGCTACCAGGGAAGACTTAATCACATCCTTAAAGATCCCATCTCCAAATATACTCATATTCAGAGGTCCTAGGATTTAGGACTCCAACATATAAACTCCAGGAGACACAGTTCAGCCCCTTACACAGGAGCTTGCTGAACATGTGGGCTCTGTCCTTCCAGAGTTGGAGGGACTCTGAGGATTCAAACTCAGCCAGGTCTCCAGAGCCCAAAGCCCCCACAGGTCTGTCAGGTCCTGTGAGCCGGTGGAAGACGAGTGTCCACTGGGACGCTGGTGAGATGCTGAGCAGAGCCAGAGTTTGGCAACTGGTTTGCTGGTCACTCTGGTGTCTTGCAGTTCCTGGGCTGATGCCTTGTGCTTCTTGGTCAGCGCAATTGACCAAGAGGTCAACTTGGAGGTTGACCATGCACTTGGAGGTCGTGAACACAGACGTACACACTGAGGCCGCAAGCCTGCCCTCCCCAGTTCAGACTCCTCGACAGCAATTTGAGATTCTTAGAGAAATGCCCAGCAGAGGAGGGCACTGGTGCCCCAACCCTGGAGGAGGGAACTTGCCAAGAAACAGGGACCAAAAAGGAAGACATTCACTGAACATCCGGGGCCCAAACCAGAAGCCAGCACCCCTCAGAAACTCTCCTGCGGCAGGCAGCAGGTGTGCGCTGAGGCCTGTTTCACACTCTCTGACGTAAAATGGGGCTTGTGTTTGGAAAGGGGTTAGGAGAGGTCAGGTTTCTTTGGGAACCTCATTTATACCCTCAAGTGTGCTCCAAGGAGGGCTTGCAGGTGGGCGATCCTGGAGCCCAGGAGACAGGTGGCCAGTGACCCCAGTGCCCCAGCCCCACGGGGCGTCCTTGCCCACCTTGCTGTCCCCTCCTCTGACTGTCACAAAAAGCCGAGGATGAGGAGGCTGATGCCCCCATGTTCCCGGGCTCAGCTCTGACCTGGAGACCCCACAGACAGCCTCAAGCACAAGTACCTGCCACAGAGGAGAGGCCCCAGAGGAAAGGACAGCCTGGGATGCAGCTCTGCTCAGCCCATGTGCCACGTGATCATTTGTCCTCTTGGACCAGCCAGGCACCTAGCGGGCAGGGTGGGGTGGCCAGTGAGAAGGACAGGGAGGCAATGTTTATCTGACTGTACTATCCAAGGCTCAGTAGCCAGCCAGCCTCATCACCTGCAAAAATTCCAAGAGGCAGATATTCCTCCCTCCCGCTTCTGGGCACCCCAAGAGAGGGCAGGCCAGGCTCCATCCCAGGCCTGGGGGTGAAGGTGGCCTGCTCTGCCTCCCCCTGCAAGCTCCCCTAGCTCAGGGAGACTCCTGTGGAGTGATGCTCAGGGGCCATCTCTACACACAAATGACCAGCCAAAAACGCAATCCCTGGGTGAGGCTAGGGGAACGCCCTCTGTGAGCTCCAGCTGCCTGCGCTGGCCTGGGAGAATCACACCAACTCCCCTCCAACTCCCCTAAGACTTGGTCAAGGAAGGCATGATCCCTTCCTTAATGGCTGTAGTTTTAAATGTTAATCACATTCCTTGATGCTTTTAACTGAATACTTTGGTTAACTACATACATTTTGGTTCAATGATATCTAACAATTATAACTTAGGGCAAAATCAGGAGGAATGAAAACGCCTGAGTACAATGTTTGTCTCTCCCTTTGAGGCAAATACGCAGCCCTTCCTGCTGTCTCCAGAATCCTGTCATGATGAGCTGGCCACTCAGAACGCTCGAACCGCTGCTGCCTGCCCCTCACCCACTTCAGTCCCAGGACCAGCATTCTTTTCCACCCTGCAATTCCCACAGTGACCACACTGGACTGAGATGGCGACAGTCACCCCTGGGATAGAGCAGAAGGTGGCCCAGGAGGCCCTGTGGAGGCCCATGTGGATGTCCCGTGCTCCCTGGAAGCAGGGGCAGACTGTTCCCTCATCTCTCCAGCCAGTGCACAATGCCAGGGGTGCCACTCACATTCTTGTTGTTGGAAACATTCCTGGTTATCTCAGTGCTTCCCACAGACAGTAGTCAGGTGTCTTCTACTTCTAATGTGGCAGACCTCCCTACTGTGGGATGAAGATGCTGTTGCTTGTGGACGTTCTAGGGGAAGGAGAGCCTCCCTCTACTGCGTCCCAGACCACAAGGTGGCCCAGGGGTCATCATGAGGAAGCAATGCTGTGTCCAGTCCTGTCTCCCACTCTGCTGCCCATCAAATGTGATCCTAGGGATGTAGGCTCTGCCCTCCCCCAGGCACTGCTGACAGAGAAGAGCCTAGGGTCCTAGGACTGTTCCATATGTCATGGATGCATGGTACCCATGTATGGGTAACTCTGTGTCTCTCTCTTGCCTGGAAACTCCCATGGACGGAGGAGCCTGGTGGGCTGCAGTCCGTGGGGTCGCTAAGAGCTGGACACGACTGAGCGGCTTCACTTTCACTTTTCACTTTCATGCATTGGAGAAGGAAATGGCAACCCACTCCAGTATTCTTGCCTGGAGAATCCCAGGGATGGGGGAGCCTGGTGGATATGGGTAACTCTGTGTCTCTACTCTGACGTTTATCTACTTATCCATCCTTGCAATAATACCACACTGCTTGATTACTGCAGCTCCATAAGATTTCTTTATCTGTGGGGCCAGAACTTAGGCTATAAGTGTCCACAGAGAATGGATGGGATTTTTATCATGGTTGCATTGAATCTGTAGAACAGTCTGTAAGGTGGATCGCTTAATTAATTCATGCTTTCCTTAATTTTTCTGAAGGCTTATAGTTTCCTGTAAAAAAGTTGGCATACCTTCTACCTAGATTCATCACTCAGCATTTGATATTTTTGACACTATTACAAATGGTAACTTCAAAAAATTTCTACTTTCTTTTAGTAGATAATATATATTAAATTTACTTATTAATATTCATAGTGAATCTACAGACTCTTGAATTTTTATTTACATAATTACTTTACCTGTAAATTATGACAAGTGTATCTTTTCTAGTAGTTATAACAATTTTTTTTCTTGCATTATTGCACTAGCTAGAGTCACTAGTCTAGGAGTTCACAGAACTTGTAGTATCACAAGTATTCACAATACTTGTAGTATTCTTGTCTTGTTCCCAGTCTTGGAGAGCTTTCAACAATTCACCATCATGTGTGATAATTGCTGTAAGTTTTCTATATTTACTTTATCAGGTTAAGAAAATGGCCTTCAATTTCTAGTTTGCCAATTTTTTAAACTGGTGAATGGATATTGAATTTTCTCATATGCATTCACTGATTCTACTGAGATTAACATATGATTTTCACTCTATTCCAATTGTGTACTTAATTACATTGATTAATTTTAACCCCACTTTTCATGCCTAGGAAAAAGATCTAATTCATCAAGTTACATTATCTTTATATACAAATGATCTTGAACTGATTAATGTTAGTATAAGATCTTTGAATCCAAGTTCAGAAATGGTGAGCAATTGCTCTGTGTGACATTTCCTGTGATGTTTTCGTCCCTTTTTGCTATAAAGATTATGCTGGGTTTGTAAACCAAGTTCAAGGAGTAACCTTTTTTAATTCTTTGAGGGAATTTGTGTAAAATTGGCACAAGTTTTAAATTGTTGATAGAATTAAGCAAGGAAATTAATCTGTACCTAAGATTTTCTTTTTGAGAAGGATTTTAATTCCAAAGACAATTTTTTTAACAGTTATACAATTTTTTAAATTTTCAGTTTCTTCTTGTGATGATTTTAACTTTATTTTTCAAGAACTTTATTTCATTCACATATTCTAATTGATTAGTATAAAATCTTTTAAAAATACTTTCTGAATTCATAGTAATTTATTCCCTATTCCTTCTTAGCACTGGCTATTTGCACTTTTTTATTCTCACTGTTTCTCCCTCTCTCTCTTGCTCTAAGTCGCTTCAGTCATGTCCAACTCTTTGCAACCCTCAGATTGTAGCACGCCAGGCTCCTCTATCCATGGAATTCTCCAGCCAAGAATACTGGACTGGGTTGCTGTTCCCTTCTTCAGGGGATCTTCCTGACCCAGGGATCGAACCTATGTCTCCTGAGGCTCCTGCCTTGCAGACAGATTATCTCTGAGCCACCAGGGAAGCCCTGTCTCTCTCTTAGGTTTATTAATTTTATTAGTCTTGCAAACAATCAATTTTGGGCTTCATATTCTTACCTTCATTTTTTATTTCATCAATATCGTCTCTCTATCATTTTCTGCTTTTACTTTCCTTGGAGTTTTTTAAATTATTTCTTCAGGTAACTGTTTATATAATTGATTTCCACTTTTCTTCTTTTCTTTTTCAGTTCAGTTCAGTCACTCAGTCGTGTCCGACTCTTTGCGACCCCATGAATCACAGCACACCAGGCCTCCCTGTCCATCACCAACTCCCGGAGTTCACTCAGACTCACATCCATCAAGTCAGTGATGCCATCCAGCCATCTCATCCTCTGTCATCCCCTTCTCCTCCTGCCCCCAATCCCTCCCAGCATCAGAGTCTTTTCCAATGAGTCAACTCTTCGCATGAGGTGGCCAAAGTACTGAAATTTCAGCTTTAGCATCATTCCTTCCAAAGAAATCCCAGGGCTGATCTCCTTCAGAATGGACTGGTTGGATCTCCTTGCAGTCCAAGGGACTCTCAAGAGTCTTAAATTTACCTTCAAATAATACTTCATGCCACACATTATGTTGTAATGTCTTGTTTTCAATAAAGTTAAAATAATTTTGTTTCCAGAATGATTTTCTTTAACTTATATGTTACTTTAAAATACCTTTCTTAATTCCCAAAATTGCAAGGATTTTATTATTATTATCTGTTTGTTTTTTATTGCTAGTTTAATTCCACATGGTTTAGATCCTCTGAAATGTTTTGAAATTTGACTCATGGCCCTGCATAAATTTAATTTTTAAATGTTCCATGTATATAACCCATGTATTACACATATAGTTATACATATGTGTGTGTGTTTCCCATGTGCAATGGTGAAGGATCTGCCTGCTGATGCAGGAGATGTGGGTTCAATCCTTGGGTTGCGAAGATCCCCTGGAGTAGAAAGTGGCAACTCACTCAAGTATTCTTGACTGGAAAATTCCACAGACAGAGGAGCCTGGTGGGTTACAGTCCATGGGGTTGCAAAAAGTTGGACTCGACTGATTGACTGAGCAGGTATATCTATTAGCATTTGAAAGTGCATGGCTTATCCATGTCCATCAGGTTAAGCTGCTGATCATTTTGTTCAAATCTCCTATATCCTTCATGATATTTTGTCTACTTGTTCAATTAGTTACTGAGAGGTTTATGTCTGAATCCACTCTGAATATGTCCATTTCTTCTTTTAACTCCATCAATTTTTGTTTTATTAAATGGCTATGTTATTAGATAGTTATGCATTTAGAATCCATACATCTTCACAGTGAATTGAACATTTTATCAACATAAAATTTCCATCTTTCTGTCTCGTAATGCTCTATGCCTTAAAGTCTACTTTATCTGGTCTCAGCACAGCTCCTCTGGTTTTCCAATGTAAGTCCTTTCTGGCTCATCTTTTTTTAACTTTTTATATCAACTTGCTTGTATCCTTATACTTAGATTGTAGTTTAAAAAAATAATTTATACTTGGATTTTGTTTGTATTTTTACAAATGAAGCATGTCTGGAGTTTGTTTTTATTGAGCTTGACAATTTTTGTCTTTTAATTAGAGCATGTAAAGTATTTGCATTTAAGGAAACTGAAGATCCATTTGGCATTAAATATATCTTTCCATTTATTTTCTTGGTGACCTAAATAATCTACGCTCCTTTTCCTCTTCTTTCTCGATTTTTCTTCAACTGTTTCAGCTTTTAAAATGATCTCATCCCCCATTATCTCATTATTTTTATATATATTTCTATTCATTTAGCAGTTACTCTAGAGATTACAGCATCTATCCTTGAAGTCAAGGTCAAAGTGTAATATTACTTATTACTTTTACCTTCTCCTAGGACAATGCAAAGACATTAGAATAGCTTAATTCCATTTTATTCCCCCAAATTTACATGTCCTTATATGATGTATTTTAATCATATACATATGTAAAACCCCATTGTTAATTTTCATTCATACAGCCAGAATTCATATAAATGAAACCATATGTTTACAGTTGGCGGTGCTCTTTTTGGACCTTTCACTCTTTTCTTCAGTGAGCATCTCCAGGTGACAAGTTTTCAGATTTTGTTTGTTTAGAAACATCTATTTGCTTTCTTTGTTGAAATATAGTATTGCTGTATGTTTAATTATAGATAGATAAACGTATTGTTTCAAAGTGCTAAGGTTTTATTTCACCGTTTTCTGACTTGTGTTGTGTCTGTTGGCTAGCTTTAGGTCTAGTTGTGGCTCTTTTGAAAATAATGGGCCTTATTTCCTGGTTTTTTAGATTTCTCTTGTTCTTTGGTTTTCAGCAGTTTACTAAGAATGGCCCAGGAAAGACAGAAATGTGGAAAACAGAGAGGGACAACATCATCCTTGTGAAGGTGATGAGAGACAGTTCCTCACCATGATAACTTCTCCACCATCTTTTCATAGCCCTCCTCACAATTGTAACCTCAACTTTTCTGGAACTGTTTGGGACTTGTGGGACTTCATGGATCTGTGGTTATACCATTTCATCAATTTTAGGAAATTTTCATCCATTACCTAGGCAAATATTGCTTCTCTCTGTTCTCTCTTTCCTCATGGATCTAATTAGAAGTCTGTAGAATTTTTCACCTTATTCCCTACTGATCTTAAGTTCTTATCTATATTTTCCTGAGTTTTCTTTCTTCCTCCTGCAGATCATTTTTCTCCTATCAATCTTCCCATTCTTTAATTCTCTCTCCATCTGTGTCTAATTTTTTGCTCAACATACCCACTGACTTAATCTTCATTATTATATTTTTAGGTTCTTGATTTTCCATTTGGATCTTTTATATAGCTTTTACTTTGCTGGTAAAATTCTCATTTATTTTATCTCTTTTAGAGATTCCCATTTTATTTTATCTCATTTCTTTTATCTCTAATAGAAAAATATGTTCATTTATACTGTCTCATCCCCTCTATATTTTTGTTGTTTGAGTGCCAAATATTACATATATTTAATATAGCTAATAATTAACTAATAAATAATCTGAGGCTTAGAATTATGTTATCATCCTCCAGAGAGGGTGTCCATTTGTTTCTGACAAGCAGAAGAAGGCACCATAACCCAGGACCCCCTTAATCCAATTTGGGGCAACAAGACAGTTTATAGACTTTCAGCCTCTCAGGGAGTTCCCCTGAGGGGAGATGCACCACCCAATGCTAACCTCCCCTTGACTACCTCCTACATTATGTTCTAACTCTCCCCTGCTTTCCAGACGCTGGTGTTCCTGCTCAGTCACTCAGTCATGTCAGATTCTTTGCAATCCCATGGACTGCAGCACACCAGGCTTCCCTGTCCTTTATAATCTCCCAGAGTTTCCTCAAACTCATGTCTATAGAGTTGGTGATGCCATCCAACAGTCTCATCCTCTGTCATCCCCTTCTCCTCCTGCCTGCAATATTTCCCAACATCAGCGTCTTTTCTAATGAGTTGGCTCTTTGCATCAGGTGGCTGAAGTATTGGAGCTTCAGCATTAGTCCTTCCAATGAATATTCAGGACTGATTTCCTTTAGGATTCACTGATTTGATCTCCTTGCTGTCCAAGGAACTCTCAAGAGTCTTCCCCAACACCACAGTTCAAAAGCATCAATTCTTTGGCACTCAGCCTTCTTTATGGTCCAACTCTCACATCTATACATGACTACTGGAAAAACCATAGCTTTGACTACATGGACCTTTGTTGGCAAACTAATATCTCTGCTTTATAATACACTGTATAGGTTTGTCATAGCTTTTCTTCCAAGGAGCAGACTGATTCAAACCAGTTTTGTCTGCCTTCAGCAGGAAGGTTTATCTCAATTATCTATTTGCCATCACTATGCACAAAAGCCCTCCTCTGGTCCACACTTCATTTTCTGAAGCACAGACACAAAGCTGTGAGGCATTGACTGAGGCCAGAAGGGAGACTGGATGGTGGAGCCAGAGCCTTCCATAGTCCAGGCACGGTGAGCACCATCAAGAAGGGCCAGAGTGGCCAGAGAACTACAGCCGAGGGGAACTCAACTGTGAGTTTGGGTGTAAGGATACCCCGGTAAGAAATGGTAAACACAAGAATCCCTCATGTCTGCCCCTCGGCAGCTCATGCTCCACCCGCCCTGGTCTGCCACAGCCGCGGCATTGCTGGCTGACCAAGGCCGCCTGCTCATGGTCCTCCTCACCTGGCTCAGACACCATCCACCAAACCTCTAAACCTCTGGTGGAGTGAGCGAGAGGGAAAGAGAGAGGAGCAGGGAGAGACACAGGCATAGCGGGTAGAGAGGAGATGGGTGATCCAGGGAGGCAGAGAAGCGCAGAGCAGGGAGAGGCCTGAGCCAAGGAAGGAAAATCTGGAGGAAGAGTGGCTGAGAGATGCAGAAAGGCCACATGTGCCCTCCGCCCTCCCCACCGCTGCCCTTGGTTAGGGCCACCCCCCATCTCCACACATCCTCACCTTTGAATCCCTCTCTTTTATTCCTGTTCACTTCTCCCCAGCTTCATGGATCAGGCCTTGCAGTCTAGGAGCTCAGATGGAAACCCTGTGAGCTGGAGTCTCTGCCCAGGCGTCGATGGGGGTTCCTTTTCCTGCAGCAGCCCCTCCTCCACTCTGTCCCTCCCTCTCGCCATCCCCCACACCCTGGCAGCACAGGCTATCACCTTGGACACTGAGGCCCCAAACAAGTTTCCCTGGGGCTGTAATGATCTCCATATGGGGTTGACATGGCTGCCATCTCGGTGGCAGTTTCCCCTGCTTCTCAGCTACTTTGGCTGCTTTCGAGCAGGGGGCACCTTCTTGTTGCTGAGTGGGTGTTGGGGGTGAGGTGTTTGGAGTGGGGTGTGGGGTATGGCCTCTCAGGGGTGGGGTTGGGGGTGGTGTGGGTGGGTCCTGAGAGCTGGGGGGGTGGGGGTGGGGGGATGGGGAGGCAGAGGCCCGAAGCTCTCCCTCCTGGTCGGTGTCTGCAGTTCAGGGCTGTGAGCAGCCCCTACAGGGATGCCGGCTCCCTGCATTTCCGAGCCCCCATGTATGTACTGGAAGGCTGGCTCCTACCTCCCTCACCTGCCCTCGCACCCACACAGGCTTGACCTTGGCAGGGGCAGGCAGCCGGCAGTGTTGAGAGGCGGGCAAGGACCAGCCGAGCAGGCTACCTGCACAGCTGCAGTGATTTTCTGGGTGAGTCTGATCCTGGATGACTCTCCTGGACCCTGCACCCTCCACTTCTCCACACGCAAGAATTTCAACCCCACCATCACTAAACTTCATCCTCCGCTGCTCGCTAGGGGCCTCAGCTGGCTCAGAAGCATGCGTCTTCCATCCACCCTGCCCAGGATCCCAGATCCTGTTTCCATTCTGAGTTGGCCTTTGAGGATAACATCGGATGCACAACCAGCAGGCTTGTCTCATCCCACAAGTATGCTTCGGCTTGGAGGTTACCTGAAATAGATCCTCAGGGACTCCACTTAGCGCAGAGTGAAGACGGGACTGGTTTGAGTGAAATCAAAACCAACCTCAATCACTCTCCCAGACTACTCAGAACTTACTGAGAGGTGGGGGGGGGGGTATCCCTCAGCCTCGGGGGCGTGTGTGCCTGGGGAACTTGGGAGGGCATGGGAAAGCCAGCCCTCTGGGCAGGAGACCCTCTCAGGTGGGTCCCACAGGACCTGCCCTGTGCTGGCTGCCAGGGGAACCTCTCCCAGGCTGAGTGCAGTGGACCCAGCCAGAAGCCGGGGACCCAGAGAGCCCAGACTTGTCCTCAGCTGCTCAATGGCCACCTCCTTCCCACCGCTACCCCCTCCCTACAGGTGCCCTCCAAGGCCTGGGTTCCTGGTCTTTCCTCTCTTCCTCCCTGCAAGATCTGCTTCTTCCCCGGGGACAAGCTCACATGTTCTTCCCTATTGCCAATTCCAGCCCAGCAGACCCGGGAGCACAGGTTCTGCCCAAGGTGGTAACTATTGCTCCTCTTTTGCAGCGAAACAGATGCACAACTGAGCAGGTTTCAGAAATCCCCAGAACGTGAGAGCTAGGAAGGGGAGCTACCCAAAGAGTCTGTTTGGGGCTGTAACTGTTTCCTGGAGCCGCGATGACAAAGTGCCGTAAATCTAGTGACAGTAAATAGCAGAAATGGATTCTCTCCCCGTCTGAAAGCCAGGCGCCCCCCAGCTGAGGTGTGGGCAGGGCTGTGTTCCCTCCAGAGGCTCTCAGGAAGGGCCCCTCCCTCCTTGTCTCTCCCAGCCTGAGGTGGCCGCTGGCAAGCCTAGGCACTCCTTGGCTTGTGGCCACATCACTCAGACCTCCCTCCTGGCCACATGGCCTCTCACGTGATCCTGATCTCACAGGATCAGGGCCCTGCAGTCCAACATGACCTCATTCTAACCAATAACATCTGCAGAGCCCCAACTTTCAAATCAAACAAGGTCATGTTCTGAGGTTCTGGGTGGACATGAATTTGGGAGGAACCATGTTCACCTTGGACTTCCCCAGTGGCTCAGCAGTAAAGAATCCTCCCACAATGTAGGAGATGTACACCAGTTCAATACCTGGGTCAGGAAGATTCCCTGGAGGAGGACAGGGCAACCCCCTCCGGTAATTTTGCCTGGAGAATCCCATGGACAGAGGAGCCTGGTGGGCTGCAGTCTATGTGGTTGCAAAGAGTCGGACACAACCGAGGTGACTGAGTACACACACACATGCTTACCCCAAGACAGGAGCCGTCTGCTTTTGGGTGCCAGCCAAGCCCCAGCTCCACAGCGTGTGTCCACACTCCCTGCCTGTGCCCAGGGGCCTGGGAGCAGCGCTCTATTTCTCACCACCTAGACTCCTTCCTAGAATGGAACAGTACTAACACTGTGGGCCCAGGTCGGGAGGGCTGCCGGGCTCGTAGGCAGTGGGGTTGCTAGTTGAGTGTGCCTGGTAGGAACATGGAACTGGGCCATCCCTCTTCCCTCAGGGCTCCTGGCACTCCTGGCCAGCCAGGCCAAGTGGTGACTAGGGTCAGAAGCTGGCCCTGCATGGACAGCAAGCACGTGAGGCCCACCACTGTGCTAACCATCACCAGCCCCTGTGAAATTAGCCCAGCCCAGCAGCTGGGACCACCTCCAACCCAGTGGCAACCCCTCAATGTACAAAGATGGCCTCAATGGTGTTGATTAAACATGCAGCACCCTGCTGACCCTGAACAGGCCCCGTGAGAGCCCAATAAAACTCGCAGACAGATTCAAGGGGCCCCACAAGGCTCAGAAGATTATTTACTCAAACTCCCGAATGCCCGCAAATTAGCTAACCACACACGGCTAACTGGTAGGCACTCAGCTGGGGAGGAGGCCTCCTCGGAAGCAGCTATGGCTGTAATTGACAAGGATGATATCCTTTTAATTGCCAGTGCTCAGGCGGGTGGGGCAGTGGCCCATGCCCGCCCCATCACCCAGTGACCGTGGAGAGCGACAGGTGCTCCCCAGGGCGGCCTGTCTGCAAACAAGGCTGCCTTCCCCGGGAAGGGCCCAGCTAGGAGGAGGTGTTACCTGGGACACCCGCCCCGGAGGTCATCCCACAGCCCCAGGAGCAGAGCTGGGCCCATGATCCGAAAGAAAAGTCCCAACCCAGCTCCCCCACCCCCCATCCTCACCAAGCACTGTCTCCAGCAGACACCTGCCTCCTGGATTCTTCCACCCTCAGGTCTCCCCATGGCCAGGACACCTCTTGTCTGGGCTGACCCCTGGGGTCTCAGCAGAAATGTCACCTCATCCAAGCCACCCTAGACCTCTGGTCAAGGGTCCCCATGCAGACACCCCTGTGGGCCTGCCCCCACCTAGTTTCTTCTCATCATATTTAACCACGAGCTCTAAATATCAGTCTTCTTATCCAGACCACAGAGGAGGGGGCTCATCCAGCCCCATTCCCTGCCCAGCCCTCAACCCCAAGCACTAGGCAGGTGGTGAGTGGACAGCTGCTGGGAGAAGAGAAGGCACAGTCAGGGACTGGGAGTGTCCCACCCAATCCAGGGCCCCCAGGTGTGTGCGAAGCTGCTTGGCCATCAAAGTGTTGTCAACTCTGGGCTGAACCTCCACACCCCAGCCTCTGCTCTAAGTCTCCATGAGGTCCCCTCCCAAAGGCACCCACCGGGCACAGGGCTGAGACCTGCAGGCTGAGACCTGTGCTCAGAGGGCTGCACCTGGCCCTCCATTGTCACCACCTTATGAGCTGCCTTTGACTTTGTGCTGAGTTGTTGCAGTCCAATGGGACGAGGGGGGCTCCCTCTCCAAGGGGTCTCAGCCCCCCGCCCTGGGGCCCTGCTCCGCACAGTCCTCTTGCCCACCTCCAAGGCTGAATGTCACCAACCTTGGTCTCTGGGGCCTCTGTGGATGAGGAGTACTCACTCAGGCAAGAGAAGACTGATCCCCAAATGACATGGAAGATTCCTTGAAGGCTTGCAGCTGAGGACATATGGGGCAGGTGACCCCCAAGCTCCTGGCCTCTGAGGAGCTGGCCCAGGGGTCAGCCTCTGGGTGGGGGGACCTTGAGGTCAGCCTCTGGGTGGGGCCTTGAGGGACCTCAGGGATTGCAGAGCACAGGCCTGTGTGGACGTCTTCAGGGTCTGGTGAAACCAGGAAGGCACTGGGGGTCTTGGCGGGTTCGGTTCATTGTTTTGTTTCCATAGAGTCACTTAAGTGGCAACTGGCCTTGAAATTGGTCCCAGATTGGAGTCAGGTTGGAAGCCATGTTGAATTAATGATGCAGCTGATGGTCGTTTTTTCCCTAACTGTTTTTATAGCAGCAGTGGGGCAGGCAGGGGAGGGAGGAGGGGAACAACTTCAAATAAAAGAGGTTTTGGGCCATGTTATGTTTTGCTAATATTTGAATTTTACCTAAGATTACTTTTTCTCCCCTATTTAATATATTGTTTTAAATAAAAATTCCTAATAAATCTTGAGAGAAATATGTCATAGCAGAGCTTAAAAACCGTAGTGCAATATATAACAGTTCATAAAATATTCTATCCAAATAGCCGGGATTGTAGGGCGTTTGGACCAGAAGTAGTTAACTCCAGGAATGGCCTTTTATTAGCTACTAAAATTAAGAAAGGGCAGTGCTGTTTCACAGCCAGATAATTAAGTACCGTTTTCTCTTTTTTAATTCTATAAAATTAAACTTCCTGTTTTAAAGGTCTGGAGAGGCCTTGGGCAAAGGGTCCCGGGATGAGCCCTGAGGGCAGAATCAAGGAAACAACAAAGGCCTTATGTGCCCAAGACTGTAAAACGCAGGACTTGGAAAAACACGCCGCAGTCAGCAAAAAATTGCAGGTCATAAATCAGAGATCCATTTTTTCACATCATTTTAACTAATCCATTAAATCGTGGTGCCCAGGGCTCCATCAGAAACAGAAGCTGCGGCTGCCCCACACCTCCACCTCCCATGTTATTCAAGCCCCACGAGCCGGGACCCATGGTGATTAAAGCTGGGCGGGGTGGCCGGGTGGCCGGGCCCTGGGCCCCTCCTTGCCCACGGCTGGTTCTGGGCCTGGGCAATGACAGGATAGTGGGCAGCAGAGCAGCCCCCATCCTAACGGTGAGTCACCCGCTTTGGCCCCCAAGGGTGAGGGAGCCCATGCGGACTGAGGGCCTGAAGCCAAAGTTCCCAGGGCCTGTGAATTTCTTCCTTACCATGCAGGAGAAATAAGTCTTAGATCACAGCACAGGCACCCTAATTTGATTTCATTTTGGTTGTTTGGTGCTTTTTTGCTTATACATGTAGACAAAGTCTTCATGAAATTTTAAAGTATATAACCACACAGACAGGTGGGCTGCTCTGTGGTAACCGATGGGATGACTCAGGGAAGGTTCATGCAGGTCTGCAGGGCTGGCTCTGCCATAGGCGGCAAACCAGGGGCGGCACCGGGGTCCTGCCTCCAGGTCACCACCCTCCCAAGTTCCCAACGCTGTTGTTTCCACAAGACACGGGCTCCCATGTGCCAGCTCCATGCAATCCTCCCCCAAACCTTGAGGCCTCCACCTGCTTCCAGCCCTCCAGTGGTGACCCGCCTGGGATGACCGCCTGCTTCACGAGGGGTGCTCCCACCAGAGCCAGGAGGGAAGGGGGCCCAGGATTAAAGACAGTGTGAAATCTGCAGGTGCCGCCATAGGGTTCTGGGATGTGGGCTCCCGGGGGTCTAGCCAGGGGGAGACGGCACACATTTCCACCTGGACGTGGGGTAGATGTGGTGGTAGCATTCTGCAGCAGACAGAGGGTGAAATCGCGCTGGCTGGCCTCTGAATGCAGCTCTGCATCTGGAGAGAGGCACGCCTCGTTCTCCCGCTCCCTTCAGAAGGCAGCTGCCTGTGCTTTGCTGAGGGGGCAGCACAACCAAGAGAGCTGGATGGCTTCCCTTAAGCGAACTAAGCATTCCAACCCCGAGGCCCATCAGGGGCCTGGAGCTCCAGCGCAGCAGCCTTTCATGGGACCCCTCACTCCCCAGGCCCGACCTGACCATAGGCTTCCAGAATCTCCAGGCTCACAGCTGGCCATCCAGGCCAAACCCTGTGCACATTTATGGAAATGCACATGTTCATTTTCACAACAAAATACTTGCTAAATCTTAAGAGAAAAAATGTCTTTTATGTGGTTATCAAGACTTCAGCCAAGGCAGGTTATCAGATGTCAGACATCTGGATAGACACTTTAACCCCAGATTGCCTTTAAAATAAACCCCCTCCTCTGTCCTGGCACAGAGCACTCAGGGACGCCCCCCAGTCCAGTCTGTGCCAAGAGGGGTCCCTCAAGAGAGCCAAGTGCCACCCACACACTGACACACACACACACATATTCACATATATTACACAGGTTCTCACACATGTACACATTGATACACACATCTTAACAATACCGACACACACATGTTCACACATGTGCATTAACAGAGTGACCATGCACACCCCAACTATCCTGACACACGTGCTTACACGTGTACATTAGCACACTGACAGGCACACCCATGCTCACACATGTACACAACGCTGAAACACACCAACAATACTGTCACTCTAACACACACGTGCACACTCACACTTGGACACACTCACACACAGCCTTTTTAGGGAGACACTGAAGAGAACTTTGGAATCAGCCGTGTTCCGTCTTCCCAGTCTGAAGGCTGAGGGCTGTGCTTGATGCTGATCTCACCTGTGAAAGCTCCCAGCCCGCAGGGCTCCCCAGGGGCCAAGGGCCATCCAGGTGGGAGTGGACAACCCCACAGTTCAGGTCGAATTGCTCCAGTCAACTCCACCTCAGCCCAGGGTCTCTCCAGATGGTGCCAAGGGTCAACCAAATGGGACACAGGCCAGGACCAACCACAACAGGGCTCCTGATGGGAGGACTTATACGGAAATTTCATAGATGGGTTAAAACAAGCATGTAAGTATTGAATGGGTCACTTTCACTTTAAAGGAAAGTTGCATGAACATCAGACAGTGAGGGAAGGTCCAAAGTGGGTCTGTAACAGTAGTCTCAGCCCAGGGTCAGGCAGAAAATCTGCATCGAAGGGTATGGCTGAGAGAGCCAAAACTGTGACCCTCGTCAAGGCAGAGAGAGGCCAGTGATGTTACAGGAGCTAAGTGCAGCCACGTGTACATGTGGCTACATGTACGTGTGGCCGTGTGTACGTGTGCTACGTGTGCATGTGGCCATGTACGTGCACTACACATACAAGCAGGTGTTGCGCTCCCTGTGTCTCTGTCTCTCTCTCACCATCAAGCACATTTCCTTTCTGGGGTTGAAATCATGCCCCTATAAGGAAGTCATGGTGCCCACAGTGGTGTCCTGAGGGCCTATGAAAGTGGACATCTGGAGTGACAAGGTGCATCAGAGGCTGCATCCAAACTGTAGACCACAAGCCATCTCATCCTCGGGTCCCCCTATAGCCCAAAGGTCCCATCCACTGCCCCCATGGCTCAGTGGCCCCAGGAGCCCCTGCAGGTCCAACCCAGGGCTCACGGCTGACCCAGCCCCAAGCCCCTAGGAGGAAGCCAAGGCTGGGTGAGGAGGGCCAGTGCCCGCCAGCCCTATAATTGGCAACAGCCAGCAGACTCAGCCACATCTGTGGGTCATTTCAAAACAATAAATCAGGAACTTTCAAGACTGGCGCCCCGCCAAGGCTGAGAGAGGCTCGGACAACAGCAATGGGAGAGCCGCAGCCCCACGTCCAGGGTGGCTCGGCGACCGGTGGTGGTGGCATGAGCGGAAATAGATGAGCTTTGTCTCCAGTGAGACTTTGTGGTTAGCGTGGGGCTGGACATTTATGACAAAGGAATGTGCACTCGTGAGAGGAAGGGCCGCACGGAGGGGTGGCTGGGTTTGGAGGGACCCTTGGCTGTGAACATGGAGCCCAGAGCAGCACCTGATCCAGAGGGCAGAGGTGAGGGGCCCTCAGGAGTCAGCACGACAGACCTTTCTGATTCTGAGTGTGGATACTGAGGCCAGCAAGGAGAAGACTTGCCCAAAGTCAGTGGAAAGCTCCAAAACAGAATGAAGCCCCTGAGACACGTGGGCACATGGCCCCACCCAGGGAGCAAGACAGAGCATACCCTGGAATGAGGGTCATGGGCCCACGGGCAGAGAGCATTCCTGGAAAGGCTGGTGTCCTGGGGGGGCCACTACCAGCAGTAACAGACTAACACACGAGAGTGAGGTCTCCCTGCCCAAACCCCCTCAAGCCCAGAGCTCTCCTCCTTTGGGGTCGTCTTAAAATCTAACTGCTTCTGAAGGTCCACTTTGGAGGAGACCACTTTGAAATCATCATCACAGATCAGCTCCACTTAACCCCCAAGAGCTCTAGAGGGAAGCCCTGTCGACCAAGCCCATTTTACAGGTGAGGAAGCTGAGGTACCAAGAGTTTAAGTGATCTGCCAAAGGTTATTCCACCAAGTTCATGGCAGAGCGGGAATCCAACCAGGAGCCAGCCCTCCTCCTTCTCTAAAAGAAGGGAGATGGGATTAAAAATCAGAAGCTTGATTCAGAAGTCCAACCACAGACCAGGAGGCAAACAAAGCTTGAGAGACTCAAGAATAAGAATTTACCTGCCCAAGAATACCATCCATCATGAATTGTAATACTGGGGAAAGATGCACTTGGAAGATTCGAGGGTGGGGGGTGGGGAGCAGATTGTAAACAAATTATCAGGAATAACATGGCATCAGACAATGGAGCAACACTTTCAAGGGAAGTAATTTCCAGTCTAAAATTCAGGATCCAGGCGAACACAATATCAAGAGTGCTGTAAGAATAGAAACAGTGTCAAAGATTAAAAGACCTCAAGAACTTACATCCCAGGAACCTTTTCTCAGAAAATTACTTGAGGATGTACTCCAGTAAATCAAGGGCATAAGCCAGAAAAACAGATTCAATGGGATCCAAGAAATAGGGAATCCAAAACTAGAGAAAAGCAGAGAAATTCCCAGGGTGACAGTGAAAGCAAGCCCCAAGACAGCCACTGCTCTGGTGGCCTTGAGATGAGGTGAGCAAAATTGTTGATAGCGCCTCTTTTCTTTTCCCAGATGTGTCCCAAGTCAAATAATAACTACAGAGCAACCAAAACGGCATGAAGCGGAATGAAGGAGGGATCCAGGAGGTCAAATCCAAGAAAAATAAATAAGTGAAACTCACAGAAAGGGGATCTACATGGCCATTTTTAGAGAAATCTTACAGATACATGATTAGCGACAGCTGCATAGAGATATATGCAAATGAAAATACAAGGCAATTGCTAATACAGGCAAATTTAAACTTTGCTTAAGAAAGGAAATGAAATCATCGTTCTTTCCATGGCTTGGCTAAGAATATTGTCCACACATTCATAAGAAAGTAAGCCCTGAAAACTGATGTAATAAAAAGTTGTTGGGGGTGCTAAACTGACAGCTGTGTCTGAAGAGGGTTAAACTGTTATCTTCTGACAGCACAAGATTGAAAGAGCTAGTTAAGTGAAACAAGGTATAAACACGCCATTTTAAAACATAAAGATAAATGCAGATAAAACTGTGAGGGAGCTGAAATGTCTGTTTTGGGGCAGCAGGAATCAGAGGGTTGATGAGAACTACAGGGTCATCCACTCTCCCTACTAGCCTTCTACTACATAAGTGTATCATCTTGACAAAATATTTCCATGTGTAATTCAGAAAGCCAACTGAAAAAAGAAGAAAGTGGGGGACTACAGAGCCATGCTCCTAAAGGGCCATCTGGGGTCCCCCCTGGTATGACCTTCTGGGTCATGACCCTCTGTGACCCTAGGACTGTTCCCACCCAGCTGGGGTCGTGTCCTCAGAAACACAGAGATGCTGGAAAGTAAGCGGATTTCCATCCACATTGGGTAGAATTGCTGCTGCCAACAGACCCACCTGATGCAAAGTCCAAGGTGGGAATCCAGGCCAGGCCATAGGGAGAGCTGGACAGGCCATCCAAACAGCACCTGAAGGCCAGACTCCCAGGAGCACAGCTGAGGTGCGGGGCAAGACACCTGCATCTCCCAGGCCCACCTTCCTCTGAACTGAGAAGGGACAGTGGATTTCGGATTTCAGTCCTGTATTTTCTCCCCCCACCCTCTTGTCCCTCCTCTGCAGCCTCACCACCCACCCTCCCCTTGCAAGAACAAGGGCCTCTGTCTGCCACTGAGTCAGTCAGTTTTGGTTCTGTTGTGAATTCCAGGGGAAGCTCCTCCCAGGACACTGGGGCCAGCCAGCCAGCCCCTCTTCTTGTCCATTTCTGGAAGCCCCCAGCTCATGCCCACAGTAGGATGGATGGCTTGGCCCTGCTGTATGCCCATCTGCACATTTTGGGTGGCGGAAGACAAGTGGGGACACACAGGAAGACGTGTCACCCACCAACCTTGTAGGGTGGACACAACCAACATTTCTGCAAAGTGTCCTTCCTTTTGCAAAATTCTCCCCCTGGGGTCTCCAGGGAAACGGCTGGATGGCTGCACCTGTCGTGAGAAGGGGGCCAAGATGAGAGGAACTGTGTCGGAATCCCATGCTGTTGGAACCCCTGCAGGGGGCCTGGGGGTCATGGGAAGGGGGCCGAGCAAAGAGGACCCGCAACGGAACCCCGCGCTGTTGGAGCTGACTTCGGGCAGGTGCAAAGTGAAGCCGCACTTCAGGGGCAGAGCATGGCTCCGAGCTGAGCCTTTGAGTCTGATGTTCACAAATCCCCTCCTGGCGCCCTGGGAGATGTGACCTCCGGCTCCAGTGTTTCCAGCTCTCCCAGTCCCAGGGCCAGCATCCGTTTCTCGTCTTCCTTAGCAAAGGGCTACTCTACATGGCCAGGCTCCCTGCCGAAGGGTGTGTGTGTGTGTGTGTGTGTGTGTACCCAGGTGCATGCCTGCATGCAACTGCTTGCATGTGTGTGGGCGGTGCCCCTGAAAGTGCTAACTGAAGAGTCAGGAAAGGGGCAGAAACAGTAAAATGAAAATACAGAGGATTGAGGGCCTTTCCAGGTGGTCTAGCGGTTAGGACTCTGTGCTCTCACTGCAGGGGGTACAGGTTCAATCCCTGAAGGGAAACTAAGATCCTGCACATCCTGCAGCCAAGAGAGAAATTTTTTTTTAATATAGAAGATTGGTGTTCCTTCTCACCCTCAACAAAGTGCTAATGTCCACTGAAATCAGGGGGCAAGCCAGCACTGCTTGGATCCATGAGGCCCCTTGGAGGTTCTCTGCTCAGGCATCTCCCTCAGAGGCCAAGGTCCTACCTCCCCACTCCAGGCAAATGTGGCCATCCAGCCCAGCGGGCTCTTTTTTCTGCATCCACGTCTCCTGACAGCGGGAATTCCAGCTCTCTTAAACCAAACACAAGAGAAACACTCAGACTCAGGGGTCACAAGCCAAGTCCTGGAGACTCCCATCCTGTGACCCAGCACGAGCCAGGAGGACACTGATGTCACCCCAGAGGCTGGGTCCTGTGGGTCTCTGCTCTGAGAGCCGAGGATCCGAGGGACCACAGCCAGAACTAGCACACAGGGTCGGCAGACTCCCTGCTTCCTGCGGCCACCTCATCCCCGAGCCAAGCTCTGCCCCGCCCTGTGGGCTCAAGGGGCCCATGCTGTGCCCCTCCCGGGAAGGAGGCCGTGCTGCAGGAGCATTTCTGTGCAGGCCACATTCCAGTACTGCTCGCCTGGGCCTGGTGTTGAAAGACGGCACGAATGATAAATTAAATGAGAAGGAAGTCGCTGAGACCCCCATTCATAACCCAGAGTCCAAGGGCGCCGGCCCATGAATCTCCCCGGTGAGCGCTGCTTCTCTTATAAAGGTCCAATTCACGCAGGAGCCAGCCCTGTGGACCTGCCCAATCGGGAGTTAGTCCCAGCAACTGGGGGATGGAGGCTGGGGAACAGAGGCTGGGCGACAGAGGCTCAGATCAGAGGCTGGAGGATGGAGGCTGGGGGACAAAGGCTAAGGATGGAAACTGTGGACATACTCACGTGTACTCACCTTTGGCCCGTTGTTCCAAAATGGTTTTCCCTCTCCTGCTCACACTGCCTTCCTAGAGGTGCATGGTCCCCCCACAGGACCCCCAACCTCTCCTGGCCTCTCCGCCTCTCTGAAGCCCTGGCCCAGGTGTACGGAGAATGGCTAATTGCAAAAATGTGTGACTGGGGCAGCTCCCCCCACCCCTGCTTGGCACATTTCCTAGGTAATGAATTCAAGTGAGTGGGAGATGCCAGCACGAAGCAAGGGGCCGGAAACGGGGCGGGGGGAGGCTCTGTCCCTTCCCAGACACGCTCCCCACCACTTAATCTTCTGCCTGGGTCAGTGCAGCCGTGGTTTTGCTCCTACCCCGAGACTATGGCTGTGGCCCCCGGCTGCCCCCATCAGAGGTGCATACTGGTCACTGGGCACAAAAACCAGACAAGGAGACATCAGGTGGACAAAGCAGTGAATCTGTCTTTCAACATAACTTGTTTTCGATTCTAGAAGGATCTGGTCATTTCAGGGGTAAGGTGATTTAGTTGAGGGCTCCTTGCTTGCCAACACCCCAGGGATGTCTGGATCCCAGGGTGGTCCCAGACCATAGAGTGCTTCTGGAGCACCACTGGCTCTAGGCTCCGTGTCTTTTTTCCCTCGACCCCTTGGCGGTGAGATCTACCCCTGGCCAGCAGAGGTGCCCCCGCACAGCCGTGGGCTCGACCCTCTTTGCACCATCAACACGAGTATCCCTCGTCACTTCAGGCTTTCAGGCCCCAGGCACATCAGCTCCCTCTGCCATCTGTCCTGCCTGCTCGGGCTAGGGGACTCAGGTGACTCCTCCAAGATGGGGGCCGCCCTGACCCAGGGTGCAGGTGGCCTGGTGGGGGAGGGTCAGGGCTGAGTTTGAGGTTCTGGCTCCCGGGGTGCCCTGCATTCCCAGGTCAGGAGTGGAGGATGGGCCAGCACCATGTGGTCTTGTCACATGTTCCCCCAAGTCCTCCACAGGCAGAAAAGCCAAGAAAGTACCGCCTCAGTTCAGCTTGATTCTCCTGCCTCACCCAGTACATCTCCTTGGCCCTGCATTCATGTCCTGCCCCCTAATTTGGGGAAGAAGGCTGAGGGTGGGGTCCCCGTGGTAGGGTGTCATGGTGTCACCCCCAATCCCACGAACACGTCTGGGTCTGTGAACAAAGTCTGGATGAGAAAGGTGAGATCACATGATCATGTAACGACCCGCCAGGGTCTGCAGCTCGGGGGTTGGGGAGACAGTGGGGAGGTCCCACATGGGTCGGGGGCCTCACAGGACGCTTGTAACTCACTCTGCAGGGTCAGTGAAGGAAGGCTAACCAAGGGGTCACACACAAGACACAGGCAGGGCTGGGTCAGGAGGGGGCAGCTCTTATACCCTATGGCTCTTAGCAGTATGGCCCCTGCAGGGGACGGACAGGTGGCGGTTACTGGGCCTGGCAGGAGGGTGGGCATGGGGAAGGGACGCCATGCCTTTGGAAGACCTGCAGTCACTTGGAAGACCCTTGGAAGACCCCCATTGGCTGAATCCAACCAGAGGCAGAGCCAAGAGACCAGGAACCAACAGCACAGTCAGGCTCCCAGGCGCCCTGCCCACCCCTCCTTGGGCTCTGGTGCATCAGGTGGCAAAGCAGTTGGCCACAGGTCTGAGGCCATGATGAGCCCACCCACCCACCTTCTCAAAGCAGTTCTCACTCTACAAAGGTGGCAATCATGGGGCAAGGGATAGGGCGGTGTTTAGCTGTTGAGCACATGAATGGAGGCTGCAGCCTGACCTCGGGTGGAGTCAGTGGCCGCTGGTACACCAGGGCAGGGCCATGAGTCACACAGCCAGGGAAGGCATCAAACCAAGCAGAGACCCCTCCCCCTCGAGCTGAGTGCTCCCAGCTCCCCAGAGAAGGGGTCCAAGTTCTACCCTGCATGTCCACCGGGCCAGAGCAGCCTCTTTGGACCTCATGCAGCCTCTCTGTGGATGGATGGCTGCACTGAGCACCAGCCTGCCGTGTGCAGTGTGTCCCAGGGCTGCATCACCCGGCACCAAGCTGGGCTTAGGCAGCAGGGATGTCTCTCCTGGTCCAGAGGTGTCCCAGGACCCCTGCCCCTCCCTTGGACTCTGGAGGTGTGCTTTCGATGCTGGAGGCTTCTTGGCTTGTGGACACATTGCCCAGCTCTGCGTCATCTTCACGTGGCCTCTCCGTGTGTGCATCTGTGTGTGCATCAGATTTCTTCTTTTAGAGACCTACTGGGTTAGGGCCCCCCTCAGACCTCACTTCATTTGCTCATCGGCAAAGACCCATTTCCAAATAAGGACACATTCTGAGGTACTTCAGACTTCAAGATGCAAACTGGGGTACAATTCAGCCCGTAGCACACACCGAGGAGTCCCCCAGCACGTTGAAGGCCCTGCCCCCCACGAAGAGCCTCCACAGGAGCAGACCCAGGCCAAGTTCTGCTTCTAAAGGTCCCGGTGACAGAGCTGGGCCCACCCAGGGCGTCAGCAGGCTTTTGCACCAAAGCTGCAGGGAGGGAGCCTCTGTGTGGGGCCTGGTCCTGAGGACCACAGTGGGCAGAGGACTCAGCTGCTGCAAGTCAGTGGGGGCGACATACAGCCACACAGCCCTGCCGGACGGCTCGACCACTCATCCTCAAGGGCCAATGAGGGACCCGCTGCTTGCAGCCCCAACAGCCAAATTTGTCTGGACTTTCAATCACCCCGACAGTTCTGGAAACACTTCTGATGAGGCGGGTTGGGTTACAATCGCAGATTCTGACTTCAAGAGAGGCCGTAAAACAGAGACCCTGCGCATGCTTTCCGCTTTTTTTCCAACATTAGCAGCTCATCTGATACTTACTCTGAGGTTCCAGTTTCCTGAAAGCCGATGACACGTTGGAGCCCGGGGCCCGCGTCCGGCTCGCGTGTAATGAGCATGTACGCGGCTCCGGCCAGGATCACAGACACACACGTGTCGCCCACGCTGTCATTTTTTTTCATTACCGACTGGATTGGATTTGACTGCCTTTTCTACCTGAAAATCTTCCAGCATAAAAGTTGAAGAGAGCGTGCTCCTGGGACGCACTGTGGTTTAGCCTCGCTCCAGGAGGTCAAGGGGAGAACAGACCGCAACCCCTCACACCCCACCCCACCCCCGCCAGCCACACAAGGAATCTCATGCCGGTGGAGGATGCTGTGTCTGCTTTGCTCTAAGTGGCCTCAAACTTTCCCTGCCTGGTGTCCATCACTTTCCCAGCAGGCTCCAGACCAAGGCCCACAGGAGAGGGCTCTGCCGGGGAGTGGGGGCCCCAGAGCCCAAAGGGGAAGCCTCCCCACATTTAGAGAGCAAACACCCCTGGCTTGGAGCATCATCCATTCAGAACTGGATGGGGAGGGGGGCGAGTAGAGGTCAAGCCATCCCGAGGCAAAGCTTGGGACCCAGAGACCAGGACTACTGACCCTGCCAACAAGAAGACTGGGTGTTTAGACCATGAAGTTACTGTGGCCTCAGGAGGAAGCAGAGGTCACTGACGTGGCCAGCCCCAGCAATTCGTCTCACTTGGTCGGCGGTTTTGCAAAATCAGGATTTGAATGCCTTTAGTCTACAGGCACCACTTGCTGCAATAATCCCCATGGGCTCCTTCTGCCTGGGCTGAGACACCTTACACACTCATGTTACCTACCCGGCTTGGAAAGGGTGTGTCCCCTGCACTGAAAGGTTAACCTGCCAGTGTGTCTTCTTTCCACACATTCATTTATTCAGCACATATTCACTGCTGAGTAACTGTGTCCCCATAAGCAGGTGCGGCTGGGAGGTACCAGGAACTGGACAAGACAGAGTTCCTGTTCTCACAGGATGTGCAATCTGGCAACAAAGCCTCCGTCCCATAAGAAACCGCAGGTGCTGGGGGTGCCAAGGACCCACCGGCGACTCACCAGCCCCGCCACAGCCTTGGCTCCTCAATCACAAATTTCCCAGAAGAAAGGAAACTGAGCCCTTAAAAAACAAAGAAAGAAAAGGGCAGGAAGGACCTGCCCACCTCTCTCACTCTCCCCCGTGGGGATCCATGGCTCCCAGGGAAACCTCCAAACCCTCCACACCCCGCACACCTGGGCACTGCCTGACTGAACCCCCCTCGCTCTTCTGAGTCTGGCCCCCTACTCCTTCTGCAGGGTCTGCTCTGGCCCCAAACCAGCACCAGCATCCCCAGGCTGCTCCATGCCCCCGACACTGGTGCACAAACTGACGAAAGCCCTGCACTTGCAGCCCCAGCACAGGCTGGGACTGGAGCAGGCACGTCATCAGTGTCCCATAAGAGGACAAGTGTGGTGGCCTCCTGCCCCATGGGCACTGGGCCGGCTGCCCAGGCTGCTCTGCTGCTTGTCTCTGCCTCAGGGTATGGACCCCCTGAGCTGGAGCCGAAAGACCATCCCCCGTTCCACACCCACACTGCAGCCAGAAGAACGGCCCCACCCTGGGCCAGAGGCTGGACGGCCACACGGACCCACCTGGCCATACAGGAGCCACCCTGCAGGTGACCGGCGCTCCTGCCACGCGGGCACAGGCTGCCCGTGACCGCAGGGCTTCTGTGCCCTGTGGTCCCGCCACACGCTCCGCAGCCTGCAGCCTCCGCCCCAGCCCAGATGTTCTGCAGAGACACATCTGTGGGCCGCATGTGTCCAGATGATCCCAGGCCCCAGACTCCAGGAGGGAAGACCCTGGCAGCAGAGCTGTCAAGACTCCCACCCTGGGCGCACTCACAGGAGAGTCCTCAGTGAGCGTCATAAAAATATCCCACATGCTTACCCGGGATTTATAATGCAATGAAATGTAAACAAACAGCTTTCTAGATCAAAGGAGCATAAATAACAGACACACTGGCTTCTGGAGCAAAGTTAATAAATCGGAGGATTTTCAGCTGAAAACCATTCTGGCGTTGACACTTCAGCCTGCCAGGCCAGGGAGCAGGCAGTGGATAGCCCCAGGATCCACCACACTTGCGGCCACTTACCATGTGGCTGTCGGTACCCCAACCCACCAGCATCCAGCCGCCCCTGACCACCTTGCCCTCGCTCATCTGTGGTCCCCTACTGGGGTTCTAGCCACTTAACTGCCCCTTCATCAAGGCCAGATTGGGGTTCCCTGAAGACTTTCCCTTTAAGAAGGAAATTCTTAAAGAAATGGGAATACCAGACCATCTTACCTGCCTCCTGAGAAATCTGAATGCAGGTCAAGAAGCAACAGTTAGAACCAGACATGGAACTATGGACTGGTTCCAAATTGAGAAAAGAGTACATCAAGGCTGTATATTGTCACTCTCCTTATTTAACTTATATACAGAGTGAAAGTGAAGTCACTCAGTAGTGTCCGACTCTTTGCGACCCGTGGACTGTAGCCCACCAAGCTCCTCCATCCATGGGATTCTCTAGGCAAGAATACTGGAGTGTGTTGGAGACATACGTTGTTGACAAAGGTCCATCTAGTCAAGGCTATGGTTTTTCCAGTAGTCATATGTGGATATGCAGAGTGCATCATTCTAAATGCCGGGCTGGATGAAGCACAAGCTGGAATCAAGATTGCAGGGAGAAATATCAATAACCTTAGGTATGAGGATGACACCACCCTTATGGCAGAAAGTCAAGAGAAACTAAAGAGCCTCTTGATGAAAGTGAAAAAACTGGCTTAAAACTCAACATTCAAAAAACAAAGATCGTGGCATCCAGTCCCATCACTTCATGGCAAATAGATGGGGAACAATGAAAGCAGTGACAGACTTCCTTTTCTTGGGCTGCAAAATCACTGCAGATGGTGACTGTAGCCATGAAATTAAAGACTTGCTCCTTGGAAGAAAAGCTATGACAAACCTAGACAGCATATTAAAGAGTGGAGACATACTTTGTTGACAAAGGTCTATTTAGTCAAGGCTATGATTTTTCCAGTAGTCATGTGTGGATATGAGAGTTGGACCATAAAGAAGGCTAAGCACCAAAGAATTGGTGCTTGTGAATTGTGGTGTTGGAGAAGACTCTTGAGAGTCCCTTGGACTGCAAGGAGATCCAACCAATAAATCCTAAAGGAAATCAGTCCTGAATATTCACTGGAAGGACTGATGCTGAAGCTGAAGCTCCAATACTTTGGCCACCTGATGTGAAGATCTGACTCATTGGAAAAGACCCTGATGCTGGGAAAGATTGAGCGCAGGAGGAGAAGGGGGCTACAGAGGATGAGATGGTTGGATAGTGTCACTGACTCGATGAACATGGGTTTGGGAAGACTCCGGCAGTTGGTGATGGACAGGGAGGCCTGGTGTGCTGTAGTCCATGGGGTTGCAAAGAGTTGAACATGACTGAGTGACTAAACTGACTAACTGAAGACCATCCAGAGACCACAGTCCACCATGGCCCCTGGGGCCTCTGCCTTGTGAACTGGAGGCCCGGATGCCCCTCGTTTTCCTAAACTGTAACCAGAGGTTGTCCTGGCCCCCGCATCCTGTGTCAACCATCCTAGGTCATTGGACCTGCATGGTCACATCTCCTGAGGGCCTCGGAGCCACATATCAGCACTCTTGAGACCCCCTAATCCCTCTGCATGCAAGTGGACTGAGTCCTACTCATGTTCCTGTGTGTGTGTGTGCATCTGTGTGTGTGTGTATATATGTATTTGTATGTATGTGTTCATGTTTGTGTGCGTTTAGGTGTGTTTGTGTATGTGTGTGCATGTGTGTATCTATATGTGTGTGTGTTGGGGTGTCAAGAACAGGCCTCCAGAACCCACCTCCCCCCTTTCCAGCCATACCTCCTCCCAAATAAAGGGGCTCATTTGAAATACAGCAGTGTTTTAAATAAGCAATGAATACCTTTTGGCCTAAGTATGCTCCAAATATTGCACCAGACACATGGTCATAGGTTGAATTGTGTCCCCTTAAAATGTTAGGAGCCCAAAGTGCGATGGTGTTTGGAGTTCAGATCTTTATAGAGGTGATCAAATTAAAGGGAGGTCCTTAGCATGGGCCCTGATCCAATCTGACTGATTGGATGTCAGGAAGAAAGGAGATCAGGACACAGACACACACACTGAGGGACAACCACAGGGGGACATGGGGAGAAGACGGCATCCACACACCAGGGAAAGAGGCTTCAGGAGCAGCCAGCCCTGCCTACCCCAATCCTGGACTTCTGCTGTCTAAGGCACCCAACTGTGGTATTTGTTGTGACAACATGCACGCACTGATACACAAACTTAGACTAAAAAGTCATCTGTCATTTCCTTTAATTAAAATTTAACTGGTAGTCCTCCTTCTGGGCCACCTCCCCATCCCTCTCCAGGCAGTAGAATCAGAGCCTTCTCTTCAGCGGTCACCAGACATGTCCCCTCAACCCCATGTCCAGCACAAAGGTTGGGTTCCTCCTGTGGCTGACCACTGCTTGGCTTTGGGGACAAAGGCTCACCTCTGGACTACACACAGGGGCCCTAACCCCATTGGCCAGTGGCCACTACATGGGGCAGACTGCCCATCACAGACACCTGGTCTGTCACTGGCCAGCTGGGTCGCCCCTGAGCCACCAGCTCTGTGGTGGGGGATAGGGGTTTCAGGATTCTAAAGAATGTTCTGCACTTTTCCTGAGTTGGGAAAACAGAAGTTGGCTGTGGACTCAGAGCAGGAGTCCTGGGGAGGAGGAAAGTTGGGGTGTCAAAAGTCTGGGAATGTCCATCCAGGCAGCAGATGCCTGCTCTGAGCAGCCATCCAGCCCACAGAGACATTGTTTGCCGGAATTCTCCCCAGCGTGCCAGACACGGTGGCCGGCGGTGATGGGAGGAGCGAGAAAGGGTGGAGGCTGCCAGACCCTGACGCCCGGAAGCCACGGAGATCGCCTAAACCGACCAGAAATGCTGTGGTCTCAGCCTCCAATCTTTGCAACGAGGCTAAATGAATTACCACAGCAATTAAAACAGCAGTAGTTCCGTGAAGACACCTTGGGGCTCCATCTTTATTCTCTCTCCATGATTTTCATGCCGTGTTGTCTCCTATTATGATTGAAAACACGGTCTGTCTCACCCGTAGCTCACCAAAGCTGGCACATCAGCACAAACATTCAGCTGGGTCCCCACCACCTCCAGGCTTAGAGAGCCACCAGGCCCGGACTGGGGAGCCCATCACAAACTGGTGCACCCGTGTGTATGCCCAAGACTGCAGGCACCCGTGTGCACACCCGGACTTCAGGCACCCGTGTGTACACCCAAGACTACAGGAACCCGTGTGCACTCCCGGACTTCAGGCACCCGTGTGCACACCCAAGACTACAGGCACCCGTGTGCACACCCAGACTGCAGGCACCCATGTGCACTCCCAGACTGCAGGCACCCGTGTGCACACCCGGACTTCAGGCACCCGTGTGTACACCCAAGACTACAGGAACCCGTGTGCACTCCCAGACTGCAGGCACCCGTGTGCACTCCCAGACTTCAGGCACCCATGTGCACACCCAAGACTACAGGCACCCGTGTGCACACCCAGACTGCAGGCACCCATGTGCACTCCCAGACTGCAGGCACCCGTGTGCACACCTAGACTGCAGGAACCCGTGTGCACACCCAAGACTACAGGCACCCGTGTGCACACCCAACACTGCAGGCACCCGTGTGCACTCCCGGACTGCAGGCACACATGTGTACGCCCAAGACTGCAGGCACACATGTGTACGCCCAGGACTTCAGGCACCCGTGTGCACTTCCAGACTGCAGGCACCGTGTGCACACCCAAGACTACAGGCACCCGTGTGCACACCCGGACTGCAGGCACCCGTGTGCACACCCGGACTGCAGGCACCCGTGTGCACACCCAGGACTTCAGGCACCCGTGTGCACACCCGGAATGCAGGCACCCGTGTGCACACCCAGGACTTCAGGCACCCGTGTGCACACCCGGAATGCAGGCACATGTGTGCACTCCCGGAATGCAGGCACATGTGTGCACTCCCGGACTGCAGGCACACGTGTGCACTCCCGGAATGCAGGCACACGTGTGCACTCCCGGACTGCAGGCACACGTGTGCACTCCCGGAATGCAGGCACCCGTGTGCACTCCCGGACTGCAGGCACACGTGTGCACTCCCGGAATGCAGGCACCCGTGTGCACTCCCGGAATGCAGGCACATGTGTCCACTCCCGGACTGCAGGCACACGTGTGTACGCCCAAGACTGCAGGCACACGTGTGTACGCCCAGGACTGCAGGCACCCGTGTGCACTTCTGGACTGCAGGCACCCGTGTGCACACCCAGGACTGCAGGCACATGTGTGCACTCCCGGAATGCAGGCACCCGTGTGCACTCCCGGACTGCAGGCACACGTGTGCACTCCCGGAATGCAGGCACATGTGTGCACTCCCGGAATGCAGGCACATGTGTCCACTCCCGGACTGCAGGCACACGTGTGTACGCCCAAGACTGCAGGCACACGTGTGTACGCCCAGGACTGCAGGCACCCGTGTGCACTTCTGGACTGCAGGCACCCGTGTGCACACCCAGGACTGCAGGCACATGTGTGCACTCCCGGACTGCAGGCACCCATGTGCACTCCCGGAATGCAGGCACATGTGTGCACTCCCGGACTGCAGGCACCCGTGTGCACACCCAGGACTATAGGCACCCGTGTGCACTCCCGGACTGCAGGCACCCGTGTGCACACCCGGACTGCAGGCACCCGTGTGCACTCCCGGAATGCAGGCACACGTGTGCACACCCGGAATGCAGGCACACGTGTGTACGCCCAGGACTGCAGGCACCCGTGTGCACACCCAGGACTACAGGCACCCGTGCGCACACCCGGACTGCAGGCACCCGTGTGCACATGCTCCCCAGGCCCCGCACACTCCGCGAACAAGGATAGACCAGAAGGGGCTCCCAGAGCGGACTGTGCTTTGGACACAAATCACATAGAGATTGTTCTACAGCCAGAGAGGCCCCTGTGTTATCGAGGGATGGGGCCATCCAGCCACGCTCCTTCACTAGCCCCAAGGGGCAACCAAGCTCGTGACAGAGGACCCCAAGAGACATGGCTGCCTCCGTCCCCAACCCCCCCGCGAGGCCTCCGTGAATGCTGCAGCAGGCGATCCAATTCCAAATGTGCTTGTCTAAAAATATCCCCTTTCTGTGTATTTTGACTCCACGCCTGAGAACACGAACGGGTTTCCGTCGAGAGCGGGAGACGTGAAACCCGAAACATCCTGGAGTGATTTGGGCTCTCTCTTCACGGACATTCTCTCCTGTTGTAACATGATGGGTTTTCTCCTGAATTTCAAACACCAATTTGGCCAAGGCGAGCGGAGTGTTTGGTCTTCCAAACCGTGAAGATCTGAGACCGTAAACTGTTGTTTCTTAAATGTTTCAAAGCATAACATTGACACCGACTTTTGCTGTAAAACAATCTGGGAAACTTACCGGCCCTAAGATGTTTTACGCAGCATGGAGAATCGCTCCTGACACCAACACCGGGTGCGCAGAGGGCATCGCGCCATCCGGCTCCAGGCCGGGAAAGCTAGTGGGGCTGGGTGCCCAGGACGAAGTGTGGAGTCCTCCTGGGGGGGGGGTCATTTTTATAAATTATGTAGCAGATGACAGACACATACGCGTGAGTCGTGGTTTGGCACAAAAAAACAGACTGTTTTTCTCCTCTCCTTCAAGGGGGCAGATATCAAGAATCATCACACATATTCGTGCTCCTGGGTCCCCAGTCTCGTGTGAAGAGACGGGACAGCTCAAAGATGCCCTGGAACTGCTGAAAATGTGAACACGTTCCTGCTCCTCGGAGCTTGAATCCTGAGTCCAGATCCTCCTTCAGACCAGGGCCCGCCTGAGTCAGGTGGGATCTTGGGGCACTTTCTACCCTTCATTTGAAATCAGTTCATGAGATTTCACCTTGTGAGTTTCTGTCATCTTAGAGGCTAAGATCACACAACACAGAAATCACCGTGATGTTTTCCCAAGAAGGGAGGGCAGGGGCTGCCACCTGCAGGGTGGCCAATGGACCGGGCAGGAGGCCCAGCCTCCAGCCTCCCATCCACTCCCAGGGCGTCCCACTGCCCTCACAAGGGAGGGGCTGCTCCAGGGCCATCTGGAGCCTAGGATCCAGTAGTCCTTTCTGCTCCTTCTTCCCAGCAGAGAGAATACTCAAAAAAAACACAAGCACTGCCCACTGTCTAAGGACTAGACTTTCTGCCCATCTCTGGTCTATCCTGGGAGGGGGCCCCCTGATACCAGGAAGGCTGGAGTGAGGCAGCCACTGAAACTCTCAGAATAGCCTCTCTCCTGTCCAAAACCCCAAAAACTCAGAAGCAGGCCCCTGAGATGGCAGACTGCCAGGCTCCCAGGTGGATCAGGAGGCCCCCCACAACCAGCACCCAAGAGAGGGGCTTCCAGGAGCATCCTGCCCTCAGTCTCGCAGCCACACCAGAGGGCACCCCCCGCTCCAGGAGCAGCCACTCAGTCCCGGCTCTGAGTTAGCCATCAGCCTGGGAATCTTGCAGCCCAAGAATTCCCCAAGATTCCTCGCCATATACTTGGGATGGCGCCGAGAAGCGGGCTCCGCAAAACCAGCTGCACCCAGAAGGGACAAAAGGCAGCTCCTCACATGCACCCCTAAATAAAAGATATGCTTGTGAGATCTGGTTCCATGTGAACTTCTACCACCTCAATATAACCCCAGATTCCCATTGTTAGCCATTAACCTGTCCCAATCAAAGTAACACACTGAATAATTCTATAAATGGCAAAACAAACAAAGGAAACATTGGTAGTGTAAATGTAAACATTTTCTTACCCTGAAAACACACATTTGGCTGGACGGGAGGGCTGGGGACACACTGAGCTGTCCTCGCAAGGCAAAAGCCCCCTCAGCTGCACGGATGTGGGCAGTGGCTGCCTGGGTGGCAGATGAGGAAGCTGAGGCCCAGGAGGGGGGCAGGCCCTGGGGGTGAGGGCCTGTGCAGGGGCCTGAGGGTGGGGGACTGCCTGTCTTCAGGGCTGGCCAAGATCAAGGCTCAAGGACAGAACAGACCCCTCCTCAGGAGCCCAGGGAAGGAGGGCAGCCAGAGAGCCGACGCACCGGGCACCGCCCTGAGCCCAGGGGAAGCCCCGTGCGAAGGGGCGGGCTCGGCATCCCCTGTGCCCCTCCTCACGCCACCCGCAGCCCATCTCAGAACAGGACAAGTTTGATGCTGCCCACTCTTTGGTGCCACCTGGCCCACCGGCATGGTGGCTCTGCATGGCATCAGGCAGAGTCCATGGTCCTCCAGCCACGCAGGGACCTGACTCCTGGGAGGGTCTCTTTCTCCCAGGAAGGCATCTTGTCTTTAACTCCAGTCTCAACACCTGGGCCCCTCAGCCCCTCGGCCCCTCGGCCAGCTCCCAGGGTGCGGTGGGGACATCCCTGGCAGTCATTGGCCCAGCTGGGGCTCAGCTGCAGCAGGAGGTCCTGGAACATAATTTCTCTCTGTGGTCAGCCAGTGAGGGAGTGACCAGGGACGTGTCTCCTTCTGGTCTGTGGATGGGGGCGGGGCTCCAAGGGAGAGGGGGCCTTGCAGTTAGGCCCACATGAGCCGCCTTGGAGTGAGGGACCAGGACTGGGGAGCAGGGTGGGGGAAGCTGGCCCCTCGGCCTCCCCACGTGTCCTCTCAGGGACCTCCCTCAGTCCCACAGTGAGACCCTCATGGTGAGACCTTCTTGGAGCCTCTACTACTCTATCTAATCGCTGAGCCCTCAGCAGAGAGAGGACGGGGGGCATCTTCGAGCTGATGCTGACCTCAGGGGACACCTGAGCCCACCAAGTCCAGCTGGTCCGTCCCTGGGGACCACCTTGAGTCACAACCCACAGCTCCTCCAAGGCCAGCTCCTGGGGGCTGGGGGCAGGGAGGACAAAACCAGTGATGTCACACCTGCTCTGTTGTCCCCATGCCAGGGGTTCCATGCTGTGTCACCCCATGTGTGGATGAAGACTCTGACTCATGGCCAGTCCCCGCACTGGACCACGTAGGATCGGGGCAGGATGGCCGTCAGGCCCAGGGCTTCGGTCCAGAGCCTCTGTCGGCCGTTGGCTCTTGGATCCTCAGAATCAAGCTTGGACAGCTACAGCTCACGAAGTCTCTACAGGGGCTCCCGGAGGCTCAGCCATGCAGGGTAGGGGAGACAGGGCACCCAGGATCCTTCCATCCCCTTTCACAGATCTCCCACCCGGAGCAGGGGCTGACCTTCTCATAGTCTTAGTGACTTGGGTGTCCCCCACTCAGGGGGCCTTTTATGTTGCCCAGAGGTGGTCTGATCCCCAGGAGACCACAGCCAAACCCACCTGCAGCCCCTCAGCCTAGCAGGAGACAAACTCAGCTGGAAACTGATTCACATTCCCCTTGGCAGCCCCACAGCCCCACGGCACCTATGCATACCTGGGCACACCTGTGTGTACCTGTGTGCACTTGTGTGTACCTGGGCACACCTGTACACACCTGGGGCACAGGGCACTTGGTGGGCAGTGGGCAGTGGGTGCCACCGGCCCAGAGCCCTGGCTTCCCCATGACCGAGGCCAGCCAAGTAGGAAGTGCCCGGGTCCAGGAAAAGGATGGTACTCCAGGCTATGTCCAGGACTGGCAAATCCACGGGGACAGGGAGCAGATTTGTGGTTTCCAGGGGCTGGCAGGCAGGTAGTGGGTAGGGCTGAGACTGAAGGGAATGGAGATCTGGGGTGATGAACGTGTTCTGAAGTTGTCTGTGGAATCGGACTTTAAAGTTCTGGGCTGTGCAACCTGTCAACTAGCACTCAAGAAAACTGTAGGAGAAATGGCTGCCTTGGGGCAGAAGTGCACTGATCCTGGACCCCAGCTGGGCCACTCTGTGCTGGTCCTTCACCACGCCCCGCCTGGCCCTTATGGACGCATCCGCCCTCGGCTGTTATGATTCTCCAGGGCTCGTCCCAGGTCCTCTCATTTATTCTTTCCAGGAACAGTCACTGCTAGGATTGCCAGATAACACCTAGGAGGCCCGGTTATTTCTGAATTTCAGATCCGCAGAGCTTCATGCTTTAGGGTAGCTATGTCCTTATAGTCTGTCGAATACACAAAGTGTTATTTGTTGAGCCAGTGTCAGATTTAACTGGGTCCTGGATTTATATTTGCTAAATCTGACCACCCTGCTTGGAGCCCTGTGTGGGCCTCACTCTCAGATCCCATGGCCCCGGGGAGGGCGGACCCCAGAGACACCTGTGGGTATGGAACTGGGCCCCTGGGGGTCCCGCCCAGGAAAGCTACAGCTGCAGTGACAGCCGCTCACCACCAGGGGGCTCCGAGTGCCAGGCCTTCCTGGGCTCCTGCTGGGCAAACCCCACTCCCACCCTTCCTAGACCTGGGGTCTGGAAACAGAGTTGAGGGGAGCCTTATGCAAAGCTGGCTTTGCTTCAGCACTTCTGCAGCCATACTCAGCTCAGCTCAGCTCAGCCCTTCATGAAGCAGGAGAATCAGCACAAGGTCCAGTGTAGGCAGCACACCCCCAAACCAGGGGTATCCTTACCCCTCGGCTGCAAGGCAGAGTCAGAGGTTCCTCGTCAACATGCCAAGAGTGGGGGCCATGAGGGCACCCCAGTGTCTGTTCTTTATTCTGTCCTGTTTCTAGATGGGTTTGAGTCTGTTCATTCCTGAGAGCTTGATGATATCACATCACCTGGAGGGGTGCCTGTGGACAGCCCTGCCCAACTGTCCACCCCCCCCACCAGGTCCCTGTGGACAGCCCTGACCTACCGTCCACCCCCCCCAGGTCCTCGTGGACAGCCCTGCCCTATCGTCCCCCGGGGATCCCCAGGCACCCAGCACATCAGGATTCCCTGCTCCCACCTCAGGCTCTAGCACAAAATTCGTCCTCAGCTCTCCAAGCCCAGAGTTGGGGTCCAGGGATGGGGTGGTGGATGGTGCGGCAGGAGGGTGGGGGAGTCTCAGATACCCTCCTTCCTTCAGCCTCCCCACCTCACTCCAAATAGCCATCTAACTTATGTCCACAGTCCAAGCATGGCTTCCAGAAACCTGCAGGGAATGTCCTTCTGCCGAAGACAGGAGCGTACCTACCAGGCAGAGAGGAAGGAGGGCAGCAGTGACCAAACGTGGGGTAGCCCCTGGGGACCAACCAGGGGCCCCAAGTTAGAGGACAATCACAAAGGAGGCCAACGGGGATTCTCAGGGGGACCCCCAAGCCAGCTACAATGGTCCCCCAGGACAGTGGGCTTGACTGGGAATTCTGGACTGAGGGAGTGCCTGAGCTCGGGGCCCCTGAGGAGGACACCTGTGAGCAGAGGCCTGGCAGGACCAGGAGTGGGGGGCCTGGGAGGGCTGTCCCCAGACCCTGAGGAGTGGAGGGGGCACCACCGCCCCAACAGAGCCCCTCAGCAAAGCCAAGGCCAGTAGGCAGGGTTCTGAGCTGGCCCCACTCTGCGAGGGGGTGGGGTGAGGCTCACTGCCCCACCCGCAGGGTAGACCCCACCGCAGCTGCTTGGCGAGCCGGCCATCACATGGGCTTTGCTGTGGGTTTCCTACCTCCCGACTTCTGATATTTGGGGCCCACTTGTATATTTTAATGCATGTTTTTATGGAAATATTTATGGTGCACATGTAGCACGTAAAACACCATTGTAAAGTCGTTTTGCCCCATGTCGCTGAAATAAATGATGTTGTTAGTGTTATAGTTTAACAACTATAACACTCTCTGGCCATAATGAAAATGGTCTGGGCCCCTGTGGCCGCTGGCCCGGGAGCCTCCATGCCTGCCTGCTAGCTGGGTCCTGCCTGGGACAGAATGGGCCTGGTACCCCCAGTGAGGTCCTAAGACAGCCACTCTGGGTTGGGGGGAACCCTGTCTGGACATGGCTCAGCTTTCCCACTTGTAACAGGGCCCTTCGTACACTTTGCCCTGTCTCCTGACTAGGGGAAAACAGGAGTACATATGACACTCAGAGACAACACTCCTGCCTTGGCTAAAGGCCTGTTGAAAGTTCCCACTCTGATCAATTTGCTTCCAGGTCCTTCTCCCTCCCCACCCCCAGGACCTGGAATTCCACTCTAACGGAGGACACCCCTGGGCCGTCCTCAACCACAGACTCGAGCACACACAGGCCCTTCCATCCCCAACTTTTCCAATGGCCCTAAAGGTGAACAGCTTAGGCTGGTCACCAACGTGAGTGGGTTTAAAAATTAATGCGCGGACATCAGAAAGCGTTCTCCAGACATGGAACATTTCTGCCACCTCTCCAACCCGGTGGGGCTACAGCAATGAATAACTGAGCAATCACACTGTGAAACCTCTGCATGGGGAGCAGAGGAAATATTAAAAACAGCACTGGGAGCCCAGGGCTGTGGGTAACCAGGCAGAGAGGATGTGCAGGTAAACAGCCCCCAGGGACTCCAGACAGGACCTGGACAGAGGGAGGGCCATGCTGGCCAAGCACCCAACCCACTCTCTATCTTGCCCCCTGCTCATGCAAGACGGGACCCATCGGGATCCATCTCCCGCAGGTGCCTCAGGAGCCAGACAGCCGAGATGCCAGCGTCCACGTGGAGAACACTTATTCAGTGGCTGGGTCATTAGCAGCAGCACAAGGGCCAGACAGAGCCTGGAAACACCGCTGTTTCCTAGAAAGTTCTACAGGAAATCTGACAGAGCCCACATTAATCTCAGAAAGTGGGTCTGTCCGTCCACTCAGTTCCCCTTTAACCAGGGACTGACCACTGGAGGCAGGCAGGGGGCAGGGTCCGGCTTGACACCCATTTTCAGATGAGAAAAGGTGGGTCAGAAACTGCCATGCTTCCCAGGTCACCCAACAGGGACAAAGGACAAAACCAGCCAGGTCTTCCCTCCTCTACTCCCTCTACCTGCCATCTGGAGTCTCGAAGACCAGAGCGTCAGGGTGAAGGTGGGCCCGTCTGTGTCGCCTGCCGAAACATCTGTGCCAAGGCTGGGGGCATGGCAGCCCTGAGCCAGACCTGCAGCAGCTCCTGGACAGCACAAGCTGGGGCAGAGGCAGAGCAAGGTTGTGAAAGCTGACTGCCCCAATCCCCCATGATCTCACAACTCTTCCCCCCACTTCTGAGATGCAGGATTCCAGGTGTCAATGTGATAGAAAATTCGCACTGATTGGAGAGACCCTGCAGCTGACATGAGGCTGGGAGCTGGAGCCCGGGGTCGCCAGCAGGACCCCTACAGAGACCTCATCCGTCTGACCCCACAGCCCACCCTCGGGCAGAGGGACTTTGGGCACATTACTTTATCCCCTTGGCCTCAGGCTCCTGCTCATGAGCGGCTCCGGAAGGACTCACAGTGCACTGGTGCTGGGGTTGAACTGTGTCCCTGGTGATGACATAGTGATGCCCCAACCCTGGTACCTGTGGACGGAATCTTATAGGAGATGGGTCTTTGCAGATGTAACCAGGTCAACATGAGGGCACAGGGCAGGCCCTGCTCTAATATGACTGGAGTCCTTGCTAGAAGAGGAGGCAGTCACAGGCAAAGGAGGCCACGTAACAGTGGACGTAGAGGCTGAGGTGATGCGGCCACGAGCCAGGGGACGCTGGATCTCCCAGAAGCTGGACACCACAGGAAGGATCCTCGGCCACAACCTAGGGGACACTGGAGCCCCCCAAATGCTGGATGAGGCAGGAAGGAGGCCTCCTCACCCGAGCCTTCACAGTGAGCTAACCCTTCAGACACCATGAAGCCGGGATTCTACGCTTCTGGATCAGGAAAGAACAAGCTTCTGTTGTTTTTAGCCCCAGCCATGGTGCTCTGCCAGCCGGCCGGCCTGGGACACACATATGACCTGGTGCTCAAGGAGCACAGTGGCATTAAGTCAACAATGTGTGCCCGGGCGTTCACGGAACAGGAATGACAGAAGGAGGCAGGAGGGGAGCATGTTTGTGTTTTCTGCAAACCAAAACACAGGAGGAGGAACCCCTGGGCTTTGGGGAGCAGGTGCTACAGCCAAGCATTTCATCTGGTGCGGTGCAGGGCCAAAACCCAGAGACACCCCCCCCAGCTGGTGGGGCTTAGGGCCTGACCCAGGGGGACCCATGGTTGGTGCAAATGCAGGGAGAGACCCCAGGGACCCACAGCTGGTGGTGCTCACAGCCTGACCCCAGGGACCCACCCCAGGAGCCGCCACCCAGACTGGGCCCTGCACCCCCAGAAGCCAGCCTGCTGACCCACTGACATGCAGCCCTCACTCCAAACTGCCGGGTCAATACACATCTCCTCTGTTTCACCATCTCCTGCTCCACACCTTCCTTTATTTATTCATTTTGGGGCTTAAATAAGTGTTTCCTTTTGTTCCTGGCAAATGCGTCTTCTACATTTTTGCATGTTTTAAATATTCACGCATGTAAAAGAACTAAAACACACATAGTTTATGTATTATTTAGGGCACTTTTTCTCTGATAAAACAGAAACCCCGCATTTGAAGGAGACTTTTACATTTTATTTCCATTAACGCCTCTCGTTAAACTTTAAAGCCTGCTTTGTCCCCATCCTCGAGGGCTGATATTTCCGTCTGTCAGAGAACATGATTGTGCTTGTCGACATGACAGGGAGGAGAAAGAGCAGACAGGACGGGAAATGCCAGCCTGTCGCTGCGATGGGGCTGGGAGACGCAGGCAGCCCCGGGTCAGGACCCGCCTGAGGAATGAGGCCCGACCAGGCCGAGGGGCTGGGAGATGCTGCCTGTCTCCACAGTGGCTCAGCCCAGAGAGTCCTATTGCTGCGATGGGGCTGGAAGACGCAGGCGGCCCCTGGTCAGGACCTGCCTGGGGAACGAGGTCCCAGACCAGGGCCTGAGGCTGGGAGATGCCACCTAACCCTTGGTGGCTCGGCCCAGAGAACCCTGGCTGGTTGCCCACCAGCCCAGGTAGCCGTGGCCTCAGCCCCACACCCTGGGGCCCGAGCATAGGTTCAGATCAGATGCTTAAGTGTCACAGATGGGCCATGTGTACACACCCAGAGTAGGGCTGTGGTTCTTACATGCAAAGGCACAGAGTAAAGACTCTCACACCCGTGAACACATCGAGGCTGGCTTACCAGGCGTGCCCCCCACCCCTGGGCCTGTGAGGGCCAGAGACGCCCCAGTCCCTGTGTCCTGGGTAAGGCCTCCAAGAGTGTCTGTGCATGTGTGTACACCTTTGAGTATATGTTCAAGTGTGAGTGTGTGTGCATGTGAGTGTGTACACTCATCTACCCATATGCTTACATGTAGGTGTATGTGTGTACAGTGTCAGTGTTCATGTGCATCCATGCACAAGTGTGTGTGTGCACACATCTGTGTATACATTCTGTGTGTGCGTGCATGTGTATGCATATGTATGGGCACATTCTGTGTCCGTGTGCTTGTGTGTACATGGGGACCTTGTCCCTCTCGCCCCACACCATCCACTCTCTAAGTGCCTTGGGGAAAATACTAGAACAGACGCAGTGATATGCACAGGGAAGGGGCTGACTTCCCACCCAAGTTTTGAGGCAAGTATCTGGGGACAGAGAAGTGGGACTAGTTTACGTCATTAGGCCACCTGGGTCCCACCTGGTCCAATCTGTGCCCCGGCTTTGCCCAGCCTGGGATCTCCTAAAAAGGACTTACTATGTAGGGGGCTGAGCTAGAAAGCACCCAGGGCCCCCACCAGCAAACAGCACTGCCCAGGCCTGCGAGGACCTGTCTGGCCTTGGGGTGAGCTGCCCATAAGCACACCCACCCACACGCCAGGGGTAGGAGCAGGCTACAGGGTCCTCCTTCGTGGGGACGAGTGTCTGGGCCTGTGTCTCCATCCTTCTAGGGAGAGTTTCTGGAGAAACAGTTTCTGCCTCCCTCTAGGGATCTCCGCAGGCTCCTGCAAACCAAACCAGCTGTCAGCACGGCTGAAGGCAGGGCAGGGGGATCCCAGCCTTGTTGAAAATCACAGCTGACAGATCAGGCTCCCCACTGGACTCATCACCTTGTTTGCAGGATAAATCCTCAGGCAGGATCCTCACTGTCCAGCTGCTCTCGAGGAATCCCAAGCCGCTGGCCCCCGGGAAAGGGGCCTTTGATGCTGGAATCAATCGGCTCAGGAACCTTCCCAGCAGAGCCCAGTGGATGTGTGTGGCAGGGGAGCAAGATGCTGGCCCAGGAGGCGGATGGCCCAGGTGTCCTGGAGCAGACTGCAAGATGCCCTCAGAGAAGGCTCCTCAGGCAGCAGAGGGGGCAGCGAAGGCAAGGCAGGGCTGGGGCTGGTCAGGCTTCCTGGGGAGACCCTGCTGGGGGCAGGTGGGACATGGCACTGCCAGCACAGGAAGAAAGGCCTGGAACCGTGTGGGATGCCCACCAGCCATCAGAGGAAGCAGACAGCATGGGCACCTCTGCCTGTCTGCCCTTTGGGCCTGCGCTCTGCCTGCTTGCTCTCTGCCCTCGTGTGGACAGCAGCCATGGCACCTGCATCCTCTGGCTTCCGGAAGGTTCCATCCAGTGGGTGCCCATGCAGGTGATGTCAGAGGAACACATAGGAGAAATACAGGGGCGTGACCTTCCCCCAGCTGGGTTTGCCCTGCCCGCAGGCCCCCACTCCTCTCATGGTTGTCCAGACCTCTCTTCTTGCTCTGGCCCCTCCCTTCGCCCTTGCCCTCCAGGCCAGGGGTAGCCAGTCTTACACAGCCCTTATTAAACCCCACCAAGTCTGGCCCCTGCCAGGACACTGCAGTCCCCAGTCTGAGCCCCTGAGGGCTTGTGCCTTTCCCAGGTGGGCAGTGGTTCCGAGAGGCTGGGGGTCGGGTCACAGAGATGTCCCCAAGAGCTGGCTCTGGAGCCAGAGAGCCAGAGGCTGGGGGCCTTCCCCTCCTCCTGTTGCTTGTCCCACCCCAGCAGGCACTGGCCAAGTTCTCCCACCTTGGGAGCCCCCTGGTGGGGCCCGGCTGCCACCAGACTGGCCCCATGGGCAAAGCCAGCTCTGTTCCCATGGTGGCCATGCAGGGGTGACCAGGGACACTCTCCTCCCTCCAGATCTCAGAGGAGGAGGTGGCCAGAGAGGCTGTCATGGGGTCACTTGTCCCCAGCCTTCAGCTCTTAAAAGGTGGGCATGTCCTCAAAAACAGAGCACAGCTTCTGGTCACAAGTACAAGCTAAGTGACCCCAGCAAGGCCTATGACCCCTCTGGGGTGAGAGGTAACGGCCTGGAGGGGCGGTGGGAGGGCCGTGGTGAGGTCTAGGAGGTGCAGGCGCTGCTATCACCCAGCAAGTGATGCCACATTCACAGTGCAAGCTCACCCTGATGTTCGGGCTTGACTGTGCAGTGTGCCTGCCAGAGGGGCCCACAGCCTTCTGGGCACAGGGTGCAGAGCCAGGGGCCTGAAGCTCTGGGTTTCCAAAGGAAGGAGGCCCCGCTGGGTGGGAAGGACACAGCACAGGGCAGGTTCTCCAGTAGGATCCAACAACATCCAACTGGAAAAAGATTCACCCAAGGGCAGGGAGCAGCACAGCTCCACAAGGAAAAGTAGTGCCACATTCGATTATTGATGTCTGCCCAGACATGGGAAGGAACCATAATGGCCTGAGTGCCGGCCTTCCCTGCCCTAGTGGCACAGCCCTGCATAGGACAGAGGCTGGGAGGTCACTTTTTCTGTGCCATGAACACATCCTGGACAGTGAGCTGGTTGAAGACATCAAGGCCAGGAAGACTCAGGCAATGTTTGCTGAGTGAGTGAATGAAACCACCCAGGAACAGCGTCCCAGGAGGCAAGGAGAACCTGCCAGCACTCCATCTCCCCTTTCCCAGTCAACCAGGTCAGCAGAGGTCCCTGAAGGAATGGGATGAAGCTGCAAGGCGAGCAGAGGTCCCAGGGCGGGCAGCAGGCAGGACCAGGGCTGCTCAGAGGATGGAGGATGGAGGATGGAGGATGAGGATGGAGCCAGGGCCCAACAGAGGTGTTTCCCGCTTCCCATTTGCAGCTGCATGCAGGTGCTGACACCAGCATCTCCCCACTTCAACTCGGGGAAACACTGCAAGCCTGACCTAATTATTGCTTCTCAGGCTCAATCTTTTTTAAAAAAAAAATAAAGATTTTATGGTAATGGCAAGGATCCGAGAGGGAAGTTCACTGGGTCCTGAGTGGTGCCAGGGCCCTGCGAGGGCTTTTCACGACTCAGACCTGGGTCTGGCCTCCAGAAGATCCCCTCCCTTCCCATACCCAGAGCTGCAGAGGAAGCGTGTCATTAAGCATGGACATAGGGATGGTCAAAGCATAGGGTCTTGGCTGCTGGAATGAAACTCACAACCCATGGGCTCGCTGGGGCTTGGTCTCAAGGCAAAGTGGGCAGGAGTGCAGCCTCCAAGACCAGTCCTCCGAGGAAGGGCTGCCAGTAGGCTGCGTGTACTCTTTAAAGAGCAGCCAGTGGGTACAAAGGGCCCTGCCAGTGACACAGTCACACTTAGAGAAGATCTCTATCCTTGGAATGAAAAATATCCCCTGGGAGGAGTCACCTGGAAGCCCTCTATGGCTCATCACCAGACAGGAGGCTCCAGGGCCCCTGGCCTCAGCCCAGCACCCCCTCCCACACCACTGGACGCCTCTGGCAGAGCAGGTGGGATGAGAGCCACTCTCTGCAAGCCCCCAGATAAGATGAGAAGAGAAGCAGCTTCCCATGTCCAGGGAGGGGCAGCCACAGAGTTATACGAAGCTGGGGCCAAGTTGGGACCCCACACGTGTGCACCTGTGGGCCTGCACTCTGACAGCTCCTGCCCTTGCTCTCCCATGACCTCCGGGATGTTCAGCAGCGGCTCCCAATGAGGGAAGAGACGTGGACCCAGCTCGACGGCGTGCCTCCCAGCTCCGCCACAGCCTCTAAATGCCACCGCTCCGCATTCTGTCCCCCAGGCTGCGGGCGCCTGACAGGTGGGTGAGAAACGTCGCAGTGGCAAGATTTATTGATCAGCGAGGCGGCAGCTGGGATGGCGCTGGCTGGTCCTCCCGCACTGACTTATCTCCGGCAGAAATAAAAATCAGCTGAGCGCTGGGTTTAGATGGGCTACAATCTGTTAGCAGAAAATTGGACTGTCACCAGCGTGCCATGTTCATTTTGGCTGATTAAAGAGATATTAATCTACTGTCACTGTTACAGCTCTGTCAGCGGAGCTAACAGGCCGCGGAGGCAGGGCTGCCTTGGGGACGACAGCAGATGGGCTGCACCGCACTTGGGTCTGCTCCCAGGCCACTGCAGCTGGGAGGGGCTGCCGCCCTCCCTGGGGACACAACAGGTCCTTGGGGTGGTCACTGGCCACAAGGGCACGGAATAACTGCTGTGGATCAAAGGCTCAAGCTCCCCATTTCCTGGACAGCGTTTGTTCTTCTGAGGGGTGGACGCAAATCCACACTCAATCACCCACAGGGCCCAGGCTTGTCTGCCCAGAGAAGGATGAACCTCACCCAGGGTGATGCCATGTCTCCCGCCAGGCTCGGGTCCCCGCTGGCCAGAGACGAGAGGGCCGAGCAAACATCAGGGTGGTTTAGTGGGAGTGGCTTTGTGGGCTCTGGAGACTCAGATCCTCAGAGAAGACCCTCACCCGCAGCTCCCCTGCAGGCCCCTATGCGATGCACAGAGCTCAGATTGAACGCTGTGTAGATGCTGCCCTGGGACCACCCCCACTGCCACACCTGAGTCTTGGCCACTGGAGTACCACCTGGCCCGGAGTCCCATCAGGAGAAAATGCCTGGGGCATGATGTGGCACCTACTGAATACCCTTCCCACCCAGCTCCCCTGGGAGTGCCTCTGGGGCCGGTGGTCAGGTCCTATTAAATTAAGACCCACCCTAACGACCTCTTTTTATCTTAATTATCTCTTTAAAGTGGAGAAGGAAACAGCAACCCACCAATATTCTTGCCTAAGAAATCCCATGAGCAGAGTGACTGGAGGACTACAGTCCATGGGATCACATAGAATCAGGCACCACCACCATCTCTTCAAAGACCCAGATACAACCACATCCTGAGGCACCAGGGCTTGGTGTCTCAACGTATAAATTTGGGGAGATACAAACACCCACTACACCTCCTTTTCCTTGAACTTCATCCCTCCTCTGAGCAGTGGTGTTTTATATACAGGGATGAAACCCAGCCTCCCGAGGGTCACTCCCTGGGCATCACACAAGCACCAGCACAGCCCCAGGTGAGTGGAGGGGACTCTCGCCAACTCCTGCTGAGTCTGCGACTGTGTTAATAGGAGTTTGGGGGAGGTTCACCTCCAATTCTTCGCCACTGCTCCATCAACATCCAGGCTGAGCGAGAGCTGCGGTGCGTGCGCTGCATGAAATATTCAAGAGCATTCTATTATTGAATTAACTATTTATCGATTTATAATTTAAAAGATGTATGCCCCGCCGCTAACAAAGATTCCACTCCGACTCTGGACTTGGAGAGCCGCCTGCATCACTGCCCCCAGGGACTCCCTCCCACAGCCCCAGCCTCAAGAGCAGAGGAGGGCCCGGAGGGGGCACAGGGCAGCCTCTCCCCAGCGACGTCTCCTGTCCAGACACCGGAGCCGCGCAGGCCACACGGCTACTGCTCTGAAAACTCGCTGAGACCAAGAGTTCAGGCCTCACTGATCCCCAGCAAGGCTGTCTCTTTTAAAATAAACTCTTTTAAGAGCAGTTTTAGGTTCACAGCAAAATTGAGGGGGAGGTACAAAGATTTCCCATGTAGCCCCCTACCACATGCATAGCCCCCACAACACACACAGCCTCCCCACCACATGCGCAGCCCCACAGCACACAGTCAGCCCCCTCCCACCCCATGCACAGCCCCCACCACATGCACAGCTGCCTGGAGTCCATAGTCTGCAAGTGGGGGTTCACTCTTGGTGTGGTACATTCTGTGGATTTGAACAAATGTATGAAGACCTGTGCCCACCATTATGGTGTCACAGAGAGAGCTTTCACTGCTCCCCAGTCCTCTGCTCTCTGCCTGTTCATTCCTCCCCACCCACCCCTGGGGGACCCTTGATCTCTTTACCGTGCCATAGACAGGCTTTTCCAGAGGGTCTCAGGGCTGGAGTCAAGCAACCTGTTGCCTCTCTTACCTGGTAACATGCATCTAGGTTTGGAGGTGGGCATCTGCATGTCCCCACTCTACAGACTTGGTTAGGAGACCCTGGGTGACACATGGGGCACCGGTGGAGCCAGGAGGGACACGGTGCTCCATATCCTTCTGCTGCCCAGTGGCCTGAGTGAGGCATGCTGGCATGCAGGCCCTGGGGCCTGGCCAGACTCAGCTCCATCACAGGCACTCTGGATCCAGTCTGCAGTGCTCAGCCGAGGCCCAAGTCCTTCCTGGCCATACCTCAGAGCCAGCTGGGAGGCACCAGAGGTCAGAGGGGACACTGAAGCTCCTGGGTCGCCCCACCCTCCCTGGACCAGGACTCCACACAGAAGTCAGGATTGTAGGGGTTGAACAGCACACAGTAATAATCACTGTTTTAAGACTCACACATCGGGTCCCTGACGGCGTGACAAGGGCTCAGGATGAAGCCCGGGAAGATAATTACCAGCATATCAGACTCCAGACGGTAATAACATCTATTAAAGACGACACGCCAGGAAAATCCCGGATTACAGTGCCAGGGGCTGTACCCCAGAGAGCCCCTTTGCAGAGACAGGCGCTCCCACGTGGCCTCCCCTCACCCCTCCCCCATTGGTCCCCCAAGACTGGTGCTCCATGCGCACATGGATTCACCCCAGAGAGGGGTGCCAGCTCCGGTGGGTGCACCGTCCAGCCGAGCACATGGCGTGACCCTTGGGCAGCCTCCCCGCTGCCTCACCTGTGAGTGCCCATCCAGTCTTGGAGGGTCGGCCATGGCCAGGGTGCCATCTCCAAACCCACCTGGAGGAGTCAGAGTCCTGGCAGGAAAGAGACAGCCGGGGGCCCACGGGAGGCTGGGGGAGGTTGTGCAGATCTTCCGCAGGGCGCGCCAGCGCTGAGGGCCCAGCTGCAGGGACGGGGACAAGGAACACAGCAGGAGCAGTGTTACCCTCTGCCCCGGGAGGAAATGGGTCTCTCTCCTGCCCTCTGACCTCACCAGCCAAAATCCCCAGGAAACCAGAGGCAGCACTGCAGCAACAGGTCCCTTCAGGTCAGCCTTGCAGGCAGAGTCAGGCAATGGGGGAGGATAGCAGCCTGCAGGGGCTGAAGGGTATTCCCCACAGTGAGTGCTCACCAGCCCTGATGGCCCTTGCCCGCCCGCCACTGTGGGACTTGCTGGTGCTCAGGAGCCAGGGCCAATATCAAGCACTTCAGGCCTGGCTTGTGCTGACTTTTTTTTTCCAGGTGGACACTGCCGGCCAGTGGGCGAGGCTGCCCTGTTTCCTGGTCATCGTGGACTGCGAAGTTGGCCTGGATTCCTCCACTTGGATCCAGCCTGCCCCACCTAGGGTAACAGCTGAATCATCAGAGGACTGACCCTGCCGAGACCCTCTGGACCTGTGTGTGGAGGTTCCACACCAGCAGCCATCAGAGGGGAAGAGAGGCAGGAAGGTCAGGCACCCAGGCTGCCCCCTGAGCTGATGACTGGATGAATGAATGAATGAAACACAAAGAACCCCTGGGAGTCCTGCGGATGGAGCCCTGCCTGGGACCCCCCCTTCTGAGGCTCAAGGATCGATCAGGGTGAGTGGCTTGGAAACAGGCTGGACTGGGGAGACTGAGCCAGCATCTCCATGTCCCCAGCCAGCTGCTCGGAGATGCTACATCCCAGTTGGGTCCCAGAGATGGAGACGACTGAGGGGTCTCTCGCCGGCCTAAGGCCTGCCTTCTGGAAAGAGAGGACCAGCAACCAGGTTTATGCCACAATAAGAACCTCCCCATTCTTGAGTAAATAGAAATGAATGTGTCCAGGACGTGTGCTCAAGATTTAACTCCTCTTTTATCTCCTCTTTCCAACACCCTGGAAATCGGTCTCAGGGCCTTTCGGGGAGTCAGTGAGGCCAAGTGATCACGGCCACTTGGGGCAGTGCAGGGCTCAAATGCAGGGGTCACATGAGAGGTGAGGTTGTCACATGAGAGGTGAGGTTCTCACCTGTCTGTGGGGGTTGGTTTCTCCAAATCTTCACTCCCATTATTAATGGGCTGATAAGGTCAACACACCTGGGAATCCGAGTTTGCCTCTGCCCTGCCCCTGGAGCAGCTGTGGGGCAGGAGTCAGGGAGGGCGAGGCCATGGTTCCCTTGGACCTACGGTGTTGGTGAATCTGCACTCCCTCATTCATTCATTCATTCAGCAAACATGCCCCAGGGCACCTCCCAGGCCCCAGGCTCCAAGGTAGGTCCTGAGGTTGCAGACAGACAGGACCCTGGATCTCACAGAGCCATCCCTCTACAGAGAGCCCAAGAATCAACCAGGAGAGAGAAACGAACCAGAGAATACTCTGCGAACAGGGTGAGGTCAACCTGAAGACGTGATGGGCAAGTATCCCACGGGGCCTCGAGTGTGAATCAGGGCCAAGCACGTGGGTGGATATCAGGGCCAAAGGGGCCCTTCAGGGAGGTGGATGTGGAGTGTCCTGCCCTTGGTCTGGGGTCGGGGCACATGTGCTTCATGCAAGCTTGACCTGGATAACAAACAGAGGAGACAGGGTGTAGGCGATATGCTGGGCACAGGAGACCAGGGCTGTGATCGGAGTCAGGGAAACTGGCCCTGAGCCCCCACTACCCGTCATGTGACTCCTGGCCCCTCATAGACCAGAGTGAGAGCAGGGAGTGGGGGTGGGACAAGGCAGTGTGAGCTCCTTGAGTAGATAGGCCAGCTCTGAGAGGACCTGACCAGCAGACCCCCAGCCTCTCAGTTCTGCACCCAAGGCCACCTGAGCCCCAGGGTGGGCCTGTGCTGAGGACGGTCCCCACTTCACTCCTCTCCCCCAGCTTAGGTACACAGGGCGGTTCCAGTGTTCCTGACCGGACACACTGCCGGGAGTGACCCGAGGATTCCAATGGCCCATGCCAAGGGCCCAGGACAGCTTGACCGCCTCTCCTTACCAAGGAAAATGAGCCCACACACTGAATGAAGCTGTCACCCAGGTTCTTTCTGAAGTCCAGGCCTTGGGGACAAGGTGAGGTCACACTTGAATGTAATGGCAGGAGTGGTCACTGCAGAGAGTGAACGAGGCAGACGTCCGCTCCCTGGGGGACTCGTGAGGCTGGTGAGGAGCTCCAGTTACGGCCAGCCCTAAAATCACCTCATTTCTTTTAGCCCCGGGAGTGACCCTCTCAGCAAATAACCCGGATTGATGTACAGACCAAAGACACACAGCGCAATGGACTCGTGGGTCTGCTGCACCTCTTCTGAGAAGACCCTGGAATCACTTAGGAAGGACACAGGCCTGGGAAGTGGAGGTCGGGCTCTTTGGAGAGACATGGACAGAGATGAAGGCCTCGGGCTCTGTGTCTTGGAAAGAGAACCAACCCCTACTCACCCCCCACTCTCTGTCAGAGAAACTCAGCTCCATTGTAGGGAGACCCTGGCACAAACTCATCCAGGCAATCGCTTGGCAAGGGGCTCCTGGTCTCCCCAAGATACAGCTGCATCCCCCCTCTCCTGTCTAGGCCACAGCTGAGCTGGGTATCATCCTGACTCCCGACTTAAACACCCAAAGAAGAGGAAGGCTTTGCTACAAACTCTCCAGGAAACTGTTTGAAAGCTGATTTTTCATGTGCTGCTCCAACGATGAGATGCAACGTCAAGACAGAGAGGTGCTGGAGACGGGATGGACAGTGATTCCAGGGAGACACCCGTGGTTGCCCAGAATGAGCCGAGGTTCAGAAAGAGGAAGCTGGTGATGCGGAGCCTGACGGGAGGCTGTGGGGTGGCCCTTCTGGAGCAAACAGGTGTGAAGATGCTCACCTCCTCAGGTGCACCAAAGAACATTCACGAGGAAGAGGCTCTCAGGGTCCAGGCAGACTCTCAGCTGGAGGGCTCTCTCCCCGGCCACCCTGAGGCTGGCTCAAGTCTCTCACAGAATGGCCGTGGTGGCCAGGAGGGTCATCGTTATGGGCTGAATTGGGTCCCACTCCCAAAATAAACATTCAAGTCCTAACAAGTCCTTTGCTGGTGAGCAAAGCAGAGAGAATGACTGGTGATGGTGGGCTGTGTTTTGGGACAGGGTGTGGAATCCGAGGCTGCAGCCCCATCACGTCCATGTGCTTTCTCATACAGGCCTGTGCGTGTGTGCATGCGTGCACTGATTCCTTTCTCCCTCCTTCTTCCTTTCCTGCTGTTATCTGATCAGCGTACAGTCAGCATTGGTTAACTTGACAATCTATTCTGTGACTCCTAAACAGCGACATACAAATATTTATTCAAAAACATACCGAACACAATCTCACAAATGAACTACAAGAGAAACTGCTTCACCAGACACGAACACCACCACTGTCGCCAGGAAGTGGATGTCGAGATGTGGGGTTTGTCTCTCTTTAAGGAGAAAGGGTGACAGGTAATTGTTTTTCTGACAGATAATTGCATCTTGGGGCTTCCCAGGTGGCTCGGTGGTAAAGAATCCGCTTGCCAGTGCAGGAGACATAAGAAATGCAAGTTCAATCCCTGGGTTGGGACAATCCCCTGGAGGAGGAAATGGCAACCCACTCCAGTATTCTTGCCTGGAGAATCCTATGAACAGAGGAGCCTGGCGGGCTACCATCCATAGGGTCACAAAGAGTCGGACACAACTTAGCGACTATACAATAAGACAGAATCACTTAGCTACCATCGTCAGACAGGGGTTCAACATACAAACATGTAAGAGGCTTGTGTACAAGTGGCGTGGCTGAAAGGGGAACAGTGCTGGTCATCTGGGCTGTCGTCTCCGGGCTCCCAGCCCACCCTTCCACAGGCTGGACTATGGTTGAGGACCCCCACCCCTGGCACATCTCCCTGGCCACTGGCTTCTTGTGAGGCTCTGCCAACCGGGAACCTGGGTAGAGGTGGGGAAGCAGGTGCTGGCAAAGGGGATGTTTCCATGCTTCTTCCGTTACTTTTGTCCAAAGTGGTGGCCCCTGGTCCTGTTGGCCGAGCCTGATTCCGGCCACCACCTTCATCTGGCAGCAGGGCCACCAGCAGGCACCGGGCAGACTCCCTGCCCAGAAATGTCTCCCGACCTTGGGCCCCTCTCCCAGCTCCCGGGTCCCATTCCAATGATTCGCTCCTGACTCCCTGCAGGTCCCGCTCCTAGGTCATGTCGTGACCTCCCGGGGCCTCTCCAGCACCTCTGGTCTGTGCTTCTGACTGGACCCTCGCTGAGCATGATGGTAGCTCTCCATGGGGTTGTCACTGAGCCGAGATGCACTGTACCTGGAGAACGAAGGAACAGGGGTGCCCAGAGGGTGGCCTCCGTGCTAACCAGGACATGTCAGGCAGCACCAGCTGGGGACACAGTGCTGGTGCTGGGAGTGGGGACCGAGTGGGGTGCCCAGGGTTGAAACTACCCCCCAGCTCCAGGGATGCCCGGCATAGGCCGGGGGCCAGAGCTGCCCGGCACCACCAGAAGCCCCTCCTGGGCTGCAGACCACTAGGACCCTGGGAACTGGAGGCCTAGGGGTCCTCACGCTGAGGGTGGGAAACTCACAGCGGGGTCCAGGCCACAGCCAGCCACCCAGAGCTGCCACCTCCCTGGCACCAGCACTGGGTTCACTCTCCAGAGGGTCTTGTAGGACATGGGAGGGTGGGGGCCCTTCTTAGGTCCTTGACTGTCTCAGTGCCTTGTCCTCATGAGACGCCTGGACAGTGGGGCAGCTGGGCACGGTTCTGTGCAGTTGTCATGTCCGTGCCCATCTGTGCACATGCATCTCACAAGCACTGTGTCATGTATGTACATGCACACGTGTGTGGGTGGGTGGCTGCAGGTCTGCGGGCCGTCACTTTCAGAAAGGAGAGAAGAGGTCCCTCTCTCTCCCTCTCTCCTCTTCCCCAGGCCCACATAGACCTGGCTCCCCACCCAGCCCCACCAGGCTGCTCCCCAGACAGCAGGCCCGGGGGTGTGAATGGAGCAGAGACGCATCCCTGTAGGTCCCAGCGCAAACCTCCATGTGTCTGGGAGGCCCGGGTGTCTGTGTGACGGGTGTGGGCCAGGTGCTGGCTCCCTCCGCTCTCATCTTCACCCAGGCCCAGGGAGAGGTGCTGAAGTTCAGAGAGGGGAGTCTCCTGAGCGCAGAATCCCCTCCACACTTTCCCCAGAGAGTCCCTGACAGCAGGGCCACACACACAAGCCAAGCAAGATGACACCCCAGGGACGGACACCCTGGACAGCAGGAAGGAGAGATGCTGGACGGAGAGGGGGAGCCAACACCCCCATCCCGTGCCAGAAGGTCTGTGTGGCCGTAGGAGACGCCAGGCTCTCACTGAGTCTCAGCCTCCTCACCTGATCTGAGGGGCGGCCGGGTCATCCCAGCCCTTCCAAAGCCACGCTCCAGGGCTGGCACGTGAGGGGCACACTGCAGCCCTCGCCTTGGGCAGATCTTGGCTGTAAACACAGCCCCACCTCCAGCGGAGACCCGACTCCCCGAGCTCTGGGTCTGCAGAGGGCAGGGGCTGCCTGCCTGCCCAGCCAGGGTCTCCCCAGCCTCCCCACCCCCATGGCAGTGGTGCCTTCTCTCCACTTTCCTGGGCTGTAGCTCTCGGCCTAATTATCTCTAACCTTCTGTTCGAAGACCGCTGTCCTTGCCTGATAAAAACCAGTAACTTTGAAAGCAAACTGGGTCTTAATTTTCCTTGACAGCCCTGCTTGAAGCATGCGGGCCGAGCTGGGGTTTAATTAAATGCACATTCGTATTCCAAACAAATTAAGTACAATTAAGGACCCTGAGTTATGGGTATCTATCACTCCGTGATGTTTTTGTAAAAATTACCCCATCGAGATCAAAGTCAGAGGATCCTTGCCTTAATTGCTTCATTAGGGTGCCGTGCACCAGGCTTCGAAAGGACCGGCCCTGGTGTCTCTTTGGGAATTACCCAAACGACGGCTCTCAGAGTAATTGCTTCCACATTTCTCTCCCAGAGACGTCCCGGCCTCCACGGATCAACGGCAAGGGCTCCAGGAACCCAGCTCTGCTCTCGTCCCCGCAGCAGCGGCCAAGGCGTTTTCGTGGCGCCTGTACTGAGGCCCCACCGGGCTGGCTGGTGGGTGGGCTGCCCCTTGCCCTGCCCACGCTTGGCCTCTCAGCCGGGCAGCCGGTGGCCAGGGAGCAGGGCCCAGGCCAGGCCATAGGTCCCCTAGATGGGCCGGCACACACCACCCAGACCCTGATGGCATGGCGGCCCCGACATGGCCCAGCCCAGACACCCCTGCTCTGGTCCTGAGCTATGGAATGGGGTGAGCCTCCTGCCAATGAAGTCCCAGGCCTGTGGGGACCCAGTCACTTGCAAGAGGCTGCAGGCAGGGGCTGAGTGGGGTCAGGAGCCATTAGCAAGTCTGAGCCCTCTGAGAAGGTGCAGCCCACCATGCCTCTAGCTCTGTAGGCACTTCAGACAGCCCTCAGGCCATGGGGCTCCCTCACCTGGGCCCACCCAGAAGGCCTCCTGTACTGCCAGCCCCCGAGCAGGAGGAACACTCAGGTCCTCCCCAGAACCCCTCAGGGGAGGGCACAGGGCCTCCTCGGGGACACTGGCCATGCGGCTGCCAAGGAAGGATCCCACATGCCAGCCCAGACCCTCCCCCAAGGGGCCCTGCATGGACGCCACAGGCGGGACAGGGATCACAGTGGCCAGAGAGCAACTTCCCATCTAGAGCATCAGATAAAATGCAAGACGACCGCACATGTGAAGTTCAGGTGAACAACACCTTGCTTTTTGGTACAAGTAGGTCTCATGTGGCCCTGGGGGCATCCTCACTCTCAAAATTACCCACATTTACCTGAATCCCAGGTGTCCCTGGACATCCTGTGTTTTATTTCGCTGGATCTGGCTCCCCTGGCAGGGGCTGGGAAGGACATGGACTCCGGTTCTGCTGAAGAACCTGCTTGTCCTCCACAGCAGCCCAGCCCTGGTGGACAAGCGCCTGACAGGCATCACAGTGGCTGGCTTGCCATTGACACCCCAAGGCCTGAGAGCACCCAGACACTCTGCCTCCAAGCCATGCCCCCTCCATGGAACCTCCTTTGCAGACAGAAAGAACCAGGTGACGGGGTGCCCTCATGGACCCCAAAGTCTAGGACTTTTCAGCCTAAAAAAGAAAACGAAAGACCTCATTGCATCCCAAGGACCCCAGATTTTCTCACTCGGTCTCCTCTTTGAGCTCACCCCATAAACATGGCCAGTGATAGAGGGAACAGTTGGGGATGTGCAGAGGAAAGCCCCAAGCCCCCTGGACATTGATGGACTAGGGGCTGCTGGGGACACAGGCCTCATCCCTCCCCATTCCTGCCCAAGTCCACCCTAAGCCCCGGCCACTGGTCTGGCCAAGACCTAGTGTGTTAATTCCACGCCACGCTCCTTGGAAGGTGCTGGTCGCATGGGGGACATTCTGCCAGTGCTGCATGGCAGATTGACAGTGGGCTGTTCACTCCAGGACCCCCAGAGACAGAGCAGCACGTGTTAAGTGGGAAGGGAAATGTCAAGGATGGGTGGTCTCGCCTCAGGCGAGTTTAGGGTTCCCATGGGCAGTCCTGGGTGCCCCAGCTGGAGCAGATGGACACAGGCAGACACGGAGGACCTCCTGCCAGGACCAGTGGAAGAGCAAATGCTCCTCGATGGTGTCGGGCCCACCTGGACTCACTGCACCTGGCTAAGGACCCGTCCAGGCCCTGAGCCACTATCCATGACAAGGCCGATGCTCACGGGGGGCCCAGTTATAGGAAGAGCACTGACCCTTCCCACAGGCCAGCCCTCACCCAAGGTACCTGCTGCCCACGGTCCCACTGCACCCCTGCTGGGGACCCACCTGAGACAGAAGAAGCTCCCAGTGTGTCTCCAACTGCAGGAAAGGGGCAGCTCTGGCCTGCTCCGCAGGAAGACCCTCAGGTGTCGGAGCACCAGCCCTGCCTGCTGACACTGATAGCCATCTGTCCCGACAGCCTGCCCATCAGGGAGGCCAGCTTCTCTCCACTTTGCAGGGAATCACATATGTGGACTGTGCTTCCCAAACTGTGTCCCTAGGAACATGAGGGGTTCTGCAATCAGTGAAAAAGCACCACATATTCTTCCCCTCCTCATATTAGGGCTAGACTGAGGCTGGGTGTGGCCTCGCCTCTGAGGCAGGTGCTGCTAACGGCCATGGGAGGCTCAGAGGTTGAGCAGCTGTGGGTCACACGGCCAGGAGGGCTGGGTCAAGAGATGACCTTCCAGGACTGAGGCCCATCCCAGAAGCTGCCCAGGGAGGCCAGTCCTCTCTCCTCTGGGGCCAGTGCGTCTCCTGGGGTGTGTCTGAAATCCAGGAGTAACAGCCACCGAGGCTCCCGGCCAAGCTAGACAATGATGGATTGTGGGCAGCCTGGGATCCCCAAAAGGCTCATTTCATACCCGCCAGCCTCATGCTGACACACTCATGGGATACGCATTGTCTGTCATCATAGCAGGGATGCCTCGCCGCCCACAGTGCCCCTGGTGTCCTGCCATAAAACTGTGAATAGAAATCGAAACAGGCTCTGAGCTGGGCCGGTGGGGAGATGCCAGGGCCCGTCTGGCTGGTGAAGGCTCCAGGATGACACAAGAGCCCCTGCAGGCCCTCTGGGGAGCTGCCCCCACCAAGACCCCGTGTCCCCGTGGACAGCACAGCCCATGGGGGCGGACGGGCGGGGGGTGGTTCAGGGTCTGGACACACCTCTCCCACTGCCCTTCGATGCTTTGAGGTCTTGTTAAAGGGAGCCCCCACACCTCCCAGGAGGATTGCATGCGGTGTTCCTGGGCCTTGGGGACCCAGGTCCTTAGTCCCCCACCCCCTTGTTCTGGGTGAGAGTCTTGGTTTGGCCCCTGGTTGAGGCTACTGGTGGCAGGGGGCCCCCCACACAGGACTGTCCCTCCTGGATCATCAGCGTCACTATCCAGAAAGAGGCAACAACGAGAAAATCCACTCCCCTTACGGCAAGACTCCTCACACCAGGGGCACGCAGCCCCCAGCCCTGCCCTCCACCCCTTTCAGCTCCCAGCCAGGCCTTCAGAACCACTCAGCCCAGAACCACTCTGACAGGGTCAGTGGGGGTCCCACCCACCCAATCCCTCTTGTTTCTCTGACCCCCTGGCAGCCCCACGGTGGCCTCTGACACAGGCCACAGCTACCCACAGTTTGGCCCCCGGGACTGATGGCTTCAAGACTCCCACTCTGCTTGGCCTGGCCACCCCTTCTGTGTCCCTTCCTCAGTTCTTAGCCCCCTGCCTCTTCATGTGTGGTCCCCAGGGCCCAGACTTGTGCCTCCCCTGTCCACACAGAGAGCCTTGCTAGTGCTCAGCATCAAGGCCTACCCACAGGTGTGACCCTGAGCATCCAGGGCCAGCCACCCACCCGAGCCTCTACAGTCTCACCTGAGCATCAGGAACCTGCTGGACCCAACGTCGGGGCTGTGGCCAGCACCATCCACACCTTGACAGCTTTTCCCCCAAACCATCCTCAGGGCCCAGACAGGGGACAGGAAGGGGCCCCCTACTGTGCCGATTTGGGAACTCCTAAAGGAGTGTCCCCACTCCACCTCCACACGCAGCCCCCTTCCGAGTGTTAGTCGCTCGGTCGTGTCCAACTCTGCGACCCCATGGACTGTAGCCCACCAGGCTCCTCTGTTCATGGGATTCTCCAGGCAAGAATAGTGGAATGGGTTGCCATTTCCTTCTCCAGGGGATCTACTCAACCCAGGGATTGAAACCAGGTCTCCTGCACTGTGGGCAGCCCCTGGGGAGACTCTGAAGGCCCCTAAGGCTGCCTGAAAAGAACACTTTCCCCCAAGGAGCCCACAAGATCCTGAACCCGCAGTCCCCAAGATTCCCAACATGGCCTGACCCCTGACAGGGAACGACCCTCTGCATCTGCTGGAACCCCGAGAAAGGGGCTGGGGAACTGGAGAGCATGTAAAGCTGGGGCAGCCAGGCAGGAAGCCCTGCATCCGACTTAGTGTGCAGCCAGGCCCCCAGACCACCTCCCGTCCTGCCTCAAAGTACGGGGGCCAAGGGAAGCTTCTGGTCACTCTGCGGAAGCTCTGGATAGCTCCCAGTGGAGGGAGACCTTGCCATGCACGCAGGGTCCCTGGCACACTGCACTGCAGACTATACCACAGAGCCCACGGCCATCCCACCCAGAAAAACCATCTACATTGACGACATCCTGCTATGGCCCTGGGTGTTGGGGACACAGATGACTCTCTTCCCCTGCCCTCAGGGGAGGTGGTATCTGCTAGGCAGAGATTCAGGAGCCTGGGGGCTGCCCTCCCACCTCCACCCCCATCAGTTCTGTGTCCAGCCCCACTTTCGCCCTGGGCCCTCTGGTCAAGCTCCTGGGAACCCAGCAGTGGTGGCTCTTCCCCAAGTCTGGCATCTCGGTGTTGCTGGCGGTGCCAGACCCACCCTGAGTCACACCCTCCTCTTGAGGAAAAGCAGAACTTGTGACTTGCTTCTGTCCAATAGGACACAGGGCTTCCCTGGTAGCTCAGATAATAAAGCATCTGCCTGCAATACAGGAGGGACAAGAGACATGGGCTCAGTCCCTGGGTCAGGAAGATCCCCTGGAACAGGCAATGGCTACCCACTCCAGTATTCTTTCCTGGAGAATTCCATAGACAGGAGCCTGGAGGGCTACAGTCCATGGGTTGCAGAGAGTCAGACATGACTGAATGAGTAATCCTTTCAATAGAACATGAGAAAGGTGCCAGAGCCAGTCCCTTGGTCAGGTGATGTAGGCAGGAAAGACTCATCCCAGCTGCCGGGAGTGACCTTGACCTGCCAGCCTTGGAGATGTGAGCTGCCAGGAGAGACCCATGGCCGGGGCTGTGGGTGGCCTCTAGGGGCTGGGAGTGGACCCTGGTATCCAGCCAGCAGGAAGACAGGGATCTGTCCTACGACCGCAGGGAAGTGAACACCATCAGTGCCCGGAATGAGTAGAAAGCAGCTCCTGCCCCTGTTCAGCCCTCAGATGAGAGTGCAGCCTGGCAGACACCTGGAGCTACCCTGAGCAGAGGACCCAGCAGTCCAAGCTGGGCTCCTGACCTTTGGGAACCAAGGCACTAGATGGTGGTTTCCAGCCGCTTGGCACGTGGTGCTCTGTTATACAGCACAGGTGGCTGACGCACACACGCGAGGCCAGGAGGGAGTCCTGTGGGTGAACAGCAGGTGCAGAAACAGGACAGGTGCCCTTCCTTCAAGAGTCCCAGAGCCTTGTCCCTGCTGCCCTCCCGGGGGGCACGGCTGCCTCTACTCAACTCTCTCACCTGTCTTCAGAGCCCTGTGCAGTGCACATGCTCCACCACGAAGCTACCTGGAGGACACAGTGCACCCTGCCGCCGGCCAGGCTGCCCTCCCTCACCCTGGTCCCCAGCTGGCTGCCTGCCGCCCCTCCCTCAGGACAGCTGTCCTCCCATTGCGCCTGGCATAGGGCTGCCCCTCCTACCAGATCCACCTAAATGCCTCGCATTTCTGGAGCCTGGAGGATCCCCTGTTCTGGGCCCCGGGGCCTTCGTCACGTACCACATGCCCCTCAGTAGGAGCAGGGGTGGGCCCAGACCCGGGGCACACAGCCCCACGCACACAGGGCCCTCAGCGTGAGTGTGCTGAGGTGTGGGTAGGTGAGGCAGTGGCGAGAGGTGGAGACTAGAGTGCACAGGCCAATCCCGCTCTTGGGGCGACATGGGCAGAGCCAGGTCAGGTGCTGGAGGCTCTAGGATGGTGTCTGAACAGGAGGTATATGCTGGTTGGACCCAGTGGTGCCAGGAGGGAAGGACTGTCCCAGGGAGAGCCGTGGGGACGCAGAGCCATCACCAGGTGGGCCGTAAGGCCCCTGAGATGTGATGGAGATGAGGCTCACAGGGGATGGGCTCCCCCCGCCCAGCGCAGAGTCCCCAGCATCCCAGCAGAGGCCGAGGCCCTGCCCATTTTGGTGGCCAGCTAAGGGGTCTGGCCAAGGTCGGGGTTGAAGGGTGTTCCACAGGGGAGGGTGGCAGTGTCTGGAGAAATGACACCTGAACAGTGAGCAAGCAGCAGAGGGGACATCAGGACTCAGCAGCAGGTGATGCCAGGGGGAGAGGTGGGGGCAGGGACCTCCATGCTTGGCTCCAGGGTGGTGGGGGCCACCAAGAGTTTAGGAAGGTCTGGAGGGGTGTTTGGGGCAGGAATAATTTCCCCCTGGGGTATGGGGGCTGGGGGGCTCATAGGAACAGGGGCAGGGGTGAAGGCTCAGGGTCCACCCCAAGGTCACCAGCAGGGGTCATGACCTCAGGTGAGAAGACATTTGGGGGCACAAAGGAGGAGGAGGGTCCAGAGTGGGAACACTTGGAGCCTGGGCTCCCTAGAGAGGGGTCATAGCCTGCCCCTACCAGGCCGCCTTTGACCCCTGGGCAGCAGCCATGGGGAGCCCCCTCCCTGGGATCCCACAGTGGAAATGGGGTAGGGCAGGGAGGCTCCCCCGTGGGCCAGTAAAATAGTTAGGGCACTTCTCACCCCAAGTCCCCTTGCTGGAGGAACTTTGGGACTTTTCACTGGACCTGCCAGAACATCACGCAGGTTGGGATGGAAGTGAGGGGAGCCAGGGAGCCCTCCCTCCCCAGCAGCCATTCCTCAAAGAGAATCAGATGCCAGAGATCCCCACCTGCCCTTAGCATGGGGGTGGCCAGGGCTTCAAATGTTGGGGTGTGGGAGCGGGCAGGCGGTGTGCTCAGTGGCTCCCTGCAGCCCTGAGGGGCAGGGGCCAGCCTGGGCTCAGAGTCCAGGCCTGGGGGCGCCCAGGGGCTGAGGTCAGGACCACAGGGGTGAGTCCAGGGCAGCCCCACACCCCCAAGCTTGCACTGGGGAACTAGCGGTGAGGGGGGGTGCCGCCCCCAGTGCGTGCTGTCCCATGGGCACCAGGCAGGTCTGGACCTGTGTGGGAGTGCAGGCCAGTGGGTAACCGAGTGTCCCTCCTCCCCTCCCCCTTCTCCCCATCCTCAGCCCTCATGAGGAGACCCCACCCCAGTGTAATATTAACCAGGAAAGTCACTTCTGGACGGCAGCAGAGGTGCTGGCAGAGAGGGGTCTGGTTTAGCTCAGGTTCTGTGGGGCCAATCGATCTGCCTGGTGCTGAGGGTCTCGCCATACTAGGCACACAGGACCTCCAAGGATGGATCTTAGGGGGAGATCTGGGGTGGGGGCGCTGGGCCATGGGCAGGCAAGTTCTTCAGTCAAGGGTGGGACGATGGGAAGAAGCCAGCCAAGGGGCAGCAGGATGGCTGAGATCCGTGTTTGGCCGGATCAGCGGGCAGCCACACAGAAAATGGGTCCCTGGGGCGGCAATAATTGTGTGTCAGGGAAAGTCAAGGTCACGCAGCCATGGTCTGTGACGACTTCTGACCGCAAACAAATATATATGAAAACGATGGCCCTGGGCGCCGGTGCTGATGTGTGAGGACGCTTAACCCCCGAGTGTCCAGGCAGCCAGGGCAATGGGACCCACCCACCATCCCCCAGGCAGCCACAGAGGCCATCCCTTTAAGGGACAGACAAGCACAGCCTCCCAATATCCCACTGCCCCCATTTGAAGACCCCCTCACCCCTCACCCCGGCCCAGGGCAGCAGCCCCCAGCCTCCACTCCACAGAGGGGCTCAGGTTATCGCACTGGGCATGGAGGGAAGGCAGCCTCCCCACCCCACTCAGCCAGCCAGCGCCTTCACAGAGAAAATGTGATGTCTCCCTGCGTGTCTCACCTGCCCTCCTCCCCCAAGCACAGTCCAGAATTAATGAGATCAAAGACCAGGGAGCCGGGGTGGGGGTGGCAGGTCATTACCATGGTTATTTATTCGTTTGTTCATTCACACCCTCGCCCCCTGCTCAGTTCAACAAAGATTTAAGAGTGGTCTCTATGTGTTCACACATATCAATAATAGATGCCCCAGTGAACACAGCAGAGCCCCTGCCTGCAGCCTCCCTACTCCAGGCATCCAGGCGAACAAAGCCCTCCCGGCCAGGGCAGCCCCACACAGCCCAGACCTGGGAGAGTCCCCCTGGGCCCTGACCCTTCTGCAGGAAGTGCTGGCGCACAGCTGGGCGCTTCTCTGAGGGGAGAGCCATTACTCCAGGTTGGTCACCACACAGATGGCCCTTCCCCGCCAAGGTTCTCAATAAAAACAGGGAAACTGCTTCTCACGTGTGGTTAGTCAAACACTGTCCCTCCCAATCCATGTCTACCCACCCCAAGCCCCAAAATGCAGCCTTATTTGGGAATCACGTCTTACCAGTAAACTTAGTTAAGGATTTTAAGATGAAATTATCCTGCATTTAGGATGATGTTTTCGAGCTGTGGTGTTGGAGAAGACTCTTGAGAGTCCCTTGAACTGCAAGGACAATCCTAAAGGAAATCAACCTTCATTGGAAGGAATGATGCTGAAGTTGAAGCTCCAAAACTTCCACCACCTGATATGAAGAGTCAACTCATTGGAAAAGACCCTGACACTGGGAAAGATTGAAGGCAGGAGGAGAAGGGGATGACAGAGGATGAGATCGTTGGATGGCATCGCTGACTCAATGGACATAAGTATGAGCAAACTCCCGGAGATGGTGAAGGGCAGGGAAGCCTGGAGTGCTGCAGTCCATGGGGTTGCAGAGTCAGACACAACTTAGCAACTGAACAGCAACATATATTCCAACGGCTGGTGTCCTTATAAGAAGAGGAGACAAGCAGGAAGAAGGTGGCCATGTGACGGTGGGGGCAGGGGCTGGAGGGAGGCAGCCACAAGCCAGGAACACATGGAGCCCCAGGAGCTGGAAGAGGCAAAAAGGGCCCTGCTCCCACCAGAGCCTCTGGAGGACAACCAGCCTTGCCCACTCCCTCATTTCAGACCACTGACTTCCAGGCTGTGAGAGTATCAGCTGCTCTTATTTCAAGCCCCCTAGTCTGTGATACTTGGTTCCGACAACCTGGGAAACTAGCCAGGAGGTTTTCAGGACACTGCTCCAGGCTTCCCTACACACCCTCATCAGCCATGTTCTACCCTGTGAGTTCCCACAGACTTCAGGGTTCCCCTAAACTCCCACCCTGTCTCATGTGCGTGCATGCTATGTCACTTCAGTCCTGTCCCAGTCCATGTGACCCCATGGACTGTAGCCCGCCAGGCTCCTGTGTCCATGGGGTTCTCCAGACAAGAATACTGGAGAGGTTGCCATGCCCTCCTCAAGGGGATCTTCCTGACCCAGGGATCAAACCTGTGTCTCTTGCATCTCCTGCATTGGCAGGTGAGTTCTTTACCACTATTGCCACCTGGGAAGCCCCATCCTATCACACAGAAGTCAGCAAAAAGTCTTGGAAATATTTTGATGGAAAAGCATCCACCCAGTACAGAAGAGGAAGCCTTCCTTGCTCCTATTCCCAGGGCCCAGAACCCTATCCCCCAGAAAACAAAGCTCCCCATGCTAAATACTCTCTTGGAACCCCTGGTGTGGAAGTGGCCAGGCAGACATGACAGGTGGCAGAGATCCACGTGGCAGTGGTGAAAGCAGGTCAGGATTCCCCTGGGAGACCCAGAAAGTGGGCATCAAGACAGGGACAGAATAGGGCAGCATCGTTCCAGACTTCTGCAAGGACTCATGTTCCATCAGCCACAATGGTGCAGAGAGAGAAGCGATGGGGCTTTAGCTGGAGGGGCCACATCAGGGCCACAGCCATCCTGCACTTCCCTGCTTGGGAGCCAGGCTGCTATCCGCACGGCCATGCCTATCCCTTGTTGCCCTTTCCCTGAAGGTGGACATGAGCCATAACCGCGCCCCCTCCCTAAGTGCCCTGGCCCCTGGTCCCAAGCCTTGCTGGGGGACATTTATTGCAAGTGAAACCCACCATCTGAGCTTGACCACCACTTGTTTTCCATAATCGTACCTTCTCAACCTTGAAACTACTTTCTGTTTGGGAAATTATCTGACATCTGAAAACCAGCCGTATCTGAGGACAAATGCTGGCCTGTGTAGCCAAGACCGAGGAGCCACGAGTAAATAAATGAGTTTTGAGTCTGCTGATCCAGCTGTTGGTGAAGCTGGGCCAATACTCCTCCCCAGATATGTTCATACCCCAGCCCCCATTCAAAGCCTGTGTGGAGCCCACTGCCCCCAGCACCAAGTGACCGCTGGACCAGGAAGCCAAATCTGGTGGCTGATGACCTATGGAAACAAGGACTCTCACACAGAGGGACAGATCCCAAGCCAGGAATCAGGCAGTAGGGGTGGGGCCAGGGAAATTAAGGGGTAGGCCTCCTCAAGGCTGGCACTAATTGCCCCTGGTTAACCTGTGATGAGCACATGTGGGCACATGTATGTGCATGTACCTGGGACACATGGGGCAAGTACAGACACATGCGTGCACACACGCATATGTGGTCACACACACAAGGAGCAAACACATGCGCACATACAAGACTCACACAGGCACACACGTGGGGCACACGTGCACGGGCACACAGAGGGCACAAGACTGGTCACATGGGCTGCAGTATAAATGAAACATGTGCCAAGAGGACAGCGTGGCCACTCCAGGCTGAGGCCTTTAGCCTCTGGGTGCTGCAGGCAGAAGGGAAGGGAGAAGCAGCAGCCCCAAGAGCCCGTGAGCCAGTATTCATGGGTTCATCCCCAGGCAGCTGGCTGAGAGAACCTTCCTGTACCTCATCCCTTAAGGAAGGACTCTGTTCTCGCGGGGGTGGGGGGCTTCCCCTGCCCAACTGGGCCCCACGGGGCTCTGCCAGTAGATGGCAGGACACAGTGGTCGTCACCCAGTTGTGCCATCTGCCGAGAGCTTGGGGCCCTGGGCTGCTCACAGTCAGGGGCGGCCCTGGGCAGGCTCACGGTCAGGGGCAGCCCTGGGCCGGCTCACAGCTCAGGGGTGCACAGGAAGGGACAGGAGTTCCCAGCTCCAGGGCTCCCCATCTCTGCCCTTGACTGTGGGACACACACACCCCGATTGCCCCGGGACACTGGCGAAACACGGGGATGGGAGTGGGGTGTGGCCAAGTGCACCCCAGCGCCCAGCCCCACACCTGGCCTCATACCCGCATTGGCTCTGCGGCAGCTCTGCGTCCGCCTGGCCGAGCACAGGCTGGGCGGCCCGTGCTATTTCAGGCGAGGCACTTGGTGTCGCCGGGAGCCGGGTGGGGGGAGGAGGGCAGAACCTTCAAAACTAATGTCAATTTTCTGCATCAAATATTTTGATAATTAAACAAAGCTGATCAAGAGAGGCGAGCAGCACGGCTCCGGAGCTCAGGAAGCAACCCATTAAATAGAGGCCCGAAAGCGCCCGCGGCGGCAGCCCCAGATTAATGACTCGGCCGTAATAGATTTTCCCAAGCTCAGCCACTCGGGCAGCGGCCGGGAGGGGCTCGCAGCCCCAGCCCAAGGAGGCCGTTAAAGGGGCAGGGACAGTAAACCGAGGTGCCCACTGCCAACGGGTGGACTGCCTGACCCGAAGTATCCCCCTCCTCCGGGGGCAACAGGCTCTGCCACCCCAGTGACCAACCAAGAGCCCCCTCAGACCAGCTCAAATGGACACGCGGTAAGAGAGAGGCCTCAAGGAAGACAGCCACGTCCCATCTCCCACATGGTCACGCTCCGCTCCGAGTGGGTGCCATGTCCACAGCAATACGGGGTGGACCAGATGAGCTCTGGGCCCTGGGGCAATGACCCTGTGCCCCCGGGGTTCCTCACCCAGCAATGCTCTGCCAGCCGATCTGCAATCTGGCCTGGCCGGGAGATGGTCAGGCTGGATGGCATTGCCTGGAGTCTCTCCCCAGACCTTGTCCATCTGACTCCCACTCCTGCCCATGTAGCTGTGAAGTGTGGAAACAGACGACGGAAGCAGAGGCCTGACTGGCTCTCACTGCAGGGAGGGGCTTCATGTCAGATGTTTTCCGGAGCTGGGAGGACCTGGGGGTCATGAAACCCAGGGCTGCTGAGCGGGGAGGGCAGGATGTGCTTTGGAGCAGACTCCATGCGGCCCTGGGTCCTTGAGGCAGCTGTGCTGTGCGAGACAAGGTAGGGTCAGTGGGCCCCACGCAGCCCCCCGTGTCCCTTGGGGTCCCTCGGTAACACAGGAGGGTGGAAGCCAAAGGTCAGCTGCCCTCTGAGCTCACGGCACTGACATGTCCACGTCCTGTCTCGGCAGAATCCCACCCCGCCCTCAACCCCTGGTCTGGGAGCAGCATTTCACATATGAGGGATAAAGACCCCCGGGCCGTTCCAGGGCTCTCATTCAGCACACATTTGTTGGGCAGCTGTATGGGCCTGGCCCAGGGAGACAGCGGGGTCAGGGCCCATGTTGAGGCTCATCGTTGTGGGCGGGCCAAGAGGTGAGGGGCGGTGGTCCCGAAGCATGCCCTGCGTGCTGTCCCAGGTACCCAGCCCAGCCGCAGGAAGGAGTGGGGACATACTCCCCAGAGTCTTGGCAACTCTGGCCCTGAAGAGGCTGTAGCAATGCAATTTCATCACAGAATTCCCTGGGGGAAGCAGGCAGGCCCATGTAGGGGAGGAGATCCCTGCTGGTGGTCCCAGAATCATCACATCTCCAGGAGCCTTCCCATCCCTGCCCTGCATGGTGCCCGGGATCTCCCCACTGGGCTCTACCCGTTAGGGTCCCAGGCAGGAGGACTGGCCGGGGTTGCCTGGGCCCATAGTTGGGGCAGGCAGGGCAGGAGACACCCTGCTGTGCAGAGAGAGCTCCCCAGGGCCTCTCTGATCTCAGCTGCTGCTGATTTCCCATCCCCCGAGGAGGGGAGGCTCCCAGAGGATGGGTGTCCCTGCTCCCTGCCTGGCCTGGGACCCCTCCACCAGGCCCATGCCCCCCACCCACTGCCCCATGATGCCCATCCTCCCTCCCAGATGCAAACATTGAACAAGCTGCTACAGAGCACCCCCCACTCTTCCACTGACCCACCCCCCCACAACTGGTTTCCCTTAACTAAAACCCCTTGGTCTCTTCTGTTTTCCATCGCTGAGGAGTGGAACCTCTCCACAACTGCCCCGGGAGCCCTCTGGATACAATTTCTCTCCATACAGACATGTTCTAATTAGAATAATATATCCTGACTCCCTCCCAGTGTTCTTGCCTGGAGAATCCCATGGTCAGAGAAACCTGGAGGGCTGCAGTCTATGGGATTGCAAATAGTCAGACACGACTGAGGCAACTTAGCATGCATGCTCCCTTAACTCTTGAGAGTGCCTTGGACACCAAGAAGATCAAGCCAGTCAATCCTAAAGGAAATCAACCCTGAATATTCATTGGAAAGACTGATGCTGAAGCTGAAGCTTCATACTTTGGCCACCTGATGCGATCGAAGAGCCGACTCACTGGAAAATACCCTGATACTGGGAAAGATTGAGGGCAGGAGGAGAAGAGAATGACAGAGGATGAGATGGTTGGATGGCATCACTGACTCAATGGACATGAGTTTGAGCAAACTCTGGGAGACAGTGGACAGGGAAGCCTGGCGTGCTGCAGTCCATGGGGTCCCGAAGAGTCAAGCACGATTGAGCTACTGAACAACAACACACACATCCTGACTGCGCTCAGCACCTAACCCCACAGCTGGCCGAGCCAGCACAGGCTGGGTGGGGCGTGGGTCCACGAGAGGGAGATGCCAGTGGGGAGGGGGGCATGTGAGGCCCCGTGGGCAGGATCTCCTGTACCTGCCACGTGTGTGCACACATATGTGTGTATCAGTGTGTACGCCTGCTGAACCAAAGCCTGGGGCCAGCTCCATCCAGGAGCCTGCCTAGGGTGGAGAGATCACATGGCCATGGGACAGCTGCCTCTTCCCATTCCATCTGTGCATCCAGCACTTATTTGGCACCTACTGTGTCCCTGCGATTCCCTCGTGAAGAAACCCAGCCAGTCCCCGCCCTAGGTAGGCTCCCACAGTCACGTCACACGGGGCAAAGGAGAGTCAGGACAGGGCAGCTGAAAATCAGCCCAGTGTGACCACTAGGCCAAGGGGCAGCCTTCAGACCCCCAAGAGCCCTGCCCTACCCTCTCAGCTCACAGATCTGCTGGCCAAACCCTGCCTGCGTCAGGGGTCAAGGTGGTGTGCAAGGCCTCTCTCAGCCCTGCACCTTTACCAAGGTTGTTCCCTCCTCCAAGGATACCCTTCCCTGCCTGGTTCACAGCTCCCCCAGTCCCCTGTTCACACCCACACTCTGAAAGGCAGCAGCTCCACCAAGAAGGCCCCAGCCCCAAGAAGGCTGTGCTGACCACCTGGCATACCACCCTTCTGCCCAAGGTCACCCTGGAGCACAACTGTCCTCTGTGCCCATCTCCCTGGACCTCAGCCCACAGGAGGGGCTCTCCACCTCCCCTGGGAAGCATGGGGATCGGGGGGCTCTACCTGGGGCTCCTCCATGGGTAAGCACCAGGTACTGCATTGCCCTGTGGACAGTGATGTCTCCACCTCCTCTGGCCACCCCCACACTGCCCACCTGGCTGGAATCTAGGACCAGCCCTATGGTCACCTAGCAGACCCCCACCTCCGGCCTGGACCCAGATGCCAAAGTGCCGCCTCCCCAGCCCTCACTCTGCGGCAACTTTCCGAGAGCAAGCCGCACCAGCGCTTCCCTGCACCCCATTTCCCCACCTGCCCCATGGGCGCTTGGGAGCATCCCCGGATGGGACACAGCGGGCTGTTTGTCCAGTCCAGCGGGGCCCAGAGGGCGCAGAGGGGCATCCAGGGCCACACGTGACGTCTCTGCCCCCACTGCCGCCCCGGCAAACCTGTGAACACAGCACATCTCAGTGGGCACTCGGCATTCCCCAGCCTCGAGCCCATAGTGGCCGGGTCCGTAGGAGTGCTCTTCCCTGCAGAGCAAATCAGAGCAGCCCCACCAGGCTCCACTGGGGTCTCTGTGCACCCAGGGGCCCAGAGCCATCCATCCTGACCAGCTCCAACAATCCTGCATTCCACACAGAGGCAGAGCTGGGGAGCCTCCCATCCTAACACAAATCCAGACCTTGGTCCCCCTGAGCTGGGACCCCCATCTCTATCTGAGTCAGATGTAACACTACATCCAGGCTGTCACCTGGAGACCCCGTCCCCACCACCCCAGGCCTAGGTGCTCCGCAGGCCAGCGAGTCACAGTCCTCACCAGGGCTGGGAGACCTAGCACCCCCCACCCACCCACCCTGCTGCCGCTGGAGACCCCACTCAAGGTCAAGAGCGGCCCCTGAGGTCCACCGCGGGGACGGCCCAGTGCCCGGCCATGTGCAGCATTGCCCATTCATCACGCGGGCGACCAATCACGGCTGTCGCTGTAACAACACAGCCACTCGGGCAGCGCCGTATTTCTATTGGCTGTGACAGCGGAGATAAATCTACGCCAGCCAATCCACTGCGGGCAGCAGGCCGTGGCAAGGAAGGTGCAGCCAGCCAAGGTGGGCACTACGGAGCTAAGTGCCCCCACGGCCAGAAGGCAGCAGGCATGACCCTGTGGCCACCATGGCTGCAGAAGCCACTTCTCCCTCCTGCCTCTGCAGCCCCAGCAGCAAGGCCTGTTTGGGGTGAGACTCAGGGCCCCTGACTGCAGCTTGCCCAACCCTGGGACCCTGCACTGCCCCTGCCCTGTAGTTCCACATTTTAGGTTGTCACCTGCTGGCTGTGTGACCCTGGGCCAGTCACTGACCCTCTGAGACCTCCCTCTCCTCCTCAGCACAGCAGGGGCTAGTACCTCCCCCCACCGCTGCCTTGAACTGAAAGGTAGGCTTTATGAGCATCACAGCCATGTTGGCAGCGTCCAAGTTCAGAACTTGATAAATCCCTCAGAGGCCAATGGATGCCGCCCCCACTGCAGGGTCCCTCAGCACCTCTCAGCCCACTCCCTTTCTGCCCGCCCCCTTGCTGAGCCCTGAGACCTGGCCCCACCTGGACCACCAACGCCGGCACCAACGGCCCGCCCCCTCAGGCCTTGCTGTCGGAAAGAATCCCTGGGTTAAGCTGAGGGGTCCCTCCTGGATCTCTGAGATGCCCCAAGCTCAGGCCTCTGCACCCACAGAGCTTTGCAGAATAATAGCAACAACCCCAGTAACGACAGCCCACACGCACAGGTGTGTGCCCGTACTTTGCCGCCCACCCAGAGGTCCCCCCCAGCTAGTCCTTCCCGCTCAGGCAGCGCGCAGCAGCAGGGCATCTCCCCAGGTCCTCCTGCCTCCCCAGCACAGAACCTGTGCCCAGACCCAGGAGTGCCAGACCCCCTGGGAACTACAGCAGAGCAGACCCCAGGGCGGTGCCCGGGCACTGCAACTCCGTCCTCTCCTGTGACTCCTCTCACCTTCCCTCGCACCTTTCCTCGCCTTCATCTTGTCAACCCTGTCATCACACCTCCATGTTCCACCAGTCTCCCTGGACCCCACCTCCTCCCACCCACTCTGCCTTGGTCCTCCTGGCGGTACCAGGGCCATCCCCTGTGTCACCCCGACCCTCCCTGGCTGAGCCAGCCTGACTGTTTTCTCCATGCCGCCTCTGATTCCAGCTTAGGAAACCCCAGAGCCACCAGGACGTGTGGAGGACCAGCTCACACACCACGTGTCCCAGGGATAGCACTCAGGTGATCTTGAGTAGCCTCTGGTCAGTTGACTAATGACTTCCCTGGTGCCAGGATTGGGGTTCATTTACTGAAAATACTGCAGGACAAAGAGAGAGGGTGATATCAGAGCATGCCCAGGCCAAGGGAAAAAAAGAGTTCAAACAGGAAACTCCCTGTAGAGGTGAGAGCCATTATCCACCACACTTGGGCTGTTCCCGGGCAGGCCAGGACCCCTGACACAAGCTGGGGGGCGGCGGGGAGGAAGGCAGGTCCCCCTCTATAAAGATGCCTGCAGTGCAGAAGGGCCAGGACCCTGGCCACCCATGTGCCATTCCCACAGCCCAGACACCATGGCTCCCCAAGACCAAAGCGCTCAAGGCCAAGGTCACAGAGACCCCATAGGAGCAGAAGTGCCTGCTTCCCCAGCACTTCAGCAGTGGGTAAGGCTGCCCTCAGGCACAGCCAGGCTCAAGCCCTCTGTGGGGGCTATGGGGACCCCTGGCCTCAGCATCAGCCGTGCAGGTCAAGTCAGTCTCTCCTGCCCCCATTCAACTTCTCTAGCAGCTGGCAAAGGGGCAGACGGGGCGGGCGGTAAATGCCAGCATCCCTTTGTCCCCTGGGAGTGACCTGGGTGACCTGTGCCCCACCCGCCCGCCTCATCCGTTTCCATCCTCACCAAGCACGGTCCACACGGGCCCCTCCTCATCCCCAATAGATAATGGTTTAATAAGCGATCTGTTTTTTATTTAAAGGGTCGGCAGTAAAACCCAGATCACATTTCTCACTTGGTGGGTCAAGAAACCGCTTACGCTCATTTCTGCAATGTAAAGCGACACTCTATCAAACCAAACATTTCCAGATGTGCCCAGCTTGCCCGAGGTGCGGGCGGCCGGCTGCAGGCAGAGCGGAGGCTGGGAAAGCAGTCCGGGAACACCACCTACTGGCCGGGAGCGGGTCCCTCGGCACTCCTTCCTGCCGTGAGGTCCTGCAGCTTCCACAGGTTCCTGGGGTCAGAGCTCTGGGACCAACTTCCAGTAGCACTGGCCAGCGGCTGTCTGTCCGGCCTCTGACCACCTCCTGCTGCCCACCAACCACCCCCAGCCACTGTGGCTCGACAAGGGGCTGGAAAGCCATTCTCCCAGGGGAGCTTGGACATGGGTGGTACAGGGACCACCGCAGTGTTCAGTAATCATTTGAAAGTCTGGGAAGGGAAGGGAAGCCAGGAGGGAATACTCAGCCCCAGGCTGATTCCACCCCTGTCTAGCGCCTCGGACGCCCAGGGCTCGGCCCCCACCACGTTGCTCCAAAGAGACTGACTTAGAACAGACACAGACTCTCAGAGAGCATGATGCAGGGCAAGGTCCAGAGTCCACCAGCTGCCCCGTCCCCAGCAGGCCACGGACCCCACTCACCCTCCGGGCCTCTGCTCACCCTCCAGGCCTCCGCTCACCTTCCTGGCCACAGCACCAAGAACTTGGGAGCCAGCCTTAGGCAGCTCCCCCAAATGCAAAGCCAAAGCTAACACAGCCCAGAGCTGCGGCTTCCCCAAGAGCTACTGGACTCAGGCTTGTAAACCCACCAGCTACCCAAGGGACAGAGGCACCAGCAGTCAGGAAGCTGCCCAAGCAGCTTTGCGAGAGGGTTCCGGAAAATCTGAGGTCAGGGCTCCCAGACCCACCAGGGCCGTCTCCGGGGTAACCACTGGAAACACGCTTGCTGGCAGTCACCCTGAAACCAATTCCGAGTCTCCCCCATGGTTCAGAGTTTTCACTCTGAATTAAAACCGCGGCCAGCTCTAAATTTAATAAAAGAGTTATAAACTCCTGAAAGGAGTGGATGACTGACCGACCCCTGTGAGGAGAAGGAAGTTCTATAAATAGAGATCCTGGGAAGCAAATTTCAGGATTTGGTCCAAAGCTGGTTGAATCACCTTTCGTGAGAGCTTCATTTGTCCTGTCAGTCCCAGGTGGGGCTGGGTGACGGGTGCCAGCAGGACCTCCGTGATCCCCACTTTGCAGGATCCATCAGGCTCTTCCATTGCAGGGGTCCCACCCCAGAACCCAGTCGCCCACAGAGGCCAGGCGCCGGCACAGATGGACAGACAACAGGCACAGCCAGTGGGTCAGGAAAGTATGGTCCTGCCTCGAGACAGGGATGGACCCCAGGTGGGCCCAGCCAGGGCCGCCTGACCAGATCCAGCTGAATGTCCACCCCACCAGATCCCCCAGGACCATTCCCTCCCAGTCATCCTACAAATTCAAATAATGGAAAGTACCCAGGGGTTCCCCAGGAAAAGACAGTATCCTCCCTGTTCCCCCAGGGGTCTCTGAGATCCCAGCGCCCCCATCTCACTAATGTCGAGTCTTCAGGACTTTTACTGACAGGAGGCTGAAGCTCAGTGGTCACTCTGAGACCAGCTGGCAGCACTGGAACCATGAAGTCACAGGAGCAGAAATCTATGGACTTGAGAATCTGTGACCAGCCCCTCTCTAGCGTGCACATCCCTCACTCAACCAGCCCTGGGGCCCCTCCATCCTAGAAACACTGAGGCCCGCGTCACTTCCTCAGCAATGTCCGGTGTCCACCTCCCTCCCCCACCCTGCCCTCACCTACAACTCTGAACTCCACCCAGGAGGGTAGCAAAGGGGTCCTCCCTCTGTATCCGGGGGCTTAATCATCCTGATAGAAGGAGATCGAAACAGAGGCCATAGGAGGAAACCTAGAGGCTGCTCTGAGCCCAGATGCTGCCTCCTCCAAGCAGCTTCCTTGGCTTAACTCCCCAACCCTGGCTGCTCCCTCCTGCTCTGAGCCACTCAGGGGTGGGGTCTGTGCTTTCTTCATCTGTTCCTCCTTCCAGCCCCACCATCGTCACCACCTACCCCCACCCCTAGTCCCTAGCACCAAAGGCCCATCAGGAGGGCCTGGTCACTTTCCATATGAAAGGATGTGACATGATTTTCAAAATAAAATATTCAGAATGAAATTATGTTGGCTTTTGTCATAAATGAAGGCTTCACACTGGCCCTTTACATGTGTTGCTAAGACCTGCACCACCCCAGCACAGACTGACTGTCACCCCCATGCAGAACAGGGAAGCCAAAGGGTCTGAGGGTCCCCGCAGAGCACAGCCCAACACCTGGCTTGTGGGACCAGCTCTGTACACAGCACAAATGCCAGGGCAGTGTTGGGGGTGTGGGTGTTGATGGCTGACCTGTATGTCGTCACAGGCTTGCATCCCCCGTCATCCCCCAATCCTTGCATCCAAGTGCTTGCTCTGTCCCAGGCCTGGGCAGAGGCTGGGCAGCCAAACAGGGGCATGGAGGGGTTGCCCTCACACAGGAGAAAACTCAGCAGCCCCTTCAGCTGGTGCAGGGACACAAAGAGGAGGGTCCAGTCTCAGGCTTTCCGAGGGGGCTTCCTGGAGATGGTGGAAATGGAAGAACAGGCAGGCCTTCACCTCCATGGACAGTCATCCCTGGAAGGAACCCTGAGTTTGTTCCGGGGCACCTTCAGAAAAGCAGGAAACTCAACCTCAGGCTCCTATCCAGACAGAAGGACCAGTAGACAGATAGACAGATGGCAGGTATAGGTGTTGCTGGACAGGTTAGGCCCAAGCATGAGGGCTGCGGAGGTCCTTGGAGCAAGCTAGAAGCTGTGTTCCCTAACGTCTCGCCACCTAGTAAATAACTCAGCGGTTTGGAGTGCCATGTTCTTTCTTTAAGGCTGTACCAGTGTTTGTTTTTGTTTTTGTTTTGGCGTGCTGAGTCTAAGTTGCTACACTCGGGCTTTCTCTCGTTGTGGCGAGTAGGGGTTACTCTTCAGTTGCACTGCGTGGACTTCTCGTCACAGTGACTTCTCTTGCGGAACATGGGCTCTAGAGCACAGGCTGCAGTTGTGGCTCACTGGCTCAGTTGCCCCGAGCCATGTGGGATCTTCCCGGACCAGGGAATGAACACTTGTACCTTGCGTTAGCAGGTGGATTCTTACCCCTTGACCATCAGGGAAGTTCAGGGCACCATACATTTCAGGACCAGAAAACCTCCCCACGGTGGTGCTCAGGGGGTTCTCAGAGCAACATTAAGTCCAAGCTAAGGTGGCATTTCAGCACCTGGAGGAGGGGACTGGGCAATGCCTTGGTCTAGATGCCCAGGGGCCATGGAAAAGCTCAGGATTCTTCCCCAAAGCAAACACAGGGACAGTCAGGCTGGACCTTGACCCATCCCTCCAAAAGGAAAGCTGAGCCCTCCGCCCCACCAAGATCTGCCCTGCCCAGTGGAGGTCAGGAGTGTGACGGTGCCACCCAGGAGTGATGCTCTCCCATTCACAGGGTGGGACACAGCGGATCACAGCCCTGGCTGCCCAGAGATCCCTCCCCAAGGGAAGCCAGGGCAGGCTGGACCCAGGTCCCTGACCCAGAGGTGAGCAGTAGGTCAGCGGGATAACACAAGGTAGACCTCACTTCCCATGTACCTGCCCCGCCCAGGTAGGACCCCCTGGTGGAAGATTGCCATTGCTTCACCTCTGCCTGGCTGCCCAGTCTTTGTTCCCAGATGGTTCCTGTGACAGGACTCCTCTTGACCCCAGACTAGGCCAGCACTCTGCCCTGCCTGCCTCACAGAGGGGACCTGGGCAGTGACCAGGCCCAAGGCTTCCCTCCAGAAAAGCATGTCCAGAAAGGGCATCTTCTAAGAGAGGAAGTCCTCGGAAGTCTTCAAGATACAGCAGAACTAACTCAGCCTCAGGGGATCAGGGAAGGCTTCCTGGAGGAAGAGGCATTTAAGTGAAAGCAGAAGAGCTGGCTGGGTACCCAAGGGTGAGGGAAGAAGTGGGAGGACAGTCCATGTCCAGAAGACCCAACAACCCAGGGAGGGCCAGGGCCAGAGGCAGCTGGCAGGATGAGAGGCAGGAGGGATCCCAGGCCAGGCCTGGCTACCTCCTAACAGGTGAGGCCCAGAACCTCACTTTCTTTACAAAGGGGTCACGACAATGCCAGGCCAGGATGAGGCCAAGCCAGACTGAAACGCAGGCAGAGAGCCGTGAAGGCTGAGAGCCCAAAGGGCCTCACACAGGCAGAGAAGGGGCCATTAGTCCCCACCCCCACTCTCCATGGATCATCCCGCTCCTGAGGGCAGAGGCCAGCTCGCCACACGGGGCAGGTGTGAGGACAGAGTCTTCGCCCTGAAACGCCCAGTCCTTGGACATCATTCCCAGCAGCAAAGAGAGGACCCCAGGACCCTCTGACTGGCCGAGCCCCTCAGAGCTTCAGCTCAGCTGAAGAAGGTCCCCCTTCCCATTGACCTGCTGATGAGGGAGAGGTTCCTGCCCCTGCCAGGCAAGAGGCCTCCTCCCTGCGCCCGTCAGAGCAAGGACTTAGCTCTGCGTCACTGGGCCCTTGGGACCTGCAGTGGGTAGGTTTGGGACCAGAGAGAGGACTCCAGCTCAAGGGGCCATGGGGATCCAGCCCACTCCAGTGTGGGGTACCAACCACCTACTAGGGCCGGTCTGGTTCTGGGCACTGAGGACCAACAGAAGGAAAGCAATATGTCCCAGGAGCCCAGAGAGAACTTGGGGTCTGGAGTCCTCCTGACTCTTCCCCTCTGGGGGCTCTGCCCCCAGCTCAGGCCTCAGCCTCACCTGGACCACATAGGCCACCACTCTAGGGATGCCTTTTCTTAGCTCTGCCTGGTCACCCCTCCTCCACAGCCTCTGATGGCTTCTCTGGGTGAGGCCAAGAGTCAGCCTCCTCCACCCGCATCCAGGTGCCCAGTTCAGAGACCCCAACCCATTCCACTTGTGGACACCCATGGCCCAGACCTGGCCTCACACTCCCATGCTCCCCTGAGTCTGTTTCTTGGCTCCAGGTCTCCACACATGCTGAGCCCAGCCCGGGACCACTTCCCTCCCTCCCTCCGCCCCTGCAGGTGGGACACCCCCCACCCCAGCCGCAGGCTCTAAAGCCCACCTCCTCCTGGCCTACAAAAGCAGGGGCGTGCCAGGACCGTGAGGCCACTGGCACTGGTACCAGCCCCCGTCCCCGTCTCTCTCCACACAGAGACCTTATGACAGGCCCCTGGGGTGGCCACCGCCTGCTGCCCCCCAACCCCGCTGGGCGACAACTCTCTCTGGGGGCGGGGGATGGGGTTCCGGCTCTGTTGATGAGCCGAGTGCAAACTCGGCAAGCTCTGTCAAAATATTTTTAGCATTTGTTCTGTTTAAAAAACCCTGAGGTATTAGAGTGCACTAATCTTTAAAAAGGTTAATTTATTCATAGAGATCTTGACAGAGATGTATGGCCCGGTACAGCCGTGGCCCCTCCCCCGGGGGAGCGCACTCACAGAGGGCTGCACGCACAGCGGCCAGACGCGTCCACCCAGGGCCCGGGCCCTCCCACTGCCACTGACCTCTGCCCCGTCGCAGGGGAGGGGCTCAGTCCACGGCCCTCAGAGTAAAAGGCAGGCCTGGCAGAATCCTAGGCCTTGTGATTCGAGAGCCACTGCCCCCTTCCCCACGGTAGCCCCCACTCCCAGCTCCCCAGGGTCGCAGGCCCTCGTCACACTTGTGGTGAGCACAGTCTCCAGGGTTCCTTGGGGATGTTCACAGCCAGAAGTGGGAATAAGGCAGGGCAGCCTCTCCCAGGCCATGGCTCTGAGCCAAGGGCCACAGGGTCCCCATGAACAGAGGAACCCCCTTCCCATCAGGACCACCACTCCTGGGAAGCAGGCGGCTCTGGGGTTTGTTTTTAACACTTTAAGGGAAGAAGACCCTGTTCTTCCAACACTAGGATCAGGCCCACCCCAGAGCCTTTGCACCAGCTTCTCCCCCAACCCAAGACTCTTGCCCAGACCTTCCATGGAGGCTCACTCTCTGCATCCTGGCCTCAGCACAGACGCCTCTTCCTCCAGGAAGCCCTTCCTCATGACTCAGGGATCACCCAGCTGACGTGGGCCCTAGTGTTTCCCTATTTTAGTGTGTCCGTTTGTGGTTTGCCTGGTCTTGGCAGACCCCTGACTAGGGTGAGCACAAGGCAAGGGCCTTCTGATCAGCGGCTGTGTCCCATTGCTGGGACCAGCCCAGACCTGTTCTCAGAAGCATCTGTGAAATCAGGCCATGAACACGTGTCCCCATGTCCGTCTGACCTTCCAAGGCCCCTCTAATGAGCTGGTCCCAGGCTGGCTGGGCCCAGGTGGATGACCACTGCCCTGAGGGAGGGGAGTGTGCAGAGCATCCTGCTCCTCCTCTACAGAGGTCCAGGGTAACCAGCATCTTTGGGCACATCCTCCCTGCTCCCAGAGCTGATTCTTGAGTTGGCACTCCCGGGTCCAGGGCACAGCCTTCTCCAGCTGGGTGGTGCCTCCTCCCATGTAAGTGACCCCAGCAGCCCCACCTCATCCCTGAGGGATATTGTCCAGTCTGCCCATTGGCTGGTGTCCTGAACCTGGGCAGCGCAACCCTGTGAGCCATCCGAGCTGTCCAGAGCCGCCTGGCCTGGGCTGGCACCCAGCTCTGAGGCTGGCCACGCCTGACCCTGAGTGAGGGACTTTCCCTCCTGCAAAATGGGTCATCAGCTGGCGTAATGGAGTGCTCAGCCCCGAGTCCTGAACACGAGGGAAGCTCAGCAAACGACATGAGGATCAGGGAGCCATGCTGAGCCACTCGCTGGGACCCCCACCTCCAGGGGCAGCATCTCCTCCCCCACTCATGGGGCACCGGAGGCCTGGCTTCACCCAAATCCAGAGGCGCATGGTACCTCCTGTCCTGTTGTCGGGGCTCCCCGCCTACACCCTACCCCCAGCTCTCCCCTGAAAGCCTCTCCGTGTCCTTGAAGCATGAGGCAGGCAGCGGGGATGGGAGACAGATGCATCCTGGGCCAGGTCACAAGACAGCGGAGGGCGGGGATTGAGTTACGCCGGTGAAATGTCGTAAAATAAATACAAGGACGGTTGGTATACTTCAGGTAAATTAGGCTGATTCAAGCTGTCAGCTTCAGGAAAAGTCTAAATAAACAGAGCCTGCCATCTCTTCCCAGCTAGGAAGGGGTGAGGGCGCCCAGCCGGGCCAGGCGGCCGGGCTAATCCGTCAACCTGCAGGCAGGAAGCAGCCTTGGGCTGAGAGGCTGTGGGTGTACGAGCCCCTCGTGGAGACGCCCACTCAGCAGGGTCCCATCCCTCCATGTGCAGCTGGGCCCCTGAGCACATCCATGCCTCTCTGATCCTCGTAGGGTGGAGGTAACAGCTGAGTTGTTGTTCAGTCGCTCAGTCATGTCTGACTCTCTGCAAACCCACTGACCGCAGCACGCCAGGCTTCCCTGTCCTTCACCCTCTCCTAGAGTTTGCTCAAAGTCATGTCCATTGAGTCGATGACGCCGCCTTGTTGTCAGGGCACCAGGCTTCAGAGTAGGAACAAGGTACCATCTAGCGTGTCCCCATGGGCTTGGCGGGGTCCCACGTGCCTGGCCCAGCTGACCACCCAGGGCTGGGCTCCCCGGAGGTCACCCCTCCCTCAGTCCCTGGGCTTCCTCAGCAGTGAGACACAGCTGGGGGTGTGCAGGGGTGGGCGTGAAGTTCTGGAACCCGTCCCTCATCCCAGCTCACAGTGGACCCTCACTCTAAAGAGCTCTGGCCAAGGCCACCATCATAGCAGTCACTACTCCAGCCACTGCAACAGAACCAGGGCCAGAGAGCCAGTCAGACTCAGCCCCAGAGTGGGAGGAACTGGCTGAGGCCCTGGACACCCCTCCAACCTCACCGCCCAGGCCCCCCTCCCGCCACATTAGATCCCGGGGCATCTGGCTTTCTGCCGTCTCTCTGGAGAGGCCTGTCCAGAGCCCCAGTCCAGACCAAGAGGGGCTGGGAGTGCTGAGGAGGGCTGGAGCCCGGGGGGGTGATGGTGCTGACCCTAAGTGAGGGTCTCAGGACCACCATTTTGGCAGCATCCTGCCCTGTCCTCTGCCTCTCTCTGTTTCTCTATTTCTGTCTCTACCTCTGTCTGTCTCTGTCTCTCCTCCTGCCACTTCCCTGCCATCTCTCATCCCTAAATTGCAGCCATGCCGCCACTCCCCTTGCTCCATCGTGGAGGGCACACCTGGGTTGAAGCCAGCCTGGCTCCAGTGCCCATGCGATCTTGGAGCGGTCACCTCTGTCTCATGAGAGACTCTCAAGCCCCCTTTGGAGGCCTCCTCCTGGGGCCACGTCTGCATCTTCCCACATCCTCAGTCAGCGCCCACTTGCCCCTTCCTCACCTTGGCCTGTCCAGGGCCCCCACAGGTGTCATCACCCACCCTGATTACAAGGGCACCTCTTCATCCTATTCAGAACCCAAGACCCGAAGAGGTCTGGCAGCTCCCACCTGTCCCCAGAGCCCCATTTGCAGAGGGTGGGGTCTGGCTTTGCCAAGCTGGACACAGGCCAGGAGAAGCCTGGCTGAGGGTGCAGGGCAGTGGGGAGACCAGGGAGCCCTTCATCTGGATCCGGGCTCCCCTAGTGCCTACCACCTCAGCCACTGCCCCTGGGGGCCTTCCTGTGGGCGAGAGCCCCGCCCACACCCCTGCCTAGCTTGTGCCAGCAAGGCCCTGAGCTTTCCGTAGGAGGGGCACAACTTGAGCACTTTCTGCACTGGGTTAGTAGAGGCTCACAGATTGGGTGTGTGGAGAAACCCCCCACACTGCACTCAGTGGGTTTCTAAATAGCCGTGATGGGAGATGCTAAATGCTCTGATCCCTAAGGTGGGAGGAGGGGCAGGACCAGGGGCAGGGGGGGCACATCCCTGGAGCAGACTTTAAGCAAAAAATCCTGGTCACTGGCTTCAGAACCGTGTGTTGTGCTGAGCCACCCAGGATCCTCGGGTGCCACGCTGCAGGAGGTGCTGTCACCAAACCCCACAGGCCGCCCGGTTCCGAGGACGGGGACACTGATTCCTGCCCTACCTGGTCAGGCCTTTCCTGGGGCAGAGTTTCAGAGGCCCTGATGGACATGGCCTTGGGTCAAGGCACAGGGGCCGTGGACAGCCCCTCGCCTGTCCAGCCAGCCCGGCTCTCACCCCTCCACACCCCCTCTCCTTACCCTGAGTGCCCACATGCAGGGCTGGGGGCAGGGGCAACAGGGAGGCTGTGAGAGGTCCTTGGGGCAGGCGGGTGGGCGGGAGGAAGTATTTGATCTTCAGGATGGAAGTTTGTTGATATCTATTTCTCTTCCTGGGGAAACTAGTCCGTCTCAATTCAGGGAAATACTGGAGTCAGCAGCCCCACCCCCAGAGCTGCCCCCCACCCCCGTGACTGAAAGCCTGCTTGGGGAGGAAGCGCAGGAAAGGCTCCCTGTGGGATGGGGGCTTGGGCACCAGAATGGATCAGGGATCACATCTGGGGTGGCCTGGCCAGAGGAGGAGTTCCTCAGGGAAGACCCTTATCCTCCCCTGTTCCCGGGCAGCCCCCCTTTCCAAGCACAGATTCACTGTGAGTGGTCAGCCAGTGGGCACCTCTGGTTCGGGTGTACCACCACTTGACTGGCTTCCAGGTTTGCTTCTCAGGTCACAGGATGGGGTGGGGGCAGAGCCACCCTGGGGCAGGTCCCCGAGTCACCCACTGCAGGGCCTCCAGGCTGTCCCTCACTGCCGGGAGGCAGAGCTGGTGACCCCTGGCGTGCTCCCCTCTCTCCCTCCTGCTGGACCTGAACGTGAACAGTCCTCTGCACAAGTCACAGACTTCATCAAAACTTCAGGGAGCTGGGGGCCACAGTGTGGGGAAGGTAAGCAGAGGCCCCATGCCAGGTCTGCAGTCACAGCCAAGGCCCCATAAAAGGCCTGCATGCCCCCAATGCTTCAGGGACTGAAGCCCCTAGCTCCTCCTTCTGAGGGGCTACCAGGTGACCCATCTTAGCTGGAAAGCCTGCCTGCTTGTCCCTGTGTGTGAACCCCTGCAAGCATTCACCCCCATACCCACCCACAGAAGGAGGCTTTAGAGGGACCCAGGTTGCTGGCTGCAGCAGTACAAGCTGACCCCACCCTCAAGGGTCCCAGCCTGATGAGAACCTCCTTCTTAAACCTCCCCAACTGCTTCCCTCAGACTTCTCGCTGGGAAGTGTTTTGTGGGTCCCTGGTGGAGACCCCAGTTCTGTCAGCTTACCCTAGACTGAGGCACTCAGCCCAGGAGGGAGCGGCCTGGGGAGACGGGGCCACAAGGCCATCACCCCTTACCCAGCAATCAGCCCACACCCACAGCGCCCAGAGCTGCTCTCCAGATGGGGTAATCAGGTATTTATTGCTGGCGATCGCTAATAAATTGATCGTTACTGCGTTTACTTTGAAGAATTTGCAACTCAAAGCTTGACACACTGTTGTTTCAGCCCCAAATGAACAAGAACCTTTAAAATCCCTCATCAACTGCACCTATCAGTTTACACCAAATTTAACAAATGAAATCTGCTCCCGGCCTGTGCACTCAGCCAAGGGGCCACTGCCCCCACACTCAGGGTCCGCTGGGCATCCAGGATCCGGAGGTGGGTGAGAACCAGCCCAGCACCCAGACATCCTGGATGTGAATTGAGGCACCAACTGGAGTGAAATCACCCCAGGGGGCAGCAACGCATATCTCTGTCCTGCCTGGTAACGAAATCAATGCCCTCACGGCCGGCCAGCTCCAGCCTCTCGGGGCAGACGCCCAGGTTTATGGAGAGTAGATGACCGAGGGAGATCGTTGCCCCAGAAAACACCTGTCCCACAGGCTGGGCCCGCCCACATCCTCTGACTCTGCACACAGATACGGTTGGCCTCCCAGCTCCACGTGGGGAGGGATGGGCAGGGGGCTTCTGGACTTCCGGGCTCCCACTGTGGGCTTTCAGGGAGGTGATCTACGGGTGGGTTTCGTGTGGGGTCACCTTCCCTCCGCAGGCCCAGCTCCAACGAGATGGTCCTTTGGTGGGGGGGCGGGGGACTGGAAGGCAGTTAGTGAAGGGCATCTGGGTGATCAGAGGGCCAGCCCTGCCTGCCAACAGCCATGCTGGCCTTCAAAAGAAGAGGGTCGGCATGCAGGGGCTGTGCCGAGTGTTTCAGATGGCCCCAACAGGCAGGACCACGAAGACCCTTCTCCCCCAAAGCAGGGAGGCTGGTCTGTGCCCAGGGCTCCTTCCACCAGCTCCCAGGGAGGCCAGGGTGTTTTTCTGCTGACCCTCAGATGGAGCAGGGTGTCTTTGGCCCAAGGGAGGCCTCGGGAGCTGGAGTCCCTGAGCAAGCACCAGCCTCCACCAGGAAAGCAGCTGCCTGGGCCTAGACCCTTAGAGGAAAGGGCCACATCACTAAAAGCTAAGATGTCTGGACCTCAAGGCAGACCCCAGAACCCCTACATTCCCTCCAGGGTCACCTTGCCCAGGACCAGGGTCTGTCACCCCTGGGCCCTCCCGACTCCCCCACCCCTCATCAACTCCACCTGCCCAGAGGAAGGGGTCCTCCTCGGGGCTCCTGGGCCTCCTGCTGCTCCCCGCTCAGACCATCCCCAAGATTCCTGGGAGTGGGAAGCAGCTTCCAAGACAGGAACACTGCCCTAGTGCCGGATGGGACAAGGATGGGTGTGGAACACAGGAAAGGGAGACAGGAGCGTGATTTCTGATGCCAGGGGGCAGTGAGAACTCAGAGGTGAGGACTTGGCCCTGTCCCACACACAGGAGAGAAGCCCCATGTGATGGGTTTGGTTGTTAATGGAAGATGGTTGAGGAAGAAGCTGAGCCAGGAAACCCGTCTTCAATTAGGGAAAAGGGGAAGGTGTCCCCCAAAGGGCCCAGCTCTCTCGCAGGATCATATCATGGTCTCAGGGACTCAGGCCCATGCCCAGGGCCTCCAGGCAGCTCATAGCCACCAACTGACAAGCTGTCGCCTTCTCCTGAGCCTCCCGGCCTCCCCACCCAGGGAAGTGGGGTCCCCAAGGGAGACGCGGTCCTGGTGGTTCATGAACCCACAATGCCTACAGACGGCTTGTGCACCTGGCCACATGCCCTCCAGACCCCCATAGTGCTGGGAGGGGCGGCATCTGGAGGGGGTGCTGTGGCTGTGATGCCCACGTCCCCAGCTGTGTGGCCGACCACCTCCCCTACCCCCTCTGAAACAGAATGGCATGGAGAGCGGGAACCAGCCGTGTGGGGGTCCCAGGCATGGTACAGACCCTCTCCTCCCCCCACAGTCAGCCAAAGGCACGAAACACCACCACGCCCGGAGCAGAGCTGGTTACAGTGACACCAATTGTGTGCCCGATGGTTACACTTCACCCTGTGCCCTGCCCTGCCCACCCCCTCCTATCATCCCATCTGCCCATGAGGAGACAGAGGCGAGAAAACATCTGACTATTTGTCCAAGGCCAACTAGGGGCAGGTGGCCAAGCCAGGACCCCAGGCAAGGCCCCGACTCAGTACACTGCCTCCCAGCCTCCAGCTCTTCATCCAGGCTTGTCTTGAGCCCCAGGGGTCCCCGGTGCCTGCCAGACCCAAGAATTCAGGGTGCTACCCCTCCCACGGGAACCAGCACCCAGGGCAGGGCTGGAGTCTGGACACCACTGCTGTCCTCACTGGGCAGAGGACAGGGGCTGAGCTGCTCTTAAGTGGTCAGAGGCCCACAGAGGTGGAGGCCACTCAGGCCCAACTCTTCCCTAATTCATGGGACTAAAGAGGTCCACTCATCGAACCCTGGAAGGTCTTCGTAGTCCTGGCCCTCTCTGTCCCTCAGAACCTGCATCACACTCACCTCTTCCCTCTACCTGTCCCTCAAAGGTCAGCTTGAATCCCCACCTGCAGAGTCACCACCGACTCCCTGACCCTCAGCATATATTACACCAGACTGTCCGCCCCCAACTCTCTCAGGGCAAGTCCAGGTCTCTCCACAGCCCTTTAAAAACCACCCTAACAGCTATAGGTACATGTATATTCATGAGTTAGTACACACATGTATGTATATGAGGGCTAGATTACATGCATATGGGCTTCCATGGTGACTCAGCTGGTAAAGAATCCGCCTGCAATGTGGGAGACCTGGGTTTGGTCCCTGGGTTGGGTAGATCCCCTGGAGAAGGGAAAGGCTACCTGATCCAGTATTCCGGCCTGAAGAATTTCATGGACTGTATAGTCCATGGGGTTGCAGAGTCGGACACAATTGAGTGACTGAGCACACAGCACATGTATATGTATATACGTGCATGTGCACACAAGGCTTAGTACACGTGTGTGTACATAGGTTGGTACACATGTGTGTATACACAGTGGGTACACATTCATAGCTTACCTAGTTCCGTCTGCTGAGAGGCACAGCAGTGACACCAGCAGCTACAAGCACCACAGCACCCAAATCTTGGTTTCTAATTCTTTCTCCAATAAAGGAACCGGGCAGGAGTCCTCAGAGAACTGGCTATGCCTGGAGCACTTCACAGTGCAGAGAATAAGAAAGTGCTCAAAAAACACAAATATAGGGCAGGTCAGAGGGACATGGGGTCAACTGAATGAGTTTCCAACAGCCAAAGCTGGAAAGCTTGAGCCACAAAACAAGTACCACAATATTGAATTGTAACTGAAAGTATAAAATAGGTGTCTATGAGTTCACACTGATACAAATGATTAAAGGAGAGAAAGAAAGAAAAAGAGAGGAAGAAAGGAAGGGAAGGTGTTAAGTCCTACCACGAGGCCACAGGCGTGAGGCCTCACACCAAGGCCACAGAAGCAGAGCCCAGAACCAAGGTCACCTCCGGGGCTGACCGAGTCCCGTTGTAACTGCTGCCAAAAGCCCCTGGTGATCACCTGCAGGCTTCCTGACCACAAATAAGGCAGACATGCCCATGCTGATAGTCACCATATAGCACCCTAACCGAGTACCTAACGCCACCCTCCCAGCAGGACTTTTCTTTGTCTTGAGGCTACAAAAATTGGCTATTAACTCATGAAAATTGACAACTCCTAGTCTGCCAGGCCTGCTGTGCTCGCAGTGCCCACATTATCTCTGCTCTTTGTTCTTAATAAACTCACTCCCTTCTGAAGTGCTCTGTGTCTGGAAATTCTTTTCCAACCTGTACTCAGACTGTCTCAACAGAAGCAAGAAAAAAGGAAGAAAGAGGAGGGAGGAAGGGAAGGAGAGAAAGATAAAGGGAAGGGACAAATGGTTCTGGCTAAGAAACACCACGTGTGGACACACCCCACAGGAGATATCCTTTAGTCTCTGCCCCTCCCAATCCTAACCTTACAGAGTTGACACCTGGCAGACACTGCCTCAATTAACCAGAAGATCCAGTCCAACATCCCTGTGATGTCATGTGACCCCAGGGCCCCCCACGATGTGATGGGGGCACCACACCTCAGGGATGTTCTTCCCAAAACCCACAGCCCCCATCTAACCTTGAGAAAAACATCAGATAAGCCCCAAATGGGGACACCTTCCAGATACCTGGCCAACCAATCTTCCAGGAGATTGACAAAGTCATAGAAAACAAGAGAAGACCCAGGGCTGTCACAGGCCTGATGAGACTAGGAGACGACCACTGACCAGTGCCTGGACAGGGCTCTGTCCTGGCACAGAGTGGGACAGTAACAGGCGACTTGGGGTAGAGCCTAGGGTCCCTTGCCAAGTCTTGCTGGGGTTATCCCCTGGCATGTGCTCATGGTGATGTTAACAGGGTGGCAGGGTGGGGATGGTCTGTGAGAGTCAGTGTCCAGTCAGTGTCCTGGAGAAGGCCCATCAGGCTCACCTCATCCGGTGTTCCTCTGGCAATTACACTGGAGGGACGTGGGGTTGGAAAGTATCCCAGAAAGAAGGCTGCACAGGAACTCTAGACTCTGTACATTTTCTGCTCTAAAATAAAATTACTTTATAAATTTTTATAATAAACTAATTTTCACCTAAAAGTATTCCAAAATCAAAATTTTTTTAAATTACCCCAGCACCGGGCCTTAATGGAGCCACTGTTCAAAATCTAGAACTTGCCAATGGCTTGACTATCCACAGTTCACTGCCCGGCACCTCTCAGCACCTACTAGGCCCTGGATGACGGGTTCCTCAGGGAGACTGAGGTCAGAGGCTTCAGGGACCCAGAGGATCTGAAGGGACTGGCAAGCACCCTGAGCTTAGAGGACACTGAGGCTCCAGCCACACATCCAGTGAGTGGATCTAGCTGACACCAGGACCATGAGGACCTCCACTGATGCCTGTCCCCTGCTAGGGGACCAAAGAGGCCACAGACGTCACCAAGACTGCATCCCCTGGCTCCTGAGACAAATGTGACTCTCAGTTGTGAATGGGTCCCCAAAACCAGAGGCCTCCCCACCCAGGAAAGGGTAGAGGACGCGTGACCTCAAGGTGCCCCACGGTGAGCCCAGCCCCCGGCTCTGAGCAAGGAGGCTCCCCAAGCCCTGTGTAAAGATGAATGATCAGCCCCCATTTTGAACGAATCCCATTAATGACTGTTGAGCACGTCCATAACTTCACCAACAAACTCAGTCCAAGAATCCCCAACGAGGTTGGTCCTTGATTAATGCTAATGGCTTTTCTCACCAGCTGTGAAAATGCATTTTCCATAATTTAGCTGTCATTACAATGGGAAGGATTTATAAAACACACGCGCACACTGCGTGCTTGAAGGCCTGGAGGGGAGCAGCCCCAGGAAGTTCCAGGAAGCAGCTGGGTTTGCCCCCGACATGCAAGCAAACACCCCAGCCACACCTGGCACCTGCCTCCAGCTCCCAGGCCAGGACACAGCACCAGCCTCGGGTCACCATGCGGAGGGTCCACCATAGAACACAGAGCCTCTCCAGGGTCCAGGGCAGAGAGCAGAACTGCAACTCACGGGCTGGGCCCAGGTCCCCCCACCTCTGCCTGTCCTAGAAGGAAAGAAAGCAGCAAGGAAGGAAGACGCCCTCCCTGCGCTCCAGACCCTGTAGCGGCATCAACACTGCTACCAAGGACGGAGCCCCAGTGGCAAGGCCGGTGTCCAGGGAGGGCAGCCTGGGGACCACTGGCCCCTGCTACCCCCAGCCAGCTGGGCACCGCAGCCTGCCCCACCCCAAGCGGTTTCCAACACAAATGAATATCTGGAAAGGGCGTGGGGGTGGGGCAAGCCGGGGAAAGGCCTCGAAGCAGAGCCGGCATCGAATCAATTAACGCGAGTTCTTCCGAAAGAACGCCATGCACGCTTTGCCTTCAATTAGCAGATCTCGCCGGGCGCTGCAGGCCCGGAGCCACCGCCACGGAAACTTTCCCCTTCTTGTTTTAATCTTCCACCGAGCCCGGCCTTTCGCCTCCAGCCCATCTAATTGAAACTAATCTTCGCGGGCAAGGCCTGTCTCTTCCCCCTAATCCTCCTCCGAGGAAGTTCACATGGTCCCAATTACGGCCACACCGGCCTCTTTTATTCCCGGCCGCGGCCCCCTCTGCCAGCCTCCTTTTCTGAAAGTCTGCATTATTAACTCCATGCTTGCGAGTTCCTGCCTGTCACGGGGCCGCGAGATGCTATCGCCGGCTGCGACGGATAAGGTTACCACGAAAGCATTTTGTGGATTACGTTTTGCACAAAGGCGATAGAGGGCACGATAGCACAGAAACGGTGAGTTCCATGGACAGAGGGGGAGCCGAGGAGGTTGGCCGGGGGCCCAGGCTCCGCGGCCCCTGGCCCGTGGGCCAGAGTCGAGGAGGGTTCTGGAAGCTTCCTGGAAGGGCAGAGAGGGAAAGGGGGAGCAGGGCAGCCCAACAGGGAAGAACGCCCCGCTGCTGAAGCTGCTCACCCCAGCAAGCCCCGGGTGGCGGGGATGCTGCTGCTGCCAAGCAGGAGACAGGGTCTCTGGGGCTGCCTCAGTGTTACCACAAGCCAAACGGAAATCCTGCATTTCCAGGCTGTCAAGAATGTCAAGTTTCCGTGCTCGGGGCTGGAATCCTATCACTGCCATGTGGGCACACTGGTTATCACAGCCGATCAGACCTCCATTGGCAGCTGGGATGTCTCTGATTAATTTTTTTAAAGGGAAACTGAAATAATCATTACTTAATGAAGGCAAGTCCCCAAACCCGGAGTCTAGGAAAAAGAAATGATGAAATAGGCCGCACTGCTGGGGACCAGGTCGGGAGGGGTCAGGCAGGAGAGACAGGCCCCTGCTTGTTACAGACCAGCTGGGGTCCCAGCTAAGCCACAGACACCAGAGCTCTGAGCAGAGGCCCAAGCTTCTCCCTGCCACATTGCAGTGTCGCGAGTGAGGGTCTGCTGTCTGTGACCTTGCTTTGTGGCTGGCTTCTAGCTTGGTCATAAAGCAAGAGGTGTATGTATCTCTCGCCCACCTCCACACACACATACACACACACATGTTGGCAGCAGCCACAGCTTTTCTAGAATAGTCCATGGAGCAGGAAGCATACCTGCAGGAAAATCCCAATCAAGATGCCTCTAGATGGGACCCGCCCCCTATAACACACTCCCCTGGAAGGCTCTGTGCACCTCTGTCCTTCAGGACAGGGTACAGTGCCTCAAATCATAGGCTACTTTGAGCTAGTTCCTCGAAGCCCCAGCTTCCTGGGCACTGCTACCCGGGTGAGCCCTGAGGGACTTGCTGCCTAGCCTCCCTGTCTCCAGCACCCGCCGTGCCACTGCATTAGGTCCTGGACCCAAACTTGGAGAACTGGCTCCTCCTTGTGCATTTCTATTCCCCTTCCCACAGCTGCCCCTTCACAGAAGCCCGTGGACTAATGCAGGAATCTGCTCCAAGCCTGGCTCTCTCACCTGTCCCTGCAGCTCTACCTCCAAGTGCAGGAAAGGTGAGGACTGGCTCAAAGGATGTCCAGCGTGGCACTGCCTTGCCCTGGACCTGAGCAGGACACACCTGGTCCCCTACCAAAGTCATTCCCCTCCTCCCATTCTCTATTGGAGCCTTTTGTGGCCTTTGGGCTCAGCACCTTACCTGCCTCCTCCAGGCAGGAGATAGTACAGACCAGGGATCCCAGGATCCATCTCCTGAAAGCAAGTCTCAGCTCCCAGTGGGGCTGAGCCCCCAACAGGAGGACCAGACCCCTCCTTGAGCTGTGTCTTAGCATCCCAGCCCCAGACTGAGCTGATGTCACATCCATGAGGAGACCAAAGAGAAAGATAGGAAGACTCAGATCCTGCTCAAAAGCAGAAGAGAAAAATAATGACCATAAAAACAAAATAAAATGAACAGCTAAAATCAAAAAGACTGAGCATGCCAAGTGCTGACAAGGCTGTAGAGCAACTGGAACTCAGCTGATGTGGTGCAGCCATTCTGGAACAATCTGACAGTTTCCTTTTAAGTTAAGCCTAAATTTCCATGAAATTGAAAGGGTGGTCACTCAGTCATGTCTGACTCTGTGACCCCATGGACTGTAACCTGCCAGGCTCCTCTGTCATTGGGATTCTACAGGCAAGCATACTGCAGTGGGTTGCCATTGCCTTCTCCAGGGGATCTTCCCAACCCAGGGATTGATGCCGGGTCTCCTGTATCGCAGGCAGATTCCTTACCATCCAAGCCACCACGGAAGCACCATCAGTTCAGTCGCTCAGTCATGTCCGATTCTTCACAACTTCATGGACTGCAGCACGCCAGGCTTCCCTGTCCATCACCAACTCCCAGAGCTTACTCAAGCTCATCTCCATCAAGCTGGTGATCCTATCCAACCATCTCATCCTGTCGTCCCATTCTCCTCCTGCCTTCAATCTTTCCCAGTATCAGGGTCTTTTTCAATAATTTCGTTCTTTGCATCAGGTGGCCAAAGTATTGGAGTTTCAGCTCCAGCATCAGTCTTTCCAATGAATATTCAAGACTGATTTCCTTTAGGATTGACTGGTTTGATCTCCTTGCTTTCCAAGGGACTCTCAAGAGTCTTCTCTAACACCCACAATTCACAAGCATCAATTCTTTGGTGCTCAGTTTTCTTTATAGTCCAACTCTCACATCCATACATGACTATTAGAAAAACCATAGCTTTGACTGAAGGGACCTTTGTTGGCAAAGTAATGTCTCTGCTTTTTAATATGCTGTCTAGGTTGGTCTTAGCTTTTCTTCTAAGGAGAAAGCATCTTTTAATTTCATGGCTGCAGTCACCAACTGCAGTGATTTTGCAGCCCAAGAAAATAAAGTCTGTCACTGTTTCCATTGTTTCTCCATCTATTTGCCATGAACTCATGGGACCAGATGCCATGATCTTAGTTTTCTGAATGTTGAGTTTTAAGCCAACTTTTTCACTCTCCTCTTTCACTTTCATCAAGAGGCTCTTTAGTTCTTCTTCACTTTCTGCCATAAGGGTGGTGTCATCTACGTTTCTGAGGTTATTGATATTTCTCCCAGAAATCTCGATTCTAGCTTGTGTTTATCCATCCCAGCATTTTGCATGATGAACTCTGCATATAAGTTAAATAAGCAGGGTGACAATATACAGCCTTTATATACTCCTTTCCCAACTGGAACCAATCTGTTGTTCCATGTCTGGTGCTAACTGTGACTTCTTGACCTGCATACAGATTTCTCTGGAGGCAGGTAAGATGGTATGCTATTCCCATCACTTGAGAAATTTGCCACAGTTTGTTGTGATCCACACAGTCAAAGGCTTTGGCATAATCAATAAAGCAGAAGTAGATGTTTTTCTGGAACTCTCTTGCTTTTTCGATGATCCAATAGATGTTGGCAATTTGAACTCTGGTTCTACTGCCTTTTCTAAATCCGCCTTGAACATCTGGAAGTTCACGGTTCACATATTGTTGAAGCCTGGCTTGGAGAATTTTGAGCATTTACTTTGCTAGCATGTGAGATGTGTATAATTATGCAAAGTTTGAACATTCTTTGGCATTGCCTTTCTTTGAGATTTGAATGAAAACTGGCCTTTTCCAGTCCTCTGGCCACTGCTGAGTTGTGCAAATTTGCTGGCATATTGAGTGCAGCACTTTCACAACATCATTTTTAAGGACTTGAAATAGCTCAACTGGAATTCCATCAGTTCCACTAGCTTTGTTCATAATGAAACTTCCTAAGGCCCATTTGATTTCGCATTCCAGGATGTCTGGCTCTAGGTGAGTGATCACACCATCGTGGTTATCTGGGTCATGAATATCTTCTTTGTATAGTTCTTCTGGATATTCTTGACACCTCTTCTTAATATCTTCTGCTTCTGTTAGGTCCATATCATTTTTGTCCTTTATTGTACGCATCCTTGCATGAAATTTTCCCTTGGTATCTCTAATTTTCTTGCAGAGAACTCTAGTCTTTCCCATTCTATTGTTTTCCTCTATTTCTTTGCACCATAGGATCAAGCTATTCCACGCCTAGGTATTTACCCAAGAAATGAAAACATGTGTCTTCCCAGGGATGTGTAAGTGAACATTCAAGCTAACTGTATGCATAGTAGCCCCACAATGGAAATTACCCAGAAGTCCATCAACACGGGAATGATAGACAGCCCAAGTTCCATCTATATAATGGATACATGCAGTGGACACGAGTATATGAGTATATGGTGAGTGATTTAGTCGCCAAGCTGTGTCCAACTCTTGAAACCCCATGGACTGTAGCCTGCCGGACTCCTCTGCCATGGGATTCTCCAGGCAAGAATACTGGAGTGGGTTGTCATTTCCTTCTCCAGGGGATCTTCCCGACCCAGGGATCCAACCTGCATCTCCTGTGTCTCCTGCATCACAGGCAGATTCTTTACCAACTGAGCTATGAGGGAAGCCTTGAGTATATGGTAGGTGCATGCAATAGATGTGGTGAATGGCTGTGCAATAGATAACATACAATGCAAATAATACATCAATGTAGACGATGGGTACCTACAATAGATAGGGTGGATGGTTACATAAAATGAACACAATGTAGCTATTCATAATAGAAGGGCTTCCCAGGTGGTTCAGCAGTAAAGAATCTGCCTGCAGTGCACGAGATACAGGAGATGCAGGTTTGATCCCTGGATGAGAAAAATCCATTGGAGGAGGGTATGGCAACCCACTCCAGTATTCTTGCCTGGAGAATCCCATGGACAGAGGGGCCTGGAAGGCTATAGTCCATAGGGTCACAAAGAGTCAGACATGACTGTAATGACTAAACAAACACAGTAGATAGATAGTACAATGGATACTTATAGTGAACACATGGTTGTGTGCTAAGTCGCTTCAGTTCAGTCAGTTCAGTTCAGTTTAGTTGCTCAGTCGTGCCCAACTCTTTGTGACCCCATGAATAGCAGCACGCCAGGCCTCCCTGTCCATCACCAACTCCTGGAGCTCACTCAGACTCATGTCCATCAAGTCGGTGATGCCATCCAGCCATCTCATCCTCTATCATCCTCTTTTCCTCCTGCCCCCAATCCCTCCCAGCATCAGGGTCTTTGCCAATGAGTCAACTCTTTGCATGAGGTGGCCAAAGTATTGGAGTTTCAGCTTCGGCACTAGTCCTTCCAGTGAACACCCAGGGCTGATCTCCTTTAGGATGGACTGGTTGGATCTCCTTGCAGTCCAAGGGACTCTCAAGAGTCTTCTCCAACACCACAGTTCAAAAGCATCAATTCTTCGGTGCTCAGCTTTCTTCACAGCCCAACTCTCACACCCATACATGACCACTGGGAAGACCAGACCTTTGTTGGCAAAGTAATGTCTCTGCTTTTTAATATGCTATCTAGATTGGTCATAACTTTCCTTCCAAGGAAGAAGCATCTTTTTATTTCATGGCTGCCATCACCATCTCCAGTGATTTTGGAGCCCAAAAAAATAAAGTCTGACACTATTTCCACTGTTTCCTCGTCTATTTCCCATGAAGTGATGGGACCAGATGCCATGATCTTTGTTTTCTGAATGTTGAGCTTTAAGCCAACTTTTTCACTCTCCTCTTTCACTTTCATCAAGAGGCTTTTTAGTTCCTCTTCACTTTCTGCCATAAGGGTGGTGTCATCTGCATATTTGAGGTTATTAATATTTCTCCTGGCAATCTTGATTCCAGCTTGTGCTTCTTCCAGCCCAGCGTTTCTTGTGATGTACTCTGAATATAAGTTAAATAAGCAGGGTGACAATATACAGCCTTGACATACTCCTTTTCCTATTTGGAACCAGTCTGTTCCACGTCCAGTTCTAACTGTTGCTTTCTGACCTGCATATAGGTTTCTGAAGAAGCAGGTCAGGTGGTCTGGTATTCCCATCTCTTTCAGAATTTTCCATAGTTTATTGTGATCCACACAAAGGCTTTGGTGTAGTCAATAAAGCAGAAATAGATGTTTTTCTGGAACTCTCTTGCTTTTTGCATGATCCAGTGGATGTTGGGAATTTAATCTCAGGTTCCTCTGCCTTTTCTAAAACCAGCTTGAACATCTGGAAGTTCATGATTCACATACTGCTGAAGCCTGGCTTGGAGAATTTTGAGCATTACTTTCCTAGCGTGTGAGATGAGTGCAATTGTGCAGTAGTTTGAGCATTCTTTGGCATTGCCATTCTTTGGGATTGGAATGAAAACGTACCTTTTCCAGTCCTGTAGCCACTGCTGAGTCTTCCAAATTTGCTGGCATATTGAGTGCAGCACTTTCACAGCATCATCTTTCAGGATTTGAAATAGCTCAACTGGAGCTATTGTTCATAGTGATGCTTTCTACGGCCCACTTGACTTCACATTCCAGGATGTCTGGCTCTAGGTGAGTGATCACACCATCGTGATTATCTGGGTCGTGAAGCACTTTTTTGTACAGTTCTTCTGTGTATTCTTGCCACCTCCTCTTAATATCTTCTGCTTCTGTTAGGTCCATACCATTTCTGTCCTTTATCAAACCCATCTTTGCATAAAATGTTCCCTTGGTATCTCTCATTTTCTTGAAGAGATCTCTAGTCTTTCCCATTCTGTTGTTTTCCTCTATTTCTTTGCATTGATTGCTGAAGAAGGCTGTCTTATCTCTTCTTGCTATTCTTTGGAACTCTGCATTCAGATGCTTATATCTTTCCTTTTCTCCTTTGCTTTTCGCTTCTCTTCTTTTCACAGCTATTTGTAAGGCCTCCCCAGACAGCCATTTTGCTTTTTTGCATTTCTTTTCCATGGGGATGGTCTTGATCCCTGTCTCCTGTACAATGTCATGAACCTCCGTCCATAGTTCATCAGGCACTCTATCAGATCTAGTCCCTTAAATCTATTTCTCACTTCCATTGTATAATCGTAAGGGATTTGATTTAGGTCATACCTGAATGGTCTAGTGGTTTTCCCTACTTTCTTCAATTTAAGTCTGAATTTGGCAATAAGGAGTTCATGGTTTGAGCCACAGTGAGCTCCCGGTCTTGTTTCAGTCATGTCCAACTCTGTGACACTAAACACTGCACCCTGCCAGGCCCTCTGTCCATGGGATTCTCCAGGCAAGAACACTGGAGCAAGTTGCTTTGCCCTCCTCCAGGGGATCTTCGCGACGCAGGGATGGGACCCACACCCGTCGTGTCTCCTGCATCGGCAGGCAGGTTCTTTACCGCTAGCAGGATCAATGCCACCTAGGAAGCCCCCACAGTGAACACAGTGCATCTCTATGTAATTGATGGTTGTACGGTGGACACATACAATGGACACACTGGGGGGATACATGGATCTTCTGGAACTATATATGGGCACATATGACTACCACTTAGCTGTGGAAAGGGTGATGAACTACACACATAGCAACATACATGAACCACAAAATAATTACACTGAGACAAGGAAGTCAGACTGAAAAAGACGCAACATTATCTTCCACTCAGGGCTTCCCAGGTGACAGTGGTGGTAGAGAACTTGCCTGCTAGTGGAGGGGATGTAAGAGACACAGGTCCCAAACCTGGGTTGGGAAGGTCCCCTGGAGAAGGAAATGGCAACCCACTCCAGTATTCTTGCCTGGAGAATCCCACGAACAGAGGAGACTGACAGGCTATGGCCCATAGGGTCACAGAGAGCTGGACACGACTGAAGCAACTTAGCATGCAAGCATATATAAAACTCTAGAAGAATCTAAATGAATCTATAGTGATAGGAACCAGACCCGGGGTGGCCTAAGGTGGAGGGTGAGGAAGGATTGTCTGCAAAGGATGGAGAGAAGTTTCTGGGGAGATGGGAGTGACTACAGCTTGACTGGGGTGAGCGAGGCTTGTTCTGAGAAGCCATGACTTGCTCAGTGTTGCCCAAGGTGGATCAGGGTTCATGCCCCCACCCCTCAGGTACTGGCCAGATGCCTCAGAGCACCAGCCCCGTGCTTCGTGCTGGTGACAAGGATGGAAAAACAGACCCGTGATGCCCACAGTCATGGAACAGGACTGAAGCTGAGGAAATAGTGAGAACAGGTGTATTTTGCATGTGTTATGATGAGTCCAAGAGGAAAGGGGGCAGAGTTTGGTGAGAGAATAACAGGATAACATCTTCAAGGGGCAGAAAGCCATTCTGAGGAGGTGACATCAAGATGGACCGAAAGGATGGGAAGCAGTCAGGAGGGCAAGGGCTCTTTCCCTCTGCAGAGCCCAGGACAGGGCTGGGCCTTCCAGTGCCTGGGGCAGTTCTAGGCTCCAGAACATGTCCAGAGACAAGAGGACAGGAAGGGCAGGGGTCCAGACAGCAGTCTGTGTGGTGATAAACCAGAGAAGCTGACTCGGGGGAAACAGCAACCCAATTCATCTAGGACTGAGGGGTTGCCAGCAGGCAGGACTTTCTGTTTTAAAACTGGGACAGTTCTGGTCACCCTTGGTGGGATGCATGCTGGTTTCTTCAATTCTCAAAGGACGACTGGGTGCAAGAGAAAAAAACTAGATTCTCTGCAGCTGGGGTGGGGGCAGCAGAGTAGGAACCAGGCTCCAGGGAGGCCATGCCTGTACCCTATGGAGGGTCAGCCCCTCCTGCTGAGTTGGCCCCAAGCCTCTGCCCCAAACACTCGTCTCCGTGGACAGAGAGTCTGCTGGTCTTAGCCAGCCTGCTTCATGGCTAGATAATAGGATCATTCAGATATGCAGATGATACCACACTAACGGCAGAAAACAAAGAAGATCTAAAGAGCTTGATGAGGGTGAAAGTGAGTGAAAAAGCTGGCTTAAAACTTAACTTTCAAAAAACTAAGATCGTGGCATCCAGTCCCATCACTTCATGGCAAATAGATGGGGGAAAAGTGGAAACAGTGACAGATTTTATTTTCTTGGGCTCCAAAATCACTGTTGACAGTGACTGCAGCCATGAAATTAAAGGAAGAAAGCTATAACAAACCTGGACAGTGTATTCAAAAGTAGAGACATCACTTTGCCGACAAAGGTCTACATAGTAAAAACTATGGTTTTTCCAGTAGCCACATATGGATATGAGAGTTGGACCATAGAGAAAGCTGAGAGCCGAAGAATTGATGTTTTTGGACTGTGGTGCCCAAGAAGACTCTTGAGATTCCCTTGGACACCAAGGAGATCAAATCAGTCCATCCTAAAGGAAATCAAGCCTCGATTATCCATCAGAAGGACTGATGCTGAAACTGAAGCTCCGGTTCTTCGGCCACCTGATGGGAAGAGCCGACTCAATGGAAAAGATCCTGACACTGGGAGAGATTGAGAGCAGGAGAAGGGGGCAACAGAGGATGAGATGGTTGGATGGCATCACTGACTCACTGGACATGAGTTTGAGTAAACTGAGGGAGATCATGAAGGACAGGGAATCCCGGCATGCTGCAGTCCGTGGGGTCACAAAGACAAACAGGGTTGGGGTGGAGTTAGATAAGCTTGGGGTCCAAAACACTGTGGCTCTTTCATTCAGGGAGCAAATATCATAGGGACCTGGCTCAGAACAGCCCCATCCTAAGCACTGAGACAGAGCCAAGCCAGGCGCTGGGCTGGCTGGATGCCGGGGCTGGGTCAGGCTCAGCTCAGGACGCTGCATGGCCAGGAGACCCAAGGCACAATGGCAAAGTCAGGGTGATGATTCTTCCCCTGGTCAACAAGAAGATGCCTGTGAGTACCTGCTTCTTGTTCTTAAGAATAACAACCAGTCACAAGGTGAGAGGAACCAGATCTGGGGAGCACCCATTTTTGCACCAGCTAAGAACATTCTCTCCAGGAGATGGTGCCATGGAGGCATCACAGCCGTGGGCTCGTGGTTCTTTTTAAAAATATATTTCCTGATGAACAATGGAAACTTTTTTCAGCAGACATGAACAGGATGTACATTTCACAATTGATGCAGCTGATGTCAGCATCAATGGTGTGTGCTTGTCTGCTCAGGCTTCCATAAGAAAAGTGCAACAGATAAGTTGGCTTAAACAACAGAAATCCATTCTCTCGTTAATTCCTGAGTCCAATATCAATGTGTCGGCACGGTGGTTTCTCCTGAGTCCTCTCTCCCTGATGTGTAGATGTCTGTCTTCTCCCTGCATCCTCATATGGTCGTCCCTCCATGTAGGTCTGTGTCCTGACCTCTTCTCCCTATTAGGACACCAGTCACATTAGATCAGGGTTCACCCTAATGAGCTCATTTGACTTAATCACCTCTGTACAAACCTCAGCTCCAAATATGGTCTTGTCCTGAGACACTGCTTCCCTTGTGGCTCAGCTGGTAAAGAATCCACCTGCAACGTGGGATACCTGGGTTCGATCCCTGGGTTGGGAAGATTCCCTGGGGAAGGGAAAGGCTTCCTACTCCAGTTAGTTAACCTTATGGGCTTTCCTAGTAACTCCGATGGTAAAGCATCCACCTCAATGCAGGAGACCTGGTTTTGATCCCTGGGTCAGCAAGATCCACTGGAGAAGGAAATGGCAACTCACTCCAGTGTCCTTGCCTGGAGCATTCCATGGACAGAGGACCCTGGTGGACTACAGTCCATGGGGTCACAGTCGGACACAACTGAGTGACTAACACACACCTGAGATATTGAGGGTTCAGGGCTTCATCATAAGAATCTGGGGAGTGGACACAGTTCAGCCATTTCTTTTTTTTTAAATAAGTGTGTTTTTTTATGGCTGCACTGGGTCTTTGTTGCTGTGGGGGCTTTCTCCAGTTGCAGCAAGCAGGGGCTTTCCCTAGTTGCAGCGTGCAGGCTTCTCATAGAGGTGGCTTCTCTTGTTGCTGGGCATGGCCTCTAGAGCACGGGCTTTGTTGCTCCATAGCATGGGAAATCTGCCCAGACCACGGCTCAAACCCATGTCCTCTGAACTGGCAGGCAGATTCTTAACCACTGGACCCCCTGGGAAGCCCAGCCCATTTCTCGCTGGTGTTGATCTTTCTCCTCCTTCTTTGGGAATCTGGAAACACACCCTCTCCTCTCCTTGAGCCACAAGCTTATGTCACTGTAGCCAGCAGAGCAGCACTTTCTGATTAAAAAGCACAAAGCAGAGAGTGGCAGGAACTACTGTTCATCACTGAGCCCCAGCCCAGGCTGGTCATGTGACAGGGTCTAGCCAATAGCAATCCAGATGAGGGCAGGGGTGGGAGGAGGTGCAGGAAGGGAGGGCAGCCGGCAGAGCCCTGACTCCTCTGGTCCCTACCCTGATACGTAGGGCAGAAGCAAGGGCCCCCAAGATGTGCTGCAGAAGGAAGCAGCCTGGGTCCCTGAGACCACCCGGGACTCCTACCAAGATACCCTCCCTGATCTCATGGGACTGTGTCATGAGGAAGAAACAAACCCAGCCTGTGTTGTCAGGGGGATTTATGGCTTACTTTTAAAGCCTCCAATAGCCCAGTGATCCTGGGTGATACACAGACTTAAACTTCACATTTCCAATGATTACCCCCACCATCCCTGAGATGAGAGACTGGATGCCTCCTGGCCTCACCCCAGTCCTGGGAGTCTCTGAGGCGAGCATTGTGTTGGAGGATCTAGGCATGCCTGGCTCAAGTGGAAAAGAAAGAAGTTCACGTAAGTGAACTGAGAACCAAGCCCTGGAGTCCTGTTTCAACTCTGTGCTCCACAACACAGATTCCTGGTGGACCCTGATTAAGTCCCTGTCTACACCCTGAAGATTTCATGTGGTCGGAACCACCACTAAGATAGACTAATGAGGGAAGGGTGAAGCTATTAGCAGCAGAGCAGGAGACCCAGGAAGGCCTGTGGCCTGGATTGCAGCCAGGTGGGTCAGGGGAGCGGCGGGTGTCTTCCCCACAAGCTGGGCTGGAGGTAGCAGGCAGGTGCTTCCATGCTTTTTGTCTTTTCTAACCCTTTCTTTCCATTAAATTAGAAGTTTTCACTATAGGTCCCCAAGAATGGTAGAAGTTCTGAAGGAAGATTTTTTCCTTTTCATACTGTTCATGGGGTTCTCAAGGCAAGAATACTGAAGTGGTTTGCAGTTGCCTTTTCCCATACGGATGACATCACCGACTCAATGGAGATGAGTTTGAGGAAGCTCTGGGAGTTGGTGATGGACAGGGAAGCCTGGCGTGCTGCAGTCCATGGGGTCAAAAAGAGTCAGACACGACTGAGCAACTGAACAGAACTGAAGGAAGACTTTGGATATTCATATAAAAAGAAGACCTAGAATTATGCAGAAACGATTTGCTGTCTTTTGCCGAGCATTTACCCTATGTCGCGAGCCTGTTTTCCTAATGCTCTGCCCACACTTAATCCCTACAACAAGCCCGTCAGCAGGTTTCTTAGCATTCCCCCAGTTTTGAGTCGAGGAAACCAAGGCACAGGTGAGTTATTGGGGGCGTGGGGTGGGAATGACTTGGAGAGAAGCAGCAGAGTCTGGAACCCCTGCTAAGAGCACCATATTGTGTATCTCACCATGCTTAATGTGATATTGGGAAGAGCAGGTAAAATGAACAGAGAGGTCAAGGCCAAAAGGTTCTCAGCCCCTCTTCACCACAGTTCTCCACAATTCACTGCAGAGTTGAGATGTCCTTCTAAAATATGCTCCACATTTCCTATCAACTCATTTCTCAATTAAACAAAAGGGAAAAGACCTACCTTTGGTAGTTGAATCATGTGCAACACAGTTCAGTTTTATAAAGAAATAAGTGTTTCCTGCTCAAGATTAAAATAATTTTAATTTTATAATATATTTATTATATAGTATCATACATTTTGGTGGCTGAGTTGGTAAAAAAAAAGTCTGCCTAAAATGCAGGAGACACGGATTGGATCCCTGGGTCAGGAAGATTCCCTAGAGAAAGGCATGGCAACCCACTCCAGTATTCTTGCCTGGGGAATCCCATGGAGAGAGGAGCCTGGTGGGCTACAGTCCATGGGGTCGCAAAGAGTTGGGCATGACTGAAGCAACTAAGCATGTATGTCTGTATCATACATTTTCTGTTCCATTATAACTTACAGGTGGCCAATTCTCCTCCCAACATAGCTTTAAACCCTGGAGCACATATATTCCAGACACACAAGAGGAAAATGTGTGTGCCATGTGGCCATGGAAACAGAGACTGGAGGGAAGCAGCCACCAGAAACCTAAAGGGGCAAGAAACAAAACTGCCGCTAAAGCTCCCGGAGGGAATGCTGCCCTGTCTCCACTTTGATTCTGAACCTCTGGCCCCCAGGACTGTGAAAGAGTAAGATATTATTGGTTTTTGGCACTTCCCCCACTGGTTTGTAGCAATTCATTAGAGCAGCCCCAAGAAGCTGATACCCTGGGCATAACCAAGAGAGGAAAAATAAAAATAAGCAATAGAAACAGACCTGTAGGTGATCCAGATACTGGAGTTATCAGAAAAGGCTTAACAAATATATATTTAGGAAGATAGAAAAATTCCACCAGAAATTTGGAATCCATGAACAATCATATATAGAAATTCTAGAATTGGGGGAAATGCCTTCATAGGACTGACAGCAGACTTTTTAACAGAAGTGACAGAAGACACTGTAATAGTTATGAAGTGCTAAGATAAAATAACTACCAATTAGAATTGTGATGTAAGGGAAAATAACTTTGAAATTAAAGGCCAACAATTCCTTAAAAATTTAAACACAGACTAACCCAGCCGCTCCACTCCTAGTTGTATGCCCGAGAGAAATGAAAACATACATCTGCACAAAACCTATACACAAGCATTCCAGCCGCTTTATACACGAAATCCCTGGAAAAGGAGGCAATCAAACGTCCATTGACTATCAAATGATAAACAAAACGTGGTCTATCGTTACAATGGGTATATTAAGCCACAGCACAACACGGATGAACCTTAAAAGCATTATGCTCATTAAGAGAAGCCAGACACAAAAGGGTACATATTGTGTGACTCCATTTACACAAAATGTCCCAAAAAGTCAAATGTTCAGAGACACAAAGTAGATTAGTGGCTGCCGAGAGCTGGAAGAGGCAACTAAGAGTGACTTCATTTGTTTTTTAAGGACTAGTTAGGTTTTTTTTAAGATGTTAGGTTTTTTGTTTGTTTGTTTTTTGTATTCCATTCTCTCTCTCTCTCTCTCTGTCACTGTGCCACGTCTTAGTTGCGGCATGCAGTGTATTTTAGTTGCAGCATATGGGATGTAGTGCCCCAACCAGGGATCGAATCTGAGCCCTCTGCATTGGGAGCAGTCTCAGCCACTGGATCACCAGGAAAATACTAGAGGAGTGATTTTAAATAGACAGGAGGTTTCTGTCAAAGGTGATGGAAATGTTCTAATATTAGCTTGTGGTGACGGTTGTACAACTCTGCAAATATACTAAAATTCAGTGACTTGTGTATTTAAAACACAAATTTAGTGGTATGTAAATAAAGCTCAATAAAGTTGTTTTTTTAAGGAAGGCCCAAAAAAATTTTTGCAGACACAAACTGAAAAAACTGACATGGCAACAACACACAGGCACACACATAAATATTAAAAAGTTCTCAGACAAAAGGAAAATTACCCCAACCTGGAGAAGTGAATTCATGAGACAATTACGTGCACAGAAGGGATAACTGAGTGAATAACCACAAATGAGTTTCTTCTATATAAAACAATAATGATACAGGGTTTTAAATATATGTAGAATTAACATATATCACAGCAATAACACAAGATGCAAGAGAGGGTCAGAAGAGTTCAAGGTACCTACATGGTACTCAGCTACAGTAGAGCCAATAGATGAAGCATGTATGTTTCCTTCTTTAGGGTAACGACTGAAAGAAGAATAAAATCGATGATGTCTAACAAGTCAACAGGGACTTCCCAGGTGATTCAGTGGCAAAGAATCTGCCTGTAATGAAGGAGATGCAGGAGACTCGAGTTTGATTCCTGGTCTGGGAAGATCCCCTGGAGAAGGAAATGGCAACCCGCTCCAGTATTCTTGCTGGGGAATCCCACGGACAGAGGAGCAGGCTACAGTCACTGGGGTCTCAAAAGAGTCATACATTACTTAGTGATTAAACAACAAGAAAAAAGTCAGCAGGGAGAGAAAGGAATAAAATGGCAGTAGACAAAGGGACTGACTCATTGGGAAAGACCCTGTTGCTGGGAAAGATTGAAGGCAAGAGAAGAAGGGGACAACAGAGGATGAGATGGTTGGATGGCATCACTGACTCAATGGACATGAGTTTGAGCAAGCTCCAGGAGTTGGTGATGGACAGGGAGGCCTGGCATGCTGCAGTCTATGGGGTCACAAAGAGTCGGACACAACTGAGCAACTGAACTGAAACAAGGGGAAGAGGGTCAAAAAACGTATATTCCCAAGAGAAAATTTGATACTCAGATGGTAACTTTAAACCCCCAAAGTATCATTGATTATGTTGAACATAAAAGTACTAAATGTCCCAATTAAAAGATAAAGATTATGGGACTTCCCTGGTGGTCCAGTGTTTAAGACTTTGCCTTACAATGTAGGGGACCCAGGTTCAATCCCTGGTCAGGCAACTAGATCCCAAAACTAGAGATCCCACATACCACAAGGAAGACAGAAGACTTTGTGTGCCGCAACTAAGATGCATTGCAGTAAAATAAGTAAATAAATGAAAATACTCATTTTTAAAAAAGATAAAGATTGTCAAACTGTATGTGAAAAAACAGCCAACTGTATGCTGCTTGTGATATACTTTGATTATAAAGATGCAAAAACTCAAAATGAAAAGGATGTAAAAAAACTGTGCCCTATAAAAATAATCCAAAGAAAGCTGGTGCTTTTAGTGCAAAAATACCAGACAGAGCAGACATCAAGGACAGAAGCTGGACAAGAGATAAAGGGGGATAAACGATGAAGGCAAAGATAATCACTCCCTCAGGGAAGCACAGTCATTTTAAATATATGTGACACCAATAATACAACTAATTTCAAAACATGTAAGGAAACAAGTGAGAGATGTAGAAGGAAAAACTGGCAAAATTATCACTGTAATGGGGAATTGTTCATCTGCCTAAGCCTATAATTGATAGAAAACGCAGATGTTCAGTAAGAATTTAGACAGTTTGAAATGTGAATTTAGATGACACCCAATTACAAATGTACAACATTGTACCCCCAAACTGCAGGATACACATTTTATCTAAGTACATAAGAAATATTAACCAAAGCTTATCATCTCCTGGGGCAGAACACAGAGCTCACAAACTTCAAGGGCAGGGCCAGGATGAGGGGGAGTCAGGTGAGGCTTCCAAAATAAACAGATATTCATCACTGATCACAGTGGAATTAGGCTAGAAGTCAACTAAAGATAATTAGAGTGCTAGGAAATGTTCACAATAAGAAGAATTCTCATAAAACGTTAAAAGGGAACTGCTTTAACCTGATAAAGAGCATCTGCAAAAAGCCTCGAATATGTTTTACACTTTGCAGCAAAGGTTTCCCAGCTATTAGAAATGAAACAACAGTGTCTGTTCCTTCTTCTTCTATTAAGCCTATACTGCTGATCTCAGCCAGTGCAATACATCAAGAAAAAGAAACTAAAGACATCTGGTTGGAAGGGAAAAAGTAAAACATTTATTATTTGCAGACAATGTGATTTTATATGCAAGCAATCTTAAAGGATCCACAGATAAACTGTAATTAAGTAAATTCATTGTGGTCACTGGGTCCAAGGTCAATATATAAAAATAAAATCTTCCATAAACTAGTGAAGAAACAAGATGGACCACCTGAATCCCATGTAAAATTTGGTCCAGGATATAGATACTGCTGATCACACACACACATCCTTAAAGTATATGAGAAGGTTTGTTGTTATTGTTGTTGTTTAGTCACTAAGTTATGCATGACTCTTTGTGACCCCATGGACTGAAGCATGTCAGGCCCCCCTATCCCTCACTATCTCCTGGGGTCTGTCCAAGTTCATGTCCATTGAATCAGTGATGCCACCCAACCATCTCATCCTCTGTTGCCCTCTTCTCCTTTTGCCTTCAGTCTTTCCCCACATCAGGGTCTTTTCCAATGAGTCAGCTCTTCATATCAGGTGGCCAAAGTATTGGAGCTTCAACTTCAGAGTCATTCTTTAGAGTGAGCATTCAGGGTTGATTTCCTTTAGGACTGATTGGTTGGATCTCCTTGCTGTCCAAGGCACTCTCAAGAGTCTTCTCCAGCACCATAGTTCAAAAGCATCAATTCTTGGGCACTCTGCCTTCCTTATGGTCCTACTCTCACATCCATACATGACTACTGGAAAGACCATAGCTTAGACTATACAGACCTTTGAGGGCAAATGGATGTCTTTGCCTTTTAATACACTGTCTAGGTGGGGAAGATCCCCTGGAGAAGGGAACAGCTACCCACTCCAATATCCTGGCCTGGAGAATTCCGTGGACTGTATAGTCTATGGGATCGCAAAGAGTTGGACACGACTGAGCAAATTTCACTTTCACTTTTCATTAGGTTTGTCATAGCCTTCCTTCCAAGAAGCAAGAGTCTTCTAATTTCATGGCTGCAGTCACCTTCTGCAGTGATTTTAGAGCCCAGGAAGAGAAAATCTATCACTGATTCCACTTTCTCCCCAACTATTTGCCATGAAGTGATAGGACCATATGCCATGATCTTATTCTTTTTTAATATTGAGCTTTAAGCTTTAATACTAAGTTTTTGCGACCCTCGGGGACTATAGCCTGCGAGGCTATTCTGTTCATGGGATTCTCCAGACAAGAATACCAGACTGGGTTGCCATTTCCTTCACCAGGAGATCTTCCCAACCCAGGAATTGAACCTGGGTCTTCTGCATTGCAGTCAGATTCTTTACTGACTGAGCTGCAAGGAAAGCCCTCAATACTAAGTTTTAATATGAGGAGGTTTATTACTCATATTATTGAGGCTTTCTGAGGAGTGCAGGGTTGGATCCCAGGCTGCCCTGAAAATGGCTTGAAAGAGCTTGAAAAGAAGACTGGCCTGGGGACATATGATAGTTAGGGAGTGGGCAGGATCGGGGTTCCCATGTACAGGCCAGGGCTTACAGGAACAATAAACAATTGGAAACTAAAACACCCAAAAGTCAAGTACTTATCTTCCATGTGCAACACATCTCACAGAAAACTACAAAACATTGCTTTAAAAAGGCAATGAAGAATGTGGAGAAAAGGGAACCCTCCTGCTCTGCCGGTAGAAATGTAAATTGGTGCAGCTACTGTGGACAACAGTATGGAGATTCCTCAATAAATTAAAAATAGAACTGCCATTGCTGTTCAGTTGCCCAGTCATGTCCGACTCTTTCTGACCCTGTGGATGCAGCATGCCAGGCTTCCCTGCCCTTTGCTATCTCCTGGAGTTTGCTCAAAATCATGTCCATTGAGTCAGTGATGCCATTCAATCATGTAGAACTACCATATGATCCAGCAATTCCATTCCTGGGTATTTGTCTGAAGAAAACAAAAGCACTAAATGGAAAAGATACATGCCCCCCGGTGTTCATAGCAGCACTATTTACAAGGGCTAAGGTATGGAACCAACCTAGGCGTCCATCAGCAGAGGAACGGATAAAGACGATGTGGAACATAAATACAGTGGACTATTACTCGGTCATTAAGAAAAGAATGAGATAATGCCATTTGGGAGGACATAGATGGACCTAGAGGGTATTATGATAAGTGAAATAGGTCGGATGAAGAAGGGCAAATAGTGTACGATTTCACTTATATGTGGAATCTAAAAACAAAAATAAGCATAACTAAAGAGAAACACACTCATAGAAAACTAACAGGTGGTTGGCAGTTGGGGTGGTATAGGGAGAGGAGAGAAATAGGTGAGAGAGATTGAAATTTACAAACTTTCAGTTACAAAATAAATGAATCTCAGGTATGAAGTGATAAGTATGAGGAATATAGCCAATTAACTATGTAATATCTTCATATGGTCACAGATCATAACTAGACATACCTATGATCATTTTGAAATATAGAACTATTGAATACTAAGTTGTATAATAGGAACTAACTTAGAGTTCTAAGTCAATTATATTTTGAAAACAAACTCAGAAAAAGATCAGATTTGTGGTGGAGAGAGCAGGAATTGGATGAAGGCACAAATTTATCTTATTTATTAGATAAATACAATGATAAGTACTAAACATGTACTATATAACATGATATTAATGCTGCTATATATATTTATGAAAGTTGTTGAGAGTAAATATTTTTTCTATTTCTTAATTTTCTATCTATATGAGATGATGAGTATTCACTGATTGTGATTATTACTTCATGATGTCTATAAATTATATCATCATCATGCTGTACATCTTAAATGTATACAGTGCTGTAGGTCAGTTCAATTAATCCAGTCGCCAGTCGTGTCCGATTCTTCACAACCTCATGGACTGCAGCATGCCAGGCTTCCCTGTCCATCACCAACTCCCAGGGCTTGCTTAAACTCATGTCCATCCAGTCAGTGATGCCATTCAACCATCTCATCCTCTGTCGTCCCCTTCTCCTCCCGCCTTCAATCTTTCCCAGCATCATGGTCTTTTCCAATGAGTCACTTCTTCCCATCAGGTGGCCAAAATATTGGAGTTTCTGCTTCAGCATCAGTCCTTCCAATGAATATTCAGGACTGATTTCCTTTAGGATTGACTGGTTGGATCTTCTTGCAGTCCAAGTGACTCTCAAGAGTCTTCTCCAACACCACAGGTCAAAAGCATCAATTCTTCGGCACACAGCTTTCTTAATAGTCCAACTCTCACATCCATACATGACTACTGGAAAAACCATAGCTTTGACTAAATGGACCTTTGTTGGCAAAGTAATGTCTCTGCTTTCTAATATGCTGTCTAGGTTTGTCATAGCTTTTCTTCCAAGGAGCAAGCGTCTTTTAATTTCATGGTTGCAGTCACCATCCACATGATTTTGGAGCCCAAGAAAATGAAGTTTCTCACTGTTTCCATTGTTTCCCCATCTATTTGCCATGAAGTGATGGGACCAGATGCCATGATCTTAGTTTTCTGAATGTTGAGTTTTAAGCCAACTTTTTCACTCTCCTCTTTCACTTTCATCAAAAGGCTCTTTAGTTCCTCTTCACTTTCTGCCATAAGGATGGTGTCATCTGCATATCTGAGGTTATTGATATTTCTCGCAGCACTCTTGATTCCAGCTTGTGATTCATCTAGCCCAACATTTCTCATGATGTACTCTGCATATAAGTTAAATAAGCAGGGTGACAATATACAGCCTTGACATACTCCTTTCCCAGTTTGGAACCAGTCAGCTGTTCCATGTCCAGTTCTAACTGTTGCTTCCTGACCTGCATACAGATTTCTCAGGAGGCAGGTAGGGTAGTCTGGTATTCCCATCTCTTGAAGAATTTTCCACTGTTTATTGTGATACAGTCAAAGGCTTTGGCATAGTCAGTAAAGCAGAAGTAGATGTTTTTCTGGAACTCTCTTGCTTTTTCAATGATTCAACAGATGTTGGCAATTTGATCTCTGGTTCCTCTGCCTTTTCTAAATCCAACTTGAACATCTGGAAATTCACAGTTCACATACTGTTGAAGCCTAGCTTGGAGAATTTTGAGCATTACTTTGCTAGTGTGTGAGATGAGTGCAATTGTGCCATAATTTTAACATTCTTTGGCATTGCCTTTCTTTGGGATTTGAATGAAAACTGACTTTTTCCAGTCCTGTGGCCACTGCTGAGCTTTCCAAATTTGCTGGTATATTGAGTGCAGCACTTTAACAGCATCATTTAGGATTTGAAATAGCTCAACTGGAATTCCATCACCTCCACTAGCTTTGTTTGTAGCGATGATGCTTCCTAAGGCCCACTTGACTTTGCATTCCAGGATGTCTGGCTCTAGGTGAGTGATCACACCATCATGGTTATCTGGGTCATGAAGATCTTTGTACAGTTCTTCTGTGTATTGTTGCCACTCTTCTTAATATCTTCTGCTTCTGTTAGGTCCATACCATTTTTGTCCTTTATTGTGCCCATCTTTGCATGTAAGGTTCCGTTGGTATCTCTGATTTTCTTGAAAAGATCTCTAGTCTTTCCCATTCTATTATTTTCCTCTATGTCAGTTATATCTCAGTAAAACAAGAAGAAAAAATTTCTTAAAATATAAAGGTGAACCTAAATAAATGTAGGATTTAGGTTTTGTGTCAGGATACAATATTGTAAAGATGTCAATTATCTCCAAATTAACACATGAATTCAATATTAATTTTGAAATTCCAACAAGTCATTATTGGTGGAAGTTGAAAAGCCAGTTTTAAAGTGTATATGGAAATGAAAAGGATCAGGAATAGCAGGAAAATCTTACAGAAGAACAGTGTGGAGGACTGCAGTACCCAATGTCAACATTTATCATGATCTACAATAACTAAGGAATTGTGGTGTTGCTACAAAGATGAACACATAAACCCAGGATACAGACCTGGTCACCTGGCATAGGATAAAAGTGACACTGCCCTGTAGATGGGGGAGGATAGCTTTTCAAGAAAAAGGGCTGAGTCTCCTGGGTAGCAATATACAAAGAAAATGAGTCTGGACCCCTACCTCATACCACTCTTATATACCAGTTCATGGACAGTGTGAATTCTACATATGAAAGATTAAACAACAAATTCCCAGAAGACAGCTTGGGAGAAAATTCACATGGCTTTGGGGTAGGCAAAGATTTCTCTTGGAGAACACGTAAACACAGACCATAAGTCAGAAAAGTAAGAAGATAAACCACAGACTAAGCATATATCCAGAACTCATATCCAGAACAAATACTGACCTTCCGCAAATCAGTAAGGAAAAAAAAAAGACATCCAATAATCAAAAAGCAGATAAAAGATTTGAACAGGCATTTCACAAAATTTATCCTAGAAGCCATCGAAAAGAAAAAAAAAACACCCTGAAATGTCATTATTCATCAGGGAAATGCAAATTAAAAGCACCATGGGACACCTCTACACGCCAGAATGGCTAAAACTCAAGACTGGTGACACCAGTAATGCTGAGGCCGTGGAGCCTCTGGAAATCGGTTCAACCCTGGAAAACTGAGACACAGTATTTACTGAAGCTGAACCTACGTGTACACTGTGATCCCGCTATTTTACTCGTGGGGGCGCTCCATGGACATGTCCACCAGCTGACACACACACAGTATTCAAAGCCACACAGCCAGCAGTAGCCCAAGATAGGCACGATCCAAGCGCGCGCTGGCAGGAGGAGGACAGAGACCACGGCAACTCTAAGGTGAGAGAAAGGTAGCGATTATCAGCCCTGCATGCGTGGATTAATGTCAAACGGAAGAAACTGGACATGAGAGCGACCATGAGTGTAAAGTATGTATTCCCCATGCACATGCGGGGATCATGGGATTCAGATTCATCAGCGTGATGGAGTCACTTCACAGAGCAGAGTGTCACTGGCCCGAGTCGACGAGCTGGGGCCCACGTTCCCTGGTCTCTGAGCAGCATGTAGAAGAGAGAACCGCTCGTGACCACACGGATGGCGCTCAGCCCTTTTGGACATGACTTCAGCTCTGCAGTATGACCAGAAGGGGATGGTCACCAGCTCTGTCCTCTGTGCTGAAATCACCGTGGCCATTGCCTCTGTATGGGGCACATGACTTTGGCGGACCCCCCAGCAGCATTCACAAATAGTGATGGTGAGGTGACGTGTCCCTCCTGCCATGAGGATCTCCCAGGGACACCAAAGCAAAGGCTTAGAGGCACTCCCAGTCACCTGGGCCATGCACCAGCTGCCCCCTGCCCCACAGCAGCCTCAAAGACCCCCGAGCACGACCCCCTGTGTGCCTGGGAGGCAGCAGGGCCAGAGCTTATGCCAGCTTTGTGGTTCTGCCTAAGACCTTCTCTGCAATGGGTCAGCATGCTTCTTCTGTGCAGTTTTCAGTGGCATTTTCATCTCTTCTCAGCCTTTGGCAACACAATTCTTCCACTTAAACCTGAAAAGCATTTTGCAGTTGTTCTGAGGAAAGAAAGAAAAAAAAAATAGACACACAATTGTATTTGCCTGGAGGTCCCTGAGCTTTTTGAAAAAAAAAGAGTCCAGAGCTTCAAGGGCTCCCGGTCGTAGATGACGAAGTTCCATAATAGATAATGCCTTGGAGGGAGGGAGACACATCTGGGGACACTGTGGCTGCGCGCCCCCGTGCAGCCTTCAGAAGAAAATGATTATGATTTGCATAATGGGATTTCTGCGGAAATCATAATTAATCTTAAACTTCACGTTAGTGAATGTATCGTAACCTTTCTGCTTCTTTACTTTTTCAGCTGAAACCACCACGCAGCCTGAAGACCCCTGGAGGTGGCTGGGGACCACCCGTGGCCCAAGGAGTGTCCTGCTGAATCCGGGTCCGAGGCCAAGAGAGAAGGGAAGAGGCTGGCAGTGCTCGAGGGTGGGGGGCTGGGGGTGCAGCAGAGGGGCGAGAACAGGTTTTACAGGACTGTGTGGTTTTGACATTCAGGGCCCAGGGTGGCAGAACTGGGGGCCTGGGCTGGGAGGGGCAGCCCGGCCAGGTGTGGGGCCACTCTGGTTTGAAAATAGTCCAAAATGACCACCCGCTTGATGTTTCATATCCTATGGTGAGATTTAAGGGACTGGGGGCCAACGCCGTGCTCAATGAGATCCCCTTAACTTTGATTTTTCTGCATGACCTCACAGGTCCTTGGAGCTTTGGCTTAATTCCAAATGGCCCCCTAGGTGCTGGACCCCCCTGGCCCACCAGCCCCACCACAGCCCAACTCCAGCCCCATCCCCCGCCCTTCCCCACCCACCAGCCCCTTAGTGGCCCCAGGGCACAGCCTTGAAACCCAGTCTCCAAATCCACAATCTTGGAATTGGAGCCTCTGGTGTCCCCAGGGTCTCATGCCCCAACCACACAGCCTGGCTCCAGCCAAGAGGCCGAGCTTCTGGAAGGCTCCAGGTGGTGGAATGCAGGCGGGGAGTCACATGCTGCCAGGGCGCGGCTCCGGGAAGGGGCTGCGCACACAAAGGCCCCGTTCTCCTCCCCGCTGCCCTTCCTCCAGGGAACTGAGAGCCACGACCAGATTTTCCAAGAGGGTTTCCTGTCCTTTGGCCGCTACTCCTGCCAAAGCCTCTTTGTCCCCTGCTTCCTGGCCGCCTCTGCCTCCATAAACACCTTAAACCTCACGGCCTGGGGGCAATGGAGGGCAGCGATGCTCAACCCCTCAGCCCACTGTCAGCCTGCAGACTCAAGGGTCCTGCCTCCCTCGTCACGCCCTCTGGCCAGGACAGGCTGAGTGAGGACACTGACCCCTACTGGCTCCACAGGAGGTGGAGGAGAGGCCTGAATCCCCATTCGCTCAGGCCCAGGTCTCTAGGAGGGACTGGACCTGGCCGTCGAAGGTAATTGTAGGGTTACCCGCCGGGTACTGGGTGCTGTCACTGCCCGGCTGGCACACGGATCACAGCTAGATCAGTGTTCCTCTCGTGTCTGCGCACAGTCAGCCCGCACAAGGCCCCACACAGGCCACACAGCGCCCCAGCACCAGGAGGGGCCACTTTAAACAGCATGCGTTCATGCTTAGTCATGTCCAACTCTTTGCAACCCTGTGGACTGTAGTCCGCCAGGCTCCTCTGTCCATGGGATTCCAGGCAAGAATACTGGAGGGGGTTGCCATTTCCTCCTCCAGGGGATCGTTCCTGCCCAGGGGTTAAATCCATATCTCTTGCATCTCCTGCATCAGCAGGCTAACTCTTTACCACTGCGCCACCTGGGAAGCCCTTAAACAGCAAGATCAGCAAAGGGAAGCACAGAAAGGTGGAGAACAGCGCCAGATAATCAACCCGCAGGAAGGACCCTTGTCCAGTGAGAGTTGAAGCTCAGCCAGGGACACGTGACCTGTGACTCAAAGTTTTCACAGTTCTGCACGTGTCCACGGGGTGGATTTGGGGGCCATAAATAAATACCCATCAGCAGGAGGTGAATCCAACTGTGTGCTCTGAAAGGGTGCGTGTGATACATGATGACATCTTAAAAATAACATGAAATACACAAAACAAAGTCCGACGTGGAGAAATAAAATGGTGAGAATGCTCATCCCAAATGGTGAGAATGCTCTTGCCAACTGCACACAGACCCACCCCTGACCCCAGGAGGCCACAGCCCCCTACCTAACCACTCAGAGAACCCTGCCCCCCACCCGGTGCTTGTCCAGGAGACCTGGTCCAGTGGGCAGCAAGGGGGGCGGTGGTCAGGCTGTCCCCCAGAGCTGCCCTCCAGCCAGGAGAGCGTTACAGACGGTCACCCAGGGACCATCGTCACACCCGCTGGCTCTATTAGGGAGAGTATGTTTTATTAATCCTGGACATTAAAGTTTAATGCTGTGATTACAGGGGAAAAATGGGCCTTCACCTTCGAGGAGTATTAGAGTCCAAAGTGAGCCTGCGACAGAGAGGGACGTTCATCACGGCTCAGCAGGATGGCTGCCCCATCCGTCATGTCCCCCAAGGCCCCATAAGCCCCCTCACTGTGCTCCTGTGGGGTCAGCCTCACCCCAGGGCTCTAAGGCCACAAGGAGGGTGTGCTGATGAGACTGGGGCACCAAGGTTCCTAAAGCCTTCCTCCCCCCTCATCCTGAGGGTAACCCGTGGGGAGTGAAGAGTCCCTGGTTTGCTGTCTGGGCCCCTCGGCCCTCCTCACCCCCATTAAGGCTGTGGTGGCAAGAGGCCCACATCCCAGCCCTCAGAAGCCCAGGTCCAGCAGGACGGGGTAGGCTCTGGGGCTATTGGCAGAGGGCTCCTGAGAGGGAAGGGCACTGACGATCATGGCCCTTACCTCCCTAGCACCTCTGGGCAGAGGACGTGGGGTTCAGAGCCCCCAAGTATGGCTTCAAGGCCAGGCTGAAGCTCACACTTCAGCTCAGGTAGAGGACCTCCCACTTGCTAGCTGACCAGCAAACCTGACATCACCCTCTTGCCTCCCTGCCCTCCCCTCTGACAACATCCCAACACACACAGCTTCATTCTGCACAAGGTGCCCAAGGATACGTGTTGTGAGGTCAGTGAAATCAATGAACGTTTTGGGGAAGATGCTGCTGTGATGAAAGGCCCTGGTGACCTAGCTGCAGAGCGGGCATCCCAGCGGCATCCAGGGTCAGCAGCCCAAAGGCAGTGAAGGCCAAGAGCTGGGAGAGATTCCTGGGGCTCTGCTGGGGTTCCCTCTCTAGCCCATGCCCATGGCAGGCATCACTAATCGATCTCCACGAGCCTCTCTGCTGAGCTGGGAGGGAGCCAGAACCCTTCCACCCACTGGGCCCTGAGTCAGGATGTGATCACAGTGGCTGTGTAAGGAGAAACCTGGCCATTCATCAGAATTTCTTGCAGGAAACAGGACCAAGGGTGGGGTGGCCTGGAGACCCTCCATGGTCCCCTTGGAAAGGAAGTGAGAACGTAGACTCAGCTGCTCAGCTCCTGGCCATGCTCATTCAGCCACCCCCCGGCCTCGGGGTCCAGCACAGAGCTGGACACAGCAGATGCCTAGCAATGCCTGTGGTGGCCACGGAAGCCCTGCATATGGAGCTTCTGTGCAGTGTCCGCCTCCTGCCAGGGACTTGGGGAGAACTCAGGGGGGCCCCTGACTCAGGCAGGCCCAGCCTGGGTCCCATGAGAGCAAGTGGCTGCTGTGAGGACCCTGTGCTGCCTTCCCCAGCCGCCTCCAGGGGACAGAAGCAGTGTGGTTAAGGGGCTCCGGGCGTCCAGTGGGTGCAGGCTAGAGAGGGCGGGGCTGCAGGGGAAGCAGCCTGGAAGCTCGCAGACAGACGGGAACCATTATCCATGGCCACTGGGTTCGGCCTGAGAAGCAGTTAGTGTAAAAAGTAGCAGAAGCCATGAGTGGAAACAGAGCCTCCCAGCCAACTGGCCCCAGGGGGTGACCTCCCCTAGAGGTGACCGTGTGGCCACAGCAGCACGGACAGGCCCTCCTGCAGGGGGCCAGGCCTGCTCCCAGCCCCAGGACCCGGCTTCAAGGGCAGAGTGGAGCAGGGTGGGGCAGGGGGAGCTCAGGGCAGAGGGGGTGGGAGGGAGTGGGAGGCAGGTGCCCAGGGCCTGCAGCAGCAGCTCCTCCCTCCCTAGGACCCTTGACCTCCGGTCAGCCCTGGCCAGGGACTCTATGTCCGGCAGCTCAGAGCCCAAACAGAACAGGGGCTCACAAACAGAAATGCCCAGAGAAACCCCAATGAGGCCGTTGGGTGGTGGCACCATCTATCTGTCCGTGGCGTCCAGTAGCAGCCCTGATTTCAAAGGAGACTGGAGCCCTACTTGACCCTGACCTAGGAGAGGCCCTCGCCATCAGTTTTAATTGTGACATCTCTGGCCACTCAGCAGTGGGGATCCGGGAAGTGCCGGCCCTCCATAGCTCCGCACCCGTGACCCGAGGGATTAAGAGAGAAGCAAACAAGCAGATGGGGCGGGGTGGGGACGGGGGAACCTTGCTTTTCACTGGAGAATGTTGTATATTCTGAACTTTGGATTATGTTTTCAAAAATACAATTCAATTAAAAATAAACATCCTCACACTTGTCTGACTGCATATACCTCTCACCCAGGAAGTGCTGTTTGCCCCCAAAACTGAACGTGGAAGGGGGGTGTGTGTGTCACAGAGGCCGGGGACTGCCACCACGTGTCAGAAGATTGTATCTAACGCAGGAGGACTACTGCACGATATGGTAGCCACCAGCCATCACGGCGATTTCAATCTGAGCTAACTAAAATAAATACAATTTAAAATCTAGCTCCAGAGTCATGCCCGCTGCATCGCAAATGCTCATCTGCTCTGCAGAGTCGTGGCCGCCCCGTGGATAGTGTGGACACAGGGTGCTCCTTGCATCCCAGGAAGCTCGGAAGCCCCGCATTGGGTGCCCTCAGCCACCGAGGCAGGCTATGCCCCAACCCCCACCCCAGACCCAGAAGGGCTCCCCTGCACACATTAGGAGCTTACTGCATCCTCTTACGATGCCCGTGGCAGGGATGGCGGCGGGGTGCACCCAGAGGTGGGCACAGCAGGATGAGCCCTAGGGAGGGGCTGGTTAGAGGGTGCTTCCTGGAGGAAGTGGAGCATTGCTGAGTGAGCAAGGAGATGGTCAAGGCACCTGGTCAGCACAGACCCTGGAGGCGGGAGGCCTTCAAGGAGATGTGGAGAGATGATGCTAACCAAGGTGCGCCCATACCCAGAGCAAGACCAATGAGTGGCCTCATGCTTCCAGGCCAGTCCACTTCTCGAGGGTTCTGATGGGCAGAGTAGGTCTCGGAGGGAGGTCCAGACCCCTGGGGAGGCGGAAGGGAGGGGCCACCTGGGACGGACAGCAGACAGTCTGCGCTTTGCAGGACAGGGTGTGCCAGGCTCCCAGGGAGGGGCGCTGGGACCCCACAAAGCCTGATGGTCTTGGGGTCTCGATGCCGTCAAGCCTCCTCCAACCCCAAGACCCTCGGGCAGAACCCCACAGCCTGAGTACCCCTGCCTCTCACCTGGGCCTGCTGACCGTTGCGCAAAGCTGGGAGGACCTAATAATGCACCTAAACAAACCCTTTCCTCGTGGTGTGTTTTTTATTTAATTTTCCAACGAACACACTCTTTTATCATCCAAAACCGTGAAAGTAAATTAAGAAGAAATGGGTTTCTTTCAATTAGGCTCAGCGTTGCTTTGAGTAACTGCCTATAATTCTATTTAATGAAAAAATAAAATCATTATTCCACGTCTCCCCCGCCCTGTCACAAACCCACAGACGGCCTCCATTAGCGTGCACCGTAGATTTATTTAATTAGAAAAATATTTTGTTTTCTCTGATTCTTTGGGAAAAGAGAAAAAAAAAAAAACCCTCCAGGCACAAAATTAATCAAATCTGTTACCTGGTAGTTAATGGCCCCTCCACCAGCCACCTCTCCATCCACACCGCTGTCCCCACCAGGGCATTTGCACCCAAATCTGGGTGCACCCAGCCCAGGGGCCACCCCCTGCGCTTCCCCAGCTGCATTTGGCAAACTCAGATGCCAAGACGCTCGCTGCCGGGTGGGGACCCCCATGGCAGGCACATGGGGAAAAGGGCCAAGTTCTTCGTCGCCAGAAAGTATCCGTGCTCTGGGCGCGGACATAATGTGCAGGAAGCCAGCCGGGCGCACACGTGCAACTAGTTAAAGGAGCCCCTGTGATGGTGCCAGTCCTGGAGGGGACCCCGCCCAGACCCCCACCCAAGGACCCACGCCCAGGGGCTTCCACTGCTCCCCGGGGACCTGAGTGGGCCTGGGTGGTGAGAGAGAGACCCAAGAACAGCACAGAAGTGCTCACTCCCCTCCTCTGAGAGGGGAGAAGCGGGGTCCAGGCTCAGGCCTCAATGGTCCCACTGGGTGACCTCAAGTGACCCTCCTCCCCCGACCAGGGCCTCAGAGTCCTCCCTGCCCTGCAAGCAGGTCCCATACAAGGTCCCCACAGCCACTGTCCTAGCACTTCGGGCCACCTGAGCCCCTTCTCCCAGACACCAAGGTGAAATGTCCCAGGGATCCTTCGGTGGTTCCAGAGAAGGGTGGACAGAGCAGGGATGGCCTTTCCTGCAGGCCTGGGACAGCTGGGCAAACATGGTGAGCAAGGAGCAAGGACTTCCAGTCTAGTGTCCAGCTCATGGGGGGCTCAGCACGTGCTGCTAAGCAACAGATGTGGGGAGCAGTGCGGGTGAGGGACCCTCAGACCTATAGACTCCTCCTCTCCTTCCTTCCCCACCCTCTTCCTCCCCTTCCCCTTCCCTCTCCTTCCCTCCTCTTCCTTCCTCCTCCCCCTCCTTCCTCCTCCCCCTCCTTCCTCCTCTCCCTCCTCCCTCTCCCTTTCCCCTTCTCCCCTCTGCACTCGCACCCTTTCCTCCAGAGCCAGCAAGCCTCAGTGTCCCGTCATCCACCTGGAGATGTGGTGACCATCCCAAGGGCATTCTTTGTGCCTCATCCTGCCCAACCAGAGTGAACGTGGGTGCTCCCAGAGGGAACAGGAGGTGGGAGAGCAGTATGTCCTTCTTGGGGACCCTGAGGTTGGCCCACAGCCCCCTGACTCATCTGGAGGCCTGGGACCTGGCCCCTCCCATCCAGCCTACACACACAGCGCAGTCAGGAGTCTGGCCTCCCCAAGGTGGAAGTGCACCGGCCACTTCCAGCAGAGGTCAGGCATGCAGCTGAGACTCCCAGGGCAGAGAGGGGAGGGAGAGTCCCCAGTCCAGATCCCACACATACCACGTGTGGCCCAAGAGACAAGGTGAGCATCACCAGCAGACAAACTTTCTTGGGGGCAGCATACTCACCTTAGTGGGGCTCCAGCTGGGGACCCCACCTCCACCACCCCAAAGCTCGGACCACCCTCTGCCCTGCTGGGGCCTGGCCCATCAGGCCTCCACCACCTCGCCCTCACCTCAGACATGCGTCCTCAACCCCAGGTACCCCAGCAGCTCCTCAAGGATGAGATCAAGAGCTCCCCAGCTGACCCAAGAGAGGGATATCCACAAGCCCAGTCTACACTGCCTAAACCGCAGCCGACCATGTGATGGACCACAGGCAGTGTAAACAGCCTGGGAAACTGGGGCTCAAAGAACCTTTCCTCAAAACCCCCATTAATCCCAGTAGGACAGGGTTTGGGGAGGCAGGGACATACTCTCAAATCCAGCTCGTTAGTGGGCGTGAGGCAGCAGCTTTGGCTCAGGGAGCAGGGCTCCCCATAGGTGAGGACAGGGAGGGGTGCACCCAGGAGAGAGAAAAGGCCACCCACCTGCTGCTGGAAGCCAGCACCCCTTGCCCCCCAAGACCTTGCGGTCCCTATGCACCCCAGTTATGTGGGCTGTGTCCCCCTCCTATTTTCCTACTCATTTCACCACCCTTATGGCAGAAAGCGAAGAAGAACTAAAGAGCCTTTTGATGAAAGTGAAAGAGGAGAGTGAAAAAGCTGGCTTAAAACTCAACATTCAGAAAACTAAGATCATGGCATACAGTCCCATCAGTTCATGGCAAATAGATGGGGAAACAATGGAAACAGTGAGAAACTTCATTTTCTTGGGCTCTAAAATCTCTGCAGATGGTGACTGCAGCCATGAAATTAAAAGACGCTTAATCCTTAGAAGAAAAGCTATGACAAAACTGAACAGCATATTAAAAAGCAGAGACATTACTTTGCCAACAAAGGTCCATTTAGTCAAAGCTATGGTTTTTCCAGTAATCAAGTATGAATGTGAGAATTGGACCATAAAGAAAGCTGAGTGCTGAAGAATTGATGCTTTTGAACTGTGGTGCTGGAGAAGACCCTTGAGAGTCCCTTGGACAGCTAGGAGATCAAACCAGTCAATCTAAAGGAAATCAGTCCTGCATATTTATTGGAAGGACTGATTTCTGAAGCTGAAACTCCAATTCTTTGGCCACCTGATGGGAAGAAGTGACTCATTTGAAAAGACCCTGATGCTGGGAAAGATTGAGGGCAGGAGGTGAAGGGGACGACAGAGGATGAGATGGTTGGATGGCATCACTGACTGGATAGACATGAGTTTGAGTAAGCTCTGGGAGTTGGTGATGGACAGGGAAGCCTGGCATGCTGCAATCCACAGGGTTGTAAAGAGTCTACTAAACTGCCTGCTCCTTGTGACACCCTGATGTACCACTCACCACCTGAAGGGCTTGGAAGCAGCATCCGGCTGGCTTTCTACTCTGCTCCATGGAGTCAGCACTTCGTGAATTTCCTGGACACACAGGCACATGCTCAGCCCAGTGCAGCAAGCCTACCGGCCTTGTTCCCCACAGATGCAGCCTGTGGAATCACCGGACAGAGAACCTCTCCACCCAAGACCACAGGAAGGGGACTTTCAGAGGAAAGGCTCAGATGCTCAGAGAACCTGAACACTCAAAGGTGAATGGAATCATTCTGGCTCCAAAAGTGCTTTCACTTGACGCCCCCTTGGCAAGTGCCCTTCTCTGCCTGCCCAGCCTTTGCCTAGTAGCAGGTGACCCCAAAGAAGAGCTTCCAGTGACAGGCTGCGAGACCAAGGAGGAAACCAGCCCTGAGACACCGCCCTCCGCCGTCCAGACCCCAGGACACAGCTCCCGCCAGGTCCCTGGTGTTTGTTACAGCAGCACTGGGCCCCAGAGATGCCCCTCACACAGTGACGTGAGATCAAGGAGGCAGGTGACCACACGCATGTCCCCCACAGCTGGAGCCACCCTGTGGACCAGAGACATCCCCCTCCCCAAGGGAAGCCCACCACACACACTCCTGGCCCGGGGCTCAGATGCAGTGGGAGCCCCTCACCCCAGGAAGTGGGTCCAAGCTTCCTCTCCCAGCATCCCTCAGGGCAGCATCCACACGGGTCTCCTGTTCCCTGGGCCCACGGGGACCATTTGAAGGCAGAATGAACCACGGTGACTCCAGAGGGTCCTGACTCGAGACCTGGAGGAGGCTCAGCCGGGGCTCAGGGGAAGCAGGTGCTCCTGGGGGCAGCCCTACACACAAGGCTGTCCCACCCACCGGCTCCCAGCATCTGCATCCCCCTGGTCAGGATGCTCCACCTGCATTCAGTCCTCCCATGAGGACAGTACTTTATACTATGCTCACCTGACGAGAAGAGCCGACTGATTGGAAGAGTCTAAAGCTGGGAAAGACTGAGGGTGGCAAGAGAAGGGGGCAACAGAGGATGAGATGGTTGGATGGCAACACTGACTTAATGGACATGAGTTTCAGCAAACTCCCGGGCATGGCGAAGGACAGGGAAGCCTGAAGCGCTACAGTCAGTGGGGTCGCAGAGTCAGACCCGACTGAGCAACTGAACAACATTAGAACAGAAGGACCAAACACCCCAGAACGTTGAAAGAAGGGGGACAGTCAGGTGCAGCCCTGGCACCCAGAGATGAGCCCAGTTCCAGCATTTTCTGACACAGTCATGATGATGGTGTCCCATGAGGTCAGCTCAACAATGGCCCCCAAAGACACGCACTTCCTCAGAACCTGCAGTGTCAGCTCACCTGGTGTATGTCAGGGTTTTCTAGAAAAACTGGGCCAAAAGGATATGCACATGAAAAGAATTTATTACAGGGAATTTGCCCACTCAATGATGACGAAAATCCCAAGGTCAGCAAGCTGGAGACCCAGGAGAGAAATGTGTTAGTGCAGTGTCTGGTCAAAGGTCATTAGGAACAGGAGCTCCCTCCCCCCAGGGGAGGGTCAGCCTTTGGTTCTCTCCAGGGCTCAGCTGACTGACCAGGGCCACCCAAGTTATGGAGGGCAACCTGCTGCACCCCATCTGCCACCTGAAATACTAATCTAACCCAGACACATACTCACAGACACCCCAGATTCATGTTTGACCCAATGTCCGGGCACCCCGTGGCCCAGCCAGGCACATAAAATCAACCATCACCCTGGCGACAGGATTTGACAGATGAGATGAAGTTAAGGACCTTGAGATGATGGGGGGGGGGGGGGGTGGTCATCCTGGATTAATTAGATGGGCTGAATGTGGTCACTGGGGTCCTTATGAGAGAGGGGCAGGAGGGTGAGAGTTGAAGGGGGTGAGGGTAAGAGTCAGAGGGGGATGCAGGAGGGTGAGAGCATTTTCTTGGGCTCCAAAATCAACTGAAGTTGGTGACTGCAGCCATGAAATTAAAAGACACTTGCTCCTTGGAAGAAAAGCTATGACAAACCTAAACAGCATATTAAAAAGCAGAGACTTTATTTTGCTAACAAAGGTCCATCTAATTCAAAGCTATGGTTTTTCCAGTAGTCATGTATGGATGTGAGAGTTGAACCATGAAGAAAGCTGAGCACAGAAGAATTCATTCTTTTGAACTGTGATGTTGAAGAAGACTCTTGAGAGTCCCTTGGACTGCAAGGAGATCAAACCAGTCCATTCTGAGGGAAATCAGTCCTGACTATTCATTGGAAGGACTGATGCTGAAGCTGAAACTCCAATACTTAGGCCACCTGATGCAAAGAACTGACTCATTGGAAAAGACCCTGATGCTGGGAAGGATTGAAGGCAGGAGGAGAAGGGGATGACAGAGGATGAGATGGTTGAATGGCATCACTGACTGGATGGACATGAGTTTGAGTAAGCTCTGGGTGTTGGTGACGGACAGGGAAGCTGGCGTGCTGCAGTCCGTAGGGTCACAAAGAGTCAGACACAACTGAGTGACTGAACTGAATGTGGTCACTGGGGTTCTTATGAGAGGGAGGCAGGAGGATGAGAGTTGAAAGGGAGGGGTGAGGGTGGAAGCAGAGACCGGGAGATGCTGAGCTTCTAGGTTTCAAGATGCAGGATGGGGCCACAAGCCAAGGAGTGCAGGTGCCTCTAGAAGCTGGACATGTGGGGAAGCAGACATCTCCCTGGAGTCCCAGGAGGGACCCAAGTTCATCCACACCTATGGGATCTGACCACCAATATTCTAAGATGATAAGCATGTGCTGTTTTAAAACACTGGGTTCATGGTAACTTGTTACAGCAGCTACAGGCAAGTAGTACACACAGCCTGATTTTTTTTCCTCTTAGTATGACTCATTTTGTTGTTGTTCAATCACTAAATTGTTTCCGACTCTTTGCAACCCCACAGACTGAAGCACACCAGTTTCCTCTGTCTTTTACTATCTCCTAGAGTTTGCTCAAATTCATGTCCATTGAGTTAGTAATTGTATCTAACCATCTCATCCTCTGCTGCCCACTTCTCCTTTTGCCTTCAATCTTTCTCGGCAACAGGGTCTTTTCCAACGAATCAGCTCTTCCCATCAGGTGGTCAAAGTATTGGAGCTTCAACTTCAGCATGTCCTTCCAATAAATAATCAGGACAGATTTCCTTTAAGATTGACTGATTTGATCTCCTTGCTGTCCAAGGAACTCTCAAGAGTCTTCTCCAACACAATTCACAAGCATCAATTATTTGGCACTTAGCCTTCTTTACGGTCCAACACTCACATCTGTACATGACTACTGGACAAACCACAGCTTTGACTATATGGACCTTTGTCAGCAAACTGATGTCTCTGCTTTTTAAAAAGAATTTCATGTTATGATTATGTAGCAATTCTTTAGCCATTCCTTCAGTGTTGGCCGTTTTGGGGGGCCTCACAACCCTTTGAGGGACATCCAGGTTCTCAGTGACCCCCCCCTCAAGCTTTCCCACATTACTACCTTTGCATGCATTCCCAGTAGTGGGATCCCTGGGTCCAAATGTTTTTCTGTGATGATTTCCAAAAGTTCCAGCCCCACCCCATCAGCTCTGGACCGGGGAGGGGTACTCATTTCTGCTCATTCCAGAGCACCCCAGCCAACTTTGAAGGACAAGTTGCTCCCATCTCGGCTTACTTCGGTGGAGGCTGTTGCTGCCCCCGGCTGGAGGTAGGTCCCATGTCTGTATCACCCAGGTCTCAGAGCCCGCCGGTCACCTGGGCTCTTCTACGCTAATGGTACCAGCCTCGCAGCAGACAGGCTGGGTGCCCTCGCCCCAGTCTGAGGGGCACCCCTAGGCTTCTGTCCACCCAGTCTCAGCCAGGACGGGTGGCTGCTCTCAGACCAGGAGGTGCAGGCCACAGTGAGTGAGCCCCCCTCCACCACACTCCAGGCATGTTGGACCAACACTGGCTCTCATGGAACTGAGACTCTGAGATCAGAACAAGATGGAGCAGAAAAGCCATCTCTGTGGATGCTAAAGGTCAGAACCCCTCTCCCATCCCTGGACCACCCCCCATGGTTAGAGCCTAGAAGGGGCTGCCAACTCGGTTTTCAGTCTGAGACCCCCATAAGAACTGCAGACTGTGCGGCCCTGAGCAAGCCCCGGCCCACCTGCCTCAGTCTCCCTGCCCGCGCTGTGGAGCAGCGTGGGGTGGCCCAGACGCCTCTCTATGCACCGTCCACCAGAATTAGCTCTGCAGGGCCAAGCCTGGATGCTCGGAAGGCAGGCCAGCCGGGAGGGCATGGGGCCAGCAGCCCCTCATCCTTGCCCCTCCCACCCCATTCATGGTGACATCTCAGAGACCAGGTCCAAGGCCCCAAGCTCCCAGTCCCTGCAGAAGGCAGCACCCCACCCCACCCCCACCCCCACCTTTGCGTGTCCATGTCCAAGGCGGGCTCCCCACTCAGCCTCCCCGCACACCCCAGGCGGACTCCGCGGAGAGGACCAAGCTGTGTGTGGAGCGCGGGCGCCCTCTGCTGGTACATGTGTGCAATGACCATGCGAGGGAATCCGGCCGCCGCTTTGACGCGGTCAGGCCTTGTACCAAGGGGCTCAGAAGACTGACCCCTTAGGCTCACCAGAGCTGCAGACGCAGCCCCTTTAGGCTCAACGCTGACCACAGTGGGCAGAGCCAGCATATTCCAAGTGCTCACCATGAGCAGGGCAGCACTGAGCTGTCCCGGGGAGGGGTTCCCAGGGAGGGGTTGTGTTCTCCCTGACCCCCACCCTCACAACCTAGAAGGGGCATCTTTAGACTATTGTATTGGTAAGGAAACCAAGTACACGGGGACACACAGCGATCCGAGACGAGGCTTGCCCGGGCAAGCAGGGGCCCTCTCTCCAGAGGCCACTGCCACCCACCCCCCAACAACATGGGAGAACCTCACAGGCATCTGGGTTGTCAATCATCCTCCACCCACTACCCAGGTGGAGACACAGGCATGAGGCCCCCAGTCACCTGCTGGCTGGATCGGTAACTCCTCTCTGCCACGTCGTGGCTGGAGGTGCTGGTCTGGGGCGCTTGAGGAGGAGCGGAGTGGGGACAGGGAGCAGGGGCTGGGGTGGACCCTGGCGGGTGGGCCCCAGACGTCACCCTCCCACCCCTGAGATGCCATCCCCAGCAGCTGTGGGCAGGGCCAAAAGCCCAGGTGGGTCAGGACAGGCAAGGAAGAGGCACCGGCTGCAGGCCCATGGGTCGCCCCGCAGCCTCCTTTCTGCCTTTTGCTGGACCTCCCCCAGAACCCCCTCTCCAGCCCCGCAACAGCTCAGTCGACCCCCGTTCTGCATGCCTCCCCAAGCCCTCACCGATGTGGGCTCTGCATTCAAGGCCCTGACCCCACCAGCCAGTGTCCAGCACCGCCCCACCACCAGAGGCACCCGGAGGCCCAGAACCCCTTCCTGGGTGCCCCAGCCTGGAGCCAGTACTGAGCCAGGCTCAGAGGTTTCAGGTCCCAAGTCCCCACCACGTGCCCCAGACACCACCATCCCCCGGACACCAGGTCCAGCGGGCGGCCAGCAGGACCCGCCATCCCAGGCAAACGAAGAGCTTCTTTCATCACGTCCTGGGCGACTCCCTCAACTCTGGAGAGAGGAGCCGGTGGTCTTGGCAAAAATAAACAGCAGGCCTACTGTTTATCTGTCCTGACGGGAAAAGCTGGGCCGTTTCTGTCCGCTGCACCATCGCTGCTGGCAGGGCTGCAGCAGAACACGGCCGTGGCTCCAGCCAGGCTGCACCTCCGAGGCTGACCCCACCCCACCCTCCCAGAGGCCCAGGTCCTTGGGGGTGTGAGATCACCACACCTGCAGGCCTCCTGACACCCTGGCCCCCAGCCTCCCAGCCTTCTGACCTCCACCATAACCCTTTGTTCCCCGAACCCCACTCACCAGACCTCCAACCCCCAGACCCATAGCCCCTTGTTCCCAGGACCCACCTCCAGCCGGGCTCCCTGGTCCCGAGGCCCCAGACCCTGTCGTAGCACTCCAGCCTTGCCTATGCGCATGGGTGGGGACCAGGACAGACACCTCACTTTCACCCCAGAAACCCTCCACATGGAGATTTTCGTGAGCCTCTAGGCTCTTGTGAGTTCAGGGCCATGGCTACAAGCATAGGTGTGAGCTCTTACTCAGCCTGAGGTGTCTCTGCACACACCTGTGCACTCTCACAGTACAGTGGGCACACACAATGGGCACACACTTGGGAACACACGTACTCACACACAGCACGCACACATTCACACACACTGGATACATTCACCTGTGTGCACACACATATCTAGGTCCACACCCAAATGCACACCTCTACACATGTGTGCATGCGCCCACCTGAGTGTATATACAAGGTGTACTGAATGCAGCACACACTCACACCTGCACACTTGCACATACTCACATGCACAGCCTATGCACACATACGCAAATACAGCCCCACATGCTCACCTGCAGACACACATATGCTGATTCACACACATGTACACACACACGTACACAGTCTGCATTGCCGGTGCTCTGAGAAGCTCAGGGCATCCAGGTGAGGAGGAAGAAGGGCAGAGGAAGTGTAGGGAGGGGGTCCTGGGTCTCTGCAGTGCCCACTAAGGGGGTCTTGAGGACACCGCTTGCAGCAGCAAGGCCTCCAGTCAGCTCCCAAGGGCCTGTCAGAACAGAGGGCCCCACACACAGCCCCAGCTCTGAGTTAGGAAAGGCCTGGAGGCTTCTGCAACACTGCAGGGTGGAGACCCCCAGAAGAGATGGGTGATGCACCCCCACCTGCCCAGACAAGCTCAAGAGAGGGTTTTGTTTGAGAACAAAAAGCACTCAGACTCTGGTGCACCGCAGGGTTATGGAGTCAAGGTCAGAGCTGCCACAGCAGCCGAGAGCCTATGAACTTAGAGGGGAGGCTGGGCCTCATCCCTGGGGACGTGGGCAGGCACTGATGGGGCTTCTCAGGGGAGCAACAGCCACAGGCTTGGCCCAGGCAAGGCACCCCTGCTCTCCAGGACCCTGTATCTTGGCATCCCATAATACCATGCGACATTTAAGACCCAAGACGCTAGAAGATGTGCCAGTATACTGCCATGATTTCAGTCTTTCTGAAAATTCCACACTTCACCTTTCATATCATGAGATCTGAGTCAATGATTCAAATGCTGGGTTTATGAAATCTGCACAGAGCTTCTCAAAAGTCTAGATGGACTTCCCATGGGAGCTACAGTCCACAGCCAAATGGCCGTGGAAAGTGTGTACAGGAGGAATTCCAGTCCCAGCCCCAGCAAGGTGAAGTTTGTACCGGGTGGCAGAGGGATCAATAAGTTTATAGTCTCGTGAGGAACTCCATGCAGAACACACAAGACCCAGGGAACAAACAGAAAATTCTAAATGACCATGATGGCTTGTTGCCAGCACACCAAGAGCGGTCCCTTAAAAACAGAAAGTGCCATATGATGCAGGGAACTCAAAGCTGGTGCTCTGTGATGAGCTAGAGGGGTGGGATGAGGATGAGATGGGAGGCCAGTTTAGGAGGTGGGAGAACAATGTTATGTATACCTGTGACTGATTCATGTTGGTGTATGGCAGAAAACATCACAATATTGTAATTATCCTCTAATTTAAAATAAAATTAATTTTTTTAAAAAAACAGAGAGTGTCTCAGAGTCCACAGAGCTCAGCCTTTTCCTCTGCCCCCAATACCTCGTTAGCAAGCCTGTGTTGCAAGCATCTCTCAAGGGTGGAGTTCCGCCTCCACCCTGTGGATCCAGGCTGAGCGACGCAGCAGTACACTAGTCCAAAGCAGCCTGGGAAAACTGTTCTTTCTCTCTGCCTCTCTCCTCACCCTGCTTCTCTCCAAAAATAGCTCAGACTGGCCTGTGGGAGAGGCTGAGGTGTCCAGTTTATAGCCAGTCAACCCCTGAGCACGGGGTGGGGGGAGCCAGCCCGGCCTGCAGGGTCCTTACCTGACCCACTGCAACGGAAGAGACATGAACAATAGCCAGTACTTATCATTTTAAGCCCTGAGTATTGAGGTGGTTTGTTATGCAGCTGCAGCTAACTGATAACAGATGGGTTCCCTCGAAGAAGGGTCACAGACAGATATTTGGAGAAATAGGAGCCTCTTCATCGTTTTCTGAAGTATTGAGACACAGAAAGACCTTTTGTCCAGCTGTTCTTACATGCTGCTGCTGCTGCTGCTAAGTCGCTTCAGTCGTGTCCGACTCTGTGTGACCCCGTAGACGGCAACCCACCAGGCTCCCCCGTCCCGGGGATTCTCCAGGCAAGAACACTAGAGTGGGTTGCCATTTCCTTCTCCAATGCATGAAAGTGAAAAGTGAAAGTGAAGTCGCTCAGTTGTGTCCGACTCTTAGCGACCCCATGGACCACAGCCCACCAGGCTCCTCCATCCATGGGATTTTCCAGGCAAGAGTTCTTACATGACATTAACTTCTTTTTATCAGATAATTTGTTTTAATCCCCACCCACCTCCACTCCACACCACAGCCATCCAGCCAAGAGGTCTCATACTTAGTTAGAAAGTTAAAATCCAGCTGTTTCTTAAGACCTGAGTCACACAGAAAGTGAAGTCGATCAGTCGTGTCTGACTATTTGCAACCCCAGGGACTGTAGCCTACCAGGCTCCTCTGCCCATGGGATTTTCCAGGCGATAGTACTGGAGTAGATTGCCATTTCCTTCTCCAGGGGATCTTCCCAGACCAGGGATTGAACCCGGGTCTCCCACATTGTAGACAGACACTTTACCGTCTACTATTCTGTACCTTACTTTAAAATTGCAACCATAACTTTTTAAGATTTGTTTGTCACTTTTGGCCACATTGGGTCTCAATTGCTGCATGCAGGCTTCTGGCAGTTGCGGCAGGCAGGGCTGCTGTTCGTTGTGGTGCTCAGGCTTCTCGTTGAGTTGGCTTCTTTGGTTCTAGGGCACAGGCTCTAGGGCACACAGACTTTGGTAGTTGTGGTGCATGGGTAAGTTGCTCCGAGGCTGTGAGATCTTCCCAGATCAGGAATCAGGCCCATGTCCTGTGTGTTGGCAGTGGATTCTTAACCATTAGACCATCAGGGAAGAGCCCACTACCATAATTTTTAAAGGAGGGATAGTTATTAAATTTCTGTAAACATTTGAAACATTGATAAGGGAGTGCTCAGCCAGGAGATCAAACCAGATCAAACCAATCAATTTAGGCTTGAAAGGAAATCAAGCCTAAATATTCATTAGAAGGACTGATGCTGAAGCTGAAGCTTCAATACTTTGGCCACTTGATGCAAAGAGCTGACTCACTGGAAAAGACCCTGATCCTGGGAAAGACTGAGGGCAGGAGGAGAAAGGGCAACAGAGAATGAGATGTTTGGATGGCATCACTGACTCGACGAGTTTGAGCAGACTCCGGGAAATAGTGATGAATAGGGAAGACTGGCATGCGGCAGTCCATGGGGGTGCAAAGAGGCAGACACAACTTAGTGACTGAACAACGAACAGTGAAGGGAGTAAATTGCATTTCTTCTTGAAATACTTCTACATTCAGATGAGACAAACCTCCTTCAATTATTTGTTAAATAACCCATATATGTTCAACCTGGATTTAGAAAAGGAAGAGAAACCAGAGATCAAATTGCCAATATCCATTGGATTATCGAAAAAGCAAGAGAATTCCAGAAAAACATCTACTTATGCTTTATTGACTATACCAAAGCCTTTGACTGTGTGGATCACAAGCTGTGACAAATTCTTCAAGAGATGGGAATACCAGACCACCTTACCTGCCTCCTGAGAAATCTGTATGCAAGTCAAGAAGCAACGGTTAGAACTGGACATGGAACAACAGACTGGTTCCAAACTGGGAAAGGAGTGCATGAAGGCTGTATATTGTCACCCTGCTTATTTAACTTATATGCAGAGTACATCATCCGAAATGCCAGGCTGGATGAAGCACAAGCTGGAATCAAGATTGCCAGGAGAAATATCAATCACCTCAGATACGCAGATGAAACCCTGATGAAAGTGAAAGAGGAGTGGAAAACGTCAGTTTAAAACTCAACATTCAGAAAACTAAGATCATGGCATCTGGTTCCATCACTCCCTGGGAAATAGATGGGGAAACAATGGAAACAGTGACAGACCTTATTTTCTTGGGCTCCAAAATCACTGCAAATGGTGACTGCAGCCATGAAATTAAAAGACGCTTGCTCCTTGGGAGAAAAGCTATGACCAGTGTGGACACCATATTAAAAAGCAGAGACATACTTTGCCAACAAACGTCCGTCTAGTCAGAGCTGTGGTTTTTCCAGTAGTCATGTACGGATGTGAGAATTGGACTATAAAGAAAGCTGAGTGCTGAAGAATTGATGCTTTTGACCTGTGGTATTGGAGAAGACTCTTGAGTGTCGCTTGGACTACAAGGAAATCCAACCAGTCAATCCTAAAGGAAATCAGTCCTGAATATTCATTGGAAGGACTGATGCTGAAGCAGAAACTCCAATATTTTGGCCACCTGATGGGAAGAAGTGACTCATTGGAAAAGACCCTGATGCTGGGAAAGATTGAAGGCGGGAGGAGAAGGGGACGACAGAGGATGAGATGGTTGAATGGGATCACTGACTGGATGGACATGAGTTTAAGCAAGCCCTGGGAGTTGGTGATGGACAGGGAAGCCTGGTGTGCTGCAGTCCATGGGATCACGAAGAGTCAGACACAACTGAGCAACTGAACTGAACTGAACTGAGCCCATATAATCCCAATAAATTAAACTGATGAATATAGAAAAATCTTCAAATTAAAATAGCCTCTTCATATTAAAATACTGTTCACACTTAGTGAAGTTGGCCTATGTCATTCAACTTAAAATTACAAACCTGAATCAATTATTTATAGCTTTAATGTAGAAGCACAAGGCTAGTCTGTTGGGTAATTGAATATCCCAGATTCTCCTAAATATTGCAAGTATTTAGGAGTAATTATTTCTAAATTTAACGATTAACTACTGTGAGTAGTTTGTCTGTACTGTCGTCTCCTTGCTGGATTCCTGCTCTCCAAGGGATCAGGGATGGTTACTCACCAGGGAACCATGACTTGCCCACTCCCAAGTGACCTTTCTCATGATCCGAGTGGCTGAGCTTTTTATAGATGCCCCATGGTAGGCTCCAGTCCTAAAAAGGGTTGGAATCACAGACCAGGCCCACAGGTTTAAATCCAGTCATCACTCAGCACCCTTGGGGAAGCCAGCCACTCCTGCTCAGCCCAGGACTGACTGTGCTCCTGGAATCCAGTAGGTCAAGACCAGCAGAGCCCAGCAGGGCTGGGGTCAACCAAGCCCTCGAGTGATACAGCCGAGAAAGAAACAGCTGTTGTGAGCCACTGAGATGCTGGGCTGGGCTGCTCCTGAAGCCAGAACAACCAGTGCACCTCCGCTGCCCCTCTGGGGACACAGAAGCACCTTCTGAGCTGGAGCAATGGACCCTGGACACTGTCACGTCATCCCTCACAGACCCTGGATGCCATTGTCACACCCTTCAGCCGTGTCACAGCCTCTCACCCAGCCCTTGCCCCGGGAGCAGGACCCCAGCTCCCACGGGAAAACCCTTCTGGATTCTGCCACCTCCCTTGGCTTCAGACCCTGCTGACATAGCTACATCCAACGTCTCCATATAATCATGTCATCACTGGGCACAGGCACTCCTGGCTGCACTAAGCTTCGCAGGCACCGCGGGCTTTTATACAAACTGAAGGTTGGTGGCTTCCCTGTGCCAAGCAAGTCTATCAACACCCTTTTTCCAACAGCGTTAGCTCATGTGGTGTCTCTGAGTCACATTTTGTGAGTTCTTAAAACACTTCAAACTTTTTCATTATTATTATATTTGTTGTGTGATCTTTGATGTTACTATTGCAATCGCTTAGTATTTTTCAGCAATAAAATATTTTTTGGTTAACGTACGTATGTTGGTTTTTTAGACATAATGCTATTGCGCATTTAGTAGGTGACAGTGTGATATAAACATAAATTTTATACACACTAGGAAACCAAAAACTTCACATGACTTGCTTTATTGCAATAGCTGCTCTATTGCCATGGTCTGGAACCAAACTCACAATATCCCAAGGTGCCTATTGTTCAGTCTCTAAGTTGTGTTTGAGTCTTTGTGACCCCATGGGCTATAGCACGCCAGACTTCTCTGTCTTACACCATCTCCCAGAGTTTGCTCAAACTCACATCCATTGAGTCAGTGATGCCATCCAACCATCTCATCCTCTGCCACCCTCTTTTTCTTCGGCCTTCAGTCCTTCCCGGCCTCAGGGTCTTTTCCCATGAGCTGGCGCTTCTCATCAAGTATTGGAGCTTCAGCCTCAGCATCAGTCCTTCCAATGAATATTCAGAGTTGATTTCCTTTAGGATTGACTGGTTTGACCTCCTTGCAGTCCAAGGGACTCTCAAGAGTCTTCTCCAGTACCACATTTCAAAAGCAGCAATTCTTCTGTGCCTGAAGTTAGTTCCAAACTCACCCTTTGCAGCATCTCCCAGGTGGGCTTGGCAGCATGTCAGTAAGTCCTGTAGGTCAGGGGGATGGTTCTGATTAAAGGTACCTGTAAGAGGCTTTGTTCCAGAGTGCCTTTTGGGGACATACCAAACAGTTAGCCTATTAAAGGTTCCGAGAATTCTTGCAGTGAGAAAGCACGTCTAATTGTATTTGAGCCTGTATTCACTGTGTTCCATTGTTTTCATGTAACCCCTGTTGATGACTGCTCGTTTGTTCACAATTATCTGCTCCCCCTCCTTTCCCATGCCCTCCAAGGGCAGAGCTTATCCATCCTCCTGACTTGGGTACTTCACTGAGGGAGGTGGAGCACACGTGCAGTCAGCCTGCAGTGCCCACAGAATGTGACCAAGAAATAAGCCGCTGTTGTGAGTGTCTGAGATGCTGGGGGTGTCCGTGCTGCAGCCTGAGCTGACAGATGCAGAAAGCAGAACCTGACTGATGGCCGTGGCAGCAGCTCAGCACTGGCTCTGGCGGAGGGAAAGCTCGTGGGAGGCTGCAGAGCTGTGACCACGCCACAGCGTAGACACGCGACGTCTAAAACATATGCCAGGGACAACCGGGGGGAGGTCTGCTCCCAGGGCGCATATGGCCCCGGGGAAGAGGCTCAGAAGTGGATCTTTGTCACTGAGTTGTCCTTGACCAGCTACATCTGATCAGAAGCACCACAAGAAGGTCTGTTCACAGGAGGGGGAAAGGGGCATCCAGAAATTCTGGGGTCAAAGATGCAACTCCTCTCAGAGAAAAGCAAAAGATTTCAGATGAAGACCCAGCCTGGGGACAAAGACCAGGTCAGGGAACAGGGTTCCCACTGTCTGTAAAGACCAGTGATGGGATGGAGATGCTCTTAGCAGAAACCATGGTGAAGAGGACACATCTGGAGAAGACCATTGTTATTGTTCAGTCCCTGAGTCGTGTCCGACTCTTTGTGACCCCATGGACTGCAGCACGCCAGACTTCCCTGGGGAAGACTGAGCTGGGCTCAACTCTGCTCAACCTGACCTTCTCTCTCCAGATCCCAGGCTGAGATGTAGCCTCCATCTGGGCAATGATGATCTTGTGTGCAGGGTGGTGTGCAAGATAATGACCTCCCAAACACACCCACCTCTTGATGCCTGGAATCTATGTAGAGTGACCTTACAGGAACTTTGCCGATGGGACGCAGGTTATCCTGGATTATACAAGTGAGTCCAGAGTCATCATGAGGGTCTCCAGGGACCAGGAGGGTCCGAGTCAAAGGGAACAAATGACAGTGGAGCAGCATCCAGGGAGGAGAAGATGCTGGGCTGCTGATGGTGAGGATAGAGGAGGGGCCACAAGTTGAGGGATGTGAGTGCCTCTAGAAGCTGGAAAAGGCAAGAAACAGATGCTGCTCGGAGATTCCAGGAGGAGCTGCCTTGCCCATACCTTGATTTTGGCCCATTTGGGACCCCTGACCTCCAGAACTATAAGAGAAGAAATTTTGATTGGGCTGTTGTGGTTTCCCTGGAGGAGGAAATGGCAACCCACTCCAGTATTCTTGCCTAGAGAATCCATGGACAGAGGAGCCTGGAGGGCTACTGTCCAAGAGTTCCCAAAGAGTCGGACACGACTGAAGCAACTTAGCACAGTCACTAAGTCATGTCCTACTCTCTGCAGTCCCACAGTCTGTAGACTGCTAGGTTCATCTGTCCATGGGATTCTCCAGGCAAGAATACTGGAGTGGGTTGCCATTTCCTTCTCCAGGGGATCTTCCCTACCCAGGGATCGAACCTGCATCTCCTGCACTGGCAGGTGGGTTCTTTACCACTGAGTTGGGTTATGTGCCTGCCAATGCAATAAAAGACAAGAGTTCGATCTCTGGGTCAGGAAGAAACCCTGAAGGAGGGCATGGCAACTCACTCCAGTATTCTCATCTGGAGAGTCCCATGGACAGCGGAACCTGGCAGTCTATAGTCCATGGGTTCGAAAAGAGTCAGACACAACTGAAGTGACTTAGCACTTAACCCAGCTGAATCATGCCACCATATTTGTGACAATGTTTTTGTAGGAACCGACAGAAGGGGAAAGGGATTGATGGCTTACAGGTGAATGGTGTTGGATTCGTGGTCTCAGAAAGAGAAAATTTCACTTCAGAACCAAAGACTGCTTCAGTCACTCAGCTTCATGTTACAAAAGTTTTATTAAAGTGGAAAGGGACAGAGAAAATTTCTGACATAGACACCGGAAGAGGGCAGAGAATGCCCCCCTCAGCAGTCTTATCAAGGCCTTATATACTTTTTCAACTGGTTACTAACAATAGAAAGGTCTTACCAGACCCACTCCGCCAACATACATTTGAAGATAACAGGATTAGTCAGAAGATTCTTTAAGAGAAACAGGTCCTCGAGCAAGATATATTGTTGTTATATAATCATTAGTACAGAGCTTAAGGAAAAACATACCCTTGAGCAAGATGTATTGCTTTGTTGTGCAGTTGGTTAGCTCTGGGCTCAAAGGAAGTTAGCCTTAGAAGAAATAGATTGTTGTCATAACAACTCAGAGCTTAAGAAAAAAACGTTCTTATGTGACTAAGATGAAGAATGTAGGAAAAAAAAAGGTTTGTCCCTTTCTCCTCCTTGAGGACCCCTGACTCCTTATCAACCTACCTAAGAATTAACTCTCTCAGGATGAGGGGCAAAGCACATCCTGTTTCAGCTCCTCCTGATGGAGCCACAGGGCATGTGTGCTCACATGCCATTTTCCAAAGTTTGGAAAATGTGGCCACATGTGATGTCTCTGGGGAAGGAAGCCACTCCCTCACTGGGAAGCAGATGTGGTGGGAGGGAGCAAGCAGTAGTGGAGAAAGACCACCACCTATCACAACACCTGGTCACAAACATCTGCTTCCCTGATGCCTGCAAATGCCCCACAAGGTCCCTTCAATCCTGGCCTCCTGCTTCAAATCCCAGACCTCGTGGAGGGACTGTGTCTGGACCAGGGCTCCCCTGGCCTGAAGATCTCCCATGAAACAGATCAGTTCAGTTCAGTTCAGTCACTCAGTCGTGTCCGACTCCCCATGAATCACAGCATGCCAGGCCTCCCTGTCCATCACCAACTCCCGGAGTTTACCCAAACTCATGTCCATCGAGTCAGTGATGACATCCATGCATCTCATCCTCTGTCATCCCCTTCTCCTGCCCCCAATCCCTCCCAGAATCAGGGTATTTTCCAATGAGTCAACTCTTCATATGAGGTAGCCAAAGTATTGGAGTTTCAGCCTCAGCATCAGTCCTTCCAATGGATACCCAGGACTGATCTCCTTTAGGATGGACTGGTTGGATCTCCTTGCAGTCCAAGGGACTCTCAAGAGTCTTCTGCGACACCACAGTTCAAAAGCATCAATTCTTCAGCACTCAACTTTCTTCACAGTCCAACTCTTACATCCATACATGACCACTGGAAAAACCATAGCCTTGACTAGACGGACCTTTGCTGGCAAAGTAATGTCTCTGCTTTTTAATATGCTATCTAGGTTGGTCTTAACTTTCCTTCCAAGGAGTTACCATCTTTTAATTTCATGGCTGTAGTCATGATTTGCAGTGATTTGGGGGCCCAAGAAAATAAGGTCTGTCACTGTTCCCACTGTTTCCCCATGTATTTCCCATGAAGTGATGGGACCAGATGCCATGATCTTAGTTTTCTGAATGTTGAGCTTTAAGCCAACTTTTTCACTCTCCTCTTTCATTTTCATCAAGAGGCTCCTTAGTTCTTCACTTTCTGCCATAAGAGTGGTATCATCTGCATAGCTGAGGTTATTGATATTTCTCCTGGCAATCTTGATTCCAGCTTGTGCTTCTCTCAGCCCAGCATTTATCATGATGCACTCTGCATATAAGTTAGATAAGCAGGGTGACAATATACAGTCTTGACGTACTCCTTTTCCTATTTGGAACCAGTCTGTTGTTCCATGTACAATTCTAACTGTTGCTTCCTGACCTGCATATAGGTTTCTCAAGAGGCAGGTCAGGTGGTCTGGTATTCCCATCTCTTTCAGAATTTTCCATAGTTTATTGTGATCCACACAAAGGCTTTGGCGTAGTCAATAAAGCAGAAATCAGTGATCTTCAAACCTGACCCAGTGCAGCTTCCAAGCCTGAGCCCCATGGTCCAGGCTCCTGCTTCCACCCCACAGAGACCCTCTTGTTTTTATTGTCTTCCCAGGTCCATCTAGTCAAAGCTATGGTTTTTTCAGTAGTCATGCATGGATATGAGAGCTGGAACATAAAGAAGGTTGAGTGCGGAAAAATTCATGCTTTTAAGCTGTGGTGTGGAGAAGACTCTTGAGATTCCCTTGGATTGCAAGGAGATCAAACCAGTCAATCCTAAAGGAAATCAGTCCTGAATATTCATTGGAAGGACTGATGCTGAAGCTGAAGCTCCAATCCTTTGGCCACCTGATGAGAAGAACTTACTCATTGGAAAAGACTTTGATGCTAGGAAAGATTGAGGGCAGGAGGAGAAGCGGCTGCCAGAGGATGAGATAGTTGGATGGCATCACCGACTCAATGGACATGAGTTTGAGCAAGCTCCAGAATATAGTGAAGGACAGAGAAGCCTGGCCTGCTGCAGTCCATAGGGTCCCAAAGAGTCTGACACAATTGAACAACAACAGATCACATCTGCAAGACCTCAGGGAAGGCCACCTCTATGGTGGCCAAAGCGCCCTCTGTACTCGTTCCCTGCCTGGAGAGCGGGGCCCCTTGACACCCTGCAGACCAAGAGGCTCATCAGGGGCAGCAAACGGAGGCCCCAAGTGCTGGGGGCAACAGTGTCCCCACACCCCACCCCACCAACAGCTGAGTGCTTTATGTACTAGGAGTAGTGCCGGGGGTCCCCTCTCCAGAGGACCAGCCCCTCTTTGGTGAGGCTGGGGGAGCCCACAGGGCACCAAGAGGGAAGCTGAAGCTTCTCATTCTGGGAGCCGACATGGCCCTGCTTCCCAGCTCTGGAGTTTCCACCAGCATCAAGGCCCAGAGCTAGGACAGCGGCGGCGGCAGTAGCAGAGCCCCAGCTGCACCTACAGGGATGGTCCAGAGCCTCCCCCATCACTGGTTCCCTGAGGGAAGAAGCTTCTTGTCAACCCTGGCTCCCATCCCCATTCAAATCTACAGCACGTCTGTTCCCTGGTGGCTTAAACGGGACTTGACTTTCTCATGGTCAGGAGCCTGGGAGTCTAAGCGAGACCCAGGTGTTTGCACGGCTGGTTCCCGTGGAGGCTGTGAGGAAGAATCTTGCCCAAGCCTCTCCCCAGCTTCCAAGGTTTCTGGCCACCCTCAGCGTTCTGTTCTGTGGCTTGGAGACGCATCACCCCAATTCTGCGCCTCCATGTTCATGCGATGCCCCCATGTGTGTCTAGGTCCAAATTTACCCCTTTTTACAAGGACAGTCCTATGGGATTGGGGCCCACCCTAACAACCTCCTTTTCACTCAGTTACCTCCAACAAGATCTTATCTACAAATACAGTCAGATGCTGAGGTGGGGAGGAGGGTGAGTATGACGCCAGAACATTTTTTAGGAGGACGTGACTCCACCATTACACTCAGTGAACAGTTCTCCTTAACGACTCTCTCGTTCCCCCCACCCACCGCTTTGTCCTGGTTGCTGTAGAGAACAGCACTTCCTGGGGGGTATCCTAACATCCTCGCAGCCCAGAGCCTCCCTGTCAGGACCACACGAGTGGGTCCCAGCATCTTCACCTCACACGCTCCAAGGAAATGCCCAACAGCCTCTGACAGCATGGACTCTGAAGCTGCAGAACACCCATATGGGCAGCCAGCCCCATTCACATGCCCAGCCCAGCACTTGCAGGGCCCACGCCCACATGGTCCACCATCCTGTACACTGGCCAGCCCTGCAATTCCTTCCACATCCCTCTGGGGCAGTGCTGAGCCCACCCCAGACAAGAGGGAGGAGCCCCAGGAGAGAGGGGTGTCCAGCAGGTATGGCCTCAGCTGAGATCTCCTGAGATCTCCAGTGGCAGAGGAGGGGCCTATGCTCCTCTGCAGAGTGGGGGCCTGCTTCTGCTGCCAGGAGGACCAGGGGCCTCAGGTCAAGAGCCTTCAGCACACCCACAGCATGTCCCCAGCCCAGGTCTCTAGGCTATCTGGACCCATCTGTTCCTCTGCTATCAGGACCTTCCCTGTCAAAGGAAACCCTCGAAGGCCGAGCACCCAGCCATCGTGCAGCCCTGCTGCCCATCATTAGGCTGCTTTCAGCAGAGCCTGCCCACAGCTTCCAGGGGACTGGGCAAGAAGGCGTCCCTCCCCTCCCACAGTCCTGCCATCTGTCAGCCCCCCAAGCCCACTGTCTTCTCTCCCTAAGGCTTTCAGCACAGGACAGGGAGGCCGTCAGCCACATCCCTCACCAACACTGTTATACTCACTCAGGTCATGGTCACGGTTACTGCATGCCCAGCATCTTGCCTTCCACTGCACCTGGACCCCAGGTGAGAGCCTTAGCCACAGCAAGGGGCTGCAGTCTGGTGGTATCACAGCCCCACTCCCCAGCGAGCCCCAGACCAATAAAGGGTCAGTTCTAACACCCCCTCATGAGGGTCTGCAGTCCAGGACCACCTTGGTCTGGGCCCCAAAGAAAAAGCAGCCTAACAGTGAGGCTCTGCAGCTGTTACCTCACCTGGGAGCAGTGGTGAGGGCAGTGGGGTGGGCGGTCACCTGGCCAGGCCCCCATGTACCTCACCCATGAGACCCCATGGACTGCAGCAGGCCAGGCTTTCCTGTCTTTCACCATCTCCTGAAGCTTGCTCAAACTCATGTCCATTGAGTTGGTGAGATGGCCATCTCAGCTCCCCTGACCCTAGGAGTGTCCATTTCCACAGACTCTGGGCACCACTCTGCAGGAGGACCTCCAGTACCAGGAGGGGTCAGAGCCCACACCTGTGTGGCTGGGGAAAGAGCAGGTGTGGCCAGAGGGTCTGCACAGAACATGGGAGCATCTGAAGCAGCAGGTGCAGAACCCAGAGGCTGGGGCCAGAGTGACCCCCCGATAGGGTCATCGCTGACAGGGCCACACGGAAAGCTGCGTCGCTGCTAGTCAGCCCCAGACAGTGCTCAGGTGATGCCCGGGCAGGCAGCGTTAGGTGGCTTGGCAGTAAAGAATTTGCTGGCCAATACAGGAGACATGGGTTCAGTCCCTGGGTCAGGAAGATCCCCTGTAGAAGGGCATGGCAACCCATTCCAGTATTCTTGCCTGGAGAATCCCCATGGACAGAGGCGACCGGAGGGCTACAGTCTAGGGGGTCGCAAAGTATAGAACACGACTGAGCAACTGAACAAGAAGAAAAAGAAGAGGAAGGAAAGCCAGTCACTTCCAGAGTTGCAATCTGGCATGGGAAAATCCTCTGAATCAGTGAAAGGTGGTTCTAAGCCAACAGGAAACATCAGCCACGTGACCAGAGTCGGAATTAATGCAAAGAAACTGGTGGTTTTCTTACCGGCAAACAACCACCTGAAGCTACAGTGGAAAAGAACATCTGTAAAATGCAACAGGAAAAGATTAAGTAGCTGAGGGTGATTCAGAAACATGCAAGATCGAGATGAAATTGGCCAGGCTTTCTGAACTAATCAATACAACTAATAAAAATCCCCTAACTCAAAGAATCCACCTGCAATGCAGGAGACCTGTGTTCAATCCCTGGGTTGGGAATATCCCCCAGAGAAAGGAAAGGCTACCCACTCCAGTATTCTAGCCTGGAGAATTCCTTGGACTGTATAGTCCATGGGGTCGCAAAGAACCAGACACAACTGAGCAACTTTCACTCACTGTACAGCACAGGGAACTATATTTAATATCTTGTGATAACCTACAATGGAAAAGAATCCGGAAAAGAACAGATACATATATGTGTATAACTGAATCACTTTGCTGTACACCCGAAACTAACACAACATTGTAAATCAGCTCTACTCCAATACAAAAAAAATCTCAATCCCCCTAAAATGCCATGCAAGTTTTTACTGGAACCAATCTAAAGATTTTTTTAATGTGGACCATTTTTAAAGTCCTTACTGAATTTGTTAAATATTGCTCCTGCTTTATGCTTTGATTTTTTGGCTGCAAGGCATGTGGGACCTTATCTCCCTGACCAGGAATCAAACCTGCACCCCCCTGCCCCTGGACCACTGGATCAATAGGGAAATCCCGGTACCAATCAGATTTTAAAGTCCACCTGGAAAGGAAAACATGGAAGAATGCCCAAATCTCGCCTCCTCTGTGGTCTTTTGAACTAACGATGGTTTACATACTTTTTAATGGCTGGAAAATATTTTTAAAAATAAGTAATAATTTGTGACTCAGGGAAATAATGAGATTTGGTGTCAGTGTCCAATTTTACCAGCACAGCCCATCCACCAAGTGTTGGCTGTCTGTGGCCACCTCTGTGCCCCAGTGGCAGGGTCAAGTTGTTGGATGGAGACTTGACCCATGAAGCATAAACTCCTTACTATTGAGGCCATACCTGCTCAGGACTAACATTCAGTCATTTTTGACCCCAGCTCCCCAGAATTCCCTGAGTCTTGCCACGTGCCAGGCTGTACCAGGGGCTAGGAAGACAGGGGTCCAGGGGAACCTCCCTGACCTGGTGAGCTGACCTTTCAGCTAGTGAGATAGACAGTACAATGCATGACTGGCTAGGTTCTGGATGGGGCAGCGAGCAGTCTCTCTGAAGATGAGAATCTTAGCAGATTCCTAACAGAATGGCACAAGCAAGCCAAACCAGCATCTGGAGGGTGGGGACTTTGGGAGACAAGAGAGGCAGGTGCAAAGGTCCTGAGGCAGGAACCCCCCGTGGAGAGTGGCACAGTCAGAGAGGTGACCCAGGGCTCTCCGAACACCACAGCTACCCACTCACAGGGCTATTCTGCAGGGGAGGGGGCATAAGGCACCAGAAGCAGAACAGAACAGGGCAGAGTGGGACCCACAACCGGACCTGGTGCTGGCCAAGGAGCTGCAGGTCCCCGCAGGAGCTGGTGCAAACCTGGAGAATATGGACTCTCCTCTTGACCAGATCCCAGACAGGCAGCCTCCTGGAGCCCCCATCCTCCACTCGGCCTCGTCCTTGGGCCCTGCCTTCACCTTGCCACACCCAGGGGGAGCAGGAAAGCTGCTGAGTCAGTTAGGGGAGAACCACCCCCCGCCAGTCTCGGGAGCAGATCACCATCCCTACCTGATCAATCCTCTCCCCACCATCCTGATCACCCTGGTCCGCCTTCAGCAAGAGCCCCCTCCCCTTGACGGCTGCCCTTCTAATTTCCATCCACTCACACCCTAGTCCTGCTCCTGGGCTGTAACCCCCTCGTCCTGTTGCAGGAGCCTGACTCCTCTCTCCGGCTGCAGCAGCCCAGATTGAAGGTTTCCTTACTGTTTGTCAGAGGGATATTTTCTCTAATGGTGACCCCCACCCTGGTCACACCTGACCCCGCCAGATCCCTGGCTCTTCCTGTCCATCCTGAGAGCATAACCAAGAAGGAGGGGGCCGTGCCCTGGACAGGGCTGGTGGCCAGCCGGGGACTCTGGGCAACCCCCTCCAACAAGCTGCAATGCATCCAGTGTGGTACCGTGGTGCCTACTCCAAGAGGGCACCCCCTCCCCCTAGGAGGGCAGCTCAGCCCGACTCCATTAATCTAACGCTCACTCGCATGTCAAAGTGCACGGCAATTTCTTGTAAAAATGATCCGGCTGCTAATTAGGCTGTTTATAACTTGTTTCCCTGGTCGCTAATGATAATTAACATGCAAATTAGCTCGGGGAGGGGAGGCTCTGGGGCCCCTAGTTCATTACCACGTTAATTACTGTTTGCATACTTAAGCATCGCAGATATAAATGGCGGCATTTAGTGTAATGGGCAAGCTGATAATTATACCAACGACATTTTGAAAAGTCATTTCACTGTGTTATTTTTCTGTGTGATTAATGATTCCGTGCCTGGTTGATAAACTTGGTTAGTTGAAACCAATGCCGGCTCTGTGCACAAACCAGCCAACGGACTCGGCCCATCAATCTCCCCCATTCCCTGATGGCTAAAAGCTTTGGACAAAGGCAAAAGGCAAAGTATAAAGTCGGGTGGCTTTGGAGAAGAGTGAACTTCCCAAACTTCTTGCTTTTCAGGAGCTGGTTCCTCAGAATCTGCTCTCGCAGCCACAGCTGGTGTCTGGTTAAGGTGCCGAATTTGGGGAGCTCTGTGACATGAGGCCAGCTGCCTCTCTGGGAGCCGGGCCTGGCCTTGCTCCTTCCTTCCTTCCTCCCCTCCCTCCTGTCAGGTAGGTACCTGCTGGGCTGTGGCAACCCTGCCCTCCTGGAGCCAACATTCCAACAACAAAATCCAATAACAGACAAGTGGACAGTGCCAGGCAGTGAAGCAGGCAAGGGAACAGAAGGGAACAGGGAGTCATTTCAGACGAAGTGAGTCAGAGAAGAAAGTGAGGGGAGGGCAAAGGCCCTGGGGCAGGAACAGACTTGTAAAGAGGGAGAGAGGGGAGGCGGGGCGGGGGTTGGGGGAGGGCGGGCAGGCACAACAAGGGGATCAGCATGGCTTGGCTGAATGACCAGGGTACTGGGCAGGGCAGGTCCCATGGGCAGGAGGTGTGGGTTTAGGGGAGCCCCAGAAGTCTCCCTGATATAAAAGGGGCCCCATCCCCAAAAGCCTAGGACCTCGACATCGCACACCTGCTCCTTCCTAATGAACACAAGCTTCACCCACTCTGCTGCCCGGAAGGCAGGGGTGGCCTTGGCAAGTCACAGCCACTGTAATTGAGATTAAGAGACAGGTGGGCAATGGATGCGGGGATGCGCCTCCCCCGCTGCATTATTGATGAAGAATGATGCACGGGACAGGTGTGGCCCCTGTGCCGGTCTGAGGGCTGCCAGGCCTTCGGGAAGCTCAGGGCGACGCCAGTGGAGGGAGGGGCTCAGGCCGGTGGGTCTCCCCCTTCCCCAGGCTCCGGGCTCCAGACTCCAGAGGAGTGCTCTGCCTACAGTTCCTGCCCACGGGTGGCAGGGATGAGAAGCTGAAATTTCATCTGGTGACAACCAGACTCTCACTTACCCTGGTCCCCAGGATCCTGCTGGTGTTCCCCACTGTGTTCCCCACCAGTGCACTGCTGTACTTGGCTGCTACTCCACAGGTAAGCCTCTCAGGGCTGATGGAGGGGCTATACAGAGGGGTGGTGCCCTGAACCTTGGCAGCTAGGGGGCTCTGGGTGGCTCACACACCCTGGGAGACAACCCTGGGGAGTCCAGGATGCTGGGGACCACTGAGCCCAGAGAGATAACTAGAGCTGCTCCTAGGGAGAGAGGCAGTCACCCCGAGAACCCACAGTCACTTTTGGGGGCATTGGGAGTAGTCACAGGCTGTTGCTAAGAGCTGCACTTTCTAACTGAGGTTGGCAGAGCCCCCAGGAGCCTGCCTTCCTAGCTGGTGCCTGGGGAGGAAGGGGCAGGTGTGAGGGAGTCAGTAGGCTAGGGGTCCCCAGGGTAGCTCCCAGGGAGACAGGTGGGGGATGCCTGGCCCCTCCTCCCTAATGGCCAGGGGATCACAAAACCAGCTTGCCTCCCGGGTTGTGTCAAGGCCCCCGCTTGGAGGCCCAGTGGTGGAGGCAGCCCACAGGCTTCAAGAGGCCCAGGCGTGGAGGCCTAGTCTCCCTGACGACAGAGGAGGAGCGGCCTCCAACCTGCTGTCCTCCGGGGGTCACAGGGGGGTCTGCAGGCAGGGCCACAGTAGGAGCAGGACATACCCGGCACTGCCTCATGATTTCTGGGCCCAGCGCTAGGATCAGGCCTGACCTTGGACAGGCAGGTGTACAGGCAGGGAATGGACCAGCACCTGCTTCAGTGGAGCTGATGGGAAACCAATGCCCCCTGCCCTGCCCAGTTCCTCTTAGAGGAACCCCGGGGGAGGGACTCCTGAAAATTCAGATTGAGCTCTGGTTGGGCCCAGGGAGCTGGTCCCCAGGCAAACAACCCCACTGCTCTGAGTCTTCCTACTAAAAGGGCCCAGAGCACTCATCACACCCCACCTCACACGAGGTAAAAGTCATACAAATACAAGGTCAGTTGCAAAGCCATCACCACCCAACCACTTTCACCAACTCCTTCTATTTCCAACTTCTCTGCCATGCCCCTGCTCACACCAAAGATGGTTCTGGAAATGAGGGCTCAGCGCTCTCTCTAGCTGGTGGCCTTCATCCCAGTCAGTGGTATGACTAGGATGTACCCGGAAAAGCAACCACATGCTAACACTGGGACTGAGACAGCGTCGCCCGAGTCTCTCGGGGCAGCGGTCTCATGGCCATCTTGGGGAGCACAGGGAGTTCTGTGGGGGAATGGGCAGCACCCCTAAACCCGCTCAGGTCTGACCACATCCCCTGGGGCAGCTGGTGGACAGAGCCCGAGTCCTGCGGTGGGCAGTGATGATGCTGGGAGTTGCGGGCCCAGGGTTGACACCTGCTCTGTTCCTGGCTCTGTGGGGCATCCGCCCAAGAGTGTTCAGTTGGAGCCTCAGCACTTTCATCACAATGACACCCCACACACCCCCTAAACCTGTGGAAGAGTCATACACTCCCCACAAAGATGTGGCCTGGCCTGTCAGGGTTTTGAGGGCCACAGTGGTGCGAAGGACAAGTGCTCAGAATCACCTCCAACTGGACACCAGTCAGAAACAGTGAGAACCCGCTGATGCAGACAAGAAATGCCTTCCTTTTGAATTCAGAGGTCACAGTGGCACCTAAAGCAACACGTTTCTGCATACAGGACAACTGCTCCAGGTTCTGCATCCCAAAGGTGCCCTGAGGTTACCTGTATCCAGATGCACTGCCCCCAGGTGGGGGCCACCGTCACAGCTTCCGGCCCACGGAGATCACTGGGCTCATCTGGCCAGCGCCCAAGGGCCTGCAGGCACCACACACCAGGGCAGAGGCTCGGAGGACCCTTCGGGCTAATGTGATGGGGGATGTCAGGCAGCACTGCGCCTCCACACCCCAGGCCCTTCCCACAGCCCTGCGACAGCCCCGCTCCATTACTGGCTCGCCTAATTAGGGTAGTAAAATGAAAGTAATCAAAGTCACAGGAAATCTCTCCATAAGCTGTCACCGCTGGGTCCCCACTCGCTCATTTGGGTGCCGTGCCTTTGTGAATGTCAAGGAGCTGAAGAGCAGGCCAGGAGCCGGACAGGCGGGCCAGGCCATGCTGACCACAGCTGCCTGACCCTTGCAGACCTAGAGCCCAGACTCTTCCCTGGGAGACCCCTATCGGGCTGTGGGGGGGGGGGGGCACTCCCCAAGGACCAGGACCCTGGGGAGGACATCCCTGCCCCACAGCACCCAGTGCCCGAGCGGTCACTCCATCTGGTCTCCTGAGCCCCACAAGGACAGGGATGAGCCTGGCATTGGGGAACCTTGGCATGTTGAGTTAGGAGGGGCCCTCACCCTAAACAGGACCACCCCTCCAGGGAGGTGCAACTCATCCACCTCCCCAGGGGCCCCACCAGGGCAGGGTTCAGCATCTCAGACCCCAGGGCAACAGCCTCAGCCCAGCTCTGCCCTGCCCACCTCTGCTGCCTCCTCCCACCCATCCCCCTCCCTACTGGGAGGGGGTCAACTCCTAAAATATCAGCTGATGCTACCGGCCTTCCTCCACCACAGTCCAGGTGATCCTGGACCAGCAGGGCATGTCACAGCCCCTTAAGGCCACCTTCCAGGCCTCATCTCAAGGAGGGGACAGGCCCTCTGCTGGGACGGGGTGTGGTGGGGAGGGGTGTCTGGTCTGTTTGCTCAGCAGAGAGTGGACTATAGGGAGGGAGACCCACAGGAGCCCAGGTGAACAGGTGACCTGGGGGCCACTTTCCTCGAAGCACCCTGCAGGAGGGGCATGGACTGTAGAAAGGGGCACTGAAGCAGCAAGGCAGAGTTCTGGGGGTGGAAGGGGCCCCCAGGCTCACCCACCTCTGCGGAGCTCCTTCCCCACCTGTGAGGGGATGGGTCTGGAGGTGTGCCCTAGACTGCGGGCAGCTCCTCCCCAGCGTCCAGAGGTCCCCTACCGTAGCCCAGCCTCGTCTGGCGGGGTGGCTAGGGGCCACAGAGGGCGGGGTCCGGGACGGGGGCGCGCCGGACCGCTGGGGGCGCGGCTGAGCCGCCAGACCGCTGGGCTGTTGACGGTCTCCAGGGAAACGGACCCGCCCTCTCGACCCCGGGCGCCTCTGACAGCCCTCGGAGAGCCCAAATCCGCGGACCCTCCGCCGGAGCCGCGTCCACAGCCCCTGCTCCTGGCCGCCCCCAAATCTGGGTGGCGAGCCTTTTCCTTCCCCGCGCACCCCGCACAGCCTCGGAGCACAGGCGAGTGTGAACGGGTGTGCACGTTGGGAGCCACCTGCGTGTGTGCCTTGTGTGTGCATATGCATGTGAGTGCGTGCGTGTGTGCACACGGGTGTGTGTCTGTGTCTCAGTGTGTGTCACAGAGCAAACATTAGGTAGGGGACTTGTTTGCAGGCACTTGGGAACCAGGAGAGAAATCCCCAGCCAGAGAGCCATTCTTCAGGTGGGAAGGTCTGGGGGCAGAGAGAGGCCTTCTGCAGGATTGGTCCTGGAACTGACCTCAAGAACTGCCCCCCTCACCAGCGTGGCTCCCCACCCCACCCAAGAGCTGGCCAAGTGCCCCTCACCACCCCAGCCCTAACTGCACCACCCCCTCCCCCCACCTTGCCCAGGTGTGGCAGGTGGGCAGGGCTGTGGTCCTGAGGCTGGGAGGTCAGTGGAAACTCAGAGCCCTGAGAAGGCGTAGGGGATGCCCATGTGACCCAGATTGGCGCTGGGAGGGCCCATCTTCCTGAAAGGCTCTGTGCTAGGAGGGGCAGCAGTTGGAGTGAGGGCCAGAGGTCCCTGACCCCTCAGGTTGCCCGATTCCTCCCCATGTGGATACTCAGAAGTCAGATGTCCCTTGAGTGTTGATCACTGAGTGGGAAAACAGCGACTGGGGGCCTGGCCTGGGAGATGTGCCCCAGCCCGGCGGAGACGCCTGCGGCAGGCACCCCAGTCACCCCTTGGTGGCTGAATTCACCTTGTCTTCATTCGGGGGCTCCACGCTGACCCTGAGGTCTCAGTGGGAAGGGGCAGGGGGCAGCCCTGAAGCAGGACGGGGGGGCCGTAGGCCAGGTGGGCCACCTATGTGCTAACCATACTCCCCCTCCAGGTGCTGTGAGGATGGACACAGGCCCACCGGAGGTGCGGGCGTGATGTCGGCCCAGGAGCTCGTGGCCTGCCTCTGCCGAGAGGGTGACCAGCACCTGGCCCTGGGGGAGACCCCGATGGCCACCGCCTTCTATCTGGCTGCCTTCAGCTGCCACGCTCCCTCGGCCCTGCGGAGCATCCGAGCCGCCCTGCCCGAGACCCGGGGGTCATCTGTGGTGGCCACCCTAGAGGCCTGGTGCCGAGGTGACAGCCAGATCCCAGCCATCCACTGGGACGGTATGGCGGTGGTCTCCCTGACAGGGACCCTGGCCTCCGCCTTCCTGGCTACCCTCTGCCCCGACCACCCCATTGCGGCCCTGCACTCCCTGGCTGGCCTGTTGGCACACGGGCACCACGGGGAAGTGGTGCGGCGCTGTGGGGTCCTGCTGGACACCCACTCCCAGCAGAGCCTGGAGTTGCGGCTGACCCGCGCCCTGGCCTGGGTCCTGTCCAGAACACAGGTGCACACCGGGGTGGCTGACTACCTCCAGGCCTTCGTGGAGAGCGCTGATCAGACCGTGGCCTTCATTCACACGCATCAGCAGCCCTACCTCCCTGCTCTGGTCAGAGCCCTCCAGGACTACATCTCAGAGCATCAGGAGGCTGGGGACGGTGCCAGCCAACAGGTGACCAACTGCCAGGGACTCCTTGTAGCCCTGGACCCTGGGGGCATCTGGAGCATCACCCTGTCGCCTGAAGCCCTGCTCCAGCACGGCAGGTATGAGGACTGCCGGGCAGCCTGCAGCCGGGCCCTGGAGGCCGCCCCAGCGGGTCGCAGACCCCAAGGTAGGCATGCCCTCCACACCCACCAGGGACGAGGTCACAAGCTGCTCCTGCTGTAGCTTCACTGCGTGGTTAAGTCTTGCCTATGGCGGGGGTTGTGCTGGCTTTGGGGACACCACAGTGACAGAACAGACAGGCTCCTGACCTTACAGAGCACCAAGAAAGAAAATCTGTGCTTTGAGAAAGCGCTGTGCGACTGTGCATGGTGCTGTTTTAGCCTGCTGGTCAGGGAAGGCTTCTTGGAGGAGGCATCATTTGAGCTGAGACTGAAGGATTGGCAGCAGAAACAGGATGTGAGAAAAAACTTGGGGTGTCCATGCCACTGAATGGATCCAGCATGGCTGGCAGGGAGTGGTGGGTGGGGGCAGAGGGCAACAGAAGGCTCTAAAGGCAGTAGCCGTAGCTAAGCCCTCTGGCTGAGGACTTTGGATTTTCTCCTCAGAGCAGCAAGAAGTCAGGGAGATGTTACACTGGAGTGAGGTGCTCTGAGTTGCATTTTTCAAGTCTCTGTCTGCTGTGCACAGAACATGCCCTGGGGGCCAGACTGAGAAGAGAAACTGCCAGAGGCTGGATGCAGTCCAGGTCTGAGTCATCACTGAGACAGAAATGATAAGACTGGCCGGATGTAGTGATGGGGTGGGCGGGGGGCGGGGGCGGTGCACAGGGAAGGATCTTTAAGAGTTCACCTTCAGCAGCTGGATGGCAGAGGACAGAGAAGAGCGGACAGGGAAGGGGGCCTCAAGGGATGGAGACACCCCCAGTTTGAGATGCTACTCCTGCCTGGAAGTAGTGGGGCCATGGTTGGGAGCACCCGGGAGCCACACACCAGCCTGCCACCCCACTCCCAACTCCCTGCCACCCGCTGGCCTCCCTGTGCACATGTGGGGGTGGTGGTCATACCCATTTCTAAAGGTTACTGGGCAGATTCAGTGAAACTATCAAACCCTGAAAATGGTGTCACCACTAAGTGCTCTCCAATCACCCACTAAGTTCTTCCAAAATGTTCCTTGAGTCCATCAATTGGATGTGTAGGTAGGCAGCTGGACACATGAGCCTTGAGATCCCGAGGTCATGATCTCAAGGTTTTTGGGGATCATCCACACTAGGAAGAGATTGATGGTCATGGTCCAGATCGGGAGAGCCCCCAGGACAGAGTGGGGCAGCTGGACACCTAGAGGCAGGGGCCAGGAGCTGCCGCTCAGTGAGCGGACCCATTGTGCAGGTGTGAGAAGCATTTGTGCACGGCACCGCACAGCACCACTGGAAGCTGGCTGCAGGCATAGCCACTCCACCGATGGGGCCAGCAAGGGCACACGGAGCGTTCACAGAGGCTGGAATGTGGCCCTCCCGTGCTCCTAACTAGCCACCACACTGCTCCCCACAAAAGAGGACCCGGCAAACGGGACAGGAAGACAAGAAGAAGGAGGGAACTCGGGAGCCCGCAGGGTGATGACATAAGATGAGATAAAGAGCTGCCTCTGCCAAATCCATGCACAGGGGGCGGGGCATGTCTGTCCAGTGTGCCTGCGAGGCTCCTGGTGATGCCAAGGTGAGACGGGAACCAGACAGAACTGAAAAGTGAGCAGATTTCTTTCTAGGAATATGCCAGAGCAGACACCCTGCAGTCCTCCTACTATCAACAGAGTCACAACAGAATCCTGAGTAGGAGGCCCTTGGTGCCCAAAGCACAAACACACAGTGGCCTGTGAGCTGGGGTCGTTCAGCAACTCCCGGGATGAGGGGCAAGTCTTTCACTTTAATGGCCAGTAGAGCCCCTGCAGGTGCCTCAGTGGGCACCTGAGGCATTGCCTCTTCTGCAATGCAGAAGATTCAGGTTCAATCCCTGGGTCAGGAAGATCCCCTGGAAGAGTGCATGGCAACCCACTCCAGTATTCTTGACTGGAGCATTCCATGGACAGAGGAGCCTGGCAGGCTATAGTTATGGAGTCACAAAGAGTTGGACAGAGTGAGCGACTGAACAAAGAGGGGTTCAGAGGAACCTCTGATTTATAGCCAGTTGGCCAGAAGAACCAGTGACAACCTGGATGTATTGGTGTTCCCTGGTGGCTCAATGAGTAAAGAATCCGCCTGCAGTGCAGAGATCTGGATTCAATCCCTGAGTTGGGAAGACCCCCTGAAGAAGGAAATGACAACCCACTGCAGTATTCTTGCCTGGAAAATCCGATGGACAGAGGAGCCTGGCAGGCTACAGTCTACTGGGTTGCAAACATCTGGACATGACTGAAGCAACTGAGCGCAAAAAAACAGAGCACCTACAGAAATCCACAACCTCCAATGGAGGCCGCAGCCTCAAAGAACTTGTTCTAGAAAAACTCTGCTCCCCACCCCCTAGAGATGGCAGGAAGCTGTCTGTCCTGCCTGGTCTCTGACATGGACAGGAGAACCTTCCCTGCAATCACCACCTTAATTAGCCCAAAGTCACTTCCGTCACTGGGAGCCACCTTATCACACCCGCACAACCACGGCTTACTATGTGAATGAATACATTTTGCTATAACAGACTTTTTACAAATGTAGATTCCTATAACAAATGCATTCTATTCTCAAGGCTACTTATCCAAAGTCCCTGGAAACATTGAACAAAGTCTTCCATATTTGGGAATATCTTCAGTCCTTTTTAGTGGGTAGAGTTACAGGGAATAGTAGTGCTGGAGAAGACTCTTGAGAGTCCCTTGGACTGCAAGGAGATCAAACCAGTCAATCCTAAAGGAAATCAATCCTGAGTATTCATTGGAAGGACTGATACTGAAGCTGAAGCTCCAATACTATGGCTACCTGATATGAAGAGCCGCAGAAGTCACCCCCGACAAGACCAACAGAACTGCCAGTTCAACCCAAATTGAAGAAGAATCATGGCAAATAGAAAACTCTTTTCATTGGAAAAGACCCTAATGCTGGGAAAGATTGAGGGCAGGAGGAGACAGGGGCAACAGAGGATGAGATGGCTGGATGGCATCACCAATTCAATGGACATGAATCTGAGCAAACTCTGGGAGAGAGTGAAGGACAGGAGAGCCTGGCGTGCTACAGTCCATGGGGGTCACAAAGAGTTGGACAAGGCTTAGCGACTGAACAACAGCAACAATACAGACACTCAACGCATGAGGACAAGACACAGAACAAGAGTCACGTCTCCCAGGGGTCGAAGTTCCCTGGCTGCTTACCTTTGGAAAGTCCCCGGCAGCCGTCTCCTGTCTGTTCAAGATTCCTCATTAAGAACTACTGGGGTAGGTGAGAGACATAGCCATAGTTCACCCAGCATGGAAACAGAGCTGGCTTGGCCTTGAGATTAGCTGGGACCAGCAGAAAACAGTGGAAGTGATGCTGTGTGGTTCTGGAAGCCAGGCTCCATCTCTATCCTCCTGGAACCTCCCCAGTGCCATGCATGGAAGGTAACTAGCGAATCACGAAGGCACACACTAGGAGGGAGGCTCAGCCCATGGCCAACACCAAAACCCCAGACATGTGAGTGAGGCCACCTTACACCTGCCTGCCCAGTCAAGCCACCAGATGGCTTCAGCCACAGAAGTGATCCCCGACAAGACCAACAGAACTGCCAGTTCAGCCCAAATTGAAGAAGAATCATGGCAAATAGAAAACAGTTGTTGTTTTAAGTCACTAGGTTTTCTGGCAATTTGTTACACAGCAACAGTAACAACTGCATACTGAGTCTTAGCATTGGTTTTTGATGCATCCTTTAACCAAAACTGACTTAAATAATACAGAACTTATAGGGTTATGTTTCCATAATAATATAATTTACAACATTCATTAATGGAAGAAAAAAGAAATTAGGGAATAAATTAGGGGAAAGTATTGTATAATATTTAACATCTCCAAAATTTAAACAACCAGGAATAGAAGAAATCTTACTTAATTGGAAAAGATAAAATCTATCAAAACCTACCAAAATATCATACTTAATGGTGATATTTTAGAACCAAGAATGTGGTGGCTGCCCACTCCCCCATTTATACATCACTGCACTAGAGATGCTAGCCAATCCAATAAGGGGAAATAATAAGTCTAGAAAGAAAGAGATAAAGCAACCATTATTTTGGACAATATGATTAGCTATGTAGAAAACCCAATAGAAACAACAAAAAATGTATTAGATATAGGAGTAGAATTTAACAGGAGATACAAAAAGTATTTATGTTTACAGATACCAACAATGAATAGGAGCTTAATGGTTTTAAAGTACACCTTTTACTGTAGCATAAAATAATTTATTTCAATGAGTCATATGACTTTATCGAGAACACTGTAAAAATTTATTAAAAGAGTAAATAATGCCTCTGTAAGCAGAGAGATAGCCAATGTCTGTCTACTGATAGAAATATTTGATAAGATAGAAGAAGAGCAAAGGGCCAATAATAGACAAGACAAAGAAGAAGGAGTAAGAGCAGAAAGAGAAGGGGAGCGGGGAGGGGAGAAGATGGAGAAGAAGACAGTGGTATAGGATTTTCTCTACCAGTTAATACAAAGCTATACGGCTGCAGTCCTGGGGTTGCGAAGAGTCGGACACGACTGAGTGACTTCACTTTCACTTTTCACTTTCATGCATTGGAGAAGGAAATGGCAACACACTCCAGTGTTCTTGCTTGGAGAATCCCAGGGACAGGGGAGCCTGGTGGGCTGCCGTCTATGGGGTTGCATAGAGTCGGACACAACTGAAGTGACTTAGCAGCAGCATACTAATCAATACAGAAAGATATTGGCTTAAGAAATAGATGAACTAATAAAACAAATTAGAGAGGCCAGAAACAGACCTATAATTATCTGGAACTTACTCTATGAGAGTGAGCATTGCAAAGCTACAGGGGAAAAAAAGAGGACCATGATTCAATGCATAGTACTGATTCTCTACCTCAAATCATGCAAAAAAAAGTAAATTCCAGGTGAATTATGTTAACAGCTAAGCTTTACATTTTCTAAAAGAAAATATGAGAGACTATCTTAAGGTTCTGTGTACAGCTAGGCTTCTTAAGATGCAAAAGTAATGGAAACAATAAAGAAAATTTTGATACATTTGATTGAATTGAAATTTTTAAATTTCTATTTTGCCCATAATTGTAGAAAATGAGAGGACAATCCACAACAGAGAGAAAATATTTGCAAAATATTCAGTGGATAAAAGATGAGTACCCAGAGTATTTGCAGAATTCCTACATATCCATAAGGGAGAAAAAATCCAGTATAAGATCTGGCAAATGCATTTCCCAAAAGAGAAAACACAGATGGCTAATAAACATGTGGAAAATATTCAACATCATAGTAATGATACAAATGCAAATTAAAACAATGAGATACCACTTTCTCTACCCACCAGATTGGCAGGAAAGTATTTTTAAATAAATGAGCCTCACCAGCAATCAGGAAAATGAAAATTAAAACAACAGTGGTAACATTATAGCATGTTATATCCCCTCACCACCAGATTGTCAAATTTTTTAAATCTAACAATAAAAGATTCTGGATTTCAATAATGTTGAACTGGCTGGACTAAACTGTGTGTCCCACAGATAATTATAAAATTGGGGCAAAATATAAAATGAAAATATTTGGCAGTTCAACAGTGACCAAATGCAGGCAGAAACCAGAGACTGACCCTAAAAGATGAAGACTAGAGAGGGTGAGATTTGTAGTTTTGCAGCTGTTCAACTCCTCAATCCACGTAGGACAGAAAGTTACCATTTTACTCATTTGAGATGTCATATAACAGAAACTAGGGATGAAAAAAGTAGTTGCAAAGTTAGAGGGGAAATCCTAAAAAGGAGAGAGCCACATTCAGGGAGGAAAAGAGATAAGACCCCCAAATCCATGTATTGCTGTTTTTCATTGTTCAGTCACTAAGTCATGACCCCATGGACTACAGCACACCAGGCTTCCCTGTCCATCACCAACTCCAAGAACCTGCTCAAACTCATGTCCATCCAGTCAGTGATGCCATCCAACCACCTCATCCTCTGTCATCCCCTTCTCTTGCCTCCAATCTTTCCCAGCATTAGGGTCTTTTCCAATGAGTCAGCTCTTCCCATCAGGTGGTCAAAGTATTGGAGTTTCAGCTTCAGCATTAGTCCTTCCAATGAATATTTAGGGTTGATTTCCTTTAAGAATGACTGGTTTGGTCTTTTTGCAAGGAGATTAAATCTGTATATTAAATCCACTTAAATCCTTGGCTGTCCACTGACCTGCACACACAAGAGAGACTGGGTGGCCTGAAAAAGTAACAGCTGGAAACTGCAAGAACTAAATGGGATTTTCAGCTGTTACCCACTTGAGAAGACAGAATTTGGAGTTTGATCCTAGCCAGTTTCAGTTCACTCACTCAGTCATGTCTGACTCTTCACAACCCCGTGGACCACAGCACGCCAGTCCTCCATGTCCATCACCAACCCCCAGAATCTACTCAAACTCATCTCCCATTGAGTCAGTGATGCCATCCAACTGTCTCATCCTCTGTCATCCCCTTCTCCTCCTGCCTTCAATCTTTCCCAGCATCAGGGTCTTTTCAAATGAGTCAGCTCTTCCCATCAGGTAGCCAAAGTATTGGAGTTTCAGCTTCAACATCAGTCCTTCCAATGAACGCTCATTGCCTGCTAAAACAAAATTCAATTCTCTTCAAAGAAACATAACTGAACCCAGAGTCTCTACAAAAGATCAACCAGATGTCTAGGGTACAATTTTTAAAATTACTAAACATGCAAAGAAACAAAAATAAAAGGTGAGCCACAGTCAGGAGATAAAGAAGTCAACAGAAATTGACCCCCGGGTTCCCTGGTGGCTCAGCGGTAAAGAACCCACCTGCCAATGCAGGAGACACAGGTTCAGTCCCTGAACCAGGAAGATCCCACATGCCTCAGAGCAACTAAGCCTGTGTGCCACAACTATTGAGGCTGTGTTCTAGAGGCCAGGAACCGTCTGAGGGGCTCCCAGCCTCCTGACAGCCCTCATCCTCTTCATGCAGTGTCCTTGGCCACTGAGAGACTCCAGGTGCTTGGCATGAGATGCTTCAGAGGGTCCTCCACTGGAGGGTTGGAGTCTACAGGCGGCTTCCCTGGAGGACATGGCCCAGCAGACAGACCAACGCCTCTATTCTCTCCCCAGGTGAGCGTCTGGCCACCCTGTTGGTCACTCGCGCTGCAGCGACCTTTTTCCTAGACAGCGGGGCCCAAGACCTGCTTCGGGACCTGCACCGGGCCTTCCGCGAGAGCCCCTCGGGCGCTCGGAGGCAGTTCGAGGCCGTGCTCTCCGCTGGGGACCGGGAGCGCTTGCACGCCCAAGTGCAGGAGGCTGTGGACCTGGGCTTCTCCCACTTTCAGGAGACCGTGCGGAGTCGCCCCGAGCTCCGCGAGGACTCTGGCCGTGAGCTGCTGGTCCCGGTGACCCGCGCGCTCCGGGTCCTGTGTCGAGTCGCCCCGCCTGGGGCGCGCCCGGCGCTGGGCGCCCGACTGGCTGAGTGCCTGCTGCTGGCAGGGGACACGGCGGGCGCCCGCGCGCTGTGCGAGCGCTTGCTGCGGCCCTCGCGCACCGGGGACCCTGCCGGGGACCGCGCGCCCCTGATGGCGCTGCGCGGCTTCTGCGCGCTACACTCTGGCGACTCAGGGAGCGCCCAGGAGGATTTCCAGGCGGTGGTGGAGCTGGGACCGCCGCACCTGAGCGGCTGCGTGCGCGCCCTGTGCGGCCGCGGACTGCTGCGAGTGCTGGCGGGCAACGCCTTCCTGGGGGCACTGGACTACGTTACCGCCTGCCGCCTAGGCCCCGAGGAAACTCTGCTTGTCACCAAGACCTACGTGCCCTGGAACCAACGGGGGCTGCTGCTGACCGTGCTGCGCGAAGAGGGCCGCAAGATGCTGCAGGGGAGGCCAGAGCCAGGACCCAAGAGCTGGCCGGGCCGCCGGACTAAGGCCGCGGAGACAGACAGCCGCGCTGTGCAGGAAGGGTAAACACTAGTCCCGCACACACACCTGGGGCTGCTGCTTCATTCCGGTCTGCTCCAAGGTAGTCAGGGTGTGTGCAGTACTAATTTATAGATGAGCAAACCGAGGCAGGGAGTTGCTGGGTGATTTCCCTAAGGCACTGGTGGGGGTTTAGTCCTGGGGCGCAGATCTTGGACCCTTGGTCCCAAAGTGCAGGTATATTATGCACTTAGAAAATTAGAAACTCAAAAATGGAAATGAAAAAAAAACAGAACTTAGCCAGCATCCCACTGTTTGCATTCCCTTGTTTCTCTTTGTCCATATAAAATAGACTTCACAAAACTGAATTTGTGCTCAATATGCAAATATAATCCACGTTTTTACTCACTACTGAGCCTGTGGATCATGAACATTTCTTCTGCTGCTACTTACCTTTCTCAGACAGCCTGGTAGCTCATCCTGTGAACATCCCATCAGGGATTCGGGTATTCCCAGCTCCTCTGCTCTTAGTTATAATGCTACCCAGGTAACATCCAGTCTTGGACTAGTCTGCCCTAAAGATTCAACAGAAGCTGAGCTCTGGGGTCAGAGGGCACAGCTCCCTGTGAGGCCCTTGACCTTGGAGCTGTCCACCTGCCAATCAGGCCACAGCTCCAGCCCGACACTCCTTCTGCAGATTTTTTCGGCAGCCCAGTAGGTAAACCTGCAGATGTTTTGATTGGCATTTCTCTGGTTGTTGGGAGGTGGTGAAAAGTTGTTTTAGCAAAACTAACAACACTGAGCTGGGGGGCCCTGGTATGTTTGATGTCAGCATCCTCATCCCTACACCACACACACACACACACACACACACACACACACACACACACACACACACACTGGCTTCCTCAGCCCCAGTTCCTTCATTTGCATCTCTTTGATTTGCTGGTGAGGAGGAATTTTCTTGTAGGAGATTTGGGGCCCATTATATCTGTCCCTTGGGAACTGTCAATTCCAGGCTCCAGCTGTGTCCCAGTAGGAGCTCAAGCTCATTCCCAAGAGGGCCCCGGGGTCACTCCAAGTGCAGCCTGTGTGTTATCTAGCTCTGTGGACCACACACCTGAGCCCTGCAAGGCCAACACTGTTAACCTGTTTTTGCAGAAAAGAAAACTAGGGCAAAGTGGGCTGGGGGTCAGCATACAGCCTCAGTTCCTCATCTGTGAAATGCCTGCCCCATAGGCCGGGAGAGGGTCAGAAAGGGCAGCTCCAGGCTCTGCGGCCAGTGAGCAGGCACCCTCCAGCAGAAACCTGGTCTCTGAGACGCAGCAGGAAGGGAGCTGCCTGGACAAGGTGCAGGAAGTAGGATTTGCCTGCAGCCCACCTCCTGGGCAGATGAACGGGGTGTAGGGAAGGGTCAGCTCTCCCCCAGCTGCTCTCTCCACAGGGATGCCCGCGGTGTGCACCAGCTGGCCACACTCCTGATGGAACTGGACACAGAGGATGAGGCTCCGCGCCTCCTGGCAGCTGACGCCCTGTATCGCCTGGGCTGCCTGGACGACGCCCACAAGGCCCTGCTGGCAGCCCTCTCCCGGAGGCCTCAGGCGGGCCCTGTGCTGGTGCGGCTGGCCCTGCTGCAGTTCCGGAGGGGATTCTCCTACGATGCCAACCAGGTGAGAGGGCTCCGGCAGGCCACAGCAGGGCAGCTCGACACAGGGCACAGTGCTGTGGAGGGCAGCAGGCCCCCACTGACCCCTCGTTCAACACCCTGCACCCAGACTTGTCCCAGCCCCACCTGGTCCCAGGCACAGCTTGTCTCAGCCTCAGCTCTGCCACCTCCAGCAGGTCCTCACCTCTCTGACCTCCAGTCTCCCCAACTGTACCCTGGCCTTTCAGGTTCTCACAAGAATTAGCTGCAGCAGGCACCCCAGGGCCCAGCCGACCTCCAGCATCCAGTAGTGCTCTGCATTTGCTTTTGTTGTTATGAAGAAAAAGCCACGAGCTGAGTGTCAGCGGAGCTTAGTCCCAAATCTCCCAAGTGAACTAGGCTTGCTGGTGACCCTGTCCCAGGATGGAGGAGCCCCCAGACTCTCCAGCCCTGCTCTCCTCCCTCGGAGACCACTCTGCTCCCAGGAGCAGTGTGACTTCGCCTCCCTCAGGTCCTGTGAGGGCAGAAGATCATGTTCCCAGGGAAGAGATGTCAGACTTTGGGGCAGGGCTGAGGAGCCTGTCAGCCTCCTTCTTCCACTCTGGCCTGTTTTGGGCTCTGGTTGCCCTGAGTTGGGCCGTAAGGGTGGGAGGGAAGGATGCTCTGGGTCCTGCCTGTCCTGCTCTGGGACCTGCGTCCACACATGTGCAGGGGGCAGGGGCAGCATCTGGTGGGTCTCTGTAAAGTTATGTCCCGCCCCCTCCCTACTCACTCCGTACAGAGCAGGGACAGGTCCCAGGGTCCCTCCTGGTGCCTTCTGAAGGACTCCCTGGCCCTCTGTCACTTTATTAGCTTGAAAGCCCACTTTTCCTGAACTTCTCAGACCTGCCTTGCGCAGGTCCGTAAGACCAGATCTCTGCCTGCCAGTAATGGAGGAGGAGGTGCGGCTCAAGAAGGCTAAGACCACCACCACCACCCCAGCCCAAAGTCCCTCCCCCAAGAGCCATGCCCCCATGAGCCACGCCTTCGCCTGCCACACCCCTGCAGGCCGCTTCCCTGAGCCACTCTCTGGCACGGAGGATAAGGATGGAGCTGTCTGGGCAGGCCTCAGACAGGACCCAGTGGTGACACCCCTTCCCTTGCAGCTGGTGAAGAAAGTGGTCCAGTCCGGGGACACGGCCTGCCTCCAGTCCACCCTGGCCGTCTTCTGTCATGAGGACCGGCAGCTGCTCTGGGGCCACTGCCACGCGAGGGCCCTGGCCATCCTGCGGGCACGACCGGGAGGGGCCGAGGGCGGGGCCCACACCAGGGAGGCCATCGCCTACCTCTCTCTGGCTATCTTTGCCTCAGGTAAGAGCCTGCCCCCCTCCTCCCACCCCCATTCTGCCAGGTACCTGGGGATAAGGGGAGCCTGTGCCATGTGGAGAAGGGGTGTTGTCAGGCACCAGCGGTCTGAGCACATTCTTGGTTCACAGGTGTTTCATGACCCCTGGTCACCTTCATGCTAAGGCCTAGAAGAGGGCCCAGCCAGCTGGGGCCTGAGCTGGGACCCTCCCCTGTATCCTGGGCTCCATACCACACATCCAGGCCCTGAGGGTAGGGGGACCAGGCTGGCACTTTCACGCCTGCAGCCATTCCATGACCAGCTGCTCGGATCCTTCCCCTCTTGTACCTCCCCTCATCTCACCTCAGATGCAGCTGCAGTGCCCCCTCTTCTAGGAAGCCCCCTCTGACTGTCCAGCAACTCTCCCAGACACCACTCATCTGGGTTGGGCTCCCAGAGCCAGGCTGTGTTCCACAGCCAGGGCCCCCAGGCCAATCCAGACTGCTCCCCAGAGTGTCTTGGTGCCCAGCAGTCTGTGAGCTCCCCAGGTGACCCCAGAGCTGGTGCACCCCTTCCCCCAACCCTTTGGGCACCAGGGTAGGTGCAGAAACTGCTGGGTGAGGGCAGACACGCTGAACCTGGCCGTGCCCAGCAGAGGTCACATCCTGACGCCATGCCCCCTTCCTTCAGGAAATCAGGCCACTGAGTCCCTGCTTGCCCGAGCCCGCTGTTACGGCTTCCTGGGCCAGAAGAAGACGGCCATGTTCGACTTCACCTCCGTGCTGAGGACTGAGCCGGGGAACACACAGGCACTGTGCGGCCGGGCACTCCTGCACCTGGCCTTGGATGAGCAGAAGGTACCAGCCCCATGCTCCCCACTTGGGGCAGGGCAGGTGGTGGTGCTCAGGAGAGGTACTGTGCTCCTTCTCAGCCCCCCAGGAGAGAGGACGCAGGGCCAGGCATCGAGTGCGACACATGCATCCAAACCCCGCCCGCTCTGGGGCTCACGGAGCCTCACCATCACATCCCTGGTTTCAGGTAGCCTTTCGCTCTCATCTGAAGAGTCCCTGTGCTCCCAGCATCCATCAGTGTGGCTAGATATGCAAAGCCTCGGGCTTACTGGGGGACCCCACCTTAGAGTAAAGAGACCTTGGCTGCCTCTTGGGTGCCACCCTAAGCTGTCTATACAGGACCTGTGGTTTTGGGTGGTTGGCATGCAGGGGCAGAGGTGGGAGGTAGTCCACTGCCAGGCCCAGGGCAGGTACTTTCCACAGAGAAGCTGTGTTCAGAGGCAGCCACAGCCAAACAGCCCTGGACAAGGGCACTTTGCAGCCAAGTGTGATGTCATGGGTGAGAAATGGAAACCAACTGTCTGCTCTGATGCTTCTCTGGGTCAAAGTACAGCCCAGAGGTAGCCAGCCTGCCACGCTTCTGAATTCCTTAAGGACTGGGGTCCCAGAAGACAAGGAAAAGTGATCCATCCAAGATACCACTGGAATGAAAGCATCTGCAGACGGTGCTTCTGCCTGCCAGGGTATCGCGTTTCCCCCGAGGCCACTGGCACCTGGTGTCTGTTCCAGCCTGGGCATGCACGTGTGGTTGGGAACCCAGCCCTCTGCAGGCCCCTTCCTGTGCTGGGAAAGCACCTGGGTTCTCAGAGACGGGATTCAGCCAGGAGGCGGACCCCTGGAACCCCACCCCTGGGTGCTCCCGACATGCCAGCAGCTCCTCTGAGAGGTGCCTCAGAAACAGTTCTAAGCAGAGGCTACCCCACCTTGTGCCCCCTGAACTTCCTCCTCCTGGAGATGGGCTGAGGCCAAGTGCCCACAAGCCCTCCAGCCTTTCACTAAGAGAGAAGCTCTGAGTCAGCCTGCGAGGGTCCAGAATCCAGAACCCTTCTCCCCCACCTCTAACTTTCTGAGCAAATCCTGAAACATCTCTGAGCTTTGTTTCAACATCAGTAAAATGGGGGCGGGGGGTACTTGTTCAAGGTCATCAGATCCTCAGCCTTGAGGTGGAAGTGCTTATTCAAGGCTGTCAGATACTCAGCCTGGTGCATGTGAGTGTGCTCAGCCATGTCCGACTCTTTGAGACCCTATGGACTGTAGTCTGCCAGGTTCCTCTGTTCATGGAATTTTCCAAGCAAGAATACTGGAGTGAGTTGCCATATCCTACTCCAGGGGACTTTCGTGACCCAGGGGTCAAATCCACATCTCTTGTCTCTCCTGCATTGGCAGGTAGATTCCTTACAACTGCGCCCCCTGGGAAGCCCCACTCAGCCTGGTGCCTGGTCCTCAGTGAGGGCTCCATGGGTGGTAGCTGGAATTCCCATGAGCCAGCACAGAATTGGACTTTTTCCTTGCAAAGGTAACTAGCCAGTAGGTTTACCACTGGCCAGCACCAGGGTCAGGTAGGATCCAGGTCACGGTCTAGGGAGGGTTAGAGAGGACCATACTTTCATCCAGCCATCTAAGGACTCTGTCTCTCTAAGACCTTGTCCCCCACACACTTGCTCCAGGAGAACCCTGTTCCTGAACTTTAAAAGAGTGTGTCTAGAAGAGGTAATAGATACTGGGCTTCTGAAAACAAAACACCTAGATAAAATACATGACAACTGTCTTCAGGCCCTGGACAACAGACAGTGAAGACCTGCCATCCCTGAGAGAAGGGAAACCACAAAAGGGGAGCCCAGGGGAGCCCCACAATAACCTGACTTTCTGCCTGGGGAGCCTTTCCTGTTACTCGCCAGGAGGTGGGGCAGTCGGCTTGCTGAGCTGAGGAGGCAGAGCCTGGGATTCCTGGCTGGTGCAGTAGCTGAAATTTGCAACGAAGGGCAATGGAGAAACAGGGGCTATGCAGAGGGGAGAAGTCTTCATGGGATTTCAGGTGGGTTCTTGTCTGAGCTGATCTGCATGTGCAGGGGCCCCACAGAGCTCACAGGTGGCAGGAGATGTTGGAATCCTGACCCCACCAGAGGAGAGACTTTTCTGAATAACTTAGGCACTCAGCTGAGACCATGTCCTAAGTAAAGGTCATGTTTTTAGTCACTTCAGTCATGTCCGACTCTTGTGACCCAATGAACTGTGGCCCGCCAGGCTCCTCTGTCCATGGGATTTCCCAGGTGAGAATACTGGAGTGTGTAGCCATTTCCTTCTTCACAGTACCTTCCCAACCCAGGGATCGAATCAATGTCTCCTGCTTGACAGGCAGATTTTTTTTACCACTGAGCCACAAGGGAGGCCAAGTCAAGGTGATACTTTAGGACTAAGTTCAAAACTGAAATGGATCTGCCCTTACAAGGAACAAAACCAAATCTAACAGAACCAAAATAAGCCACCAGAATAAAACACAACCTCCTTTATGAGATGGTGACATAGTCCAGACTCTACCAGGTATATCCACAATTTCTAGCCCAAAATCAAAAAATTGCTGAACACACAGAGAACCAGGAAATGTGACCAATAATCGGAAAACTAAGTACTCAATAGAAACAGAACTTGAGATGGTGCAAATGTTGAAATTAATAGCTGCTGCTGCTGCTAAGCCGCTTCAGTCGCTCTGTGTGACCCCATAGACGGCAGCCCAGCAGGCTCCCCCATCCCTGGGATTCTCCAGGCATGAACATTGGAGTGGGTTGCCATTTCCTTCTCCAAAGCATGAAAGTGAAAAGTAAAAGTGAAGTCACTTAGTCATGTCCGACTCTTAGCAACCCCGTGGACTGCACCCTACCAGGCTTATCCGTCCATAGGATTTTCCAGGCAAGAGTACTGGAGTGGGTTGCCATTGCCTTCTCCTGAAATTAATGGATAAGGGTGTTAAAACAGGGATTATAAACATGTGAAGAACATCAAGGAAAACTTTTCATAATGAGTAAACAGATGAAAAATCATAGCAGAGAAAGAGAAACTATAGAGAACAATCAAGTGGAAATTCTGGAGCTGAAATGTGTATCCAAAATTTTTAATTTACCAGATGGGCCTAACAGCTGGTTGGAAACTGCCAAAGAAAAGGTTAGTAAAATTAAGGATGGACCAGTAGAAATTATCCAGTCTGAAGAACAGAGTGGGGGAAACTATTTTCTTCTTAATGAAGGGAGCTTCAGTGACCTCTGGGATGATACCAAGCTGTCCAACATATGTATAACTATAGTCCCAGAGGAGAAACAATGGGACAAATATGTGTACATGTATTTATATTAATACATGTATATGTTGTTGTAAAAGTATTTGAAGAAATAATGCCCAAAAATTTTACAAGAAGCTTAACAAATCCCAAGATGATAAACACAAAAAGAACCACACTTGGGCACACCTTGATCAAATTTCTGAAAACAAAAGATAAACAGAACATATTCAAGGCAGCCAGAGAGAAAAAGAAATATTACATATAGTAGAACAACAGTAACAGTCCAACTCAATAGACATGACTTTGAGCAAACTCCAGGATGTAGTGAAGGACAGGGAAGTCTGGTGTGCTGCAGTCCATGGGGTTGCAGAGTCGGAGATAACTGAGCAACAGAGGAGCAGTGTGAGCAATGACTGACTTTTCATAGAAACGATGGAAGCCAGAAGACAATGGGATGGCATTTCTAGAGACACGTTTTGTACCTATGGGCTTCCCAGGTGGCTCAGTAGCCAATGCAGGAAATGCAGGAAACGCGGGTTCAATCCCTGGGTCGAGAAGATTCCCCTGGAGGAAGAAATGGCAGGCCACTCCAGTATTCTTGCCTGAAAAACCCCATGGACAGAGCAGCCTGGCTGGTGACACAGTCCATAGGGTCAAAAGAATCGGACATGACTGAGCAACTGAGCGAGCGACTTTGTAACCTATAGGACAACAGCTAGAAAATGTTAGAGAGAGGCAGAGTTTCTTGTTTTGTTGTGTTGTGTTTTTGTTTTGGCCACAGCGCAGCTTGCAGGATCATAGTTCCCTGACCAGAGATCAAACCTGTGCCCCCTGAAGTAGAATGTAGAGTCCTAACCATGGGGCAGTCAGGGAATTCCCAAAAAGAGGCAGAGTGAAGTGGTTAAAGGAGAAACTAACATAAAATAATAAACCTTTTCCGTTAACCTAAAAGGTAGAAAAGGAGGCGAAAAGACAGCAAAGTACAAAGGAGAGGACAAGTAGAAAACCAACAAGAGGATGGACCGGAGGAGGGTGGTTTCATGGCTCCTGACTCTTGGCCAGGTCAGAGGTCAGAGGTCAGCCTTGACCCTGAGTCATCAGGGTCAAGGCTCTCCTAGAGGGCCCAGCCTCCCCGGACCTCATATGCTTCCACAGCACCATCAGGGCCTCCAGACTTCTCTTCCCCTCCTCACCTCCGAGCTACAGTCTCAGCCCCTGGCCTCTGGCCCTTCTGCTGCCAGCCCAAGCCCCACTCTGTGCCGTAGTGGGTTCTTGGTCAGCATGGCCCTTCTGGAGCTCCAGATCATCACCCCTGTCCAGAACTCTGATACCATTGCTATGACTTCGCCACACGCTGCCTTGACAGCTCACCCTACAGGCCCTCCTGTTGACTGACCCCCACCCCACGGTGAAAGGGCAGGGACCAGGCCATCTGCCCGTTCTGGTGTCCCCAACACTAGGGCACTGAGAGGAACACAACAAATATGGGATGACTTCCGCCACCCATCCTGCCCTCCTCCCCTTGCAGGAGGCTGTGGACGACATCCTCTCCGCTCTGAGGCTCAGCCCAAGAACTGCAGTTCCCGAGATCCGCTCTCTGAAGCCAGAGGCCCAGGCCCTCATCACCCAGAGCCTCTCCTCCTGCTGCCGGACCCTCCTGAGTCAGCTTCCAGACACAGGGGCCCGCCTCAGTGACAAGGATGCCCAGAACCTCCTGGCTGCGGGGAAGGCACTGATTGAAATTGATGCCAGGCAGCCCCTCTGGCACATGCTCCTGGCAGACGTGCTCGCTGCAGTGGGTATGTGTCTGCCTAGACACGGGACGTGAGCATCATCCCTACTTCTCCCATCCTGGACTCTTTTCTGTAAAATGGGAGAAAGAGACCCATTGGTGGACTCAGTAGCATCTAAGGTACCTCCCACCCTGAGTCTCAGAACTTGTGACCTGTTCCCATGTGGGTCCCCCGTGCAACTTTGTCTACCGGGAGATGCGATGAAGCCGTGATGTGGGGTTTTGTGAAAGGCTCAGATGCTTAGGCCTCCTCTTTAACTCATGCATTTATTCAGATGTTTACAGACTGCCCTGTTCTGGGTGAGACTGTCTTAGGCCCACATGTACCAAAACATCAGTCTTTACTGCAAAATCCTGCACTAAATTGAACAGGAAGCTCTCTCTGAAACCTGCATTTCCCAGGCATGTCATCACTTCCAAGCCTGTGAGGTACCCCCACCAAGGCCTTTGGGGACCCCAGAGGCTGTTCTGATCCCATGCAGCCCTACTCAGGAGAGAAAGCAGTCCTTGCAGTGACCATGGTGAGGGAACTCCAAGTCCTGCTGCTCCACCTGGAGGTCATAGAGTTTAATGACACCCCCCTGGTGGGGGGCTCAGTCATCAGGTGAAAGGTGTCACTTTGCCCCTCTGTTCCCTGCTCCTTCCTTCTCGGACTAAGGCCTTCCATTAACCAGCCACTCCCAGAGCCAACGTTGAACAAGAAATGCTATAGTGAGCTTCCTAGTGTCCCCCCGCCCCCCACCACCACCCCAGCCCCACCGTGACTGTCCTTCCCCAATCCCTGGCAGGCAGCTTTGAGGAGGCTGGTGCCCATCTGCAAAAAGTCCTGCACCTCACCCCTCCATCAGAGGCAGCTCGCGCCCGGCGTGGGCTGCTCCGGCTCAAGAAGGGGGATGTGGTGGCCGCTACACAGGACCTGCAGTGCCTTGCAGAGACGGATGCCCAGGACCTCGGCTTCCTGCTGTGTCTCCTGGAGGCTTCGGAGCGGCAGAGCCTCACCCAGGTGAGCAACAGCACCCCTCGGAGTCCCCAGCCCAGCCCCTCTCCAGCACCTGAGGTGTGAGACCCCCAGGCCCAGGGCCCTGGGCAGCACTGCAAGCCCCCTGTACTTGATCAGGAGAAGGCACCTAGGTCTGGCCAGCTCAAGCCCTGACACCCCCAGGGTGTCTTCTTTGTGTGAAACATATAAGCTGACTCGGGGTTGAGAAGAGGGAGGGGACGGCATCTTCAGAGCCAGACTGAGGCAGGTAGGAACACTTGGCCCTCATTGGAACCCTGCCCCAACCCTCTGGTCAGACCTGGTGAGGGACGTCCGTCCAGAGAGCAAGCAGGTGAACCTTTAGTGAACCGAAAGGGACCCTGAAGGGATGCTGGGCTGGGGCTGTTTGGGTAGGGGGTTTTTCCTTCAGCTGCTCATTTGACGAGAAGGCAAGAGCACATTCCATCAGGCCCTGGGTGGAGCCACTGCCAGCACCATGGCCCTCGCATCCCAGGGAGGTACCACTGTGTTGGGGGTCGGGGGCGGGCGGGGTTCACTTCAGAGGGTAATGTAGGAAGACCATGAGACAGGGCAGTGGGGTTACGAGGCAGCTCTGGAGGTGAGATTACCATGGCAATACAGAGGCCAAGGCAAAAGACTGGAGGCAGGAAAGAATTGGGAGTGTTCAAGAATCAGGTGATCAAAATGCAGCTAGTGCGGAGTGCAGGGGAAGGGGCATGAGGAGAGGCTCAGGGTGGGGACAGAGGGAAAGGCCCCTCCCATCACCCACGGAGGCAGAAGCAGCCAGGCAGGTACAGGAGGCGGACTAGGGGAATGCAGACAGCAGAATGGATTTCCCTGCAGTGGCTGGATTTAACCTTATTTTTATTTTTTTGAGGAAGCAGGGGACGGGGTGGGCACTGAAGAGACCAGTAGGCGGTAGAAGCCAAGAGCATCAGCAGACCAGTCAAGAGCCCCTGCACGACCCAGGGCAAGAATTTCACCTCTTTATGCTTCCACAGGCTCTGTCACTCCAGGTCCATCAGGAAAACAGAACCACACAAGGGGTTTCAACGAGGGGTTAGTATGGAAGTTGGCTGGATGGGCATTAGGAACAGAAAGAGCTAAGGGAGCCATGGGCAATGTAGGGGGGCAGCCCTTGTAGGGCTGAGCAGACCAAAACTGATACTGAAAGTCGCTCAGTCGTGTCTTTGCTCTCTTTGCGACCCCATGGACTGAATTCTCCAGGCCAGAATACTGGAGTGGGTAGCCTTTCCCTTCTCCAGAGGATCTTCCCAACCCAGGGATCAAACCCAGGTCTCTCGCATTGCAGGCAGATTCTTTACCAGTTGAGCTACAAGGGAAGTCAAAGAACATATCAAGGAAGCCCTGAGCCGACCAAGGAGGGTGTTATCAGGACCAACAGCCGGAGTGGCGGCTGCGAAGCCCAGAGATCTCAGAGGCGGGTCCTGGGCTAGAGTCTCAGAGCCCAGAGGAAGAGGAGGAGGGCTGTGAGCTAGGAGAAGGGAGCTAGGTTGAGGTTTCGGAGTTCACAAGGCAGGGCTGGGCAAAGGTGTGTCTTTGAGTTCTTAGAAAGGCTGGGCAGGGAGATGAACGCTGGGCCTGGCCGCCTGGAGACGGGTTTCGCGGCTGCGAGAATTCGTGAAACGCTGGGCCGTTGCTGGGCGACGCGGGCCAATCCGGAAGTAAGACGGAAGTAGTGGCGCCCCGTTTCCGGCGGTAACTACGCCTGCGCGGTTGGTGGCGCCTTGTCACTTTCCACCCATTTCGCAGAACCCGTAGGTGAAGCAAGAAGAGGTGGAATACTTGCCCTGGGCCTCGCGAGGGTTTGACTCTCTTGCTGATGCTCTTGACCTCCCCGGTAGAGAGGGCGCTGCACCGAGTAGCAGATCCTCTGTGGCACGGCCGGGAAGACAAGACCACGCGCTCACCTGCTGGGTGCACTGTGCTTTCCTGGGGACAGGCGGGGGGGTCGGGGGCGTTGGTATCACCTGGCTGCATGGGAGAGGGAGGGACAGCGGGAGAGGCAGTGTCTGGTTTGTTCCCCATCAGGCCTTGGGGAACCACTGGGGGTTCTTGAGAGCAGGAGGAGCCAAGGGAGGCAAGCGGATTTATCCGGGGCAGTTGGCGAGGGAAGGTAAGGCATTTTGGCAGGTTTGAAGAGTGGGCTTCCGCCACACTCAGAAAAGGAAAGTGAGCCTGGGGGGCAGAGGGGTGGCATTGGCCCTTGGAGCTGCTCCACCCAGACGGGGACGGCCGGGGCCTCAGTCCAGCAGTCCCCAGGGAAAGAGTGCTAGGATGGACAGCGCCCTCTGACCTCTGGCCCTGCCCTGCTGCATCCATGGGGCAGAGGGTGAGACCACCACAGCCTTCCTGGACACACCAGGGGCTCCTGGAGAGAGTCTCCCTGGCCTTGACTCTGGCTCCACTAGGCCTGCGGGAGCGGCTAGTTGGTTAGTGAAGTGAGAAGAGCGCTAGCACAGAGCAGACCCTGCCTTTCTGATCTGGGGTCCAGGAGGGGGCTCCAGGAACAGGCTGGGCAGAAGGGCATTCGCTGTTGTCCTGGGGCTGGGCAGCCATGTAGAGCAGGGAGGAGGCTGGCCAAGGCCCCATCAGAGGGGGAGGAGCAGAGGGAAGAGAGGAGGTCACCCAGGTAAGAGGAGCTGGGACTGCAGGTGGGACAGTAGGGCTGTGAGAAGCAGGAGGACACCCAAGCAGGGTGAAGGGATTGCAAGGGGGTGGTCACTGCCCTGTGCCTCCATATACTACCCCCCAGAAGAAGCAGACAGCATCTTCATGGGGGAGCGAGCAGCAGCTGGCTGTGCAGGGCTCGGAGGGGACGGCCTGACTTCCCTCCCTCCATCCCCTCTGTGCAGGCTGCAGTCCAGGAAGCTGACACCCTCCTGAACTTGGGACAGCCCCGCCAGGCGCTGGGCTACTGCTCACTGGCCATCCTGGCGGGCGGCAGCAGCACCTGTCACTTGCGCCGTCGGGCCACTTGCCTGGCCGAGCTGCAGGAGTTTAGCCGGGCACTTGGGGACCTAGACCACGTGCTCCGAGAGGGCTCGAGGGACAGCGACCTCCAGACACAAGTGGAGGACTTTTGCTCCCAGGGCCGCCTACTGCTGGGTCTAGGGGATGAGGCTGCAGCTGCGGGGGCCTTCGCCCAGGCCCTCCATCTGGCACCCACCCAGGCCCAGAGCAGCCTGTGGGAGCGGCCAGGCCGGGCTCCAGCCACCCACATACTCTTGTGCCAGGCACGGTGTTGCCTGGTTGAGCAACGCTACAGTGAGGCCTGGACAGCGGCTGAGGCCGGCCTCCTGTTGGACCCAGAGCACAGCGGCCTGAAGAGGCTGAAGGCGAGAATCCGGAGGGAGGCGTCCTCTGGCTGCCGGCTCCACTGACCAGCCACCTGCCTGGAGCAACCATCCTAGGAAGCTCAGAGCCTCTTTCCTGAATAGTGACCTGGTCCTCAAAGCTGGGGCCCTTTTGGCCCACACCTAGGGCTTGGGCCTCAGAGAGAAGTCCTGTTCCTTATCCCTGGCTTGGGACCTGCAGGTCGAGTGGGGTTCAGGCTGGCCCCTCATAGCCCTGGGGAGATGGTGCCAGCCCAGGAAACCCTTCTCCATATGTGGAGCAGCCCTTGACCCTTGCTTGACCTCTGGCCAGGCATCCTGCAGGGCCTGGAGCCCCTCAAGAGCAAAATCTCTCAAACTGGGCCCAAAACCTAAGCTTTCATCAAGGTTGTTCTCCAGGGAAGCCAGCACCTTGGGAGGATGATATGGCCTCCCTTCCCTGCCAAGCAGAGACACCTGCCCCAAGGGGCCCCCGATGAGCAGAGCAGCCAAGTGTCTACTTGGCATCTGATCTCCTGTCAGATGTAAAGGTGCTTCCTACATACTTAAACTTACCCACCCCCACCACCGTTGGCTTGGAAAACTTCTGAAGGGAGTGGAGAAGTCCAGCCCTGGTCCCATTGCTGTAGGTTTCAAAGAAGCCAGGTCCGAGTTGTGCAGTTTTTCTCTCCTGTTCATGAACACAACTGCTGGACAGGCCATCGAGTAAAGCAAGGGACAGAGGGTGCATTTGCTCTCCTCCCCCCAAGACGTCCTGCCCTAATCTGTCCACTCAAGGCCAGAGGTCATCACAGTGAGCTTGCAGATGCCTGACTCACCACAGCTTCCCAGGAGCTGATGATCTTTGAAGAGCCCCCAACCAGTCTCCCACCCCCAGCTCCTCACTTCTGAGCTGGCAGAGAACCCCCCGCAAGTCCTCCCCACCCACTTCCACATGGGCTGGGGGTCGTTACCACATCTGCAGGTCCATGTGAGGCCATATCCCAGCCTCCTGCCACGGCACCCAAATGGACAAGAACTCACAGGCCCTAGATGGCCTCCATTACAGCAGAATGATCAGGTGGTTTCAATATAAATCAGATTGTCCCCCTGAGAACACAGGCTGCACCTTGTTTTCTCAAAATCTGAGGTTACCAAGAAATGTTTATGATGTGGTACAGAGACCATTACTTACTCTATAGACAATAAAGCTGTAAATTGATGTTTTAAAATTCTCTTCAGGTGAAACACCTCTTGGATCCAAAAAGAAATCAAAACTGGAATTGCAGAATATTGGAAAAATAGTAAAAAAGAAAAAAAAAAATCCAGGGAAGCCCTTATGGGTTGCAGTGCCCAGAGAAAAGTTCACGCCCTGAGTGCATAACTAGCCAATCAAAATGAAGTGCATCCTAAACTTGAGAAGTTTAAAAAGGACAGTGAAATAGAGGAAATTAACAGGCAGGGATGAATAACAGGAAACAGAAGTTAATGAATTAGGAATAGAAAAGGGAAAGAACTCAAAAATCCAAAATACAGTTCTTCGAAAATCAAACATGAACCAGTAGCTGACTTAATCTGGAAAGACAGGAAAGGCACAAAGCCACAAAATTTCTAGAAGTAAAAACAACACACAGGAAATTTAAAGAATCATAAGACATCACTTTTCTCAACTTTGTGCAAATAAATTTGAAGACCTAGGTAAAATGTGTCAGTTCCTAGGAAAATATTATTTAACTGAACTGACTCCAGAGTAGATATAACAATTGCACAGGACAGTTATCGTGGAGGGAAAAAGAAGGTGGTTAGGGAGCTTCCCCCAAAACAGCTCCAGTTCCAGATGGTGTCGGGGAGATCTGCCAGCCTTTAAAGAACAGTCAGCTCGTAATTGCTTTAAACTCCTTCGCAGCCAAGAAAAAGAAGAAAAGCTTCCAAGTTATTTTTTTCTGTTGAAGGGTAGTTGATTTACAATACTGTATTAGTTTCTGGGGCTCAGCAAAGAGATTCCGTTACACGTATATATGTATATATCTATATTCTTTTTTTTCTATTCTTTTCCATTATAGTTTATTACAAAATACCAGATATAGTTCCCTTCCAAGTTTTTTTTTTAGAAAGCATAATCTCAACCAAATGAAAGCCACAAACCCATTTCATGTACAAATTATCAGTTCAGAAACACTAAATGAAGTGCCAACAAACTGAATTCAACAAAATGTTTGACAGCAAGGTACATGGAAATGAAAGGGTTTTTCAAAATCAGGAAATGTGTCTGTATAGTTAACCACAGAAATACTTAAAGTAAGTTCTGTGGCCCTACCGGAAGCTGTATCAGAGGCATGGGTCACGAATGATAAGTCCTCTCCAACGTGTCACCTCCCTGTGCCCTTGGGTTCCTTCCTCTACATTACACAGGAGAGTTCTGGCATCTCAGCTTCATCAGCCCACCAGGCTCCTCTGTCCTGTGGATGTCCCAGGCAAGAATCCTGGAATTATTGCCATGTCCTTGCCATTTCCTCCTCCAGGCAATCATCCCAACCCAGGGATCCAACCCATGCCTCTTGCATCTCCTGCTTTGGCAGCGGATTCTCCACCGCTGAACCCCCGGGGAGCACATGGCCAACACACAAATTTAGAGTCTCTGCCTGGTGCACCTATGTGAATGGTGCCAACCCAGCTTGAGCTGTGCTCCCTCCACTGTGGTCTGACACCCCTGTCCTGTCCCCACATAATCCCCAGGATTCTTGGCATCGATTAATTATGTCTTGAAATTGTTTGGATCTATTACTGTAAGTTGTTTTATTCTGGGTTGGACCCTGTACTCTCCCCTACCCTGAGCATGCAGAGATTGGACCAGTGGGTCTGGGGACTAACTATGGACATCTAGTAGAATGAGCAGCCTCTTTCTAAGTATCTGGTCCACAGGAGGTTCTCGCAGGGTTTATAGTGAAAGGGGCTTGTCTCCTTGGACATGGGAGGGGCTCAGAGGCCCCAGGGGTTCAAGGTTCTCAGCCCCATCTAAGGCCAACCAGACATCCCATTCCTAGTTTCGGGGTCCCAATCCTTCCCGATCAGTGCTTGAACTTTCTCCTAAGAAACGGGGAGGCTGTGAAAATCCCAGCACTGACTGTACTACTCACAGGAGCAGATGTGTCTGTCTTTCAGCCTTGTCAGCCCCGTGCTTGTGAGACAGAAGGGCCTCTCAGGGCTGTGATGGAGCTGAGCCCAGACCTGAGCTCCTGTCGTCTCCATGTGTGTGTGCAGGACACCAGGGGCCTTGGGGCCGCTCATCCATAGCAGCACGCAGCCCTCGCTCCCTGGGCCCAGATTCAGCTATCACTTCACAGCCAAGCACGGTGGTAGCTCAGTCACTCCTAAAGCTGCTGCCACGAGTCACATCTCCCAGGCACTCAGTCCCACGGTCAGGCCCAAGGATACAAGCAGGCTGGTTCCCAAACTCCATGTTTGGGGGTGCCTCCTGGGGCCATTCCTAGCGGCCAATTCATGAGTCATTAGGGTCCACTTAGGAGACAGAAACCACACGAGTGATTTAAATAGCGAGAATTTAAAGAACAGCTAGTTATGAGGGTCTTAATTGTTAATTTGGTCGCTAACTTGAGTCCGGCACACCAGGCTTCCCTGTCCTCCACTATTCCCAGAGTTTGCTCAGACTCATGTCATTGAGTCAGTAATGCTGTCTAATCATCTCATCCTCTGCCTCCCCTTTCTCCTTTAGCCTTCAGTTTCCTAGTATCAGGGATACGGGAGTAAAATAACTAGGGATCACAAAAGTAGCAGCCTGAATTCCAAGACAGATGACTGGCCCCTCCGCATGGGCTGTCAGCCACCACACGCGCCCTTCAGCTCCTCTGCACCTGCCCCTCACCCCCACCCCCTCCAGGTGTCTCCCAACCACACAGTTGTGCCAGGCACCACACATCTGTCCTCTCGTCTGACTCCAAGACAAATCATATAAAGGAGGGGTCTGATGTTCCAGCTGTTGGGGCTGGGGGCGGGGCTTGGTGATAGGAGACCTGGGGCAGAGTCAGACCGCCCCGCCCCTTCCTCCTGTCTAAGATGCCTGGCACTTGACTCCAGGAGGCAGTGAGCAGGACAGTGTGCAGGGCTCTCCCAGAGGCCCAGCTCTCAGCTCAGCTCTCCAACTGCCTCGAAATACTTTACCTCTTCCAGCCAGCCTGTCTTCTCCAAGCGGGGCACCTCCTGCCTGCCTGGAGCATGGGTGGGCAGACCCAAGGAAGGTCTGTTTCCCGTCGGGCTGAGGCCCAGAGACATGCCTGCCAGGGGAGGATAGGATCTGCCCCAAACCACCTGGCCCAAGGGCATGGGCAGGGAAGGACTGGACCCAGCCGTAAAGGGCAGGCGTCTGCAGGGTCTGAGGGCAGCCCCAGAGTGAGAGGCTACTCCCTGTAGACCTGCCCTGGTCCCAGGACTGGGGAGGGGAGGGGTGCCCCACTCCCTGCCCTCATGAGGGTGCTGGCTCCTTGGACCCCAGAGCTGAGGTTGGGCTCAGACCTCCACCTCCCACATCCACTGCCCAAGAGATGGGGAGGGGTGGACAGGGAGCCCACACTGTCCCTGGAGCTCATCCAGGAGAAAGGACTAAAGTCCACTTTGGGGGGGCTGTGTTCAAGGCAGCTAGGTCACGGCCCATCCAGGGACTTGGCTGGGGGTCTGCAGGTCCTTGGCCTGTGGGCCCCCCTTTTTCCAGATTCTCTTGGAGGGCACCCAGTACCACTATGCTGGATTCCCCCAGAACCTGCTGGCCTCAGTGCAGTGTCCACCAGGAGGCAAGGCCAGGCCCCAGGCCCCTTGCTCATGTAGTTTTTTTCATTGATAGAGCTATAGACAGGGAGGACCCTGAACAGGACAGCGTGAGTGGGAAAGTGCAGCTGAGCTCAGAGACCAGACAGTCCCTGCATCCAGGTGGCCTTGTGTCAGGGAGGGGGAACCTCTGGCTGGACAACACAGAGCCTGGGTCCCCAGAGCCAGCACACTCTGGGAAGGAATCTGTAGCCAGTAGGCTGGACCCTGACCCAGCCCTGGCTCCCGGGAAGGGCAGCTCCAGTTTCTCAGTCCCCTGACCTTGGCCTTGTCCCCATTCAGACCAGCAGCCTGGGTAGCTCCTTGCTCAGGCTGGGTCTCTAGGCCTTTGGTTGGGGGTCTGCCAGGACAACCAGGGGGCTGAGGCGAGCCCTGCTTGGGGGCTAGGACAGGTTTCTGGAATCTGAGCCCCTGAAGCATGGCCCTCCCCGCAGTGCAGGAGCCAACCTAAGAGACCACTGGAACGTGGACTGGAACATTCCAGCAGGACCCAGGGTGGGTCTTCTGGTGAGGGGATGGAGTGAGCAGTTGTTTACCCCAGATCCCTGGCTCTGTGGCCTGGCCCCAACCTTGGACTCTTACAGAGTCCCAGGAGCCCAAGGGGATCCTTCCATCTGTGAGATTCTGAAATGGAAGCAGAACCATGCTGGTGACCAAGTCAGGCCTGGAGAAGGGACATCTGGGTTCTGACTGGGGCCTCCTTTACCCAGAGGCCCCGACTCTGGCCCCATCATGGGCCAGGGGTGCCTAACCAACACTGAAGCACTGGGGTGCCCCTGCCAACCCCAGAGGCCCTCTCCTGTTCCCCCAGTCAGGGCCACCTGCCTTCTGGGGGCCAGTGTGTCTGAGTGGGGACCCTTCCTGGTGGCCCCACCCCCACCCCATCATGATGAGCAGGGATCCCTGCTCCCCTCACAGCCCGGCAAGGCCCCAGAACCCAGCACCCTCACTAGACCCTCCCTGGAGACAAAAGAGAAAGGAACCCCGTGACCAGGGTGGTTCTTGGTTCCAACCTCTCCATCAAGGTGAGTAGGGTAAAGAGAAGGGCCTGGCCTTCCTTCCCAGGAGCCCTGTGGCCCCTTTGAACCCAGGGGACAGCAAAGATGGATGAAAGGCAGGAGGTGGGACCCTCAGCCTCGAGGGACTTCACTCACTCAGCAGGAAGCCTAGAGTCCCCAGAGCAGCTCTTGGCCCCTCCCCCACACCAAACCCAGATGGAACTTGCCCACTGTGAGCAGGAGGGGGTCCACCTCCAGAGAATCCATGCTCGCATCACAAAGGAGGCCAGAAGCCTGGAGCCACTGTCTCCCACCCCTGGGCACCCTCCTGACTCAGCCTTCTGAGACATGTCTGTGGTGGCCGTCCTGAGTGACCCAAAGGTGAGCCGAGCGAGGGGCCTTCCTGCCAGGCCAGCTTTCCTGGGCAGCACAGCCAGGAGAGCACCCTCCAAGCACCACCCCATTGCCCAGGCCCCAGACAAGCCGCCCAGCACAGCCCCTCAGCTCCTGTGAGGACCCCTGTCTGCCCAGCTGGCCACAGAGGCCTGAAGATGCCATGACTGTGCCTCCAGGGAGGTTGGGTCCCCAGCTTCTCCCCTTGTCGGTACCTGGCTTTGTCCTCAGTCCTCAGTGAGAGTTTTTACTGTATGCCTACCTTTGTTATGCGGAGTCCCCTGGAGTCAGCAGGACACAGTGAAGTGGACTAACTGAGTGATGAGGAAATTCATTAGATCTGATCAGAGAAGATGCTGGCAAAACCAGGGCCACAGGGGCTAAGTTGGGCTCAGATCAGTCAGCCTGACTCATCCTTTCGTTCATTTATTCACAGTCATGGGCACCCACCTAGGTCCTGAGGACCAGGTAGAAGGAGCCCTGTGATCCCCACACTGACACCGCCAATGGGGAGGTGGACAATGGGAATAGAAATAAGGACTGTAGAGGCTGAACCACAGATGAGGTGGTGAAGCAGTTCAGGTCTGGGCTTGGGCCAGACCGGGGGAGGCCTGACTAAGGGGACCACAAACAAGGACTTCCAGAAGGGGAGGGGTGCAGAGAGAAGTGATGGAAGCCTGGCTGCTCCTCCCTGGTTGGGTTGTGTGGCAGTGATGTCAGAGGGCTGAGAGACCCAACCCCCACCCCTCACCCCTCAGTGAGTCTGGATACGTGTTGGCATTGAGAACAGCTAACCCAGTCATGGGCAACCTCGGGCCACGCTTACCTGCCAGCAGGCGAGACTGGGTCTGTCCTCTGTGCTGGTGTAGACTGGGCCCCAGCCCCGAAATCAGGAGTATGAGCTCACGTGAGGACTGAAGCTGGGAGGGCAGCCCACTCTCCCCAGGGACCCAGGCACCTTTCTCGGTCAGGGCCCTGAGTGCCAGCAACAGAGGTGTGCACGTGAGCACACACACACATACACCCAGGGGCATGCGCACATGTGTACATGCACATGTGCAGGTTCACACGCTCATCCCATGCAGTCACACACATGTGCATCCACACGTACGCTCACATGCACAGGGGACTCATGCAGCCCTCTGTGAACTGTCCTCACTGACCCGGGCAGTGCACCCTCTCGTGCCCACAGCTGCAGCCCCGGGTGTCCTCCATGCTGCTCGGAGCCTGGCCGTCACCACCTGGCCGGCTGGAGAAGGCGTCCCCTCTGTAGTGACAGGGTGGGGGGACAACTGCTGAAGCTGCCCTGCCGTGTCCTGTCTTGGCTTGCCTGGCCACCGCAGTCACCCTCGCCTCCCCCTAGACCCCTTGGGCTCCAGGCAGGAACAGTGAGCAGGGAGCCCAGTGGCCCAATCCACCTCCCAGAGGGTGTCCCTGATGCAGGGGGGCCCACAGCTCCAGGACATCCCTGCAAATCAGGACAAGAGCCCCAGGCAGGATCCGCTGCAGAAGCCACTTGACATCTTGGGAGCTGGGTCTCCTGGGTCCTGCGTGCCCACCCCAAGCTGTGAGCTGAGGGACCCCAGACCAATCTCTGCCCTAAAGCAGACTTTGAGAGGCCAACCTCAAAAAGGGACTGCCAACGGGCCAGGGCCGGGCCTGCCCCACTCAGACTCGCTGGGAAAGGGAGGAGAGCCCTCAGGCGCAGGACCTGGGATGGAGAAAAGGGCCGAGCACCCTCCAGCCTCGGGCAGGGCCTCCCTAGCGCCACACCCAGCCCCCGCTGCCCTGACGCCCCACCCCGGGTGGACGCCGCCCCTGCCTTGGCCTTGGGGCTCCTCCGCTGTGCGGTTTCCCCGTCTAGAGACTTGCGATGGGCAAGCCCGAGAGCCCAGTGGGGATGGTGGAGATCGCCGGCCGCTCGGGGCAGAAGCACCGAGGCTTCCTGGAGGCGGGGCTGCTGCTGCTGCTGCTCCTGGTGACCGGCGCCCTGGTCACCCTGGGCCTCCTCTACGCCGACAGCAGAGGTGAGTGGGGGCGCCCCCTTCCCCCGGACGGGCCACCGGCACCCTGCTCACCGCGCTTGTCCGCACCCGACCTCCGGAAGGTCTGCGCGCCCGCCCACTCGGAGGAGCCCGCCTGGCGAGCAGGGCAGGCGGGGTCTGCGCGGGGCACCGGGGGCGGCCCGGCTGTGCTATAGCCTGGTGATGAGGGGCACTGACCTGTGGGGACCGGGGACCCTTCTGGAAGGCTCTGCCCAGGCGCGGGCTGGCACCAGGCTGGTTCTGACTCGGTGGGCCTCTGCCGGACTCCAGAGAAGCTGTAGACCCTGTCCCCAGCCCCATCTGCGAGCCCCCTCCCCTCCGCTGCCGCACAGAGCGCTGCAGTTCCCGGCCGGCCCAGCAGCAGGAGCCCGCGCTCCAGCACTCGCGGCGCAGCATCCTCCGGCCGCCGCGCTCACCTGCCGCCTCCCTGGCTGCCGCCCGCAGGGACCTCGCTGGGATCCTCCTCCCCCGCCGCTGACGGCCCGGGTTCCCCGGCCTCATGGCGTCTCAGGCTCTGCTTTTCAAACCTTGGTGGGGAGGGTGGGAGCAGGCTGGGGTCCTAGGGAAGTGGGGGAGCGAGAGCGCCCTGCTGGAACACCCCCACTGACAGAGCCCAAACTGTCCCTTCCTGGGGTCACGAGGCATGGGAAACAAGGGGAGGCGCTCACGTGTCTGCACCTGGGCACCAGGTAGCCCAGGTCAAACCCTGGGGTGTGAACTGTCCTCACTGGAGCACCTTGCTCCCCCAAGGGGCATGTGCAATGGGTGGACACCAACTGGGAGGTGCTCTAGGTTCCTCCTGCAGGCGGGTAGGTGGGCAGCGGGCTCAGGACTCAGGAGGATCTGCAGGAAAAGACACCCTCTCCACCACCACCCCAGCATCCTCAACAATAGGCCAGTGGCAGTCTTTGTACTAGAATGTTCCTTCACTGACTGGAGCCACCTGCATTGCTATGGGACCACCCAGACATTGCTGGCCAGCACTGTTTCTCTGAACCAGGAGTGGGCGCCACCCCCAGATGTAGTGGGCATTCCCCCTCCCCCCAGGGCTGCTCCTGCCTGACTGGGTGCCCGGCTGCACCCTGCCAGCTGCTTCGGTCTCTGGCCACCCTGGGTCTTCTGTCAGGGTGGATGGGCACTGCATGACAGATCTCTCAGAGAGACCCCAGGGAACTCTGTTCACAGCTACTGGGCTGCAGAAACCCAGCTGAGGGGCTTCCTGGGGACTGGGCTGACCCCACCCCATCCCAGTCCTCATCTAGGCAGTACTGAGAAGTGTGAGCCCACCCTGACTGCAACAGCCGTCCCTTCTCCTCCTGGTTCCCTAAATACAAGTGGGGTCTCTGCCAGGGCTCCTGTGTCCTCCCCTACCCCCACAAATGACCCATAGCCAGTCTCTGCCTCAGGTCCTGATAGAGCCTGTGGAAGGGTTTATATGCTGTGTTATTGCTTATTCTTAAGTACTTTCTCATCCACTTTTTTTTTTTTCTTTTCGTTGATTCATGAATTACTTGGAAATCTCTCTTTTAAATTTCTAGATGGATGGAGATTTTTTTCTTAGTTGCCTTTTGTAATTGGACTCTAACTTAATTGAATTGTCATCAGAAACTATGGTTTACATGATACTGATTCATTGGTATTTGCTGAGACTTGCTTTACGACCAATACAAGGTCAGTTTTATAAATAATCCACGTGTGATACGGAATACATCCAATCATAATTAGGTGAAAGTGGAGACACAGATGAGGCTTAGTACATCTATTAGGTCAATCAAATCTATATATTTGTTTCTTTCCATTTTCTTGATCTTTTAATTATTGAAAGATGTGTGTACTAAAACTTAGCCCTAGAGAACTTTCCACTTTCCTTGTAGTTATGTCAAGTATTAAATTGCCTGTTTTAAGACCCTCTGTGCTGTGTGCTATGTAACATCAGCCATGTCCAACTCTGTGCAACCCCATGGACTTTAGCTCGCCAGGCTCCTCTGTCCATGGGATTCTCCAGGCAAGAACACCAGAGTGGATTGCCATTCCCTTCTTCAGGGGATCTTCCCAACCCAGGGATCGAACGCAAGCCTCTTCCATCTCCTGCACTGGCAGACTACATTAAGGAAATTCCCTGACAGTCCTGTGGTTAGGACTCCATGCTTTCAGCACCAAGGGCATGGCCAAAAAAAAGCTACATTATTATATGGATGCAAATTTAGAATCAGTGTATCTTCACTCAGTGTAATGGTGTGAGTGAAAGTCACTCAGCCGTGTCAGACTCTTTGCCACCCCACAGACTATACAGTCCATGGAATTCTCTAGGCCAGAATACTGGAATGGGAAGCCTTTGCCTTCTCCAGGAGATCTTCCCAACCCAGAGATCGAACCCAGGTCTCCCACATTGCAGGCAGATTCTTTAACAGCTGAGCCACAAGCCAAGTCTGTATAATGGTGTAGTGCCCCTTTATGTCTTAATGTGCCTTTTGCCTTAATATGTTTTGTTTTCAATTCTGTCTCATCTGATCTGGGTTAGCATTTGCTCTCTATTTCCTCCATTCTTTTTCTTTGAAATTTTGTCTCTTTAGCCCTACATGTGTGTCTTTTGGAACCGTGTATTTTGTGTGGATTTTGGTCCCTATCTTCTGCCTGGAGGATTTTGTCTCAGTCTATTCACACAAAAACATATGTTTTTTTCTGTTGTGTTCTTCTGTGCTTCGATGCCTTTTTTCTTTTTTCTCACCTTCTTTTGGATTGGGCTATTATGTTTCACTCCATTTTACCTCAACTAGCTTGCAAGTTTTATATTTCTAATCCTTTTAAAGGTTATCTCAGATTTTTTCATTTTAATATGTTTTTCAAAAGTTATAGATAAGGCTCTTTCATAAAAGCAACTTTTTAAAATAAAATTTACAGTAGCAAATACAGTCCCAGGCCTATACTCCTGCCCATCCTGGAATTATGCTCCTCAGAAGTTGTCATATTCGTTGTCTAGTACAGAGGTTGGATACCTCTGGCCCATTGCTTGTTTTCCTAAATAAAGTTTTATTGGAACACAGCTGTGTCCATTCACTTGGATATTGCCTGTGGATGTTTTCATGCTACAAGAGCTAAATCGAGTAGGTGAGACAGAGTCTGTATGTGACTCACAAAGGCTAAAATATTTATCCGGCCTTTTACAGAAAAATACTGCCAACCCCTGGACTGGAATGTCTAAACTTCATCTCTGGACTCTTCTCTCTTTATTGTCATTGCTAGATCACAGAGAGGCACTATAAGGTTGTGGTTAATACCCAGGCTCCAAAGTCTGGCAGGCTTGTGGGCTTGCCAGCCTCCCCAAATCCCAGCTATGTGACCTTGGAGGGTTTTCTTCACACCTTTGTGCTTCAGTTTCTTTATCTGTAAAATGGAACATAACATAGTTAGAGGCTTACTTGAGGGTTCAATGATTTAATACTTCAAAAACACTTAGAAAAATGTCTATCATGATATTATGATCAGATTTTGTAATAGAAAGTTAGATTTGTCATTGATCCTCTATCAGTATTATTATTGACATCCCAAATGGGAGGCAGATTTGGCTCCTTAAGCCACCCAAGCTTCTACGGTCCCAGTATAGCTACATCATTGCCTTTGATAAATCCATACTCATCACTACATAGTTCTACTGAGTGAATATTTTTCATAGCTGAGCTATGAAGACTATCTGGATTATATTTCCTTTCCTTGTTATTTTTGGTTTTCTTATTAATAGCAATCTTGTTTAAAGACTCTCATTTTTCTCTTGCTTCTTCCACCCTCCTCAGACTGCATACATGTCTGTAGGATGGTGTGATATTATCCCACAGTATTTGGATGCCCAGCTCAGATTTTGTTCATTCTTTTACTCTCTGTGGTACAGTTTGAAGAGTTTGACCCTAATTAATCTCCAGGTTCACTGGCTCTTTCCTCAGCTGTATCTGGACTGGTCAGCCAGTTAAAGAAATTCTAAGTTCATCTCTAATAACATGCTTTTTATTTCTGATGTTTCCCATTTTCCACTTTTTTATAGCTTCCATCTCTTTGCTGAAATTTCTTATCTGTTCATGAATATTATCCACCTATTCCATTAGATCCTTTAACATATTAATCATAATTATTCTGAAGTCTTCTTCTGATCATGCCAGTATCTGAGCTATCTCTGAGTCTAGTTTTGTTGATTAATTTATCTCATGGCAGTGGACTGCTTTTCAGTCCCTGTGTGTATGTGTGTGTCTCTGTGTGTCACACATTTTTACTGAATGCTGAACATCTAAAGAAAGAGCAGAGACTGGAGTAAACAGTACTTGTACCCAGCAATAAGCACACCTGTTCTGCCAGTCTGTGTGAGTGGTTGAATCCATCTAGTCAGGAGTCAGCTGATTTGGGGTTTTGTTTTCACCCTGTCACCCTCGGTGCCCTGCAGACTTCACCTTTCTCCAGCTGTGAGTGATGACTATCTGTGCTTAGAGAAGGAACCTCTGGGCCCACTTCGCTCCTGCTCCAGCCTCAGCAATCAGCAGTCCCTAGATGTGTGTGACGCAGAGGGGTTCTCTCCAAGCCTCTGTCCCTCCACAGGTGGGAGGTTGCCCTTGCTCTTTAGTGCTTGGCTTATGCTGGCAGCGGGTTGGGGGAGCTCTGGTGTCCTGGCCCAGGCTCAGTCTTGGAGCGGAGCTGTCACAGCATCCCCGCCCTGATCCCCATGTCCATGAGGCTTTGCCATATCCCTGAGTCCCCTCCCCCTTACCTAGTAGCAGCAGACCTCAGCTAAGATCCTGGGCCCACAGGGCTCTCCTCTGCCTCTTCCATGAGCAGAGGATTTTTACATCAGACTCTCCTCCAGACCAGCAGATTTTCACCTGGTCCCTGGGGGGTGAAAAGGTTTACTGCCCTTCCCCCAGTGGCGTAAAGTTCTTGCTTCCCACAAGAGGAGAGTCCAGGCAAGCATGAGACACCAAGTGCAGGCCCCACAGCAGAAGCAGATAATCTCCTACATGCCTGTGCTGCTGAGGGGAACTCTCTCTGGCCTTCTGAGAACTGCCCCAATCTTTCTTATCAACACCTAGTAAGGGTCCATGGAAATAGCTGGTGAACAAGTGCAAAATCCCCATGTGTTGAAGCTTCAGCTGTTCCACACTGGCTAACTCACACTTGGCCTTCAAGAATTCACTAAGGGGCTTCCATGGTGGACCGGTGGTAGAGAATCTGCCTGCCAATGCAAGAGATACAGGTTCAATCCCTGATCCAGGAAGATCCCACATGCCACAGAGCAACTAAGCTCATGTGCCACAACTATTGAGCCTGTACTCTAGAGCCTGGGAAATGCAACTACCGAGCCCACGTGCCACAGCTACCGAAGCCTAGAGCCAGTGCTCGGCAACAAGAGAAGCCACTGCAATGAGAAGCTAGTGCACCTCAACAAAGAGTAGCTCCCACTCCCTACAAGTAGAGAAAGCCCATGCGCAGCAACAAAGACCCAGCACAGCCAAAAATAAATAGTTTTAAAAAGAACATTTCAGACCTTTAAAAAAAAGAATTCATTAAAACGTTAGCTGATTTCTTCTTACTTTGTCACTTGTATGGTGACCATCTCTTACTCCTCCTGGGGACTATCAAAGCAATAACAGCCCCATCTCTGCCGGGTGGGGCTTGTCACTCTGTTTTCTGGGTCCTCTTCTGACCTCAGGTCCTAGAGGGTCTCCAGAAAAGTATTGATTTCTGTAGACTATCTGGATTTTTCCTGTTGTTACAAAGGGAATGATGTTCTACTGTGGCATTTGATGTCATACGCAGAAAGCTAAACTAATATACCTTAACTCTTATGTGCATATTTGACTTACTCAGTTAGTCAATATCTTCACGTTTCTCCCAAACAACACAAGCATTTAGAATAGCTTTACTCTTCTTGTCCTCCACCCTGATCACATATTGTTGTGGATAAGTCCATGGTTTCCACCTCATTTTTTATTTACTGCACACAGGCAACATTCTCTAATACCGTCAGTTTAGTTTAGATTTTCCATGTCCTTACTGGTTTCTTTGCTCATCACTCTTCCTACTTCCCCAGCAGCCCTTATGAAGTAGTTTTCCTTCTTTCTGAAGTACATGCTTCAGAGCATGTGGAGCCTCCTGCTCACAGTGTGTCCACAGACTGTGTCACCTGGGGAGTTGTTAGAAATTCAGAAACTCAGGGCCCACCCTAGGCCTACTCAATGAGGACCTGCACCTAATCCCCAGGGTATCCTCTGCACTTAAATTTGGGGAGTGCTGATTAGGATGTCGTTTGCTGAACTTGCTTGATAATCAGAGGAACCTGGGGCAGTTGTCTGCCCAGGAACCTCTGGCCCCATCTCAGTCTGCTTGTTGTTGTTCAGTCACTAAGTTATGTCCAACTCTTTGTGACCCCATGGGCTGCAGCACACCAGGCCTCCCTGTCCTTCACCATCTTCCGGAGCTTGCTCAAACCCATGTCCATTGAGTCAGGGATGCCATCCAACCATCTTGTCCTCTTGCCTTCTCGTCATCCCTGTTTCCTCTTGCCTTCACTCTTTCCCAGCATCAGGATTTTTTTCCCAACAAGTGGGCTGTTCACATCAGGTGGCCAGAGTATTGGAGCTTCAGCTTTAGCATCAGTCCTTCCAATGAATATTCGGGACTGATTTCCTTTAAGAGTTTAAGACTGGTTTTATCTCCTTGTAGTCCAACGGACTCTCAAGAGTCTTCTCCATCACCATTATTCAAAAGCATCAATTCTTTGGCACTCAGCCTTCTTTATGGTCCAACTCTCATGTCCATACATAACTATTCGAAAAACCATTAGCTTTGACTAGATAGACTTTGTCGGCAAAACAGTGTCTCTGTTTTTAATACACTGTCTAGTTTTCTTATAGCTTTCCTTCTAAAGAGCAAGCATCTTTTAATTTCATGGCTGTAGTCACTGTCCACAGTGATTTTGGAGCCCAAGAAAATAAAATCTGCCACTGTTTCCACTTTTTCCCCTTCTATTTGCCATGAAGTAATGGGATGGGTTGCCATTATCTTAGTTTTTTCAATGCTGAGTTTTAAGCCAGCTTTTTCACTTCCTCTTTCACCTTCATCAAGAGAAAGATGAACTAAAGAGAACTAAAGTTCTCTTTAGTTCTTCTTCATGTTCTCCCATTAGGGTGGTATCATCTGCATATGTAAGGTTGTTGATATTTCTCCCAACAATCTTGATTCCAGCTTGTGATTCACCCAGCCCTGCATTTTGTATGATGTACTCTGCATTGAAGATATATAAGTAGGGTGACAATATACTGCCTTGTCATATTCTTTTCTCAATTTTGAACCACTCAATTGTTCCATGTCTAGTCCTAACTGTTACTGCTTGGGCCACCATGACAAAATACCATAGTTGGGGTGACTTCAACAACAGAAATCCATTTCCCCAAGTTCTGGAGTCTAAGAGTCCAAGGTTGGGGTACTGGCCAATTCAATTCCTGGTGAGGACACTTCGTGGCTTGTGGACAAACACCTTCTCACTATGCCCTCATGTGGCAGAGAGGGTCAGTTCTGGGGTGTCTTCCTCTTCATATGAGATACCGGCCCCGCAGGATCAGGACCCCACCATATGCCTCATTTAACCTTCATCACCTCCTGACTGCTATCACCAGATGCAGTCACATTGGGGGTTAAGGCTTTAACACATTAATAGGGAGTGGGGAGGGGGAGATAAACATTTAGTCCATAACAGGCCTCCATCTGGGCAAAACCAAGAAATGTTATAAGGTAAGACCTCTGAAACTGTACTATATATAACCAGCATGTTAGGCCTTTCTTGTGATCAAGCAGGTTTGGGAAGCACAGCTTTGAAATACTCTTTTCAATTGCAAACCTTGGTTTTATTTATTTGAAAATCACTTTACTTGGTACTCATCCTTCAGTAATGATTTAACCGGTTTAAATATCTGGACTTAGTTATAGACTCACTATCCTGAATGTTTACCTTTACTGTCTCTGACTTCCGCTGCCGCTGTTATGAGTTGTCCTTCTTGTCAGATGAACTTTTTCCCCACTGAACTGTTTTCCCCTTGGTATCCTGCATTTTTACCACGAGGCGCCTAACTATGGGCCCTTTTTATTTATTCTATTTTGGGTCTGTTGTGATTCTTGAATCTGAACATTAATAACATTGATTAATTTTGGAAACTTGTTGCTACTGTCTTTTTAATATTGTGGCTTCACAGGTGGCACTAGAGGTAAACAACCCGCCTGCCAATGCAAGAGACATACGAGACGTGTTCGATTCCTGAGTAGGGAGGATCCCTTGGAGAAGGCCATGGCAACCCACTTCAGCATTCTTGCCTGGAGAATTCCGTGGACAGAGGAGCCTGGTGGGCCACAGTCCATGGGCTTACAAAGAGTCAGATGTGACTGAAATGACTTGGCACAAGTGCACACACATGCTCCCATTTAATCATTTTTCTCCTTCTTAAATTCTGATTATGTATGTACTCAATTTTTCTCACTCTACCTTCTATATATCTTTTAGAGGAAAAATTTCCATCTCTTTGATTTTGCCCCACATTGTGGGGAAACCCTTTAGAACTACATTCAAATTCACTAAATCTCTCTTCAGTTCTGTTGTATCTTCCACTTGACCCATCCATTTTGGATTTTTTAAAATTCAATTTCAACAATTACATTTTTTATTTCTATAATTTCCAAGAGATTTTTTTCCAAATTGATTTTTTTCTTTTTTAAAAAAAATATTTCAAACATACTTGAGTTATTTCTACATCAGCTAGCTACTGCTGCCTAACAAATTGCCCCCATACTCAGGGGCTTAAGACAACAATTATTTATCACAACACGCATTCATCAGTGGGCTGGGGGCAGTTCACCTAATGTGGGTCAGGCTCAGCTGGGGCAGCTCTGTACAATGAACTTCATCCTCCTATGAGGACAAGCAAGCATATCCTTCTCCATGGAGAAATTCATGGAGACAAGTAGGAGCACACTTAGGGCCTAGCCTCACAACTGGAACACATCGTTACCAAAGCTACAGAGGCAAACCAGCACTGAAGAGAGGGAGGACATGTTTTCTTCCTCCTCAGGAGTAACAACTACTAAGGCATAGTGGCAGAGAGATGTCAAGGTCTGGGGCCCGTGATGCCAGCCTCCACACGTTCTAGATCAGATAATCCCAAAATATGAATCCTTGGGGTTCTAGTCCTGCTGTTAGCTGTTTCTCACTCATAGAAGCTGGTCTTTTCATAAACCTAAGCACATATTCAAATTGGCTTTGTCTATGAGAATCCTTTGTTACTTGAGCTAAGTTTTCCTCCAGAGAATATGTGTGTTTATCTCCATCAGGCACCTGGAGACACTACCAGCCTAAAATTAATTTCTCAGCTTGAGGTTTCCTTGACCACAGGATCATGTAGACTCATGCTCCATACCTGCATGACAATCAGCCCGGGATTATACATTCTCCAGGGAGGACAGTTGTTTTCCATCCAATAAAGTTCTTCTTTGCCCTCTTTTGTTAGATATAGAGACAGAAACAGGAAGAGCAGAGAGACAGAAAGAGATAACAAACTATTCACATCAAGGCCAACCTTTAGGAGAACAGATCATTCAAAGGAAAAGTTAGTTATTTTTTAATGTAGAAAGTCTGTATGAAAATAATTATTCAAGCATATATAAAAAAGAACAAAAAATGGACACATGTCAATCTGGTATAAGGAAGGGTACTTCTTTCTGGAATCAACGGGGAAATATCCCTTTTGAGGGTCTGTTTGCTTGTGTCCATTGATCCTATTTTAGATTTAGAGGAAGACTTCAATCCTCTTCAGCTTTTGTGTCAAACCCTTGCCGATTTGCTTTTTTTCTTGCTCAGAAGAACAAATTTTGAATGAAAATATAGAGTCTGGATGGCCAAACTTGCCCACTCACTAGTGACTGGCCATGGGTGCATGACTTCACACGCCGGCTGGTTTTCTCATCAGGAAAGTGGAGGTGGTGACACAAATGAGGCCATGTAAGCACTGCAGATGGTGACTGCAGCCATGAAATTAAAAGACACTTACTCCTTGGAAGAAAAGTTATGACCAACAGAGACATTACTTTGCCGACTAAGGTCCATCTAGTCAAGGCTATGGTTTTCTCAGTGGTCATGTATGGATGTGAGAGTTGGACTGTGAAGAAGGCTGAGCACCGAAGAATTGATGTTTTTGAACTGTGGTATTGGAGAAGACTCTTGAGCATCCCTTGGACTGCAAGGAGATCCAACCAGTCCATTCTGAAGGAGATCAGCCCTGGGATTTCTTTGGAAGGAATGATGCTAAAGCTGAAGCTCCAGTACTTTGGCCACCTCATGTGAAGAGCTGACTCATGGGAAAAGACTCTGATGCTGGGAGGGATTGGGGGCAGGAGGAGAAGGGGACGACAGAGGATGAGATGGCTGGATGGCATCACGGACTCGATGGACGTGAGTCTGAGTGAACTCCGGGAGTTGGTGATGGACAAGGAGGCGTGGCGTGCTGCGATTCATGGGGTCGCAAAGAGTCGGACACGGCTGAGCGGCTGAACTGAACTGAACTGAAGTTAAAGGTGATGTGCTCAAACACAGTGGTCTTGCCTTATTACATTTCAAAAATGTTTGTCAATATCCCACTGCATCCTCAGGCAATTCTTGAGCCGTAGCATCAAATGAACTCACTCAAGGAATGTTCCCCACTCAGAAAGTTACAGCAGCCTGTGCTGGGAATGCAGTGGAGGAAGTGAGAGGGGGACGCAGCATGGAGAAGAAGTGAACTTACCTCCACAGTGCTCGTCATGGGTTCTGGTTTTGTCTGACTAGACAGGCAGCAGGTCAGACAGATGCACTGTTTGGGTCCCCATGATGCTTCAGTCACCCCATTTACTCTATGCTTTCCTTTCTGGTCACAGTCATTCCTTCCCACATTCCCATTCCTTCCTGTGGTTACCTGTTCTTCCTGTGGGAATCCTTTCTTAAGTATTGGGTAGGCCAAAAAGTTCATTTGTGAGATGCTACAGAATGCCCAAATAAACTTTTTGGCCAACCCAATGTTTGTTGTAGTGAGTGCATCTGTAATGGAGACAAATCCTTTCCATTTTTACCTGTGATATCTTTATTTCATTTTCACTTGTTAACTAAATTTTTGCTGAATATAGAATTCTAAGTTGATAGCTTGTTTTCTTCATGCATCCATTCAAGGGTTCATTCCATCATCTCCTGACCAACATTATTTGTGATGAGAAGCCAGCCATTAATCTTATTGTCATTGTCATTTAGTTGCTAAGTTGTGTCCAACTCTTTGGGACCCTAGGGACTATAGCCCGCCAGGCTCTTCCATTCATGGGATTTCCCAGACAAGAATACTGGAGCAGGTTGCCATTTCCTTCTCCTGGGAATCTACCCAACCCAGGGACTGAACCCATATCTCCTGCATTGGCAGGCAGAGTCTTTACCAGTGAGCCACCAGGGAAGCCCCCCTCTTTTTGTAGCTCCCCTGAATTGAAGTCTTTTTCTCCTCTGACTGCTTTTACAAATGTCTCTCTCTCTCTGTAGTTCTTAGGAATTTGATGTTAATGCTGCTACATGCAGTTTCTTTGTATTTGTCCTACTTGAGATATATTGCAGTTTTGGGATCTGTAGGCTAATGTCTTTCATTTTATCTATAAACATTTGTATATGTATCTGTCTGTGTATGTAAGCTAAACATAAATTTATTTTGATGTCCCTACCTCTAATCCATGACCACATGGATCATTCTGCCCCCTCTCCTTGTTTATCTGTAACTCCTCTTACAGCATTGATGCACCTGACCTTCTGTTATTTACTTGCCTCCTTATTCGATTCCCACATACTCATATCATGGTTTCAGAATTGTTAGTGTGTATTCCCACGGGGGAGAACTTTATCAGCCAGAGCGCAGTGCTACACACAGCTCTTTTGCCTTCAGTCTTGTGGAATCTACTCATTACCAAGGTGAGTGAGCTCAGCATGTTGTGCGTCCACCCCTTTCAGTTAGGTCACTGCACACACTGTGATATATTTAAATTCTCATGCTGCACTTCATCCTGGGGTCTCCTGACCTTCTAAATGGTCTTTTTAAAATTTATATGCATCAGTGTTTATGCTCTCTGGTATAAAGTTCTGTGGTTTTTTGCAAGTGTTTAATATGTCATATCCACCATTACAGTATTAGAAAGAATAGTTTCACTGCCCTAAATTTCCCTGTGCTTCACCTCTCCTGCATCCACCAGCACCACCTCTACTTCATACCTTCCACCAAATCCCTGGCAATCATTGTTTACTTTCGCTATAGCTTTGTTTTCCTGGAATATCATATAATTGGAATCAATGTATGTAGCTTTTTCAATCTGGCTTCTTTCACTTAGCAATATACAACTTAAGATTCATTCACATCTTTTTGTGACTTGACAGCTTTTTCCTTTTTATTGCTGAATGATAATTCCATTCAATAAATGTAATGCAGTTTATTCATTATCCTATTGAAGGACATCAGGGTTGCTTCTAGTTTTTTTGAAGTTATAGGTAAAGCTGCTGTAGATATTCACATTTAGGTTTTTGCATAGACATAAGTTTTGAAGTCAGTTGTGTAGCCACCTAGGAGTGGAGTTGCTGGTCATGTTGTAAGACTGGTTTTATAAGAAACTGGCAAACTATCTTCTAAGACAACAGTTCCAACTGTAGCATTTTTCATCCCCACCAGCAATGAGTGAGAGTTCCCAGTGCTCTCTAGCCTTACTAGCAGTTGATATCATCAGTTGCTTATTTTGCCCATTCAAATAGGTCTGTTATGCTACCTCACTGTTGTTTTAATGTACATTCCCTAATGAAAAATGATGCTAAGCATCTTTCCATATGTTTACTTTTCAACTGCATATTTTCTTTGGTTAGGTGTCTTCATATCTTTAATGTTCTCTTACTTTTGAGTTTTAAAAGTTCTTTGTAACTTTTGGATACCAGTGTTTCATCAAATACGTGTTTGCAAATATTTTCTCTCAGTTTGTGGCTTATATTTTCATTCTTAGCAAGACTTTCACAGAGCAAAATTTTTCACTTTAATTCTCAAGTCTCAGTTTAACTCTTTTTTAAGTCTCACTTGTCAAGTATTTTCTTTCCTGGATCATGCTATTTGTGTCCTATTTTAAAGGTCACCAAACCAAGGTCTTGTAGATTTTCTCCTGTCTACTTCAAGAAATGTTAAAACTGTGTGTATTATATTTATCTCTATAGTTCATTTTGAGTTAATTTTTGTGTAAGGTATAAGGCCTGTGTCTAATTTTTTGGTTTGTTTTTGTATTTGAATGTCCAGTTGTTCATTTTGAAACATTTATTGAATGGCTATACTTTCTCCATTGAATTGCCTTTGTGCCTCTGTCAAATGTCAGTTGACTATATTTGTGTGGGTTCATTTCTGGATCCTCTATTTTGTTGCATTGATCTTTATACCAGAGAGTGTATACTATGCAGGGTTTTTTCCAGTGATTTGGCTCTTCACATCAGGCGGCCAAAGTATTGGAGCTTCAGCTTCAGCATCAGTCCTTCCAATGAACATTCAGGTTGGATTTCCTTTAGGATTGACTGGTTTGATCTCCTTGCAGTCCAAGGGACTCCCAAGAGTCTTCTCCAACACCACAGTTCAAAAGCATCAATTCTTCAGTGCTCAGCTTTCTTTATAGTCCAAATCTCACATCCATGCATGACTACTGGAAAAACCATAGCTTTGATTATATGAACCTTTGTCAGCAAAGAAATGTCTCTGCTTTTTAATACACTGTCTAGATTTGTCATAGCTTTTCTTCCAAGGAGCAAGCATCTTTTAATTTCATGGCTGCAGTCACCATCTGCAGTGATTTTGGAGCCCAAGAAAATAAAATGTGTCACTGTTTCCAATTTTTCCCCATCTATTTGCCATGAAGTGGTGGGACTGGATGCCATGATCTTCGATTTTTCAATGTTGAGTTTTAAGCCAGCTTTTCACTCTCCTCTTTCACCCTCATCCAGAGGCTCTTTATTCCTCTTCACTTTCTGCCATTAGAGTGATATCATCTGCATATCTGAGGTTGTTGATATTTCTCCCAGCAATGTTTATTCCAGCTTGTGATTCATCCAGCCTGGCATTTTGCATGATGTACTCTGCATAGAAGTTAAATAAGTTAAATAACTTTTATCTGTTATATAACTGATATCTGTTCACCAACAAATCCACTTTGGGCTTTTATTTATTTTCTTGGTTATGGGTCACATTTGCCTGCTTCCTCATGGGGGAGGATTTCTCCCAGCTTTCCTGCCCTGGCCCTGCCTTCATCTGCATCACTGCAGTGCATCAGGGGAGGCCCCATAGAAAGAAAGAGAGCCTTGTATGACGGGGGCTCCTTGGAACCCAGTATCCCTCCCACCAGCCCAAGGGCAGGTGCAGTGCAGGCATGCATGCTTAGCCACTCAGTCGTGTCCAGCTCTCTGGGACCCCATGGGCTGTAGCCCAGGCTCCTCTCTCCATGAGATTTTTCAGGCAAGAATACTGGAGTGGGTTGCCATTTCCTTCTCCCTAAGATCTTCCTGACCCAGGGATCAAAACTGCATCTCTTGTGTTTCCTGCTTTGCAGGTGGATTCTTTACCCAGCAGGTGCAAAGGGCTTGTTACAAATCCTTCCACTCTGTAGGAGGCATGCTCCTCCTCCTGCCCCTCCCCCTCCCCCTCCTCCTGCCCCAGGCACAGGTCAAACAGCCACAGGTCCCTCTGGTCCTGGGAGGCAGGCCTTGGCTGTTTGTGGAATTCATTTGGGTTTCTTTATGTCTTCAGCTCTGCTGCTTTCTAAAATTCTCATGTCACTTCTCCAGCTTGCTGTCCTTATTCATGTGGGAGCCACAGTCTGTGCCCTAATCAGAAGCAAAGGCCTCTTCCTCCCTGTCCTCCCTGCCACCCCAAACTCACCGCTGTCTCTTTGGCCAGAGCACAGATAGATAGCTAGTCCACTCTTCCACAAAGGCATGGCCATTGTCTGGAAGCCTTGTGGGTTTTTGTAACCGGCACATACCCATGGGGCAGACAGGTGTTGCACCCACTCAGCACTGCGTTTCTGTTTCCGATCTGTGCGACTGTCCTCCTTATCTCCAAAGCTCAGATTTGCTTTTACAGTTTACCTCAGTCTACGTATCACTTTTCTCCTGTTTCCACTGAACCAGGGGTCCCTAAGGGCAGGGCCTGTGTGGGCCTTAGATCTGATTCTCCAGGGTCCAGCACCAGGGCTGGTTGATAATATTAACACAAGTGGGACTCACAGACGAAGAAACAGATGGCAGGGAAATTCCTCTCCCCACCCCTATCCCAGACCACAGCCCCCAGGGGACACCAGCATGTCCAGGGCTTCCTGCACCCCCCCAGTTGTAGTGCTCACAGCCTTGACCTGGACAAGGCCCTCCGTGTGTCTGCCTGGTGGCGAAGGTGGCCAGGGCTGGTGGGCACTCTCACTGGACCTGATCAACCCCCTCCTGCCGCTGACCCATCCTTCTCACAACCCCTTCAGGCCGATGCTGACCAAGCAGTGGCCCCTCCCACGCAGTAGACAAATGATGGAGGGCAGCTTTGTGCTCTCAGCTGCCAGGAAAAGTGGCGGGGCTGGAGCTGAGGGTGTGGAGAATGGGTCGGGAGGTTACCCCCGCCAGAGGACATCCTTTCACCCTCAAGGAGTGCATTGTCCCTGCCTTAGCAGACCCCAGAAGCTGCCTACCCTGACCTGGGTGAGGCCCATGATCCCCCGGTCAAGGAGGATGTCAGAAGGTACTTCGTTAGGGGAAGAGGTCCTGCCTCAGGACCCCTATGGGTCCAGCAGTGGGAGGGGGGCCAGGCAGGTGGGCCCGGAGAGAGACTGGCAAGCCAGGGAAGCCCCGCCCCCTCCACTCAGATTTGAGTTTTGCTGGGGCCCCTGTCTTGGTTGACTGGTGACCTGCCCCCATTACAGGGGGCAGGGGCCACCACCCCATGCACGATTCGGCCCCCCATTGCCGCAAGAGAATGCCCGTGCTGCCCCAGACAGGCCTTACCACCCCAGAGCTGAGTGCTGTGTTTCTCCCCAGGGAAGCGGCTGCCACTCTTTTCTAGCCGGCTTTGCTTCTCCAAGGAAGAGAAGAACACTGTAAAACGAGCACCCCGAGGTAGCCCCGCCTCCCCTCTCAACACGGGGAGGGGGCTAGGAATCTGCACCCCCATGGGCCAGGCCACCAGCAAGGGCCGGGAAGCCCATAGCCAGGCCGCGTTCCACTGCAAGCTGGAGTGTGCAGCCGGAGGGCGGTCCTGCCCAGGACACAGTGTCCGGGAGGTGGGGGGAGGCAGTGGTAGGGATGCAGTCGTGAGCACCTACTAGATGCAGTATGTTTCCCCAAGCCTGGGGACCGGCAGGAGTCATACTGCAGCCCTGCTGGGAGCTGCTCCACGGGCATGGCCAGATGGTGGGGGTTGAGAGCAGGGAGAGAGTAGGGAGAGAGCAGGGAGAGAGCAGGGAGAGAGTAGGGGCGTACAGTGACAGGGCAGCACAAGCAGACTGCCTGGCGGAGGGGACAGCTCATGGGTGAGAGACGGCTGGGCCCACGGGGTGGAAGGCACCATGGCTGGCTTCAGCCCTCAGAGGGGGCTCAGAGGGTGTAAAGGGGCTCCAGCGTCACTACAGGGGTCAAGCCAGAGTAAGCTTACCCTCACTTAAGGCCCAGGCCTGGGCAACCCGGGGAGGATGCCCTCAGGGCCCAGGCTGGGCCACATGGGGGTAGGATGACTTTGAAGCTTGACCCTGCCCACCCCATGGGTGCCCCACCCACCCCTGCCTGCCCTACTGGCACCTGACCATCCTTGGCCTGCACTCACACTCATCACTCCTTATCTGCAGAGATCAAAACCTCCAAGGACAAGGTCGAGACCTGCACCACCCCTGGCTGCGTGATGGCAGGTAAGCCCGCCTCCCTGCCAAGCATTGCCCCAGGTAGGAGGGTAGCAGTGATGGTGGTGCAGGCACTGCCCAAGGCCAAGAGGAGCCACACACACATTTATACACATACACACACCCATACATAAACACATATACACATATGCACATACCTACACATATACACATACACCCATACACACACACACACACACACACGGCACTGGGCTGGTGGGCAGACCCGGCTGTGAACACAGGCAGGGACTCCTCTGCAGGTGTCTCACCCCTTGTGCCGCCCAGGAAGCCGCTCCCTGCCCACTGAGGCCCTTGTGACCACAGCAAAGCTAGCACAGGGACCCCACATGCTCTTTTTCGCATTTACAGAAAGAAGAACACACAAACACACACTCTCAAGTTTTCTCCCAGGAATTCATCTTAAAATTGTGTGCCATGTGCAGCTATTTGCAGATCAAACACAGTGAAAATGGTGCAAAGAAACACTAGTGTAAAACCTCAGCAATGTGATTCTTCAGCCCACACTGGGGCCATGAAGAGACCCCTGTAGTGCTGCCTCCTGCGAGGTCCCAGACACGTAAATTAGAAGGTGAGGGAGGGTAATGGGTGGGGTTCCAGCCTGGCCAGCCCGGCTGAAAACATCCGACCACTGTCCCTGCCACTTGGGGTTCTGGGGACAAAGACAGCCCTCCAGCAGGAAATGAAGCCCTGTGGTGGATGACAGCGACCATCCCCCACGGACACAGTGACCCATTTCAGGGCTCTGGGGCAGGGCCAGCGTCAAGCACTTGCTGCAAGCCAGGTGGGCTTGAACAACCAGCATCGCAGATTTGCAGATGTGGAAGGGGAGGATCAAAGCAGTCACAGGGGTCCAAGGTTGTGTGGCTGATAACTGGAGTCCCTAGAGCTGGGGGCTTCCCTGGTGGCTCAGACGGTAAAGAATCCGCCTGCAATGCAGGAGACTTGGGTTCAATTCCTGGGTTGGGAAGGTCCCCTGGAGAAGGAAATAGCAACCCACTCCAGTGTTCTTGTCTGGAGAATCCCATGGACAGAGGAGCCTGGGGGCTACAGTCCATGGAATCGCAAAGAGTCAGACACGACTGAGCAACTAACACACACTAGAGCTGGAGCCCCTGCTTACAACCGCCCTGAGGTCCCAGGGTGACTGACGCTGCCAAGGGCCCTTGGCTGTGACTGAATATCTAACTGCCCATCGGGCCATCCACACTGGGTCTCCCCTCTCCCTCCACACCCCCTGGGGATGAACAGCTGCCAGGATCCTCCAGAACATGGACCCGTCCATGGAGCCGTGTGACGACTTCTACCAGTACGCATGCGGGGGCTGGCTGCGGCGCCACGTGATCCCTGAGACCAACTCGCGCTACAGCGTCTTTGACATCCTTCGGGACGAGCTGGAGATCATCCTCAAAGGTGAGCACAGCCTCCACCACGGGGAGCAGAGGGACGGCCAGCAGAGCCCTCCTCACCCAATGGGCTGGGGAGAGGGAGTCCCTTGGGATGAAGCCTCACCCTGGGCTGGGACTTTGACCCTTCCCCGCCACCAGCAGTCACCTGAGGCCTCTGTTTGGCTTCTCTGCCTGCAGCGGTGCTGGAGAACTCCACCACCAAAGACCGGCCAGCCGTGCAGAAGGCCAAGGTGCTCTACCGCTCCTGCATGAATGAAAGTGAGTGGCCAATGGGGCCGCCCTGCCAGGGCCCTGTTCTAGGACCCCATGGCCCTCAGCAGAGCAAGGGACAGGGCACCACTTCAAACTCACCTGGGGGGACCGTGTGCCCACCACCCCCCCCGCCCCGCCTGACCATAGGGTCCAAGCTTCCTGTGAGCATGGGCTGACTGCCAGCTACCCAGAACCAGCTCACACCCTGTCCCTTATGGGCGACGTGTTCAGGCTGGAGGGAGATAGTGAAGGATGCATGTGTGCATAGATGTGAATGTATGTCTATTGTGTGTGTGCTTGTGTATATATGCGTGTGTAGGAATGTGTGTGTATACGTTTGAATGTGTATTGGTGTATGTATGTCTGTATTTATGCATTTGTGTGTATGTGTGTATACATATATGTGTGGATATGTGTATTAAGTTTTTGTGTGTGTCTGTGTATATGTGTGCGTGTGTCTATACATATGCATATGTATGTCTTTGTGTGTATAGGCATATGTGTTTGTGTGTATGTCTTTGTATGCTTGTGTGTATACGTGTATGTGTCTTTGTGTGTGTGTGTGTATGTATATGTGTCTGTGTGTCTGTGTGATTTGTGTGAATATGTGTATGCCTGTGTGTATGTTGGGGGCATGTTGGGGGATTTCTCGGGGAGCTGGTCCCTATTAAGAGGATTCAAACACTTGGGCCCCTCCTGCCATCTTCCCTTGGCCACCTGCCTTGGGGCTTTCAAGCCTAGCCCATGCTTTTGGCTGCTCTGGGGACAGTTCTTCGGTGCCAAGGTTCAAAGCTGGCTGTTTCCCCAGGTTCTCTGGAAGGAGGGGCTTGTTCCTGGTGTACTTGAGAGCAGGACTTCTGGGGACCCCAGCATCATCTGGGTGTCTCTGTGGAGTCTCTGGCTGGTGCACTCTCCCCTCCCCATGGAAACAAGAGGTCACCTGATCTGGTCTGGCTGGCACCTGCCAGGTGAAGGCGGTGTCCTCGGTTCCCACATGTATAGTTTCTGACCTGAGAGACCAAATATTCAAAAGGACAATGCCAGACTGAGTATAAAAGTACAGGTGTGACCCACGGCCTGCAGCCTGGTGGCCAGTCCCTCACCTATGGGAACCAGCCCAGGAAGCCAGTGACTCTTGTCACAACCAACCCGAGACTGCCAGGACTCCCTCAGTTTTGAACCTGCTCTCAGCTTGGGACCCAAGAAAGCAAGCCCAGTGTGCCCTCACCAGCCATGTGGGATACCATACTTCTCACTCCCCAGGCCCTGCCCTCCCCGCCCCCCGGACCACTCCCCCACCAGCCGGCTCTCGAGCCGGTCCAGATCAAGTGGCTGGCCAGTCCCTCCCCACCCGGAGCCTCTGCCTACTCCACCGGCCTCTCTGTTCCCACCCACACTGATTCTGGACCCAGGTTCTCCCAAGCTTCCTGAACCACCACACTGGGAGGCTGTGTGTCAAGCTCTGCCAGCAGTTCAGCCACCCGATGCTGGGATTGGAGGGTTCGAGGGCTTCCCCACCATCGAGTTGGTCCCCCACCCCTGCCCAGAGTGCTGCCTGGGCCTCTTGAATCCCGCCTGCTCCAGGTCACAGCCCCCAATACCCTCGTCCTGGTGGCACCTGGGCTTTCATCAGCCCTGGGCCCCTCCCCGCCTGTGTCCCGTCTCTGCTCTTTCCAGGGCCCCACATGTCCCACTCTGCAGAATCTGTGTAGGGAGGGTTGGACATAGCGCTGGGCATCAGCATACCTGGGTGTGCAGCAGGTGTCACACACATACACACACCCCTCGGGCATCGGGTGAGTGACCATTCCTCCCCTTTTAGGTGAGATAGAGAAGCGAGACTCACAGCCCCTGCTGAATATCCTGGAGGTGGTGGGAGGCTGGCCAGTGGCCATGGACAAGTGGAACAAGAGCGTAGGTAAGGCAGGACAGGTGGCCCTGGGCCTGGGGCTCCTTGGAGCCGAGGCCTTCTAGGCCCGAGCTGGAGAGTGTGCAGCAGCTGCTAGTGGGCTCTGGGTAGCCGGTCCCTTCCAGCTCGACAGAGCGGCATCCCTTCCAGAGTCCTAAGGAGAGACCCAGGGCTCCAGCTCTCAGGGCAGGCTCTGCTTCCCGCACTGTTGTTCCCTGTGGACAATGCGGGGAAGGGCGACCTCAAGCCCCCCTCCAAGGCCCACTGGTGTGCTTGCTGCCATAAGCCAGGGTCCCCTACGCCCCCGAGTTCTGGGATTCCCCATCAGATGAGGGGATGGGCTAGACCCCAAGGCCGGCAGGTCTCCAGCATGAGGCGCTGACCCTCAGGCCCCCAGTGGGAGCTGGAACAGCAGCTGGCCGTGATGAACGCACAGTTCAACCGGCGGGTGCTCATCGACCTCTTCATCTGGAACGACGACCAGAACTCCAGCCGGCACATCATCTACGTACGAGCCAGGGGGCTGGGGAGGCGGGGCTCCACAGGGCCGGGTGGGCCTGGTGTGCTCCGGGGCTCTGCTTTCATCCACACCTGCAGTACAGAGGACCAGTGCTGACCATCTGGGTTTCTGGGACCCAGGTCCTGACCAGGAGTAAGCCCATGTGCTGAGCTGGTCTTTGGGACAGTCTGTCCAGGCCTTTGGCACCAGCTCAGAAAGTCTGACCTCAGAGAGCTACCACTAGTCACAGCTAGAAGGCCACAGAGGACCCGTGTGGAATGTGCCCTCACTTTGAGGGGCGGGAGAGGGTGCCCAAGGCCCTGCAGGTGGGCCTCCCCTCAGCCCACCCTCAGTCCAGCCTAGGGCAGGAGTTGGGGCTGGTGCCTGCATGCACTCCACATGGAGCTCAGGTTCCCACCAGGCACAGTCTGGGGGAGGGGCGAAGCTGGGGACCTAGCTCTGTGCCCAGGTTCCCACGCTCTGTCTGCAGATAGACCAACCCACCCTGGGCATGCCATCCCGAGAGTACTACTTCAAGGAGGGCAACAACCAGAAGGTGAGTCAAGGACTGCCTGATGCTAGATCAGCCCCATACCCCTGGCACTTTCCTGCCTGCCCCCTCTGCTCCATGTGCCCCCTGCATGTCACTTGAGGGCTCCCTGAGGCCCAGCTCCGTGTGTGTCTGCCCCACCCTTGTCCCACAGCTAGCCTTTGTGGGCACCTGCGTGGCTCAGTCCCAGTGCTGAGGGCTGGACATGCAGACGTGGACCCCTGCCTTTGTCGCTGTTGCAGGGGTGCCCCTGGGCCCCTGGAGCCAGGCTTGGCAATCAGCTCAGCCCTGCAGCCCCGAGGGGCACACCCTGTCCGCCCCCTTGCCAGGGCAGAACTAGAGTCCATGCGGCCAGCTCAGGGCCTGTAGAGATCGGAACACAGCCACCAGCTAGGCCCTGAGTCTGCTCCCTGAGCTGTCCTGCTTGTGCATGCAGGAGAGAAATGGGGAACCAAATAGTGGTAAGGCAGGGCCAGCGAGGGGAAGAGGGGGAAGCTGGAGAGGAAAGACTGGGAGTGGGCTGGGAAGGCAGGAGGTGACACGACCCACAACCCGGAAGCAATATGGTGGGCCTCCCGAAAGAAGCAGGCTGTGAGCTAGGCTGTGAAGGATGGGACCAGCCAAGAGAAAGGACAAGGGTGACCAAAAGCAGGACCTGTGGAGGGGCCGTGGGGTGGGAGATCAGACCAAGGAACCCAGCTCAGAGCAGCAGGGGCTGGAGCATGTGGATGGGCTCACACCTGGCAGCCAGGGAGCAGAGCCCACCAACACTAGCCTGTGGGCACTAGCCCAGCCTGACACCAAGCAACGGGGAGGAGGAGGCCTCTGTGGTTCCCGCCCACAAATGATGGGCCACAAAGAAGGTGGGTCTAAGACGGGCACACATCCTCAGGACTGATTCCCAGTGCCCAGCTGAGCCAGCCCCCCTGAGCCCTGGGCCATTTCCAGCACCTACTGTGTGCCCTACACTTCACACGTGGCCGTGCGGTCCTCTGGATTAGGTCTCAGGCCCTGGTCACACACAGGAGGGATGGAGCGGGAAGCCCAGCCCTGAGTGCCTGGTGCGGGTCACACAGGCGCCATCCACACAGAGCTCGAAGCCACCCACCCAGGCTTGGTGGGGAGCATGAGCCCCAGCGCTGAGGGCCCTGTTCTGGGAGGCATAAGCTGTCTGGAACGCCTGTCCGGGTGAGTACCTGAGGGCTGCTCTCTGTCATATGCCCACCGCACCCCCACAGAGAGCACCGTGGGGGCCAAGGCGGCCGAGGCCACCAGACTTTGTCCTGCGTCCTTTGGCCCAGGTACGGGAAGCCTACCTGCAGTTCATGGTGTCAGTGGCCACGATGCTGCGGGAGGACCTGAACCTCCCCGAGAATAGCGGCCTGGTTCAGGAAGACATGGCCCAGGTGCTGGAGCTGGAGACGCAGCTGGCCAACGTGAGGCCGCGCCCCAGGTGGGCGGTGCAGGGGGGGGCCACACCGGCCCCCGTGACCGCCCGCCCTGCCGCAGGCCACGGTACCCCAGGAGGAGCGCCACGACGTCACCGCCCTGTACCACAGGATGGACCTGGAGCAGCTCCAGAACAGCTTCGGTCTGAAGGTGAGCCCTGCCCCCGCCCACCCGCCTCTCCTCTTAGCCTCAATACACCCCCCGAGAGGGGCCAAGGGACCCCCCACATACACCCCCCAAGAAGGGCCATACATCCCCGAGAGGGGCCATGGGACCCCCCACATATGCCCTCCAGGAAGGGCCATACACCCCCTCTAGAGGGGCTATGGGACCCCTAGATACACCCAACACAGATACTTCCACACCAGGACAGTCTAAACCTCAAGACACCCCCCAAGAGGGGCCATGGGACCCCCCACATACACCCCCTCGAGAGGGGCCATGGGACCCCTAGATACACCCCCTCGAGAGGGGCTGTGGGACCCCTAGATACACCCAACAGGGATACTTCCACACCAGGACAGTCCAAACCTCAAGACACCCCCGAGAGGGGCCATGGGACCCCCCACATACACCCCCTCGAGAGGGGCCGTGGGACCCCTAGATACACCCCTGCCTAGAGGGGCCGTGGGACCGGTCACTCAACAGGGACACCTTCACACCAGGACAACAGACATCAGCTGTCTGTCTGCGGATGGGGTGCTACCCTCCCATGAGGTGGCTGCTACAACGTCCCCAGTTTTCCGAGTGGGAAACAGCCTGATAGGGGTCACGGACTCACCTGGCTGAGTCGGGCAGACCCCCACCTGGGGCTTTCTGTCCCCAGGCCCGGCTCGGGACCCCCACTGTGACCAGACCCTCCAATCCTACCCTCCCCACTGGCCAAGCTTCATGTTCAGCGCCAGAGGCTGGGGAGAGGCCGCCCAGCCTAGGAAGAGAGGAGATTGGCTTTGGGCCCTTCCCCACCCTCCACCCACCCACAGCCTGCTCTGACCACCCTGAGCAGTCAGAGGGGCCTCCCCCAGTGGCAGGAGGGACAAGAAGGCCGTTCTAGCCATTGCCAACTAAAGGCGGCAACCGAGGCCCAAGTCAGAGGGAGGAGGGTGCAGCTGGGGACAGAACCAAGTCAGCAAGAGGAAGGCAGAGGCAGAAAGCTCCTTCCTCTGGCCAGAAACCTGAGTGTCTGGGGCCACGGAACATGAGGGGACTCGGGGAACAAGAGAGGAGGTCTTGGGGAACAAGACAGGACTCAGGAGAGGCCCCACCCGGGGCTCTGAACCTGGTGCTCCGGAAGACCCCATGGCGCCTAATCCTACTCTTCCTTCCCAGCTCTCACCCATGGCCCACTGTGACACCCCTCACCCACAACCCACTCCCCAGCGGGCACTTTCAGGGTACTTTCAGGCACAAAGAAGGCAGCCCCTGCCTGGAGCTCAGGTCAGGAAAAAGACAGGTGGCCTGCAGAGTATGTCAGAGGGCCAGCAAGGGGGGCACAGAGGTACAGTGTGTGCTGAGGTCCTGAAGCCAGGGCTGCGGGATGTCTGGGGGCAAGTGGAGGCCAAGGGGGAAGGGTGGACCGTGTCAGGCCTCTGGGGACACTCTGAAGGCTCCAGTTGTGATGGGACAGGACTTGGCTCACAGAGAAGAGGACCTGGCTGCTGAGGGCACAGGGAGGGGAGCCAAGGGCCAGAAGCAGAGACGGGTCAGGACACTGATGCACAACCCAGCGAGGTGGCAGCCTGGGACCAGCGGCAGCGGAAGTGCCGAGAGACCTGGCTTGTGGGTTAATTTGGAAGCGAGATGGGCAGGACTTACAAATGGACTCAACATGGGAAGTGAGAGGAACAGAACTCAAGATGGCCAGAAGTTGCCCAGGAGACAGCCCCAGAAGAGCAGGGGGCATGTCCAGGAACCCAGAGCTCAGAATGTCTGGATGATAATGGGTTTCTAAAGCTTAGAACTGTCACGTGTGAGCACATCCACACAGCCCCCGTCCTGCCCTTCCCCTGAAGCAGCGCCACCCTCCTCGCACCACACACTCGCGCCAGCTGCCTTGTTCCACATTCCCTGGGCGAGTCAACCTCTCACCTCACCGGGGCAGCAGCGACCTCCCACTCATCCTGATTGCTGTACAATCGACCCTAAGAACACACAACAGTTTGTGCATCTTCTCTACTCTTGCTGCACCTCTGGGTCAGTTCCGGTTCTGGACTTTTCTGAGCGATGTTGCTGCACTCGTTCTCTTGCCCGTTTTTTAGCACACACGCAAGCATCTCTGTCAGGCAACCACCCAGGGGTGCAGTGGCCAGGTTGTAGGACACAGGTCTTTCCAAAGCCATCATACCCATTTACACTCCCCAACAGGAGTGAAACGCTCCCTCTGGTGCTTGGGTGTGCCCATTCCTTCCGTCTTAGCCTGTCCAGGGATGTGCTGCAGAATTCTGTCTGAGTTGGATTTGATGTTCCCTGAACTACTCTACACCGTCTGGCCAGCGATGACCCCCTTTTCCTAAGTGTCTGTTCAAGTCTCTTCCCACCTCTGCCTTCTTCTTGCTGGTTTTTAGTTCTTTATAGACACTGGATGTGATCCCCGGGTCAGTTTCTGTGTATCAATGTCCTCTCCAACAGACAGCCTGATATGTCACTCTCATACTGGATCTTTATTATTAAGGAGGTTTAAAACAGTCCAGTTTATCAGTTTATCAAAGTTGGATGGATACTGTCTCTATGTCTCACGTTCTTTGCATTCTGCTTGAGAAATCTTTGCCTGTCCAGGTCCTTTAGGTCAAAGTCTACCTTGAGGTGATTTGTTTTACTTATTTATTGCTTTTGGTTATTCTGGGTCTTTGTTGCTTTGAGCAGGCTTTCTCCAGTTGCAGGGAGTGGGGGCTGCTCTTCATTGCATTGCATGGGCTTCTCATTGCAGTGGCTTCTCCTGCTGCGAAGCACAGGCTCTAGGCTCACAGGCTTCAGTAGTTGCAGCACATGAGTTTAGTAGTTGCGGTGCATGGGCTTAGTTGCTCCACATTGTGTGAAATCTTAGACCAGGGATCGAACCCATGTCCCCTGCACTGGCAGGATTCTTATCCACCGCACCACCAAGGAAGTCCTGATTTTTCATATAGAGTGAGAAGGAATTGTTTCATTTCCTCCCTGTGGCCATCCAGACGATCTAGCACGGTTTACTGAAAAGACTCCACCATCAGCCACTGCGCTGTGTGCCGCCTTTGTTAAAGACTGAGTGTCCTTGTGTGCCTCTGCATGCGTGTCTGTGTCTGTGTGTTTGTGCCTGCGTGTGTTATCTCTGAACTCCCTTCTGTTCCACTGGTCTCTGTTTATTCACACACCAGCACCCATTGCCTTTGTTGCGACAGCTTTGTGATAAGTTCTGATGTCTACCAACTCTGTTCTTCAAGATCGAATTGATTATTCTTGAACTTTTACATTTCTTACAAGATTCAGAGTCAGCTAGCCAATTAGACACACACACACACACACACACACACACAAAGCTGTGGCGATTTTGATAAGGATTGCTTCCAATCTAAGTGTCAATCTGGGAGAAGATCAACATCTTTACAATCTTCTGATCCATGAACCTTCCATATATATTTATTTCTATATATTTATGTTTTCTCTTGTTTCCCTCAGTGAGTTTTACAGTTTTCTATGTCAAAGCCTTACATATCTTAAAATAGATTTATTCCTAGGTTTTTTAAATCTCATTGCCAATGGTACCATTCTGTAATATATCTTGCTTGTTCCTGGTATATATTAATAAAAATACTTTGTATATAGCAATTTTACTCAAAGCATGTAGTAGTTCCAATAGTTTATCCTTTCATATTTTATATACACAGAGTCATGTCCTTTTATGAAAAATGTGTTTTTTCCTTTTCAATCCTTACTGATTTTATTTTTTTCTTATCTTATTGAACTGGCTAGGACTGCTAGCATAATGCTAAAATCATGACAGTAGATATCTTGTTTCCTTCCTGACCTCAGAAGAAAAGCTTGCAACGTTTTGCAAGCTTTCACTTAATTTTGTTTGCAGTAGAGTGGGGTTTTATTTGTTGTCACTGTTCCTGCTGTATTCATTGTTCAGTCACTCAGTCATGTCCAACTCTTTGCAACACCATTGACTGTAGCACGCCAGACTTCCTGTCCTTCACCGTCTTCCAGAGCTTGCTCAAACTCATGTCCATTGAGTCAGTGATGCCATTCAACCATCTCATCCTCTGTCATCCCCTTCTCCTCCTGCCTTTAACCTTTCCCAGGATCAGGCTCTTTTCTAATGAGTTAGTTCTTCGAATTAGATGGCCAAAGTATTGGAGCTTCAGCTTCAGCATCAGTCCTTCCAATGAATATTCAGAATTGATTTCCTTTAGGGTTGACTGCTTTGAGCTCCTTGCACTCCAAGGGACTCTCAAGAGTCTTCTCCAACACCACGGTTCAAAAGCGTTAATTCTTTGGCACTCAGCATTCTTTAGCGTGTTGTATAGATCATTTCATTAGATTATGGACCATTTCATTAGATTATGGACCTTATCTCCTATTCCTAATTTTCTCAGAGTGTTTATCATGAATAGATAGTCCATTTTTAAACAATTTTTCTGCCTCTACTGAAATTACCATGTGATCTTTCTTCTGTATTCAGTTATCATAGAGATTAACATTGATTTGATTTTTAAATGTTACTCCACACTTGTATTCCTTGAGTAAATCTAATTTGGCTGTGTTGCATTATAATTTTATACTGGTATGGATGAATTCTAATTGCATTTTTATGATTTTTTTGATGTTTTGATGTGAACCATTTTTTTAAAGTCTTTATTGAACACGCTACAATATTGCTTCTGTTATATGCTTTGATTCCTTGGCCAGGAAGCATGTGGGATCTTTGCTCCCCAACCAGGGTTTGAATCCACACCCCCTGCTTCCGAAGGGAAAGTCTCAACCACTGGACTGCCTGGCAGGTCCCTGGCCTATTGTTTTCTTTTCTTGTAATATCCTTATTTGATATTAAGATTATTCTTCATCTCATAAATCAAGTTGAAACAGTTTTTTCTTTTTCCCTTCTCTGAAAAGTTTGTGTAAAATTGACAGTATGTCTTCCTTAAATGTCAGTATCCACTGGAAAAGCCAGATAAGTCTGGAAAATTCTATGTGAAAATATTTTAATTAAATATCCAGTTTACTACCTTTGTATGTCTTTGGGCTTCCCAGGTGGCTCAATGGTAAAGAATCCGTCTGCCAATGTAGGAGACACCAGAGACATGGGTTCAATCCCTGGTTTGGGAATATCCCCTGGGATAGGAAATGGCAACCCATTCCAGTATTCTTGTCTGGAAAATTTCATCGACAGAGGAGCCTGGCAGACTATAGTCCATGGGCTACAAATAGTCAGGCGCAACTGAGCACACACACATCCAGATTATTACACATAAAACTTTTTCTATTTCTCCTTTTGTCTTTGCTAAGTGCATTTTTCCAGGAATTCTTCCATTGTACTTGAGTTTTCAAATACATGGCATAATATCTTCTCACCACGTTTAGGCTTGCAATAATGTCATCCACCTTTTTCCTGATTCTGATTACCTGCACCTTCTCCCTGAAAACATGAACATGTTAGTCAGTTGTGTCCGACTCTTTGCAACCCCAAGGACTGTAGCTCTTCTGTCCATGGAATTCTCCAGGCAAGAATACTGGAGTGGGTTGCCATTCCCTTCTTCAGGGAATCTTCCTGACCCAGGGATCAAACCCAGGTCTCCCTCATTGCAGGCAGATTCTTTACCATCTGAGCCACCAGGAAACCCACCTTCTCCACCAGAATATTCTCTGGTAGGGGTCGGTTTCTTGGATGCCTAAGAAATGTGTCTACCTTTCCACCTCCCCTTCTTTCTCCCCATCCCTCTGTCCCCAGGGATTTAACTGGACTCTCTTCATACAATCCGTGCTATCCTCTGTCAAAATCGATCTGCTGCCTAACGAAGAAGTGGTGGTCTATGGCATCCCCTACCTCCAGAATCTTGAAGGCATCATCGATGTCTACTCACCCAGGTAGGGCCAAGGAAGGCCCCAAGAGGCCTCAGCATCTTCCCCCCTCCCCACTCTCTCCTCCTCCCTAACAGCTCCTCCTCTCAGGAAAGGACCCAATAAAGCATCACTCTGAGGCATGAGCGACATGATGGGGGTAAATGCTCGTGGCCAATGGAACTTTACCTTAGAGATGCACACCCCTCGAGGCATCCAGGGGCAGGCAGGATGTATGTGGGGGTCGTCTTGGATGTTTCCTCAGCCACCCTGAACTCTCTGCTCGGTGTGGAGCCTGCTGTCCAAGGGCCGGAAACCTCATCCTCTTCCTGGGCAAGCACCACCCACCTGTTCTATCCGCTTCCCTGTGCCTCCTACCCTAGGACCATGCAGAACTACCTGATTTGGCGCCTGGTGCTGGACCGCATCAGCAGCCTGAGCCAGCGGTTTAAGGAAGCGCGTGCAAGCTACCGCAAGGTGAGTGACACCCCACCCCTGTGGCTCTCCCTGTATGCCAAACCTGGCCTGCCACTTGTCCCTTTATGACACTGACCACCTGCCATGGGCCAAGCACCAAGGTCCATCCTGGGGTCAGAGCCACGATTGAGGCTGACGAGGCACTGGTCCTTTTGGGCCAGCTGAACAAACCTTGATCTGCTCTTTAAAACCAGCAAGTAAGATGCAAAGGGAGGGGATAAGGGCAGGGAGGGCCTCTCCATTAGACAGTAGAGACCTTCAGGCAAGATGACCCAGGCATGAAAAGACCGCGGCCAGATTCCCCAGGAGCAGAAACAGCCAGGGCAGAGGTCTTGGGGCAGCAACCCCAGGCTCACATGGGGGAAGGAGGGAGATGAGGTGGGGGACCGGCAATTGTGGGCCAGAGCAGCTCTCAGGTTCCACAGGCACTGAGAGCCAGCCCCGGGGGTATTAAGAGTGGTAGCCAGGTTGGGGCAGCCAAGCTGGAGACACTAGCAGCCAAGCTGGGGAAGAGAGTGGAGCCTGAAGCTCAGTGGAGAGAGGCTGAGTCAGAGTGCTTTTGGGTCAGGAGACCCCACAGCCCTGAAGTGTGGGGCCAGATGCGGGGCCAGAGCTCCAGGCTGGCTGGGACTCGGGTTCGGAAATCTGACAGGGGAAACATTTCCATCTTGTGCTCTGTGTCCCCAAGGACAGCAAACATTCTCACCGCCACTTTGGAGATTGGAAAAGTATAGTCAGGCAGTGCCCTGGTGGCTTAGATGGTAAAGAATTTGCCCGCAATGCGGGATACCCAGGTTCTGTCCCTGGGTCAGGAAGATTCCCCTGGAGAATGGCAACCCACTCCAGTATTCTTGCCAGGAGACTCTCATAGACAGAGGAGCCTGGTGGGCTATGCCCTGTGTCCCCAAGGACCACAAGCATTCTCATCACTTTGGAGATGGGAAAACAGAACCCCAGGCAGCTGGCGGCTCACGGTTGAGCTAGACAAGGCCCCCAAGGTCAACGCCACCCTTGCTCCTGGAGAGCAAATAGTCAGGCCAGGGACAGGGGACAAGGAGGGGCCCCGGCCTCCATGGGCAGGTCTGTGCCGGGAGCCCCACCCTCCAAGCCACACACCCTGTCTTCCCACCCCTGGGGGTCAGGATTCAAAGGGATTGTCTGAGTTTCCCCATGTACCCCATTGGTCCCTGGGCACCCTGGGGCCGAGGCCAGGGGAGTAGGTGTTGGTAAAGATGATGATGACGACATGAACCATGCCAGGCACTCTATGGCACGACGGTGGAGGAGGTTCGCTGGCGGGAGTGCGTCAGCTATGTCAACAGCAACATGGAGAGCGCCGTGGGCTCACTCTATGTCAAGGAGGCCTTCCCCGGTGACAGCAAGCATGTGGTGGGTGCTCCACGACCCGCCCTGGGCCCGGTGCAGCCTCCCTGCAGGGACCTCCTGGCCCCTGGTCAGGGGGTCCTGCTTGTCCAGCAGCACCTATGCATACTGGGGAGCACATGTTTGCCCCAGTGCCCTGTCACACATAGGGATTAGGGGAAGTTAGGCCCCACATAGGACCATCAGCCCCACCCCCAGCCCTGCTGGCCTGCCTGGGAGTGGGGACAAGTTGTACGAGGCATGAGTCCAGGGCCCGGCAAGCCATAGGCCCACCCCAGACAAAGTGCAGCCATGGAGACCCTGCCCAGGAGGTCGGAAGGTCCACCCTGGACAAAGTACCCAGGGGGTTGGATCCCACCCCAAATCCCCCCCACATTCGGAGTTACCAGCCCCCTGCACCACCAGGGCCATGCACTCCTGCAGGTCAAAGAGCTCATTGACAAGGTGCGGGCAGTGTTCGTGGACACTCTGGATGAGCTGAGCTGGATGGACGAGTCATCCAAGAAGAAGGCCCAGGAGAAGGTAGGAAGGAGGCCAGGGAAGGGCGGCCCCAGTGTGAGGGCCATGGGGTGACCATCACCACACCCACTTCACAGAGAGGGCAATGAGCGGGGGGTGGGGCTCGCTCAGGAAGGGGCTTTGGACAGAGATGAGAAACCCCCAGCAAGGGTGGGGGGCGGCCACAGCTGCAAGGAGCAGGGGTCCCTCTGGGCCTGTGTGACAGAAGGCAGTGTGGCAGCTCGGCCCTACCCCCACCCCAGACCTCGGCTGGCAGCTGGATGAAGGTCAGTGGTGAAGGTCGGTCTCCAGTCAAGCCCTTCCACGTTCTGTCCCCATTAGCCTCCCCCCAGCCTGCAAGGAAAGCCAAGTCCCTTAGCCCCTGACCCAAATGGTGGGGACAGAACCAGGATGCCCACGGCAGGGTGGGCATGGATTGGCCCCCTCTCCTCCCCAGGCCATGAACATCCGGGAGCAGATCGGTTACCCTGACTACATCCTGGAGGAGGGGAACAAACATCTGGATGAGGAGTATTCCAACGTGCGTATTCCAGTGGGGCCCCCCAGTCCACCCCCAGGCCAGGGGCCCTCGAGAGCCCCACCTGTCCCCTCACCCAGCCCAACCTGCCCCTGAACCAGCCCAGGGGACCTTCGGCCCTCAACTCCCAGGGGTGGACCCCTCATCTGGCCGTGTGCCAGGACTTCCGTTACCAGTGGGGAAACTGAGGCCAGGAGAGTCTCGGATCTTGCCCAGTAAACACAGAGCCAAGGTTGGCCCTTAGTCCACCTGCACCCAGAGCCTGTGAGCCACATGCAGGACTGCCTGGCGAGTCCTGAGGCCAGTCTGCAGCCGTCCTTGACCTCCCTTCCCCGCCAGCCTCTCAAGGACCCCGCACATGTGTCCAGAAATGACCACCTCTCTCCTATAGCTGAACTTCTCAGAGCACCTGTACTTTGAAAATGGACTGCAGAATTTGAAGGCTGGCGCCCAGCGGAGCCTCAAGAAGCTTAGGGAGAAGGTGGACCAGAATCTGTGAGTAGGGATGGTGTGGGGTGGGGGATGGGCCAGGCACCAGGCCAGCTAGGGAGGGCAGTGGTCTGACTCCAAGCCCCTTGTGCCTGCCCTCTGTTTGTGGGGCTCCAGGAAGAAACCAGGTGTTCAGACTGGCCCAGACCCAGCCCTGGCCGTTGGCAGTGCTGGACCCCTGACGTGACCACTGTGCACGCGTCAGAGTGGGCTTTGGTCAGTCAAGCAGAGGGGCCTGGAGTTAAGGCCCAGGAAAACTGGGCTCTGAACGATGCACCTGTCTTCCACAGCTGGATCATCGGGGCTGCCGTGGTGAACGCCTTCTACTCTCCAAACCGAAACCAGATTGGTACATTCCCTCTCCACCTTGCTCCTCTAGTCCTGCCCTCCCACCTTCTAAGCCTTGGTTTTTCGCCTCTGTAAAATGGCGGGGAGGGGGGTCATAACCTCTACCTCCCCGGCTGTGGGGTTTAATGGCAAGACCCCTCAATGTGCCTGCCCAGAGCCTGGCACACAGGTGTGCTCACCTAAAGCTTACTCTATCTCCCCCCACCCCCCACCCCCCACAGTGTTCCCCGCCGGGATCCTCCAGCCCCCTTTTTTCAGCAAGGAGCAGCCTCAAGCCTTGAACTTCGGGGGCATCGGGATGGTGATCGGGCACGAGATCACCCACGGCTTTGACGACAATGGTGGGGGGCTGCCCGGGGTGCCGAGCCGCACCTCCAGTCACACACACACTCCTCCCACCACTGCCTGGGGGACCCCCCCACTTGCTTCCAGGGGCCTCAAGCTGCTACCCAGGGAGGCTGGCCTTCCCCTAGGGCTAGCCCACCCAGATCTTCTGAGGGCAGCCCCGAGCCCCCAGGATCCATGCGCTCCCTTCCCCTGGGGTTTGGAAAGTTTGGACATCACAGCAAGGGTCACTAGTCCCAGGGTCACTAATCACTAGTCTCCTGAGAGAGACCCCAGGCCCTGACCTTGGGGGCGGCATGGACGCCACTGAAGCCTTCTGTCCCCCAGGGCCTGAGCAGCCCCGACCCGGGGCCCATTCTCTGCTCACGTGAACTCCAGACACGGGGATTCCAGGAGGGCGCGGGGGCGAGGCTGGTGCTGGGCAGGCTGGGGATCACGGGTAGCCTACCCCTCCTCTAACCTCCCCATCAGGCCGGAACTTTGACAAGAACGGGAACATGCTGGACTGGTGGAGCAACTTCTCCGCCCAGCACTTCAGGGAGCAGTCAGAGTGCATGGTCTACCAGTATGGCAACTACTCCTGGGACCTGGCTGATGACCAGAACGTGAGCGGCCACCCCTGGACTGTGCCGCAGCCCTGGCCTGGGGGAGGGCAGAGGTGGACAGCCCAGGTGCTCCCCCCCCCCCATCCTGTCTCCCGCCTGTAGGTGAATGGCTTCAGCACACTCGGGGAAAACATCGCCGACAATGGAGGGGTGCGGCAGGCATACAAGGTGGGTCCAAGTAGGGCCCCCCGGAGGAAGTGGGAGAAGGCAGTGGTCAGGCCCAGGCAGGTACAGGCCTCTCAGTGTGGCAGGGACTGTCCCCTGTCCAAGCCCAAGTGTATCCTGGGACCCTTCTTCATCTGACAGGGAGGCAGCAGAGCCCTGGGGGAGCCTGCTGGCCACAGGTGGGCAAGTACCATAGCCACTTGGCCCTCACTTCACTCCACTCTTAGCTGAGGCCTCTGCACTCTGGGGAGACCACTGTCCATTGCCAAATCAGTGACAGTCCCTGCACACCTTCCAGCCTCAGCGACACCCCTGCACTGACAGCGTTGGGCACTGGGTGTCAGGAGCTCGTTTGTGGGGCAGGCTGCCTGGGCAGTGAGCCCCCACAGAACCCAGCCAGGCTCTGTGCTCAGAAGCTCCACGCTGCAGAGGCAGGACCCCCACAGGGGGAGGCCTGGGAGCCAGACCTCCATCCTGCCCCAAGCCAAGGAGCAGGAGTCCTGACCAGGCTGGTGCTGCCCCCGGGAGGGCAGGCCCTGGCCCAGCACTCGTTTGGTGCCTGCAGGCTTACCTGAAGTGGGTGGCAGAAGGTGGCAAGGACCAGCAGCTGCCAGGCCTGGAACTGACCTACCAGCAACTATTCTTCATCAACTATGCACAGGTGGGAGTCAGTTCCCCACTCCCACCCTCCTCACTTGCCCCCACACCCACTGCTGGGAACTGGCTCCCACCTCCTACCCTTGGTGAGCCCTCACTACAGGGTGCCTCCAGGGACACTATGGGCTGGCAAGCTGGGCAGAACCGGAACTAATGGGCCAAGAGGGCTTCCTGGAGGGAAAGGATGTCAGGGGAGGTGGGTCTGGGGAAGATTCAGATGTAGCTGTGGAGGGAAGGGGCAACCAGCTGCCTTCCCTCTCCCCACCCAAGGAGCAGGGGTCCTGGCAGAAGGAGACCACGCTCCCTCACTGCCACAGCCCTAAGGGAGCCCCGCCTCCCCGGGCCATTGTTGGGACGTGGCGGGGCGACCCCTGCATCCCACCCCCGCCCCTTCCCCAGTTCTGCAGCCACGCCCCTCATGCGCCCACAGGTGTGGTGCGGATCCTACCGGCCAGAGTTCGCCATCCAGTCCATCAAGACTGACGTCCACAGTCCCCTGAAGTACAGGCAAGTGGCCCTAGCGTCCCCGCGCCCCGCGCCCGGGCCGGCGCTGTCTCAGGCCCCTCCGTCCACCCGCAGGGTGCTGGGCTCGCTGCAGAACCTGGGCGCCTTCGCAGACGCGTTCCACTGCGCGAATGGCTCCCCCATGCACCCAAAGGTGCGATGCCGCGTCTGGTAGCCAAGGCCGAGCCGCGCTGCGCGGCCCTCGCCCACCCGCCGCCTCGAGGCGTCCCATCCGCGCGGAGACAGTGCCGCCGGCGGGGACCCCGCAGCCAGCAGCCGACCCACCCGCGCCGAGCCCAGCCTCCGCACCGGGCCTGGACAGCAGCTGGCGCCTCAGATAACCGGAGGTGAGCGCCTTCCTGCCCGGAGCCGCCTCTGCGCCCGCCCGCGAGGGTCTACGCCGCCCACCGCAGCCCTGTAGACGCGGTTATCCGTCTTCCGCCCGCTCTCCAAAGCGCGTCCTCCTCAGATGTCCACGAGCTTGGACTTCAGCTAAGTAAACGCTTTAAAGAAGCGGCTGCCTTGTCTGTGTAGCAGGGCCTAGGGCGAGCCGTCAGGGTGACAGTACCCCAGAAAGTGCCCCCTCTCCCGCGGCACCTGCCACTGACTGCTGGAGCTGAGTGGGAACATGGCAGGGCACTCCTGACAGACCCCCAGGGTCCTTGTGCAGGACGCACAGCAGTGACCACGATGCCCCCAAATGCCCACCCATGCTGACGGTTCAGACAAGGCGAGGGGCTCCTGACTCAGGGAGGAACTAAGGTGGGGGATGGGGCAGAGGGGATGCAAGCTGCACCCCACTATCTGGATGTGGGGTTTTGTGTAACTGGAAGCCGGTGAGGGGTTAAAGCTTGTCATGTGCCCTGAGTTTTAAATGACTACAGAGAGGCTGGGTGAGGGGATTGGGTGGACAGGGAGAACAGCTAGAAGGCCCCTGGGGTTGTCCAGGCCCAGACCAGGGGACACGGGGGGGGGGGGGTGCTGCTGAGAAACTCATCTGGACTCAGATGAGAGCCCCTGAAGGCAGGCAGGACAGGAGTTCTGCTCTGTACCTGTCAACTTTGAGGTGCTGGTCACCCCCATGTGACAGCACCTCAGGGAGCTAGACCTTCTCTAGGCAAGCCTCTTCCCCAGGAGGGCTTCCCTACAAGTCCCCGCTGCCCAGCAGTGCTCCCTAGAACCCAACTAGCTCCCACCAGATGTGAACTCTGACCCTGAGCCTTCCAGGCTGGGCTCCCACCTGGGGTGTTTCCTATCATATGGAGCCCACCCCACCCTCGTCTCCCACACCCTGGGCCTATCTGCAGACCCCTGACATGCAGGCACCAAAGGTCCAGGGTCTCCAGAGAAACCGCCAGGGGCATGTCCACCACCACCAACCCACCAGGGAAAGTGACTCCCCTAGTGGGAAAAATGAAGCTTCAGGACGCACGACCACCCGCTGGCCCGGATGAAACCATCAGTGATCAAGGCCCCGGCTGCTGAGCACAAGATTCGGAGGCAATGAAGAAACGCTGCCCAGAAACCGCAGTTTAATGCTCATCGCTGCTCACAGACCAGGGCGCCCAGAGATTCTGGAGTCTGCTCACATTCAGCTCCCAATGTGCCCAGGGCAGGCGACACCTCCTGGGACCTTCACCTAGAGCATGCCTCTTCATCGCACTGTGAAGGCAGCAGGGGCCCCATCAGGCCAGCCATGCCCCTGGAGCCAAGAGCCACTCATCCCACCCTCCAGGGCCATAGACCCTCCAGGGGGGTCTAAGGCCCAAGGAGGAGGAAAAGCATGCTGGACAGTCCCCTCCATGTGGGGCACAGAAGGTCGGCCATCAGAACCATGCTAATATGGGCTACAGTCACCTGGGACAACCTCAGCCCTCCTAGGCTGAGAGGACAGGCCACTCCTCTTCTCTGCAGCCCGAGTGACCCTCTGTCCTCCAGAGAGGCCCTGCTATGCCTGCCCATACAGCCACCCTGCCCTTGGCCTGTCACCACAAAGTGGGGCAGGCGACAGTGACATGCTGGGGCTGCCATGGGCACTGAATCACCTAAAGCCATCCAGGTCCAGCTCAAAGTCTGGCCACATTAAACGTGCAACCCTGGGGAGTTTGAGGGGGAAGCATTTAGTGAAGTGCCCACCCCAGGCCTGGGCTCACCTGGGGCGGCTCGCTGGGGCCGACCTCTGCAGAGATGCCCAAGGCCTGCAGGATGCTCTCGGGCGGGGTGTAGTCACCCGGGGACTTCTGGACAAAGTGCAGCAGCACTTTATCACCACCTGCAGCAGGTGGAGGTGGGGGTGGAGTGGTCAGGGTGCCCCTGGGCAGCCACCACCCCACCTGGTTACGGAGATGCGTGAGCTGCTCTGGCCACACCCTGCCCAGCTAAGAGGACACTGAGAGCTGGGCCACACTGCAAAGAGGGAAACTGTGATTAACAAGCCAGAAGGAAGGAGAGAGGAAGGGTCAGGGCAGAGTCAAGTTTAGCAAGACGTTCCCACCTAAGCATGTGGCCCTGCGATCCCCACCCCGTGACCACACATTAACTCCTGACGCCCGTGCCCTAGCCCACCTTTGGCAACCACCAGCAGCCCTCCGCTCTGCAGCAGATCCCCAGACAAATTCCCCTGGATGCCGACAGCCTTGGCCTGGAGGAAGGGAGCAGCCCAGGTAAGTCCTAGACAGAAGCCCTGCACCCCAGCCCCATACAACCCTGGCCCTCACAAACCTTGGCGGCCACATCACGAACAGGCTTTCCCAGGGCAGCCGGCAGGATGCTCAAGCTGTTGTACCTGCCAAGACACAACTGGCTCATGCAGGCTCCGACTCTGCACCAAAGACTGGGCCCCAGAGCCTGCCCCCTACCCTGACTCCACAAGATGCACCCACCAGTTCCCACAAGCAAGCCCCACCCCAACTCGCCAGGGGCTCAGGGGACATGGGACAGCTAGGCCAGCAGCTGGCCCAGCCCCAGAAGGAGCAGCTGCCAGATCCACGGGGCCCCACAGAGGGTGTGGGGAGTGTGGACAGGGTGAGTCCGAGGATCTGGCTCAGCTGGCACCGCCAATCAGACAAGGCAGCCAGCCTGTAGCAAGGCACCAAGGTGGTTGAGGGGCCCCTGACTGGTGCCCTAGGCCCAGGCCTCCGCTGCAGCCAGCTAGGGAGAAGTCCTGGGTGAGAAGCCTAACCTATAGCCCATAACAGACACAGGCACCCAAGAGAGAGGCTGGTAGGGCTGACTGGAGCAGTGGATGCCCCCAGAGTCCTCTTGGCCAAGGAGAGGGTGGCAGGCAGAAGAAGAGGGGAGCAGTGAAGCCCAGAACTCTCAGCTCACCGCTTGAAGCCCAGCTCCTTGTAAAACTGCTTGCTCTCGTCCAGGTAGAGCTCTGGAAAGCAGAGACCACAGCTGTGTGCCCCTGGATTGTCTTCCCTCCCCCACAATCCCCCACCCCAGGGGGCTCACTCTCCTTCATCTGGCCCTCTGTCCACCCTTGGTGCCCAGCTCAGCCACCCATGACCAGGAGAGGCAGAACAGGGCTGAGTGTCCCCACTGTTAAGAGGAAGGGCAGAGGCCCAGAGGGGATGGGGGGGGGGAAGGGAGGAGCAGGATGCTGTGAGGGCACATCACAGGTTGGAGAGAGAGGGGGGCCAGAGACGGGGGCGGGAGCCGGTGCAGTCTGGGCTCTAGGCCCAGCCACTCCTATTGGGCTTGTGGGGAAACATCTGAGGAAGTTCAGGATCAGGCTCCTGGGGAGGTGGGAGGCTGGCAGAGGACACAGTAAAGACTTTTGGTCTTGATTCCAGGCTAGAGTCACCACTGAGCCCTCCACAGTGGGAGGAACATCATGGCTGGGCAGGCAGGTAGGGGCCACAGCTGGAGGAGGCAGGGGAAGGGAAAGGGAGGAAGTACGAGCGGAGGGCAGGGGAGAGGATACAGGAGCATGTCAAAGCCGCTCCTGCAGAGAGAAGGGTCAGGGCTGGACGAGGAGGAGGCAGGCGAATGCCCTGAGTCTGAGGAGAGGGGTCTCAGGGCGGTTGGGCAGTTGAGGGGCCGGTGCTGGGGGAGGAGGGTGGGGAGCACAGGCACCTCCTGCAAAGTAGCCACCATCCAGGAACTCCTGCAGGCCCAGGGCCTCTGGCCCCACGCCCACCAGGCGCACGCCGTGCTGGTCCAGGAGCCCCTTGAGGTTGCTGAGGTCCCGGGCGATCCAGCGACACACCATGCAGCCGAAGCGCCGCAAGCCGGCCACCACGCACGCCTGCTCCTGCCACAGGCTCCGCAGCTCTACGGCCTGCGTGTGGGCGGGTAAGGAGCGCCTCCAGACCACGGCCTGCAAGCACGTCCACACCCCAAGCCCCGCGCCAGGGCTGCTCACGTCCAGCCAGAGCGTCTAGCTCCCCACCCCCACCGCCCCCCGCCCAGACTCGGGACTCGGATGCTGCTGCTAGGTGCCAGGGCGCACCCACCTCCCTGAGCCCGCCCGGCCTCACCTCCCCGGTGACCGCGTGCTTCAGGACACACGCGCCAACGCGGGCAAGGTCCACCGTACTCATGGCGCCGGCCGCCCCAGATCTCAGCCGCGAGCCCGGGTCCCCACCAGCCCTCTCCGCCTACGGTCCAGCGTACAAATCGCCTCCGCCGCGGGCACGCCCCAGACGTCGCCCCGCCCCACTTTACGCGTGCACTGGCCCCGCTCTGCCCTGGGCTCGCCCCCTGGCGTCGCCCCGCCCCACTTTAGGAGAGCACTGGCCCGGCTCCGCCCTGCCCACCCCCTACCCTCACCCCCCTCCGCCCTGGCCCCGCCTACTGCAGCGGCTCGTATGCAAAATAGCCTCTGTATTTTGTGTCTACCGCCATACCACCCTGAACGCGCCCGGTCTCTTCTGATCGCGGATGCTAAGCAGGGTCGGGCCTGCTTAGCACTTGTTAGTGCTTAGATTTTGTATATGCGTGAGCCCGCCAGCCAAAGGTGCTGCTGGTAGCGCGGGCGGAGCTTGGCAACCGGGCCGCAGGCCCGCGGCACGCGGGGACAGAGTGCAGCGCCCTGCCCCGAGCAGCGGGCTCGATCCTGGTGTGCGGGAAGATAAGGGGAGGAGCGGCCAGGGTCCTGGGATCCCCGTGGGGTCCCATCTGGTGGAGGACCCCGAGGGTAGCCCGAAGGCCTAGCTTTTCCGTGGTCTAACAAGACCAAGATAAAACGTATCTTGAAAGTCCATGACAGTGCAGCGTTTTCTGAGTTTCACGTCCGTGTTGGCTTTCATCATAAAGTACTGTCCATTATCACGCCAGCTAAGCATCTGCTTTAACTCCCAAACTTTGGGTAAAATAGACCTGAAAGAAACAACAGCAGTTTGCTAGGCGCCTTGTGAATTTGTCATTCCTCGCGACAGCCTTGCGACGCCTTCCAGTATCGCTCAGTTTTAGCAGCGAGGGCCCTTAGCACGGAGGGTGAGAGGTGGAGCCAAGGCAAGCTGGACAGCGGAGTCTCACCTGGGTGTCCCCTGACCCCCGCGGAGAGTCTGGGGTTTCTGGCGGCTCCAGGCCCCAGACTCGGCTGGAGAAGGAAGCAACAGCCAGCAGCCCACCTGGGGTTTGGGAAGAGGGACGCCCCCTCTTGCTACCTCACTGTATTCCACAGGGCTCCCAATAGGGGGAACACGAAGGCCCAAGATGGCTGCTGTTGCCTCCAACCTGCTGCTGGGCCTGGAAGGATGAGGGTGCTGGAGTGGCTAGAAGTCCAAAATTGAGTTACTGTGTCAAAAAGAGAAGGATTTCATTTCCTGGGTACTGAAGGCAGGAAGAAAAGGCCATGCAGAGACTGACAGCGGCAGGGAGCCCCTTGTCCACCAGGGAAGGAGAAACAACAGGAAATGTCACAGTTCCCGAATCCAGGTGTGCAACCCCGGGAGGCTATGGTACCTCAGGGCTCTCTGGGCATCGGGCACCCAGGTGTCATGGGTGTTGCTCCACACCCCACCTCTCGTCTCTCCAGGGTGCAGCAGCCCTTCTGAGACGGAAGCAAGCCCTGGGACCAACAGCACAACGGCATAGGACACGTTCCTCCTGGAGCGTTTATTGTCTGGGACTTGGCATGATACACTGGCCAGGCCTGAAAACCAGAAAGCCACCTGGTGAGCAAAGCTGTGGGCCATCCGGGCTCAGGTCCCCGGGAGTTACAGCCCAGAGACACTCCAAGCTCCATCCCTCAGACCCAGAGGAGGCAGACCCCAAGAGTCCCCCCCAGCATTCCTTGCCCCTTGGGAATGCGGACCTCCCGAGGAGCCAGAGCCACTGTGTCATGGGGTCTCTCAATGGCAAAGGGGACAGGATGCGGAAGCCTCTGCCCAGGGAGTTTTCTGCCTCCCTGATGCCCACTCCCTGCCACGGACTTCGAGCTCCTGTCCACCCTCAGGGGGCAGTGGGGGCACAGGGCAGGCTGTAAGCAGCTGGGAGAGGCACTGGGATAAAGATGAAGCAGTCCTGTGAGCAGGGCTGTGTCCCCACCAAGAGCCCAGGTGTGCTTCACTCCCTTATCGGTTTGTTCATTTATTCCCTTCTCCTCTTTCCTGTCCTGCCCTGGGTTCCTCGTCTGCGCCAGATCCCAGCTGGACACCACGATCTGGGCTGCGTAGACCCAGCTCTGGCTTTAAGAAGCCCCATGCACACCTGAAGAGGAGCAGATTCTCAGCAATGATAGCCAAATTAGGGAGGTCAGCAGTCATCTTAGGGTGTGTCAGCATATCCTTGCTATGTCCTCAACGTGGGTTGCCCGGGTTCCAGGCTCCAAGTAGGCCAGCCAGGCAGCACCCAATGTCCTCCTTGAAAGGTGGGGGGACCCTCCTCGCTGAAGTGCTGACCCGCTACTCTGTGTCTGATGGTCAGATTGGGGCAAGCTAGGCTCCAGGGTTTGGCAGTGAGGAAGTGGGCAGGATTGCCCCTGTATCTCTTCATGTGCCCTGGGCCATTGGGGGTCACGCTGGCAAGCAGCCCTGTCCCCCTGGCCTCACCTGTCTCTGAAAGGGTCAGTTTCTTGGGGAGAGGCCCCCGTCTTTGCTTGGCCCCTCCTGACAGGTGTATCTGTTTCGCAGGAGACCCATGAGAGAGAGTGAGTTTCTCTCCAGGTGATAATGCCTGTCCCCCCAACTCAGGTGATGCTACTAGGATGGGCAGAAGCTCCCAGGCCTCTAGTGCTCTTGGGCCCTTTGTCTACAGCCCTGCCTGCAAACCTTGAAAAGAGACCCAACTCCTCCCTTGGAAACAGGGGCCCTGAGGGTCCCTGGGGGCTGGAGCTGGGCCGAGCCTAATGAATACATCCCGCAGGATAAAAAGTGGACACGGCTCCCCAGGAGCTGCAAGCCCTGCTGGATGTCACTGCAGGGGCTGTGGAGGACACAGCAACCGAGGTCACTGGGAGGGACCGACCTGCTGACAAAGGGGCCAGGACACAGATGCCTGAGGTATCTCTGATCGTGCCTGCTGGAGGCTTCAGGTCACCCAGGCCCAAGTGTAAGGGCAAGATGAGCTGGTGGGACCCCTCCTGAGCTTGATTCAGACTCCACCCTGCAGAGAAAGGAGCTCCTACTCAAAGGGTTTGCCCCTACCACCACCCACCTCCCCATCAGCCACAGGCAGCCTGAGCCCTCCCCTCACCCCTGAGCAGCGCAAACACTGAGCCAGCCCTGTGAGGCGGCAGCCACCAGCCCCTCGTGGCACCACATCCCCCTGTTCCCCCGCCCCCTGAGCCCCAGTTCATCAGGAGGACAGGCCTGTGGGCCCCTCCCTCCTGGGGCTGGACTGGACGGGATGGGCATGAATGCAGCCTCATAGGGATATCACATTTGGAAGGGATTTCTAAACTAGAGTCATGTTCAGCTCCATTTCCTCTTTTGTTATGTTTTGTTTCTTTGTTTTGTTGGTTGGTTGGGTTTTGGCCACGAAGTTTTCAGGATCTTAGTTCTCCAGAAAAGGTGAAAGCTTTAGTCACTCAGTCATGGCCAACTCTTTAGGACCCCATGGACGGTAGCCCACCAGGCTCCTCTGGTGATTCAGTTGCTAAGTCATGTCCAACTCTTGCGACCCCATGGACTGTAGCCTGCCAGGCTCCTCTGTCCATGGGATTTCTCAGGCAAGAATACTAGAGTGGGTTGCCATTTCCTCCTCCAGGAGATCTTCCCAACCCAAGGATCGAACCCAGGTCTCCTGCATTGCAGGCAGATTCTTTACTGTTGAAGCCAACCGGGAAGCCCCCTTAGGTCTCTAACCAGGGCCTACAGCAGTGAAAGCCCTGAGTTCTAACCACTGGACCACCAGGGAATTCCCCTCTGTTATTGAAAGATATATTTGGGACTTCCCTAGGGGCTCAATGGGAACCCACAACCCAAGAAAGTCTGCTCGGCAACAAAGACCCAGCATGACCAAAACTTAATTTTAAAGAGATATATTTGGGGGGAGATTATTTGAGATTCTATAAATCTGTTTCTCCTCAGACTTTCTGGGAAGTCATGAGAAACAAGGACTTCTCATGACTCATTCCCAGTGATGAGCCTGCTCTAGGAGACATGTTGAGACTGTGTAAATATCCTATTTCACATCAAGCTCTTTATCCATTGATTTTCTTCCCTGAATAAGGCAGCTGGATGGCCTGCGGCTCATGTGCCCACAAGGGTCCCCACCCCACAGCTGGGCTCAGAGAGGCGGAGGCAGTGGCCTGGACGACATGGTTAGTGGGCAGCTCTGGGTGTGAATGCTGGTCTATCTGACTTTCCGGTCCCCATGCTGGGGTGGAGGGTGGCAGGTGGGGGTGGGGACGAGAGGAGGGAGCTGGAGGAGGGAGAACAGGACATAGTGAGGAAGGAGAGATGGGAAAGGGGAGGGCAAGGAAGAGAGGAGAGTGAGGCCTCAAGACCCAGAGTGGGAGAGAGACAGACCCAGAGGAGGAGTATGGAGAGAACCGTGTCAGGGATGGAAACTGTTGGAGCTGACGCCACAGACAGAGGGACAGACCTGGGAAGAGGAAGGCGGTGCACAGTGGGGAGAGAGGACCCTCAGACTCCCTTACTGTGGCAGTACCCCCCCGCCCGGTGACCCCAGGCTCCCTCCAGAGTCTCTGAGCACCCAGGTCCGCTCGGGGGCCAGGGGATCAGCGTGTGGGGGTCCCGCTGCAGGAGAAGGGTCCTCACTTCCAGAACCTCCCTTGTAGGACCCCTGGAGCCCTCCCCCAGCCCTGACCTCAGAACCACAGGAGGGGCAGCAGCACCCCCTCTGCATCCACTCCACGGAGGGGCCATCATCCACCTCCAGGTACCGGTACCTGCTGGCTCTGGCTCTCTCTGCTGGGGTGATGTGTGTATGAGCCCAGGGTGCAGGTGACGTCTTCTAGATGCTGGCACACAACGGGGAGCAGCCAGGGTGAGGCCTGTGGGCTTTCTGCTGGGGGAGGGCCCTTACCTCCCAGGAACATGGGGCTAAGACCACGAGGACCACCTACTGGGTCTGGGGCTGGCACTCCTCCAGGGTTCTGTCAGGAGAGAAGATCCCAGGAGGGCAGTTTTCACAGCCTGTCCTACCACTCAGTGCCTGAGCAACAAGAGGGGCCCAAGGACCCAGGTCAGGAGGGGGCGCTGGGCTTGCCCCCTCTGGCTTGGGTCTACAGTCTGTCTCCAGAGGGTTTCAGGGGACTAGGCTGCTCTTGCGCTGCCCAGAGACCTGGGGACCGGGGTGCCTAGCCCCTCCGGCTCACCTCTCTCCTGAGACCTCTGGCCTCCTCTGCAGATGGCGCGGGGCGAGCCCCAGGATAGTCATCCCCATTCCTGCTATCACAGAAGTCGTCTTGGTGGCAGCCACATGTGGTACCCTCTGTGCTGAAGCACGTCTGCCTGGACGTGCGTCAGTTGGCAGCAGGATTTCGGGGTTAGGGTCAGCTTCCTACCTGGGTCACAGACGGCACTGCAGACCCTTGATCAGGCATTGAGGGGGATGGTGGACTTTCCCAGGGTGCAGGGAGCACACAGCATACCAGGAAACTCCCCCTAGGGCTGCTTCACCTGGTACCCTGCCGCCCAGGGGTCCAGGGCACTCAGGGCTGACAGGGCAGAAGGGAGCCTACCCACCACAGCCACCTGGATACTTCTGGCAGGTACGACCCATCCACAGGGACCTAAAGACACCTGAGCTCTTCCTAGCCCCACAGTGAGCCTGCTGGAGTATGTCAGATCATTCTGCAAGAATGTCAGGCCCTCTTGGGGCCTGGTTCTCTCACAGGGGCCACTTTGAGCCCCAGGTTCTGGCCACAAATGAAATGGCAGGTACCCAGGCCAGGTCCCCTGTGCAGTGTAGCTGTGAGAATCTCAGGGGAAAGAATGGGAGCCACAGGGGGTGCCCCTATCTGTGCCCCTGTCAGAAGCTTCATGCTGCTGCTGGTGGGCGCTGTGAATGGAGGTGCTCCTGGACTGGTAGGGGTGGGGTGTCTGCCCTCAGCCCATAGTGCTGACCCCCAGAAACAGCCCCTCAGAGGAGGTACCCTCAGGGCTGCTCTCAGGCAGCACTCAGGCCCCATCTCCTCCTCTTTGCCCAGGATCATCACCAGGGCAGGGTGATGCAGGAGGAGGAGGTACAGCGCCTAAGGGAGATGGTACTGGCCTCAGTCTCTATCTCTGTGAAATGGGGCAGCAGCCCTGCTGCTGACCACGCTCTGTAGAAATGCCACAGTGGACCCAGGACCAGCTCCAGGAATGGCTGAGTATGACTACCCTGCTCAGGCCGCAGCCTCCCTGTGGCAGAGTGGGAACCCCACCCCCAGGGATCCCAAAGCCCTCCAGGCTGGACAGCCTATCAGCCTCCCTGCAGGCATGCGCTGGGCCTGGGGCTCAGCAGGCCCAGCAGGCAGGAGAGACAGACTGCTCTGGGCCAGAGGCTGGGAGAAGCCCTGCCGGGGGTCCTAGTTCCAGAGCAGGTTCTGCCTGGCCGTCAGGGGCCTCCCTGAGGAGTGACGACTGGACTGGCAGGGGAGCCACACTGGCCAGAAGAAGGTGGTCTCCACCCAGCTGCAGGAGTATCTGGGCTTATCACCCAGGACGGGCTGCCAGCTGGGGGTGGAGATGGGTGCCAGCCACAGGGCCCCACCCCAAAGCACACTCCAGCTAAGTGCCGCCAGGCCAGGGAGCGCCCTTACCTGCAGTGGGGTCACCTGAGACCCCTGAGTGGAGCTGTTGGGGAGGGACCCACAGAGGGGTCTTCTGCTGAGGGTGGGTGTGGCTCTCCTGAGGTCAAAGGACTGGGCACCAGCAACATGAATCAGTCCAGGAGATCTGGATACTGGGGGACAGAGGCCAAGTGAGGTGGGACATGGCCCAGGCAGGGACTGGGGAGGGAGGGGGTCACTGGGGTGCACCCAAGGGGCAGGGGTGGGGACAGGGCTGGCTGGTGGGACAGGCAGAGGCTCAGGGGTCTCGCCATGCTCCCACTGTCAGCCTTGGGCCCCGGGCAGCAGAGTGGTAGACCCCCAACTCGCAGAGGCTCCATGCCCCGCCTCAGGACCCTTCAGACCCTGGCTGCAGTGCCCTGGAAAGCCACACAGGGGTCACCTGAGGCAGGAAGGGTTTGCTCCCCAGTCCCCAGTGTCCCCTGGGCCCACAGCTGCCAGGGGAGCAGGCCCCTCGGTGACAGCTCAGAGTCAGGTGCAGGCTATGCTCAAGGGAGAGGTGGGGAGACCAGTGTCAGGCTGGGAGGGGAGCAGCCTGTGTCGGTGGCAGGAGCTGACCAGGCCAAAGGAGGGAAAGTGAAAGTGTTCGTCACTCAGTCTGACTCTCTGCGACCCCATGGACTGTATCCCGCCAGGCTTCTCTGTCCATGGGATTCTCCAGGCAAGGGTACCGAGTGGGTTGCCATGACCTTCTCCAGGGGATCTTCCCGACCCAGGGATTGAACCCAGGTCTCCTGCATTGCAGAAGTTCTCTTTACTGATTGAGCCACACGGGGAGGGGCATGTAAGTGGAGAGGTGAGGCCCCCCACAATCACAGATCCTCCCTCTGCCTCACTCAGGGAACCAGCTTCCTGGCCGCTCCCTCATGCATTAGAGTTCCTATAGAAGCAGATGACCCCCAAAGGTCATCTGCGCCTCCCCTTGCTCTGACCCCCCGAGAGCCCACCTGTTCTTCCCCACAACACTGAGCCCACCAAAGGAGCTCAGCTTGGCTTCCGCCTTACCTGTCTCAGACTCTGCAGAAACAGTAACCAGTCCTCCAGAGAAGCACCGGCAGCCCCCATGCAGTGTGCCCAGTACGTGTCCCCACCTCTACCAGGCTGTGGTTCTGGCTGTTTACCCCTTTTCCCTCAGCTCTGCAGAGGGTGGCTCCTTCCCGACCACCAGAGGACCCATGAGTTGCAGCAGTGTGTACTGAGCCATGTCTGATGACTACAGGGTCTCCCCACTGTGTCCACCCCCACCTGTCTCTGGAAAAGGGCTAGACTGGACAGTTTTGCTCCACTTCGCTGAAGGGGAGATGGGGCTTAGAAACGGACAGGCCTTGCCCAGAGTCTCCCCTGTAACCCCAGCCAGCTGTGCTCAGACCCGAACCCCAATCTTCCCGTCCAGTGGGTCCAGACTTCTCAGCTCCTCGGCAGTCCTCAGATGGACAAGAAGTAGGCCTGGGGGCAGGGACTTCTGGGCTGCAGAAGGAGGGTGTGAGGAGCCCCGCCTTCCACAGAGCAGGACGCTGGGAGGGCAGGACTCCATGGGAAGGTCACATCCCCAGGCTGCAGGCACATGGGTCAGCCAGTTTTGCCCAGATCTCCCCAGGCAGGAGTTCTGTTGGTAGAATTGGCTAGCACCCACCACGTGCTCATGGTCACCACCTACTTCCATTTCCAGGGGAGCCTGAGGAGGAGAGCCTGGGATATGGCAGGGGTTCAGTCATGGGGGTGGGGCAGGGATTGACCACTTCCTGTTCCGCAAAGCTTCCCAGAGCTCAGAGGCAGAGCTGGCCCCCAGCCCGACCTCCAACCCCACGGACTCCAGGAGTTGGAGGCAGCGTGGAAGGAATACAACCCAGTGGCTTGGGAGCCCCTGTGAGATGCCCACCAGCACAGCTCTCGTCCTCCTGGGAGGGTACATCAGATTGGGCTCCTGCCCCAATTTTCACAGACACTGTCTCCTCACTGCCTGCAGGCACCTGCGGGTTTCCAGTGAAGGCTGCACCCCCCTGCAGCCTTGGCTTGCCCATGATGGACTCTGAGTAGTGCTTTAGAATATTCTGGAACCCCAGTAGTATGGCAGGGGCCTAGGGCCTGGTCTGGGGCACTAGCACCTCCTCTGCTCCCTCGCACGCCTTCACTGTCCTCTCACCTCCTGGGGTGCTCCTCCAGGTAGGGGTACCTCAACATCTTGAATCCCCCCCACATCTGATACATCCTCAGAGATCATTTCATTCACACTGCCCATGCTGGGCAGGTAGGGAAACTGAGGCACAGCAAGGAGCTGGACTTACCTGTTGAAGCCTCCCCCCAAGGCCACAGAAGCAGAGCCCAGAACCAAGGTCACCTCTGAAACTGACTGAGCCCCTTTGTAACTGTTGCCAAAAGCCCCTGATGATCACTAAGGAGCTTCCTGACTCCCCATTAGGCAAAGATGCCCACTCCAGTAAGCACCCTATAGCTCCCCAGCCAATTACCTAATGCCAACCATCCAGTAGGAATTTTGCTATAACAATTGGCTATTAACCCACAAAAACTGTCCACTTTTCCTGGTTTGTCAAGAGGTCAGCCCGCTGTACGTGCAGTGCCCACATTATTTCTGTTCTTTGTTCTTAATAAACTCACTCCCTTCTGAAATGCTCTGTGTCTGGAAATTCTTTTCCAACTCGTGCTTGGACTGCTCCAACATTACCCACATGCATTAGCGAGTTGAAGCCTGAATAGGGAGCCGCACTGCTGGCTGGACCATCCTCCCCCTGCCCCGCCCCCCTCCCCACCACACCCCAGCATTGGGTTGCAAGCCCTTGGATGGCCTCCTGGGCTCATGGTCTAGTGAGGAGATGAAGTCTAAAAGTCAAAGTAAGGCTTCTGTGGTGATCTGGTGGTTAAAAGTCTGCTGCCAGTGCAGGGGACACAGGTTCAATCCCTGGTCAGGAAAGATCCCACGTGCCGTGAAGCAACTAAGCCCACGAGCTACAACTACTGAGCCTGAGCTCCTAGAGCCCATGCTCCAAGAGAAACCACTTCAATGGAAAGCTCTCGCACAGCAAGTAGAATAGCCCCCACTCGCTGCAACTAGACAAACCCAGTGCACAGCAACAAAGACCCAGAACAGCCAAAAATGTAAGTAAATCTTTTTTTAAAAAAATAAATTTTTTTAAAAAGCTGAAGTAGCTTCATGTGGTGAAGGCTCACTTCTGGGCAGCAGACGCCAGGCAGGGCTCTGAAGGATGAAGAGGAGCCCTGGGAGTCCGGGAGACAAGGCGAGAAAGGTGTACAGTGAGGAAGAATGTGCGCTAAGCAGCGTGGCCGGGTCCACTCTTGGTGAGATCTGGAGGGGGTGGCAATGCTGCTGGTCATGGCCCAACCTGTAGAGGGGCTGGAGCAAAGGCAAACCACCTGCAGGGAAAAAATACTCACATCACATACATTAATATCCTGGAGCCAAAAGACATAACTGTTACAGTGTCTGCACTTAGTCGTTCAGTCATGTCTGACTCTTTGCAACCTCATTGACTGTAGCCCTTCAGGCTTCTCTGTCCATGGGGATTCTCCAGGTAAGAATACTGGAGTGGGTTGTCATGCCCTCCTCCAGGGGATCTTCCCAACCCAGAAACCAAACCCAGGTCTCCCGAATTGCAGGTGGATTCTTTACCATCTGAGCCACCAGGGAACTGTTACAGTAAGACAATCCAATTTGCAGAGATTCAAACAAATCTTTCAAACCCAAGATGCATAGACAGCACTGGCAAAACATCATGAGTCGACAGGGAAACCCAAACTGAAACCAACGGAACAGCCAAGATTAACGTCTGACCAAATGCTAACGAGCACACAGACCCATTGGGAATCTCAGCACTCCCAGGGATGAATGGAACATGGAAAGGCCACTTTGGGCCACGGATTGGCAAGTTGTTACGAACTTACAGACACACCTAACACAGGACCGGGCAATTCCCCTCCTGGGTAAGTAAGGAAGAGAAATGAGAAGACATGTCCACACCAGAGGGCTTGCCAGGTGGTCCTAGTGGTAAAGAACCCGTCGGCCGATGCAGAAGATCTGAGACACTTGTTTGATCCCTGGGTGGGGAAGATCCCCTGGAGGAGGGCATGGCAACCCACTCCAGTATTCTTGCCTGGAGGATCCCATGGACAGACGAGGCTGGAGGGTGACACACAGTCCATAGGGTGGCAGAGTCAGACACGACTGAAGCAACCTAGCCCGCATGCACGTCCACATCAGAACTTGTTTACAGAAGTTCAGAGCAGCTTTCCCAGTAATCACCAAGAGCCGGAAACCACCCAGACAGGTGAGTAGACACATAAAGCGTGGCATATTCGTACAATGGGACCCTACTCAGCAATAAGACAATGAATCTTGGTGCACACAGCATCAAAGGAACCCTGCAGTCACTATGCTGAGTGAAGAGCCAGGCTGCATGACTGCACTGCTGTGAAATCTGGGAGCAGGCAGACATCACCACAAGTGAAAGAGATCAGGGATGCTTGGATGGGGCTGGGGCCTGCCTGGAAAGGGGGCAGGGCTAGTGGTGAGGGCTGCCATGGCAATGTACCTGAGTCTGGAGGGTTTCAACAAGAAAAAATCATTTCTCACAGGTCTGGAGGCTAGAGGTCTGAGATCAAGGTGTCCAGGGTCGGCCTGAGGCCTCCCTCCTTGGCTCGCAGATGGCTGCCTTCTTGCCACATCCTCACCCACATCCCCCATGTCTCTCTTCTTAGGAGCACACCAGTCCCCTGGGACCAGCGCCCTTCCCTTCTACCCACCTCCTGAGAGCCTGTCTCCAGATGCAGCCACGCTGGAGGTCAGCACTTCAACACATGAATCCAGAGTAGATGGGACACAGGGCAAACAGACACAGAGCAGAATGCAATCCCCGAGGGCCACGAACTTTCTCCCTCGATTCAGTGCTGTCTGTGTCCCCAGCACCTGGCACCGAACAGAGACTCAGAACAAACCCGACGGGTAACAGTGAGGCCGAGGATAGCTGCTTGCCCGCCTGGCTGCTCTCCCAGTGAACAGAACAGCAGCACAGCACAGCCAATGCCCGCAAAGACACGTCGACCAGGTCTGACTGCAGACGGAACACAACTGCAGTCGGGCCACAGAAGTGACCCTGCTGATGCAGCGACTGCTGCTGCTTCCTGCCTCAGCCTCAGCTCCAGCCTCGCTCCACCCGCTCAGCGGGATGTACTGAGATGCTCCATCATCGACTTGCCTTGTCCCTGACAGTGAAACCTATCAGAGCCTCTGGGGCTCCCAGGCACAGAAGCCTTTCTGTGTGCACCATTTCTTGTTTGTAAGGAATAGACTCCAGCCTCTATGACCTTCCCTGAGTTTCAAAGAGCAGATTCAGACAGTTGCTAATCAGGGAAGGAAGGGGACAATGGAGGACAGTAACTGAGGCCCTGCCCGCACCCTGATCCTTATTAGCAATCCCACCCCTGAACCACTGCTGTAAAACTCCTCATCAAATCCCCCTGGGTGGGGACACCGTTTTTCAGGGAAGGCACCCACCATGGGCCCCTTTGCCTGATAAAGCTTCTGGATCTGGGGATGGGGGATGGAGGGATGGGAGTATGGGGGAGGGAGAAGGGCTGACACAGACAACCTCCACTTTCTTCTCTATCCTCTTCTGCAGGCTGTGAGTTTGGGGAACTACATGTTTCACTTTTACAAGAAAAAGGCTGATGAGGACATGGATTAACATTCGCTGCTGGTCAAGGCCAGGTGACCAGGACAGCCCTGGGAGCCCCATACTGTCCCCAGAAGGAAGCCTTGTCAGGTATCCCTTGCCTGCTGCACCCCCGACTCCCCACCCTCCACAATGGGCCCCCACTCCTCAGCCCTGGACTGTGGGATTCAGAAATGAATCAGGTCTAGTCCTGCCTCCAGGGGCCTGTCCAGCACTCTGTACACTCACGTGGCACAGCAGAGTTAGTCACCAAAAGGTGGAAAACACTGGGAGTCCAGCCACAGAGGAATGGCACCCCCATACAAGGGAGAGTTATTCATCCAGAAGAAGGGATAGAGCTCTGGCACCTGCCACAGTGTGGATGAACCTTGAGGACATGATGCTACGTGACAAGCTGACGTCAAGGGACAAGCACTGAATGACTCCAGTCACGTGAGTGTCTAGAGCAGCCAAGTCCACAGAGACAGCAGGTGAAGAGGGGGAAGGGGAGTGAGTGCTCAGTGGGGACAGAGTTTCTATGGAGATGATGAAAAAGTTCTGGAGACAGATAGTGCTGATGGCTGCACAACCATATTTATATCCTTAAGGTAGCAGAATTACACACTTAGAAATGGCTAAGGTGGTAACTTAAAGTATGTATGTATGTTTCATCACAATCTGAAATTAATGATTCAATAATGTTTTGTTTGCAAAGAAAGCAGGGGTGATCCTCGCGGTTTTGGAATGTTCTGCATCTGGACCCAATCAGCACCCCTAATCTGATCCCTGTACTATAGTTGGTCCCCCCACCCCCAACCGTGCCATGCAACATGCGAGACCAGGGGTCAAACCAACACCCCCTCACCCCTGCAATGAAAGCATGGATTCTTATCCACTGGCCGGCCAGGGAAGTCCCTCTGCACTATCGTTTTGTGAGGTGTTACTGATGGTGAAGGGTGCATGAGCTCCTTCTGTGTTGTTTCACACAATTCCCTGTGAATTATCTCCAAACAAAACCTCAACTAAAAGAATATAAATAAAAGGGAAGCATGTGAACTAAAGGTCTGCACACTACGTGCCGGAAGAGATGGCCAGTTGTCCAGCCTCCTGGGCTGTGGACCCTACACCTTTAAGGTGCCACCCCGGGGTGTTGCTCCAGCTTCCTTCCTTGGCCAGAAAAAGGAACCACTGCCTCCAGGAGGTGACGCTGGAGGGTGGGGCCCCGGGGCCTGGGAGCTGGTGTTGTCCACCTTCAAGAGCTATGGTTTCCTTTTTAAATGTGAACCATGATCATGTCCTTCCCCCAAACTGTTATCAGGACATTTAAAAGATGCTCACCCCGGCCTGTCTCCTTTGTTTCAATGTGGTCACGGGCTTCATTTCACAAAGAAAACCTGGGACATGAGGGGAATGTTGTGTGGCCACAGCCTGGTGAGAGGCTCCCCACACCCAACTCATGTGTTCCTGCCCTTCTGAACAGCACTTGTGAGGCAGCCCTGAGTCTCCACCACCTGTGCCGTGGACGTGGTCAACCTACCCCCACATTCTGCTGCTGAGATAGCTGACACATGACAAACTGGCTCCCTGGGTTCGCCAGCCAGCCACAATAACCCACTGCCCAACTGACCCAGAAGCAGAGGACCGTGACCACGGCCCCAGCCCCGCCCCAGGACCAAGGTCCCCAGAGAAGCTGGCGGGGAGGGGGGCCCTCCAGGGCCCAGGAACCAGGCAGTCACCCGCTCCACAGCTGAGGGTCTCTGCCTGCCTCTGATAGGGAAATTGGAGGGCTCTGAGCCAGTGGGCCTTACCCTGAGTCCAGGCTCCTCGGGCCTCCAGGAAGCCAAGCTCTGTTTAACCCACATTTATTAAACACCTACTGGATGCTGGGGAATGGGGCAGAGGGGGGGCCCATTGGTGGCTGCCCCTCCCCCAGAGGAGTGAACTGCTGGTAAGGGGAGTAACTGGAGCCTGAGCGTGGAGCAGGGGCTCAGAGGTGGGAACCTCCATTGGAGCGGGAGATGGTGCACAACCCCATCATCTGGAGCCACTCCAGGCACAGAGGCAGCCGCGCCATCCACGAGGCTGCTGCCCGCTGCTGTGGCCACCACCTCGGCCCGCTGACCATCTTCTCTAACTTCTGCTTGCTCTCCACATAGTTCACCCCTTTTCCAGAGCTTGACTGAAGTCCCGCCCAGGCGGGGGCAGCCCCTGGCTCTGTCTGCACCCGGCCTAGGGTGGACTTGGGCCCAGGGATCCTCCACCTCCACTTCTGCTGAGAAGCGAGGGAACTCAGAGTCCCTTCCCTTCTGGGAGCCGCCAGGCAGCAGGACCAGGCCAGGAGACGCCAGGGGGCAGCAAACCCCGGATCTATGCCCTGATCTCTCCTGGATGGGCTTTAGTCAAGGAGCAGGGGAGGGGCCTGGGGCCACGCTCCCTTTAAGATTGTGACCCCGCGTCCCCTCCCATACCAGTTCAGTGAGGGACACGGGCTGGGCCCAGGACCCGTGACTTCTCAGCCTTGCCGCCAAGGGAGGAGGGGGCTCTAATCGTGGGGAACAGATGGGGGCAAGATTGAGGGGTCCACGAAGACGTACCTGGGGGAGACCCAGTCCTCGCTCTACTCAGTAATGTTGGGTGGCCACCACAGGGGCAGAAAGGGAGCGAGAGAGGTTAGGGCCAGCCTCCACTGCTGAGAGGCACCAGCCCACCCCCACCCAATTCCCGGTGTGTCCTTTGCAGGGTCAGCAGGGTCACACTAGGGACGATCTGCTGTGAACTGGGGACAAGGTCGCTCTGGCTCAGAACCCACATCGAGGGCACCATAGGGAGCTCCCAGAGACAGGAGGCTCCCCCTAGGAGGCCTGGCTCAGGGCGGCCCCAGAAGACAGAGGGTCTTCTTTGTCCTTACAGGCTGAGGGAGTGGACTGGGCAATGACCACGGTTCCAGGGAAGAGGTCAGCAGGGCAGGGATCCAGCCCAGGACACCCTGGCACAATGCCCCACCCCTGGAGGCCCAGACCCCTCCCCATGCCCTGGGCAGGGACCCCAAATCTCAGGGGTGGTGGTCCACTTGAGGGTGGGGCAGAGACCCAGGTGGAGTCTGCAGACCAGGACCTTTATTCAAGCTCCACGTGGTCCAGTTTCTGAGACACATATGGTATGAACCCTGCACCTCTGCAATGCATACCCCTGTATCCCACAGGGATGGCACGCGCCCCTTAGCCCACTGATGTCCAGCAGGTGGACAAGCCCTTCAAGGGCACAGTACGCCACCACCTCACTCCCGCTCTAACATAAAGCATCTAGTCTTCTCCCAGCCTGAAAGAAGGAGAGGTGGAGCTGCAGGGCCCGGCTGGGAAGACCAGGCACGCCCGCCCCGACCCCACCCCACTCCCTGCCATGGACAAACTTGATCATTTACCGCCTTTGTAATATACAAAACCCTTGTCCCCAGCACTCCTCTTAAGGCCTGGGCACGGCCCACAGCGGACAGTGGCAGGCCGGGCTGCTCAGCCTTGGCGGGAAAAGGAGGGGAACCACATTGCCTTCTTCGGGAGGAGCACTGCAGCTGGCCATCACGGCTAAGCCCCGACCTGGGACCCTAGTGGGAGGAGGCCCTAGTGGGAGGGGAACCTAGTGGGAGGGGAGCCTAGTGGGAGGGGAGCCTAGTGGGAGGGGAACCTAGTGGGAGGGGAACCTAGTGGGAGGGGAGTGCGTGCGCCTGCGGCTCTGGGGCGGCGGGGGCAGGGGTTCTTCCGCAAAGCGCTCTGCCGCTCCACCTAGGTCTCCATCCACAGTTGGGGCAGGGAGAAGCCCGGAAGGCTTCTCGGAGGCCGCAGGCCACGCGTTCCCTGGATCCATCCGCAGTGTGAACAGTGTCAGGGAGAGTGAGCCCAGCTGGGGACTGCGTGGCGGGGAGCGAGGGCTGTCTGGGGCCCGACCTCCGGGTTTGGGTCGCCAGGAGGGACGCAAAGCGTACCAGGGATGGTATCACCGCCATCTCCAGCTCGTCCCTTCCCCGGCTCCGACCTGACCGAGCGCCGCGCAAACTGCTCGAACAGGAGGAAGAGCAGAGCGGTAGCGAGGTGTCCGCTGGACCCTGCAGGGACCCCCGGGGACGCCCTGCGCTGCACTCTCACCAGACTCGGATCAGGGTTCACTCTGGGGGTACTCACGGGGTCGCGCCAAGGGCTGGGGCGCCTGGTGCAGGAGGGCGGCAGGAAGGCGGTAGTGGCGGTGCTTTTATGGGACCGGGCTGGGACTAGGGTAGGGGGCCCAAGGGCAGGCACGCTTCCCCACCTCCCCACGCTCACTCAGCAGCCAATCGGAGGCCAGAGCTGGATGAAGCTAGGACGCCAGAGGCCGCTGGCTGGGATAAGGAAGTGCCTCCGCCCCCAGCATGTGGGGGTGTGGGCGGGGCGCTGGGAGACACGTGGGCGCAAGCTGACTATCTCTACTCCTGATACCGGTCCTCAAAGCCCCATGGCCCGGCCCCCAGCGGCCAGCAGCCTTGCAGGACTCAGGACCAGGGAAAGTGTCCCTCCCCGGGGTCTTGGCGTACGGATCAGTTCCTTCCCGGACACTGAGGACAGGCGTCCCCACTGGCCACGTTCTGGTCGCTGTCTGTCCACCAGTGACACATTTGGTCCCTCCTATGAACCTCTCCAGTGGCTCACACCTAACCCGGAGCTCTCCTAGACAGGGGACCTTCTGGAGAAGGCCATCCTCACTGGGCGACAATTGGTGCAGGGTCCCCAGAATGTGGAGCCCCATGGAGACACGGCCTGAATCAGAAAAGGGTCCTACCAGCTGGGCTGCACCGAGAGGCCATTGCCTCTGCCCCAGAGAGTTCCCACACTCCCCCCTGCTTTTGAGAAGCCAGCCTCCAGCTGCCACCTCCTCTGGGAAGCTCCCCTGGCCTCCCCAGGCTGGTCCTTGTCTGATGTGCACTGGGTAGTTAATTCCTGAGGCCAGGTACCCTGCCTCCCCTCCTCCCTTACCCCACACCCTGCTTCCTCCAGGACTTGGTATTTTGAAACATCTGAATTTAGGGGGCTCTTACAGCAGCCCAGGGAAGTGGCAGTGCTGTCCCACATCTCAGATGAGGAAGCTGAGGTCAAGATGGAGGCTGTGCCCAGCCTTCTGCCTTCTCCATGTCTCCCTCTTGTCACCTGCATGGTGTGGCAGAATGGGGTTGGGGCAGGTGGGGGTGTCTAAGTAAAAAGGAGGTGAGAGCAGCAAGGCTGTGTGCCAGCGGGTGATGGTGATCTGAGGCCAGTGGGGGAGTGGGAGAGGGCAGGCTGGTGGCGAGGCAGGCATAGCAGCGGGAGTGTGCCGGTCCAAGGGAGAAGGCCAAGGATGAGTGACAGGTCTGAGAACCATGCCAGCTTCCAGCAGAGGGAGGGGAGGGGCGGGTGGCTGGCCTGGGTGGCCCCATAGGGCTCTCCCGAGTGCCCAGCCCCAGGGACCTCCCAGCCCCCGGTGGTCAGTGGGCAGGCGCCGCCTCAATGGTTGCGAGCTCTGCCTGGGGGTGGCCAGGTAGGCTGCACTGCGCCTCTGCTCACCCCACCCGCCGCCGGGCCCTGAAAGGCTGGGAGCCTTTTGTGGGAGAGCAGCTGGCGGCCGGCCTTTATGTGGGGCTGTGGGAAAGTCCGCGGCCAGCCTCTCACAGCCTCTCAAAGGCAGGGATTATCTCGGGGCCTGCAGGACACTCTCTCAAGGACATCCCTCCCGGCGGGGGTGGGGGCAGGGCGCCTCTGCAGAGGTCCTGTCCGCCAAGCCCTGGCCCCACAGCCCCTTGGACAGGAAGGATCCCTGAGCGGGGGAAACCCTGACGCCCCGCTCCCTGCCCCCAGCCGTCCAGCTGCCAGGCTCAGAACTGCCTGCCACATGAGATGGGGTTTTCAGGGAGCCCCCCTCTACCCTGCCCCTCAGGGCTCTCCCCTCGGATTGTCCAGGTCCCTGGCCCTTCAGGGGCTGGTCAGCAGAAGGGTATGCTTGGGGCTGTGCCCACCCTGGGCTGACTCAGGGCAGGCCCAGGGTGGAGGTCAGGGGGCCTGAATGGGGAGAGTGGGGCACACTTATTTAGCGCCTACGGCATGCAGACTAAGCAGGACATGCAGCCTCTCCCTGGAAATTGCTTGGAATCCTGAGAGGGAGGCAGGCCCACCTGTGCTCTACTGGACAGAGGATAGACCAGCCCCGCCACTGCTGAGGTCACATTGTCCTGGGTGCTCCTTGGCCCTGCACCCAGCCTTTTCCTGTTCCATCAGGTGGCTTTTACGTGGCCCACATGTGGGCAGGGATCACCAACCCAAGAAATGGAACCAAGTGGGGTGGTTAGAAACAAAAGCATTAGTGCCAGCCGTGCCTGCATGGCCACCTGAATACTCTGCCTTTATCCCCTCCCTTCGTCCTCAGCATGGTCTTGCGATGGACTGTTAGCCCCATTTTACAGATGAAGAAACTGAGGTCTACTACTAAGTGGTAGTAGTAGTCACAGTGCCTGGGTTTGAGTCCTGAGCCCACAGCCCTGTCCTGAGGCCATGCTGCCCCCAGAGGCTCTCTGATGGGTGCATCCAAGAGGTAGCAATCCTAAGGGCTGGGGAGGGGAGGCAGGCATCCCCCTTGTCCCCTCGTCATCCTAGCAGTGCCAGGCTGGGGCATGCATGGGACACCCTGGGGGCTGTGAGACAGGAAGGTGATGCCAGGCCAGATGTGTGGCCTTCCAGCTACTGCTGCTTCCTCAACCTTCAAAGGCAGCCCCGGGCCCCGCCCTGCTGGGACGACTGCTCCCCAGATGGCCTCTGGGTCCGCAGCCCCGCACACAAAGCCCGGCGGCCCGTGTGAATGAGTTTGTCGCCGGGCACGCGCCTTTTGTGCCGGATGAATGTCCCCAGCAGGGGGCGGGGTGTGGGAAGCCACCCGGAGCGGGCCTCCCGCCCAAATTCCCGCGGACTGGGGGTGGGCAGGGCTGCGGGGCTGCTGCTCAGAAAAAGCCCCAGAGCCAAGAGCCGGCATCAGCCTTGGGCAGCACAGGCTCCCTGCCCACAGGCCCCCCGGCTTTCTCAAGTAGCATCTGACGAAGGGGGTCCACAGGGCTGGCGAGACCACTGGGGTTCCCCTGTCTTGTTCCACACGCAGGGAAACCAAGGAGCTACTGGGTGAACCCAGGGGGTCGCCTGCTGGACACCTGTGGTTGAGACCAGGAGCCGTCTGAATCCCAGAGGCTAGAAGTGGGACACCGAAGGTGGGGTCACTGCCAGACCTGGGCAAACCAGAGAAGGGAGCCCAAACCTCTACCTTAGTGGAGACCCCATGGCCAGGCTCTGGGCACTCTGCCTGGCCTTTAGCCACCACTTTAAGTAGCTGGGGGTGGGCAGGCTTGATCTTGCCCCCTCCCCTAAGCTTTTGGCTGGCTGGGAGCCCAAGACTGGTTTGGCTAAACTTGCCTTCACCTGTGAACCAGGCATCATGTCCCCTGCCCCACTGAGTGGGTCCAAGGAGACTCCCCAGCCCAGTGGCTCAGGGAGCACCAAGTGTGCCCTGGGCCACTGCTAAGCCTCACTGAGGGGTCCCCTCAATGGGCTGGAAGCCTGGAGCCCCTGGCATTGGGCTCTGACTGCCAGTTATAACATGGGGTCTGCAGGAGGTGGGAGCCAGCAGGTACCCACAGGGAATGCTGATGAAGTAGTTTGGCATCAGGGCAGGGATCCTGTGGGGGGATTGGGAAGGAACTGAGGGTCCAGGGATCAGGGAGGAATGACCAAGAAGGATGTGGAGCCTCACATCTGTGATCCCCATAATACCTGAGAGCAGAGGGTCCCAGCCGGAACAGTACCTGCAGAGCTGGATTCGTTTCTCCTTTCAGCCATCATAGGATAGGGGGATGAGGCTGAGTGAGGCAAAGAGAAAGGATTTCGAAACTCAGTGCCCCAGAACTGCAGGTCTCCTTGGCATTCCTCCATAATTGATCCAACAGCAGGCAGGCCCCAGAGGGCCTGCCTAAAGCCCCCTTCCTCTGAGCTGTTGCCCCCTATATTTCCCATCCCTCAAGCCCCCAGTGACCTAAGCACAAGGCAGGGGAGCACCTTACAGATCAGCAAGACCAATCCAACCATCAGTGGGGACACCAAGGCCCAGAGTTGGACTGCTGGTGGGTGGAGG